>NC_059221.1:30289898-31002398 GCF_020615455.1 Coregonus clupeaformis | reverse complement strand
CATATTCTGTTGTCTGGGTATAGCAGTACAGGTATAGGGTAGAGAAAGGTTATAGGAACATTTATGTTGTCTGGGTATCGCAGCACAGGTATAGGGTAGAGGAAGGTTATAGGAACATATTCTGTTGTCTGGATAGCAGGTACTGGGGGAGAGCTGGGGAGGGAGGCTATTTTTTTAACTTTGCTGCAGACTCCTCATCTGGGTGGTCACGTCAGCTCTGATCATTCCACAGCCCAACAAGCAGAACAGAGCAGAACAGAACAGATCACACGGCCCACGGCAGGACACGTTCCACTGATAAATAGAAGCCCCCTCCTCTATCTCGCTCACTCTCTTTATCACATTCACACTCTGCCCCTTCCTCGCTAACACTTTTTTTCAAACACCCGTTACTCTCTCTCTCTCTCTCTCTCTCTCTCTCTCTCTCTCTCTCTCTCTCTCTCTCTCTCTCTCTCTCTCTCTCTCTCTCTCTCTCTCTCTCTCTCTCTCTCTCTCTCATGCTCATTCACTCACTCACACACACACCACTGAATGCCTGATGTGTTTACGGAGCTAGCCTGCTCTTTTTCACTGGAGTGCAGGTGCTATGCGGTTATGGACATGAGGAGGCCCTATAGGAGTTGATTAAAGAGTGGCCTGATGACACTCATCCACTTAACCACCCCTCATGTTCTCGCCTGATTCATCTGTGTAATGGCCAGCTTCACACCCTCATATCATCTCCACTGACCCCTCCAACCTTCTGTCACGTGACAGGCTTATTGATGGCCTTGGCTGTCATGGTATCTGTGATGATGCAAGCACCATGCACACAGCTCTGTAGCGCTGTCTGTCTCCTGGCAACATTCAACAGCCTGTTTATTCCACCCTACTGCTGTAACCGCATCGCCCGCCCCGGAGATGAATCCCATCTCTGTCCTGATCTATTTAGCTACCACTCTGACCCAGTGGCACTCTCTATTCCGCTCACCAACTGGCTTGCTCACAACAGCTTCCTCTGCTCTCTGCACCTGCTCCACCCAGTATCACCTGGGACAGGCTTAGCCATGTTGAGCCTGGTCAGTATTGGGCTCTGTGATCTTGTTAGGACTCCAGGGGCACAGACAGATTTGTCCCTCTGTCCCTGTCAAAATACCTCGGTTTCTCTCTCTCTCTCTCTCTCTCTCTCTCTCTCTCTCTCTCTCTCTCTCTCTCTCTCTCTCTCTCTCTCTCCCTCCCTCCCTCTCTCTCAGAAGCCTCACTCTCTCCCTCTCTCTCTCTCCCTCTCAATCTCTCAGAAGCCTCACTCTCTCCCTCTCCCTCTCCCTCAGAAGCCTCACTCTCTCCCTCTCTCTCAGAAGCCTCACTCTCTCCCTCTCCCTCTCTCTCTCTCCCTCTCAATCTCTCAGAAGCCTCACTCTCTCCCTCTCCCTCTCCCTCTCCCTCAGAAGCCTCACTCTCTCCCCCTCTCTCTCCCTCTCCCTCTCTCTCAGAAGCCTCACTCTCTCCCTTTCCCTCTCCCTCTCCCTCACCTCTCTCCCTCTCTCTCAGAAGCCTCACTCTCTCCCTCTCCCTCTCTCTCTCCCTCTCCCTCACCTCTCTCCCTCTCTCTCAGAAGCCTCACTCTCTCCCTCTCCCTCTCTCTTAGAAGCCTCACTCTCTCCCTCCCTAGCTTTTCCTCTCTAATTTCTTCTCTCTCCCCTTAAGAAGCCTTTGCCTCTCTTTCCTCCTCTCTCTCCTTGTGTGTTTTTCTGTCTAACAGCAGCCATGACAGGTAGAGTGTATCAAGAGCCCAACATGTTCAAGAAAGTACATGGCAGATAGTTGGGTGCCAAACAACCACCATTCAAGTGTTTATGGAATTCATATTGTTTGGATAAGAGTGAGTTATAGATGAGTTCAGGTGTATTTGAGTAAGCTACCTGGTTTGGTAATCAGCCTACTTTCAAATCAGTGGCAGAAAGGGGGATGGTAAGGTGTAAGGGATTCAAGTTAGAACCTGACTGAAATCTAATTACTATAATAGGTTTGCATGTGTGTTGTGGTTGTCACTCAAGGCTTTAGAAGAGCCATGAACAGCCCTATTACGATGGTGTATCCTTTATATAAATTATTACCGAAAGCATATAAAGGATATTTCATGCTGAAACCCTCAAATTAAACACCAATGGTATTTACTAAGTTGATGGTTTATATTTAGGATAATGTTTTACAGCTTTGTCATTCATTTTTTAAATTTGAAAATTATCTTATTTAATTATTTCATATATTTTACATGTGATAAGGCCACACAAAGGGCCAGAGATAATTTCAAACACCAGTCAAAATCTGAAGTACCAAATCAAATCAATTGTATTGGTTGCATACACATATTTAGCAGATGTTATTGCCTGTGTAGAGTTCTTATGATAAATTACATACAATCCTTGAAAGATACCAACATTCTGGTAGTTTTTTGCATGTACACACAATCACATACACAGAGCACAGCCCCTATCTCTCTCTCACACACAAATGTGTGATGCCTGGCACGTTTATCTAGCTAGTCTATCAATACATAATCACACCTTGCTAGGTAGTGTAATTTCAGACTCCTTCATTGCATCCTTCTCTCTTTCTCTCTCTGCAATGCATTTATATTCTATTGCTCCTCCTATCTTCTCCTATCCTCTTCTTCACCCTCCCTCCCCTTCTAAGCCATTCAACTGGAACGTTTTAGGATTATCTTTCCACCATTGAGAAACACTGGCTTGTTCACACTGGGTCTGGCTAAAACGGCCCAAAACAAAGAAATTCAAGAGGCCTCTGTTCTCTCTGTTGATGTATTCAAACAGAAGCCAGATCTGGACTACAAAATAATACTTGAAGAGGGAGTAGCCCGTGCATGGTTCCCACAAGGGCTTGTGGATATACGTTTCTGTTTGATAGTGTCCTTCAATCTGTTTTCATGGGTGCAAATAGGGTAAGCGAAAACAATGAATATTGTTGCTCATTTATGAGCCATACTGGCTTTGCCTTTTGCCTTAGTTTATTTCCTTGTTGTTGTACTGTTAGACAGATGGTAGTATGTTTATTGTACAGTGCAATATCCTGCAAGCTTTGTCTTCAAGAGCAGTCATTGATTAATTTATTGCCCAAGGATTGGATCAAAACGTTAACATTATATAACATTCGGATGTATGTCTCTTATCCAAGTCATTTGAATTGCCTTCAGTTGGTTAAATGGTCTGTCCTCTTGTATTTAAGTCTAGTTATTGAGGGAGACTGTGTTCTGGTAGTTTTTCTTATATGAACACCTAGTTTATAGTAGACATGTGGTTTGATATAGACTTATGGTTTGAAAGATTTGTGGGGGTTTCTCTGAGATACTGAATACTTTTCTGTGGTGAATTACTTAGATCAGCTTACTGAATCAGTTCAGATACAATAAGTGAAAAGAACCTTCTGAGTCTTGTCCTAAAAAGGAAGTAGAATGGGTATTCATCTGTTTGGATTGGCACAATTACCGGCCTTGAAGCCACAAGCAACACGAAAATGATGTGCAATATATTGAAGCCTTGATATACATATTGTCATGTTTAGATATGACACCTGTCATACTTAACGTCAATTGATGAATCAATCAATTATTCTCTCCCTCTTCCTTTCTTATTCCCGTCTACTCCTCACCATCCATTGTGAAGGAAGGCAACCTGCTGGCGGAATTGACCCAAATAACTAAGCAGCATGTCTCCTGACCCCCACACACTTCCCCTCAAGTGATGATTACTTTTGTTTGTGACACATGCCTCTCCACAACCCTGAGTACCAGAGGATGATTTATTCTCATTCTGTAGTGTGGCCTAGTGATCATCTGAGCCTGAGGACCTTTGTGTCCACATTGTCCTTTAGTATCAACAAACATTGTGCCAGTGCCCAATCTATCAATACGCCCTTGACACTATAATAGTTTGAGAGGTTGCAATGCATGAAAAGACTGACCTTCCATGTAGCTTTTCTCACAAGAGGATTTTGAAATGGTATGAGTTCTGTTTTCCCCTTGTTATTTCACAATAATGGTAATGCTGCTGAAGGTTAGGTGTGATTTAGTTAGCTTTTCAATGTCACAAGGTTTTATACCGTTTATTACAGTTTATTCAAAGAGTATACAGTTATACAGTGGGGGAAAAAAGTATTTAGTCAGCCACCAATTGTGCATGTTCTCCCACTTAAAAAGATGAGAGAGGCCTGTAATTTTTATCATAGGTACACGTCAACTATGACAGACAAATTGAGAAAATAAAATCCTGAAAATCACATTGTAGGATTTTTAATGAATTTATTTGCAAATTATGGTGGAAAATAAGTATTTGGTCACCTACAAACAAGCAAGATTTCTGGCTCTCACAGACCTGTAACTTCTTCTTTAAGAGGCTCCTCTGTCCTCCACTCGTTACCTGTATTAATGGCACCTGTTTGAACTTGTTATCAGTATAAAAGACACCTGTCCACAACCTCAAACAGTCACACTCCAAACTCCACTATGGCCAAGACCAAAGAGCTGTCAAAGGACACCAGAAACAAAATTGTAGACCTGCACCAGGCTGGGAAGACTGAATCTGCAATAGGTAAGCAGCTTGGTTTGAAGAAATCAACTGTGGGAGCAATTATTAGGAAATGGAAGACATACAAGACCACTGATAATCTCCCTCGATCTGGGGCTCCACGCAAGATCTCACCCCGTGGGGTCAAAATGATCACCAGAACGGTGAGCAAAAATCCCAGAACCACACGGGGGGACCTAGTGAATGACCTGCAGAGAGCTGGGACCAAAGTAACAAAGCCTACCATCAGTAACACACTACGCCGCCAGGGACTCAAATCCTGCAGTGCCAGACGTGTCCCCCTGCTTAAGCCAGTACATGTCCAGGCCCGTCTGAAGTTTGCTAGAGTGCATTTGGATGATCCAGAAGAGGATTGGGAGAATGTCATATGGTCAGATGAAACCAAAATAGAACTTTTTGGTAAAAACTCAACTCGTCGTGTTTGGAGGACAAAGAATGCTGAGTTGCATCCAAAGAACACCATACCTACTGTGAAGCATGGGGGTGGAAACATCATGCTTTGGGGCTGTTTTTCTGCAAAGGGACCAGGACGACTGATCCTTGTAAAGGAAAGAATGAATGGGGCCATGTATCGTGAGATTTTGAGTGAAAACCTCCTTCCATCAGCAAGGGCATTGAAGATGAAACGTGGCTGGGTCTTTCAGCATGACAATGATCCCAAACACACCGCCCGGGCAACGAAGGAGTGGCTTCGTAAGAAGCATTTCAAGGTCCTGGAGTGGCCTAGCCAGTCTCCAGATCTCAACCCCATAGAAAATCTTTGGAGGGAGTTGAAAGTCCGTGTTGCCCAGCGACAGCCCCAAAACATCACTGCTCTAGAGGAGATCTGCATGGAGGAATGGGCCAAAATACCAGCAACAGTGTGTGAAAACCTTGTGAAGACTTACAGAAAACGTTTGACCTGTGTCATTGCCAACAAAGGGTATATAACAAAGTATTGAGAAACTTTTGTTATTGACCAAATACTTATTTTCCACCATAATTTGCAAATAAATTCATTAAAAATCCTACCATGTGATTTTCTGGATTTTTTTTCCTCATTTTGTCTGTCATAGTTGACGTGTACCTATGATGAAAATTACAGGCCTCTCTCATCTTTTTAAGTGGGAGAACTTGCACAATTGGTGGCTGACTAAATACTTTTTTTCCCCCACTGTATTTAAGTGTGGTTTGTGTTTATCCAATATAATTCCATGTAGGGATGCCTGTAAAATGGAGCATGTTTGACATAACATTTCACATTCACCCAAATGAATGAATGTTTAAAACATATTAGAAACTGGGTGGTTCGAGCCCTGAATGCTGTTTGGCTGACAGCTGTGGTATAACACGGGTATGACAAAACATTTATTTTTACTGCTCTAATTACGTTGGTAACCAGTTTATAATAGCAATAAGGCACCTCGGGGGTTTGTGATATATGGCCAATATACCACGGCTAAGGCCTGTGTCCAGGCACTCTGCGTTGCGTCGTGAATAAGAACAGCCCTTAACCGTGGTATATTGGCCAACAGCTTTACTCACATTTAGAAACTGCTTCACTATAGTATAATAACCATATTATAGTGCTGTGTAGTGTAGTGTAGAGCCATGTGGGTTTCTTCATGAGCTCAGCGTTTAGAGTCTTGCAGGGGCTTAGCCGGCTCTGGAGGATCCAGGGATCCAGAGGCTAATTGGAGGGCCAGACTGACGGCCAGACTGACAGACAGGTAGACGGACCTATGATCTCACTGAAATGAGAAGCACACCAATAATAATGTGTGGGTCATAGCTTGTGAGTGAGGTTATCTAGAGAACTGGATCAGCAGGTTGAAGTGTGGAATTTCATCCCTTACTTTCTCATAGGCCTATTGACATCTTGAAAGATGTAAGTATTGTGAGTGTTATAGTATGAACAGTGTGGAAAGCTAGGTGAAAATAAGTAGATTCTCACTCTTGTGTGTCACGCTCGTCGGATATAGAGGACCAAGGCGCAGCGTGGAAGGTGAACATACTTATTTATTAAATGATACACGAATAAAACAACAAATCGATACGTGACGTCCAAAGGTGCAAAACACAAACCTACACAGGGACAGAAGATCCCACCAACACTGGACCAAGCAGCGTGTCCAGGAGCCAGCGCCAGAGGTATCGCTAAAGGACATCAACCTCGACTGGGCCTGGCCCACGGGGCGGAGAGACCCCCAGAAATTTTTTAGGGGGGGGCTCACGCCGTGGACGACGGGGCAGCAGGAGGCCGCGATAGAGCGGTCCAGCGGGTTTGCAGAGGAGGCCGCCAGGTTAAGGGGGCCACTGGTCACAGAGGAGAGGGAAAGTGTAGAGGCACGGCGAGAGGTACTGGGGTGTGTTACCAGTCCGGTCCGGCCCGTTCCTGATCCCTGCGTAGGGCCAGTGGTGTGTGTCCCCAGTACGGTCCGGCCTGTTCCTGTTCCTCGCATCGAGCCTGTGGTGCGCGTCGTCAGCCCGGCCCGGCCTGTTCCTGCTCCACGCACCAAGCCTATGGTGCGCATCGTCAGCCCGGCCCGGCCTGTTCCTGCTCCACGCACCAAGCCTATGGTGCGCATCGTCAGCCCGGTTCGGCCTGTTCCTGCTCCCCACACCAAACCAGTGGTGTGCGTCGTCAGTCCGGCACAGCCCGTGCCTGTTCCACCGGTGTCAGCTGCTCCACGCCGGAGCTAGAGCAATCCGCTCCACCGGTGTTCAGTCCAGCTCCGGCCAGCAGGGTCAGACCGGACCAGGGGTACTTTGGGGGGTTGGAGAGGGAGTGGGAATCATGCCCGGAGCCGGATCCGCCGCCAAGGCGGAGTGCCCACCCGGTCCCTCCCCTGTGGTGTTTGGTTGGCGCGGCCGGAGTCCGCGCCTTTGGGGGGGGGTACTGTCATGCCCTGGCTCTGGGGACTCTAGTATGTTGAGCCAGGGTGTGAGTTTTCATTTGTTTTTCGTTCTAGTTTTGTAGTTCTATGTTGGCCAGTGTGGTTCTCAATCAGAGGCAACGTGTATCAGCTGTTGCTTGTTGTCTCTGATTGGGAACCATACTTAAGCAGCCAGTTTTCCCACAGTGTTTGTGGGATCTTGTTCCGTGTTGGTTTGTGTTTTGCACCTGTGGACGTCACGTATCGATTTGTTGTTTTGTTCGTGTATCATTTAATAAATAAGTATGTTCACCTTCCACGCTGCGCCTTGGTCCTCTATATCCGACGATCGTGACATTGTGTTGTCTTGGCTCACCTGGCTGAAACATTGTCTGCAGCATATCAAACAGATGTAATGCCTTTGCTGAGTCACGACTTCTGATTATTATGCCTGATATAGATCTTATTGCCCAAAAGAACTACAGAGCAATGACTCTGACAGTAGACAGAGAGACCCTGAGCTCCTTCTTCACCCACAGGTCTCTGTGTATACACCTGCTCTTCAGCACAGCTGTAACCTTAACTCTGGCAAGGAAATGCTAATTGTCGTAGCAGAAAGCTAACGTTCTCGAGGCGGAGGGCAAACCGTGTTCTCTTTTCACGGAGGAGATGAAAAGAGCTGGTAATATTATTTCATCTTCGAACAACAGTATTTAAAGGTCTCTCTCATAGTACATCTGTGATTCTGATACTGAGAGACTTCTACTTGGCCTTCCCACCTCTGATGCTTAAATCACAGTTACCTAATTTGTTAGAAGGCCTTGAGTTGACTGGAACATTATTTTACATTAGATGGTTCAAAATGAACATGCTCAATAACTTGGTGGTATAAAATGGCTCTTGTATATGCTATTGTAAATACATTATTGCGGCACATTAGCCTAGTAAATTCCCATTCTTTTGATCCTCAAAGTTTAACCTTGCCACAGAGCTAAAGAAGTTAAAAGAGGATGATTTCAACACAGAGTATTTTAGACTTATGCCCTACAAAGAATGTGTGATCTGGTTGAGTACAGAATGTAAGGCTAACTGCCTTGGGTTTACACAACTCAGTGTGATGCGCAGTGACAGTAAATATTGTGTTTGACAAACTGCACTGCATTACTGTGTGGCTGATTCAGCCACTGCTGTGCGGTAGCTGCAGTATAGCTGCCCTGCATGTGCTCCTCGGTGCTCCTGTTACTGTCACGATTCATCACACAGGGTACAACATGTTCCCCGGTTCAGATTGAGATGAGTAGCCCATCATCGAGGCTTCGAGGTCATAAACTGCAGAAATGTGTTCAAAGAAGTAAACACACTGTAGAAATACTGTACCTTTCTATTGCATACCCTTTCAAGTAGCAGGCACAGTCTCACAAACCACACAAATTCAGTCTTAATGCAGACTGCTCATGATTATTGTGGCATTGTGACAGATTAAGACTGAAAGGTTGGAGCTGTTATCTATCATGTGCATATAAATTGGACTCTGAGTTCCACCAGTCCCATCTTTCAGGTGTAAAAGTCACTAATTTGTCAGGTTCGCTCAAACTGATCACAGCACTCACCTTATGCTGCTCCCTCTGAAGATTTACTGAACATGGTCAGAGTGTTACTTAGTTCACCAGGTGATTCCCTGTGACACATATGCTAGATGGCAAAGTCAGCATAAGGCCAAACAGACATAGGTTATCACCTATACTCCTGTCCTCTTAGGGAGCATTACCAGAGAATAATATAATGTATAAATGCCTTACTAACTTAGTAGGGTCGTTCCACGAAATGAGTCCCTTTTGCGTCCCTTTGATATTTTAAGTAGAAATTTGGCACCAATATTGGATTTTAAAAGCATGTCATATTGAATGAAGTGCCATTTAAAATAGACCACATAGAAAATGCAATAAATCTGATTTTTAATGAGTAAACACTTAAAGTGCCCAAATTCAGCATATTGACATGTCCGTATGTACACTCTGTGATTTCAAAAAATATTTGTACCCACTTAACCCCAAAATGTATCCATGTTTTCACCATCATTGTAAAACCCTAGTTTTGTTGCTTCGACAAAGTCATTTCTGAAGATTGTTTTTTAGTTCATGTGATTAGCGGTTCATTTTAAGGTTTAAAAAAACCTGGCCCTCATTTTAAGGTCAACCCTGTTACGTGAACTCTCATTTTAATATAGTGAAACTATACCTTTGTAAATATCTAATAGTTAAATCATTGTGTAAAATCAGGTGAGATGGTTCTACTCTTTTTAGCCATTGTCTGGTGTTTTGTGGTGGAAAGCTGAAGTGGGTCGAGCATATCACGTCAACCCTGTTACCCATAGATAGACAGGCTAGAAATGTTTTAACAATAAACCATTTTTGGTGAAGCTTGCATTCAATTGCCCCTCCCTTTTGCACACAATATTCCATTCCCCCTGTCACAAGGGGATTTATGGCTGATTTAAGATGAAATCACCAACCTTGTTACGGTCAACGCTGTTCCTTTGTTTGGCATTAAATAGGCACTTACTATAGTCCATTTTTTAATTTAACAGTTGGGATGGGAAAACATGTTTTTTATTAAGTTGAACATGTGCTGTCACTTACCCAGTAAGTGTCTTACTCTATGATAACTCCAAATCTGAGGTTTTTGCTCAATGTTCTATGTTTTAGTTGTCATTTATGTTTTTGGAAACATACAATAGCATGTTCTGTTCCAAACCAAGTGTAGGGGCTGTTGTTGGGCTGGTACACATACTCAGGATTATGGATTTAATTCATTTCCTACCTTGTTTCGGGACCATTTAACATTGTTTAATGTAGTGCTTGCTATTTTGCGCTGGGTAGTTGTTGTGGAGACTTCCAGGCCTGAAGGAGGTGCCACTAATGAACAGTTCATTGAGACAGTAAAGGAGAGCAAAATGAATTAGGTTTCAATTAGAGCTCAATACAAGAATAAACACCAACTAGTCTGTGCTATTTTATTATTTGTGGGGAAGAATCGACCAGCCGTCAAAGGAATAGATACAAATCGTCTCAAATCTTGGAGAAAAGCCACGAAGCACTAAATGTTTACAAAGTAATTGGCAGTTTAATCACATTTTTAGAGGGCACCTACAGTTGTATAACCTTAGATGTTTATGTGAAATAAATTAAACCAGGACTGCAAGGTCATGTTTATTTTGGTCTCTTTTCTGATCTCTGGGCTGTGTATCTTCATGTAGATTTTTTAGAGAAAGGATATAGTGTGTGTGTGTGGGTGCGTGTGTGTACCTGCCTGTCTGTCTGTGTGGGTCTGTGTGTGTGTCTGTGTGTGTGTGTGTCTATGTGTGTGCCTGCGTCCATGTGCTCGCGCTGTGCGTGCATGTCTGCATGTGCATGTGTGTTAATACAGTATGCATGTGTGTCTGTGTGCAGTGAGTCTGTGTGCAGTGAGTCTGTGTGCAGTGTAGCACTCTTCTTGAAGGAACATGTCATGGGACAGTTGTTTATGCAGAGCTACTGTAAAGTATGATACAGGGTCATAACTCCATGATGACAGTGATGCTGTGCTCCCTGTGGTGTGCTCTGGTTTCTGGGACACGCGTGTGGAAGATGGCCTTTCTGTTCCTCGGGGCCACAGAGCAGTATGCATGGGGATAGAGTACCCATTTTTACTTCATTATTAGAGCTGTCTCAGAGCCTCCAAAGGAAGCCTTTCATCAGTGCTGCTCACTGAGTGGCTATGGAAAACAAATGGTTTCTGAATACCATAGAGAGCCCAAGTATCGTATTTCATAGCATATCATGTTGTAAATGATGAATGTTGTAGGATATTCTACTGCATTTTCTACATTTCTATGTATTTACAGTTGGAAGTCGGAGGTTTACATACACCTTAGCCAAATATATTTAAACTCAGTTTTTCACAATTCCTGACATTGAATCCTAGTAAAAATTCCCTGTCTTAGGTCAGTTAGGATCACCACTTTATTTTAAGAATGTGAAATGTCAGAATAATAGTAGAGAGAATTATTTATTTCAGCTTTTATTTCTTTCATCACATTCCCAGTGGGTCAGAAGTTTACAAACACTCAATTAGAATTAGGTAGCATTGCCTTTAAATTGTTTAACTTGGGTCAAACGTTTCGGGTAGCCTTCCACAAGCCTCCCACAATAAGTTGGGTGAATTTTGGCCCATTCCTCCTGACAGAGTTGGTGTAACTGAGTCAGGTTTGTAGGCCTCCTTGCTCGCACACGCTTTTTCAGTTCTGCCCACACATTCTCTATATGATTGAGGTCAGGGCTTTGTGATGGCCACTCCAATACCTTGACTTTGTTGTCCTTAAGCCATTTTGCCACAACTTTGGAAGTCTGCTTGGGGTCATTGTCCATTTGGAAGACCCATTTGCGACCAAGCTTTAACTTCCTGACTGATGTCTTAAGATGTTATATCCACATAATTTTCCTTCCTCATGATGCCATCTATTTTGTGAAGTGCACCAGTCCCTCCTGCAGCAAAGCACCCCCACAGCATGATGCTGCCACCCCCATGCTTCACGGTTGGGATGGTGTTCTTCGGCTTGCAAGCGTCCCCCTTTTTCCTCCAAACATAACGATGGTCATTATGGCCAAACAGTTCTATTTTTGTTACATCAGACCAGAGGACATTTCTCCAAAAAGTACGATCTTTGTCCCCATGTGCAGTTGCAAACCATAGTCTGGCTTTTTTATTGCGGTTTTGGAGCAGTGGCTTCTTCCTTGCTGAGCGGCTGTAGTATCTGAGGAATTTATGACTTTGTTAATGTTTGCAAATGGTAGCTTAGAGAATGTTGATTTGGCCCAGGGAGACATCTGGAGAGCAGTTCTATAGGAGTACCCTAAAGCAGAGGAAGTATGTTAGGTGACCTCCTGGGATTGGTCTGTAGGGGAAACACCCATATCAGATTACATAGGATATATACTATGGTTTGGGACAAAGGAGGTCAGAATAGCATATTTAGAATTTGGGTTGGCTGTTCTCCAGATGCCGGCAGGTATCTGTAAATTGAAGCTGTAACCCTTTGATATAAATAAAGCTTTATGATCAAAGTACAGCGTCAGCGGATTTCCTTGGTCTCACAGCATAATTAGCAACGTATTCTCGACACATTTACATTTTAGTCATTTAGCAGACGCTCTTATCCAGAGCGACTTACAGTTAGTGAATAATTTTTTTTCATACTGGCCCCCCGTGGGAATCTAACCCACAACCCTGGCATTGCAAATGCCATGCTCTACCAACTGAGCTACATCCCTGCCGGCCATTCCCTCCCCTACCCTGGACGACGCTGGGCCAATTTTGCGCCGCCCCATGGGTCTCCCGGTCGCGGCCGGCTACGACAGAGCCTGGATTCGAACCAGGATCTCTAGTGGCACAGCGATGCAGTGCCTTAGACCACTGCGCCACTCGGGAGACACAACACGGCCTTTCAGGTTATGTCGATATAGGACTCGTTTTACTGTGGATATAGATACTTTTGTACCTGTTTCCTCCAGCATCTTCACAAGGTCCTTTGCTGTTGTTCTGGGATTGATTTGCACTTTTCGCACCAAAGTACGTTCATCTCTAGGAGACAGAACGTGTCTCCTTCCTGAGCGGTATGACGGCTGCGTGGTCCCATGGTGTTTATACTTGCGTACTATTGTTTGTACAGATGAACGTGGTACATTCAGGCTTTTGGAAATTGCTCCCAAGGATGAACCAGACTTGTGGAGGTCTACAATTTTTTTTCTGAGGTCTTGGCTGATTTCTTTTGATTTCCCCATGATGTCAAGCAAATAGGCACTGAGTTTGAAGGTAGGCCTTGAAATACATCCACAGGTACACCTCCAATTGACTCAAATGATGTCAATTAGCCTATCAGAAGCTTCTAAAGCCATGACATAATTTTCTGGAATTTTCCAAGCTGTTTAAAGGCACAGTCAACTTATTGTATGTAAACTTCTGACCCACTGGAATTGTGATACAGTGAATTATAAGTGAAATAATCTGTATGTAAACAATTGTTGGAAAAATTACTTGTGTCATGCACAAAGTAGATGTCCTAACCGACTTGCCAAAACTATAGTTTGTTAAAAAGAAATTTGTGGAGTGGTTGAAAAACGAGTTTTAATGACTCCAACCTCAGTGTATGTAAACTTCTGACTTCAACTGTATATCTATGCAATCTCACTCTCTCCTCTTTCTCTCTCTCTTTCTATTCCAGTGCATGAGGGACCCAGCTCTGCTGCTGACACATTTAGAGTTTAGCCTGCTTTGCCACAACCAGGAAGATGTCGGGGTCCTACGATGAATCTGCTGCTGCTGCTGACGACGCTATGGACAGCTTTTGGGAGGTACTTCAGAAACACCATCCATACAGGTCATCTGGTCTATGAAGGAAAACCTATAGGCCTTTATCAGCCAAGTCACACACAACGATCCCTCTTTAGGAGACATGAGTCATAGGCATCTCTGGCCAACATTCTCCTCTCTCTGTTTGAAAACGTTCTTGACAACAGAAAACATGATACTATAGGTTGTGTAATTTCATTTCCATGAGGATCCATAGGAATATGGTTGGTTAATCCAGTACGTTGGTGTTGTTGCACAGAAAATATCCAATTAGTGCTAATGAATTCACTATAGCGCACTATAGAGTCCCTTTTGTGTCATCGTAGGAGGAGGGTCACAGAGACAGACAGAGCCTCTCAGTTAGAAGCAGCACTGAGGCAGCCATTCAGCCCACATGCACCTGCCCTAAGATCTATATACGGCCAAGAAAGCTCTGGCCACAGCATACTGAATAGCATAATGACTCTCGTAGGTCTAGATGTTTTGTTTTAAAATGAAAAACAGACACTGTACCCCACACCAGTCCCTCCCAGCCTAGTGCCCATCCTCTCTGAGTGGACTGAGTGGTCTGTGTCTGTGGGCTGCATTCCTGTCTCTGCCTCATCCTGTCAGTGTCCTATCCCTGATAATCTGTCTGCCTGCATTAGAGCAGAGTAAAGGATTATAGCAGTCAGTGCACGAGCACTCGCACAGGGACGTGCACACACAGGGACACACACACATACACGCGCGGGCCATTACACACTCAAAGCCGCTGCCATTGCATAACTACACATGCACAGGCACGAGCCGTCTGTCCCCCTCCCCCTCCCTCTGTCATGCACCATGAGCTCACGCCCCCTGCAGGCACTGGGGGGAGGGGCCTCAGAGGTCAGTACTGACTATGTTAAGGTGGCATCTCTTAAGGTGGTATGAGAATGATGAAAGTGAGTACAGGTGATTCTTTATTGTTACTCAAGAGTATTAGTAGATAATATATAATTTTCATCACTACACCAGAGTTATACAATTTATTTTATCTCCATTTCTTATTTGACTATCTCAAGAGAGAAAATGATTTTACAGTTTATGTTGGCCCCTCAGATTAGTTATTTCCATCTAAAGATATCTTAGTGCTCTTAGAGATTTGGCATATTGAGAATTGCACTTGCACATTTTAGATGTTTTTTGTGTGCAAATGACTGCAATCATTGATATGTAGGGAAGCCTTCTGTTTTGCTCTTGTACCTCTATAGTCTAACCTCCTCTGACCATTCTCAGGTGGGGAACTACAAGCGTGCCGTCAAGCGGATTGACGACGGCCACCGGCTCTGCAATGACCTCATGGGCTGCCTTCAAGAACGTGCCAAGATTGAGAAGTCCTATGGTGACCAGCTGACCGCCTGGTCCAAGAGATGGAGACAGCTGATCGAGAAAGGCCAGTATTGGGATTGGAGGGGTTCAATCAATGAACCAAACCCTACTGTGTTGATTAGAAGCTACTCATATGGTGGTGTCTGTTTTGAGGTCTTCATCCAATGTTAAATTCATTTGATTTAACTCACTGCTCAGCTCCACTTGTCCCGATTGTATTGTGAGTGTTTTCTGTAAGATGATGAGGCTTAGCTTGTGCGAGCTGGAACGGCTCATAGGAGCAGGAGCCTATCTCCTGTTTCTGTAGCGTGAGGCAGCTTGATGTACAAGTACACCCCCTGGACAGGACGATAGTCTATCGCAGGGCCTTACCCCCAATCTATCTCCTTAATGCTGAAGGACAAGCAGAGACGCATCGGGTCCCATTTCTACAGTCTTTGGTATGACTCGGTTGGGGATCGAACTCCCAACCTTCCAATCTCAGGGTGGACACTAACCACAAGGCCACTGAGTTGGTCACATTCATATTTTCAATCATATTTTCTTCCACCTATATGTTTTGATTGAATGTCCCCCTGTGATATTGTCTAACCCCAGGACCCCAGTATGGCACTGTGGAGAGGGCGTGGCTGGGTGTGATGACCGAGGCTGAAAAGGTGAGTGAGCTGCACCAGGAGGTGAAGAACAGCCTGCTCAACGAAGACCTGGAGAAGGTCAAGAACTGGCAGAAGGAGGCCTACCACAAGCAGATGATCGGAGGCTTCAAGGAGGCCAAAGAGGCCGACGAGGGCTTCAAGAAGGCCCAGAAACCATGGGCCAAGAAGCTCAAAGAGGTAAGTGGACAGGAAGGGAAGGGAATCTGTTGTATCCTCCTTATTGCAACATCATGTGTACTTGCATTGCTAACATGAATATCAATAACTTTTAGAGTGATCGGGAAAACCACTTTATTATTAAATACAAAGTGGACAATTCAGTGACTGTATGAATGTGAGTAGGTATTTGACACACTTGGCTGTCTTCATGACTGACCTCTGAGACTACAACTGGTTGATTAGTCCATTTGGTTGTGCGTCAGTCTGTCTGGCTACAAAGGTACTGCATGGGCGTAGGATGGGTGACGCAGACATTACACAGCTGTCATTGGACTGGGACCCACTGGAGTCAGGCCTAATAGTGTTTAGGCCAACATTAAAACATTGGCCATTTGAGCTACCAAACAGCTAGGTACTATAGCTACAGCACCGGAGAAGATGGCTGCCGTTTTACAGCCCTCTAACCAATTGTACTATTATGTGTGTTTTTCCGCGTTATTTGTAATTTATTTTGTACATAATGTTTCTGCCATCGTCTCTTATAACCAAAAAGAGCTTCTGGATATCAGGACAGCGATTACTCACCTCCTATTGGACGAAGATTTTTTCTTCAACGAGGCGGCCGCGAAGGATATCATACAGACACCCGACAAGGCCCAAATCCCCGTCATTCGCGTGAGGAAGAGACGGAGATATCGTGGACGTAGATCGGGGTGCCTTGTAAGGATCCGACGGCGAGCGAGTAAACTGCCTCTTCCATCAATCCTATTAGCCAATCTTCAATCATTGGATAACAAATTGGATGACCTAAGATTACGGTTATCCTACCAACGGGACATTAAAAACTGTAATATCTTATGTTTCACCGAGTCGTGGCTGAACGACGACATGGATAACATACAGCTAGCGGGCTATACGCTACATCGGCAGGATAGAACGGCTGACTCCGGTAAGACAAGGGGTGGCGGTCTGTGTATATTTGTAAACAACAGCTGGTGCACAAAATCAAATACTAAGGAAGTCTCGAGGTTTTGCTCGCCTGAGGTAGAGTATCTTATGATAAGCTGTAGACCACACTATTTACCAAGAGAGTTTTCATCTATATTTTTCATAGCTGTCTATTTACCACCACAAACCAATGCTGGCATTAAGATTGCACTGAATGAGTTGTACAAGGCCATAAATCAACAGGAAAACGCTCATCCAGATGCAGCGCTCCTAGTGGCCGGGGACTTTAATGCAGGGAAACTTAAATCCGTTCTACCTAATTTCTACCAGCATGTTAAATGTGCAACCAGAGGAAAAAAAACTCTAGACCACCTTTACTCCACACACAGAGACGCATACAAAGCTCTCCCTCGCCCTCCATTTGGCAAATCTGACCATAACTCTATCCTCCTGATTCCTGCTTATAAGCAAAAACTAAAGCAGGAAGCACCAGTGACTCGGTTAATAGAAAAGTGGTCAGATGACGCAGATGCTAAGCTACAGGACTGTTTTGCTAGCACAGACTGGAACATGTTCCGGGATTCTTCAGACAGCATTGAGGAGTACACCACATCAGTCACTGGCTTCATCAATAAGTGCATCGATGATGTCGTCCCCCACAGTGACCGTACGTACATACCCCAACCAGAAGCCATGGATTACAGGAAACATCCGCACTGAGCTAAAGGGTAGAGCTGCCACTTTCAAGGAACGGGACTCTAACCCGGACGCTTATAAGAAATCCCGCTATGCCCTCCGACGAACCATCAAACAGGCAAAGAGTCAATACAGGACTAAGATTGAATCGTACTACACTGGCTCTGACGCTCGTCGGATGTGGCAGGGCTTGAAAAACTATTACAGACTACAAAGGGAAGCACAGCCGCGAGCTGCCCAGTGACACAAGCCTACCAGACGAGCTAAACCACTTCTATGCTCGCTTCAAGGCAAGCAACACTGAAGCATGCATGAGAGCACCAGCTGTTCCGGATGACTATGTGATCACGCTCTCCGTAGCCGATGTGAGTAAGACTTTTAAGCAGGTCAACATTCACAAGGCCGCAGGGCCAGACGGATTACCAGGACGTGTACTCCGAGCATGTGCTGACCAACTGGCAAATATCTTCACTGACATTTTCAACATGTCCCTGACTGAGTCTGTAATACCAACATGTTTCAAGCAGACCACTATAGTCCCCGTGCCCAAGGACTCTAAGATAACCTGCCTAAATGACTACCGACCCGTAGCACTGACGTCTGTAGCCATGAAGTGCTTTGAAAGGCTGGTCATGGCTCACATCAACAGCATTATCCCAGAAACCCTAGACCCACTCCAATTTGCATACCGCCCCAACAGATCCACAGATGATGCAATCTCTATTGCACTCCACACTGCCCTTTCCCACCTGGACAAGAGGAACACCTACGTGAGAATGCTATTCATTGACTACAGCTCAGCATTCAACACCATAGTGCCCTCTAAGCTCATCACTAAGCTAAGGATCCTGGGACTAAACACCTCCCTCTGCAACTGGATCCTGGACTTCCTGACCCCCAGGTGGTAAGGGTTGGTAACAACACATCTGCCACACTGATCCTCAACACGGGGGCCCCTCAGGGGTGCGTGCTCAGTCCCCTCCTGTACTCTCTGTTCACCCATGACTGCATGGCCAGGCACGACTCCAACACCATCATTAAGTTTGCCGACGACACAACAGTGGTAGGCCTGATCACCGACAACGATGAGACAGCCTATAGGGAGGAGGTCAGAGACCTGGCCGTGTGGTGCCAGGACAACAACCTCTCCCTCAACGTGACCAAGACAAAGGAGATGATTGTGGACTACAGGAAAAAAAAAGAGGACTGAGCACGCCCCCATTCTCATCGACGGGGCTGTAGTGGAACAGGTTGAGAGCTTCAAGTTCCTTGGTGTCCACATCACCAACGAACTATCATGGTCCAAACACACCAAGACAGTCGTGAAGAGGGCACGACAAAGCCTATTCCCCCTCAGGAGACTGAAACGATTTGGCATGGGTCCTCAGATCCTCAAAGAATTCTACAGCTGCACCATCGAGAGCATCCTAACTGGTTGCATCACCGCCTGGTATGGCAACTGCTTGGCCTCCGACCGCAAGGCACTACAGAGGGTAGTGCGTACAGCCCAGTACATCACTGGGGCCAAGCTTCCTGCCATCCAGGACCTCTATACCAGGCGGTGTCAGAGGAAGGCCCTCAAAATTGTCAAAGACTTCAGCCACCCTAGTCATAGACTGTTCTCTCTGCTACCGCACGGCAAGCGGTACCGGAGTGCCGGTACCGCTTATGCATAGTCACTTTAACTCTACCCACATGTACATATTACCTCAACTACCTCAACTAGCCGGTGCCCCCGCACATTGACTCTGCAACGGTACCCCCCTGTATATATAGCCTCCCTACTGTTATTTTATTTTACTTCTGCTCTTTTTTTTCTCAACACTTTTTTTGTTGTTGTTTTATTTTATAAATGCACTGTTGGTTAAGGGCTGTAAGTAAGCATTTCACTGTAATGTCTGCACCTGTTGTATTCGGCGCATGTGACCAATAAAATTTGATTTGATTTGATTTATGTGTTAGTTCTGTTTTGTGTACCATAATGACTCTTGCTGCGTCACTCATCCAAGCTGAGCATCAGAGAAGAACATTGCCCTTGCAACAATAACTAAATTAAGTCACCGGCATGCTTAGATTTAATAGTATTTTTACTATTTATCTATAGGGATACTAAGATTCTATACGTGCTTCCACAGATGGAGACTGCTAAGAAAACGTACCACATGGCGTGTAAGGAGGAGAAACTGGCCGCAACCCGAGAGGCAGACGGGAAGACACAGGCCTCCGTCACAACTGACCAGCAGAAGAAACTCCACGAGAAAACAGACAAGTGCAAACATGACGTGCAGAAGGTGAGACAGCGAGGCTCAGGGTCCAACAAATGGAAAAAAATGACATGACAACCTTTTTTGTACAAATGTATGAAAATGTAAGACTTCCAGCAGAATTTACGCCATACAATTTGACGTTGTGCATATCAAACATTTACATTTACATTTTAGTCATTTAGCAAACACTCTTATCCAGAGTGACTTACAGTTGGTGCATTCACCTTAAGATAGCTAGGTGAGACAACCACAACCAAACAGGTGACAATTCAATTTTATCTAGTGTCATTCCAACTGTTTGAAAATATATATAGTGCTATTAACACTGTGGTGAGTGTGTGTGCTATTGCAGTATACTAAGTACATCATATCTCAAACAGACTGATCATTATTTTGAGTATCTGTTTCTGTTAGTGGCTCAAGTGAAATAAAGCTGTGAAAAAACAGAATCAATGCAGGACTATTTAGGACGACTCAGTGAGATTACCGTGGTGATCACACAGGACATAATCCAGCAGGGTGGATCTCCCACTATTCACGGAGCCCTGGTAATGACAAAAGCAGATTACTCTGAGCCAGGGAGAGTAAGGTGCTTACAGTATAAACATACGGTGTACGGATGCAGGTTGCTTGGTATTCAACCCAGAGTGCAAAATGTCTGATTGTAATGGCGTCATAATGACATCATTATCTGTCAGAGCTGATGTTGTCCTTATCATCCCCCAGGCTAAGGAGAAGTATGAGAAGTCTCTGTCGGAGCTGAGTGCTGTCACGCCCCCATACCAGGAGAGCATGGAGCAGGTGTTTGACCAGTGCCAGCAGCATGAGGTCAAGAGGCTCACCTTCCTCAAGGAGATCCTGCTGGACATTAAACGCCACCTCAATCTCACTGAGAACCAAAGGTCAGTGACTGGTGTTGTCCTCTATCGTCCCATACTTACTGTAGCCCATGCTCTATTACATAACCTATATCAACCTATCTTCCCACATGGCCTTTGAATGAAAGGGTTACAGAGGAAAACATTTCAGTTGGTACAGTATCAGACCTGTGTTCAAATACTATTTAGGGTATTTCAATTACTTTTAAAGACATTTTGAAGTAAATATTTTGATATTTTTTACTTGGAAAATAAAAGTAGTTGAATATTGGAATGTCTTTGGAAATACACTTGGAAAAGTATTGGCGTGTATTTCAAAATACACAGACACAGAAAAGTGTATTTTCAAATGCAGATATTTAAATACTCAATGCATTCGAACCCAGGTCTGTTTGGTCGTAGGGGTATTTGAAATAATGTAATTGGAAATACAGTATGTACGCTGTATACTGTACAAGCCTGGGTTAAAACACATGAGTATTTAAGTATTTGTTATTTAAATGTTTATTTTCTGAGTATTTATAAATAATGTGGCCAAATCAGCTACTTCTATTTGAAGTATTTGAAAATAATTTCAAATAACCTTCTATAAATAGCCAAGACGATTTACTTACAGTGCATTCGGAAAGTATTCAGACCTCTTCACATTTTGTTACGTTACAGCCTTTTTCTAAAATGGATTAAATCATGTTTTTTCATCATCAGTCTACACACAATACCCCAAAATGACAAAGCGAAAACAGGTTTTTAGAAATTTTTGCAAATGTATTACAAATAAAAAACTGAAATACCTTATTTACATAAGGATTCAGACCCTTTGCTATGAGACTCGAAATTGAGCTCAGGTGCATCCTGTTTCCATTTATAATTTTTTATTTTATTGTATTTTTATTTAACCTTTATTTAACTAGGCAAGTAAGTTAAGAACTAATTCTTATTTACAATGATGGCCTAAATCCTTTAGATGTTTCTACAACTAGATTTTAGTCCACCTGTGGTAAATTCAATTGATTGGACATGATTTGGAAAGGCACACACACCTGTCTATATAAGGTCCCATGTTGACAGTGCATGTCAGAGGAAAAACCAAGTCATGAGGTTGAAGGAATTGTCCGAGACAGGATTGTGTCGAGGTACAGATCTGGGGAAGGGTATCAAAAAATGTCTGCAGCATTGAAGGTCCCCAAGAACACAGTGGCCTCCATCATTTTTAAATGGAAGAATTTTGGAACCACCAAGACTCTTCCTAGAGCTGGCCGCCTGGCCAAACTGAGCAATCAAGGGAGAAGGGCCTTGGTCAGGGAGGTGACCAAGAACCCGATGGTCACTCTGTGGAGATGGGAGAACCTTCCAGAAGGACAACCATCTCTGCAGCACTAATCAGGCCTTTATGGTAGAGTGGCCAGACGGAAGCCACTCCTCGGTAAAAGGCACCTGACAGCCCGCTTGGAGTTTGCCAAAAGGCACCTAAAGGACTCTCAGACCATGAGAAACAAGATTCTCTGGTCTGATGAAACCAAGATTAAACTCTTTGGCCTGAATGCCAAGCATCACGTCTGGAAGAAACCTGGCACCATCCCTACGGTGAAGCATGGTGGTGGCAGTATCATGCTGTGGAGATGTTTTTCAGCGGCAGGGACTGGGAGACTAGTCAGGATCAAGGGAAAGATGAACGGAGCTAAGTACAGAGAGATCCTTTAATGAAAACCTGCTCCAGAGTGCTCAGGACCTCAGACTCGGGCAAATGTTCCCCTTCCAACAGGACAACAACCCTAAGCACACAGCCAAGACAATGCAGGAGTGGCTTCAGGACAAGTCTCTGAATGTCCTTGAGTGGCTAGCCACAGCCCGGACTTGAACCCGATCGAACATCTCTGGAGAGACCTGAAAATAGCTGTGCAGCGACGCTCCCCATCCAACCTGACAGAGGTTAAAAGGATCTGCAGAGAAGAATGGGAGAAACTCCCCAAATACAGGTGTGCCAAGTTTGTAGCGTCATACCCAAGAAGACTCGAGGCTGTAATCGCTGCCAAAGGTGCTTCAACAAAGTAAAGGGTCTGAATACTTATGTAAATGTGATATTACAGTTTTTTTTTTAAATGAATTTACAAACAATTCTTAAAACCTGTTTTTGCTTCGCCATTATGGGGTATTGTGTGTAGATTGATGAGGGGAAAAAACGATTTCATCCATTTTAGAATAAAGCTGTAACGTAACAAAATGTGGAAAAAGTCTAGGGTTCTTTCCGAAAGCACAATATAATGAAATTGGTTTCATTTACACAACAGCAAATCTGCCTTGACAAACAAATCTACATTAGTGTAGCTAATTACAGCATTGATCTCTTTAAGTGCTTATCTGCATTATTTTCTGTTATTAGTTGAGTCTATGGATTATTTTAAATATCACATTCAGAGGGAATCTACTCCCAATGTGCTTTATTTATGATGTCGCTTTCATTACAGTTAATTTCAAATAGATTAATTTCAACACATTTCAGTCTTTCGGTCACAACACCAATTACGCCGATGATGCAGTTAATGACATTTCAGCCAAATTGCACCATGTCAGAGGTAATGCTTGTCATATTCTTGGCTGTGAATCACATTGCATGTGATACAAAGCCAGGTTCCATGGTGATTGGAATAAGGAGTTCATTCAAGCTGTTTCCTGGGTGTTTGGTCTTGGTTTATGATTAGTATGGAGGATGAGTGCATGCTTTTATAGTGTGGTGTGGAGTACTAAGAACACTGGCCTTTCGGACCACAGTATTGGTGATACATAAATCAACCATAGACAGGGAATGGTAAGCTAGCAACTACAAATCCAGGCCTCAGCTCCCTCTAATACACTCATGCAAATACAGACAGCGTGTCTCAGTGACAGCAGTGAAAGCAGAAAAATCCCTTTTAACTTGAATCGTCCATTTGATTGTCCATCATAGCATCTTACGCTTATATTTTTTGCAATATCACCCATGAAATGTCATCATCTGTAGAGCTTGACTGTCAGTGATTCTGTGTTTCTGTCTCCACCTTCTGGTGGAATAATGCCGTCTGTCGTGACTCTACCTCATATCTCACTACGCCAATTTGAATGCAAATGTGCTGTGTGTGTTCTGTGTAGCCTCACCTCATGTTATGAATTGGCCCGAATTACCTTGTCTTTGAACCATTCCACTCTGTTGTTCTGAGTACTGGAGCTTCATAAACAACTAGAAACCCTCCAGGAAAACAGCACCATCAGCGCTGGACAGTTGGCACTGGCAGCCCTACTGTATTATTGTCCCTTAAACAGGCCCCCTCTCTCTCTGCGTGTCACAATGTGCTCTCTGTCCTCCTCTCCCCAGCTATGGCACGGTATACAGAGAACTGGAGCGCACCATCCTGGCTGCCAACACACAGGAGGACCTGCAGTGGTTCAGCAACCACCATGGCCCTGGCATGCATATGAACTGGCCCATGTTTGAGGTACTGTACTCTGCATTACATCAACATAGTTGTCTGTTCAGGAATATTTATAACAACATGTAGGCTAGCAAAGGTTCAGGTATTTATATACATTTCTCCCCAGATACAAGCATGCATTTTTAATAACACAGTTCAATACAGTTGCTTGTAGTTGGAAGATTGTTGATTTACTGACTGATGTAAAAGGAAAAGTTAAGGCCATTGGCCAGATCTGAGTCTCCGCTTCAGTATAGACTTTCAGAAGTATTTATCCTCTGCTCTGCCTTCCAGGACTACAACCCAGATGCCACTGCTGCTGTTGTTAAAAGGGAGAAGGTGCAGAAGCCGGCTGGGGCCCCACCAACCCCCAGCACTGACCATGTCGCACCGCCTGGAGACCGCGGCAGGTGAGAGGACCACTCCACTGGTCAAACTACTACTGACAAACACACACACACACACACACACACACACACACACACACACACACACACACAAAATGACATGCCAGGGTTCATCAATATCTCTCATGATGCCATATCATTTGTTTTTCTATCTTCCTTCAATTGATCAGCATCAGCACTGATCATGTGGCACTGCCTGGTGACCGTGGCAGGTGAGAGGACCACAACACTGATCAAACACTACACACACCATCTACTGCCACACACCATCTACTGCCACACACACCATATACTGCCACACACACCATCTACTGCCACACACCATCTACTGCCACACACCATGACTGCCACATACCATCTACTGCCACACACACCATCTACTGCCAAACACCATCTACTGCCACACACACCATCTACTGCCAAACACCATCTACTGCCACACACACCATATACTGCCAAACACCATCTACTGCCACACACCATTATTTTTATTTTTTATTTTTAGTCATTTAGCAGACGCTCTTATCCAGAGCAACTTACAGGAGCAATTAGGGTTAAGTGCCTTGCTCAAGGGCACATCGACAGGTTTTTCACCTAGTCGGCTCGGGCATTAGAACCAGCGACCTTTCGGTTACTGGCACAACGCTCTTAACCACTAAGCTACCTGCCGCACCATCTACTGCCAGACTCACCATCTACTGCCAAACACCATCTACTGCCACACACACCATCTACTGCCACACACCATCTACTGCCAAACACAATCTACTGCCACACACCAGGTACTGCCAAACACCAGGTACTGCCAAACACCAGGTACTGCCAAACACCATCTACTGCCACACACACCATCTACTGCCAAACACCATCTACTGCTACACCGGGACCTACCCTAGTCAAACCATTTAAATGGCATCATACACCCTGGGATCTAACATGCCTTTTGTTTGCTGTCTCCATTTAATTAACTGGATATATATTGATTATATAGATGTCTTTCATATACTCTGTTAATTACAGTTGCTCTAGTCTACAGTAGTCTTGTTTGTATTTTTCATGAAATTCTCCTGAT
Source organism: Coregonus clupeaformis (assembly GCF_020615455.1). Lineage (NCBI taxonomy): Eukaryota > Metazoa > Chordata > Actinopteri > Salmoniformes > Salmonidae > Coregonus > Coregonus clupeaformis. The sequence goes on along the minus strand of NC_059221.1, from coordinate 30,976,691 downwards.
CAAACCAATGTATCTTCCTAACCGTTCTGTTGCAGTGTGAGCAGTTATGAAAAGAACCAGGCCTACTCTACTGATTGGTCCGATGATGAGGCGCCTGCAGCCCATTCAGGCGGTGAGACCAACGGGGGTGGGAATGAAAACTCCTTTGAGGAAGACTCTGGCAGTGCCGGAAAAGGGGGTGCTGGGACCGGAACTGCGTCTGGGGTCCGGGTGCGTGCTCTGTATGATTATGACGGACAGGAACAAGATGAGCTCACCTTCAAAGCTGGTAAGCAACGACAACACTTCACCATCTTTGATGTCTCTTGATTTGGCTACGATGTATTTCCAGTTTAACCCTATTCTTGGCCCTAAGATTTGAGTCCAACAGTGCAGTTTAGCTCAACTATCAGTAGCTCAATTGGTATAGCATGGCGCTTGTAACGCCAAGGTAGTGGGTTCGATCCCCGGGACCACCCATACGTAAAAATGTATGCACACATGACTGTAAGTCACTTTGGATAAAAGCGTCTGCTAAATGACATATTATTATTATTATTATTACCACATGGTTTATTATGGCCAAGCTGACTTGATAGGGGGGTGGAGATGAGGTCACAGGAAATGACCTGCTATCTCTGTGCATTCCATTCCAAAGCCACTCTATTCCCAGAGGAAGATAGTAGTGATTAGTCAATAATGGCCACATTCTACTTCCTCCAATTACAGGCACCTGCTAGTCATTAGCAATTGTCTTCTGACTGTCCCTATATTAGAGGGTGTTAGTAGGGCCTTCATAACAACATGATGCACATCCTGCCTGATCTTTGCTAATAGTGACATGATAAAGGAAAGAACAAAGATGTCTAAATGTACTATTGACCATAATATTGTTCAGTCGTGGAAAGAGCATAGAATGCATGTTGATTAAGGAGATGTACATATGTTCTTCACAGGTGATGAACTGACCAAGACTGAGGATGAAGATGACCAAGGCTGGTGTCGAGGTCGCCTGGATACAGGCCGAGAGGGACTGTACCCGGCCAATTACGTTGAGGAGATTTAATGACCCCAGAGGAGGAGGATATGCCATTGGAGGCAGCTCAGACTGTCCCATCCAATCGCACTGCACATAGCCAGAGACTTACGAACAACACATCCCTTGCCCAACAGATGCGCCAAGCAGTCTTGACTAAATATAATCTTAGTAACGTAAGAAAAGACAATATATAAATATTATATTTATCCAGTATTTGAGGTGGGGAGGATTTAAACACTAAAACAGGAGCAGCATTTATTCCAGTCTTCACAAACTCAAACATAACATTGAGCCAATGCAGGGACACATTTTGCATATCTGTGCTGTGTTTGATATAAAGATCATGCAGATGATGTAACTTTTTTTTTGCACTACATTCTCCTGTAACAGTGTGACAATAATGTAACCAATTATACCTACCTACCCGTTTAACCAGAACAAGCTACTAAGCCTACATTGTGTATATATGGCGCCATTTTGTGTAGCATTTTCAATGCTGTGTGTTCAGTCCTCATGCTTACATTGGGAATGCTGTGTATTGTTAAAAGTACCACAAAATGTATCCTAGATTTTATTATTTTATTTTTTGTGATTTGGTCTAATCCCTTTTACCAGTGTGTGCATTGCTACAGTATGTGTTTATCTCTGTTTCTCAGTTGGTTTGCTATAGCAGCATGTGCTATGCAACATGCTTTCCCTAAACCTCCAAGCCATATTAAGGCTACAAGATGCAACAAATCCGCTGATATGAAAACCAATGCAGAGGATCAGAGTTCACCATTAGACACAGACAAAGCATTGGAATAGCACCACAAGCTTGTGTCTGACTTCATAGCCGGAAGTGGAGTTGGTGTATAGACAATTTTTCTCTCTTCCCATCACCACCCTTGAATCATAACATCTAATTTCAATTAATTGCAGGGTATTATCTAGAATTCTGTATTTTCTTGGTCAGTAGGCAAGATATTATCACCAGCTTGCTTTTATTTTATCTGTCAGTGCTGACAAGAAAGATTTGATTGTTCAGGTGATGTAATCAGGCATATTAAATGTAAATGTAGTTGTTTTCAGGATATAGGAAAAATGGTTTTGAACTATGTTCGTGTTTGATTCTTGTCTCCTGGTAAGATAGGGGCATCAATCTTGATGGTGCCATGCTGCAGATCCTGGTCTTAAAATGGGAATGTGGACATGAATGTAGTTGTAGGGGCCTGGAAGGAGACATGCTGTTTTTAACTAGGCATGTTGTATTCCACTGTCATAGAGAACCCTACAAGGCAAAAAGCACTTATGAGCCCATTCACCTGGGGCCCGATTCTGACTTAGGAAATGTATGCCCTTTCCTACACATGCCTTTCCTATGCACTACTCAGTAGTTGGTATTCATACTTACCTTGTGAAGGGGCGTCACGGGCTTTGCAGGCGTGGTTCCCTTGTGCGCGCTGAATACATTTAATTCAACCGCTAAAAAACCCTCCCACTTGCTGGCCAACAGATTTTCTCGTGCAGTTTACATTCAATAGGGTTTTCAGTACATTTATCTTAAGCCATCCCTTTAAATACGGTGTACCTTTAATTAGAACTTTGTCAACAGACTAGAATACATCGAGAGAAGGGGTTCAGAATATAGGGATCAATGAAAGAAAGCCATCTAAATATATGCATATTCATCTCCGTTTCAGCACCAACTGGTAGATTTAAAAATACTCTGTTCTTGTAGATTATTTAGGCAACTTGTAGGGTTAGGAAAGTATGTATGAATAATTTTTTGTAAAAAGTTTTGGGAACCTTTATGCACTAAATATATTGATGACTCAAAAATACAGTGGTTTGATTCATTCTGAAGGTTGTCATATTCAAGTTCAATCCATGAAATATTGGAAGGTGTAATAATTTTTTTAATAAAGGTTGAACAATAGTCCTATAAATCTACCCTAATTCTCACTAATCATGGAACTGTATGACAATGGTCCAGTCGTTGTGAACCGTGCGCCAGGCTCCAGGTTTAACCTGCTATGTGTGGTCTGAGTTCCATAATGATTCAAATAGGCTACATGTCCCAAATTATTGCACAATGTTAGCCTAATATGATCCACTAATGCTAGCGAGCCTCAGGAACAACTACACAGACGTGACAGAGGAAAGAAAGGTAAACAGAATGGAATTGAATGATGCAAAATGTAGGCTACACATTTTTGAAAAACGAACACTAAAGTGACAGTTATAAATGTATGTGGGTATTACTGACGGTGCCTCCCGATAGTGGCTAATATTTAACATTATACAAATTGTAAAATAAAAAGGAGAAAATACCGGGTATATAATTAAAACATTCTAATGTGCATACATCATCAACTAGGCAAGTTCAGCCCTACAGAAGCCTATAGCTTGGGTCTCCAAATTTCATCCACACAAATTATTAGGTACACAATTACATTTGTAAATAATGGCCCAGCTATTTATAGCCTATTTCACTGTGGAAAAGAGGCAGCAATACATGTCATGTTGATATGATTTTCAGTTTGCTTCCATATGGCTGGTTTCACATTCGTCTCCAGTGATCATAAGGAAAAATTATCTAAAACATTTTCTATGTGTATTTACAATCCCCTTCTCCAAACGGATTACTCATTTACCTAGATCTTATCAATAGCTATTATCTATTTATAAATTACAGTGCATGGAGAATGCTTTTTCCAATTGGAACCGGTAGGTTCGCTACAGATTATTCATGGTTTCCTCGCGCGTAAAGGTAGTGGAATTATTAAGGAATTATGTCAAGGTCAGAATACGGTGTATCTGTAGACACACCTTCATTTCTTAGATCTCTACCCCGAACGAATAGCGGGTGAATAGCATGATATTCTCATGCTTAAGTTCAAGGTCAGAATATGCAAAGAGAGAAAAGTGCATAAAAATGGAATTAGGTTCCATTTACGCGCATTTAACTCGGGTCAGAATGACCGAAATCTGAAATGCATAAAATGATTTTCTCCATGCAATAACTCCCATATCACATAACCCTGTCATACAACTAACTGCTTCCTGTTGTCTCAGTATTTCTTTGATCATTTAATATGTGGTCCACAGGGGGAAGACGAGCGCATACCACAGTGACTACAGTATATCAGAAATAATGTATTTGTCAGCAGTAATTAACTCTACTTTAGATTGCTCCTGGTAGTATACTTCACATGCACACACCTAACTCAGCCCCTGCTTTAAATACATATACTGTATATACAGAAAATACTACAGTAACGTTACTTGCTGAGAAATCTAGCTTATCAGATGTCCGATGCAAATATTGTTGCCAATGGTGGGCTATCTAAATCAGACATGCAATAATGTTGTGAGAGCAGAATGCTTTGCACAGAACATGGGTCATGGACATGAGGTTAGACCTCAAGTTTTATGTCATAGAACATTTATATAGTGGCAAGATGTGTTTAGGTTATGGTTTCAGATGAGAATTCACCAGGTCTTGGTTTCACTGTTGGGAGAACACATCACCTGCTCACAAGTTATGTGTCTTAGTGTAAGCTGCCTAGCAAAAATAACTAATATCATCGAATGATCTTATATCCTTTACACACACACACACACACCTCGAGTAGATATTTTTGGGGAAAACAAACATCTTTATCATCCAGCGTGTATGAGTTGTGTAATTGTAAAGAGAAAAAAAAAGGACAAAAATGCAAGTGATCAATTAAGACAAAATGTAGTGTCATACATGCAAATGTGTTACAACAAAATAACAGCAATGGAAAGCATATTAAGTAATAGGTACCATATCGTTTGAATTGCATCGCAGTGGAATTGTCAATGTACCATATAAGAGCGTGATGTTACCCCACGCTGTCAGATTTGTATATGATGATGTAATTTAAGGATTATATTCTATTGTAACTGTACAACTGTGTTGAGTTGGAAATTAAACCTAACTACGTTGAGGCAGTAAAAATGGTGTATATGTAAATGTTTTTTATGTTGATTTTTCTCTTCCTTATGCACACAATGGGGCAACGGCTCATGTTGTGAAACCCCTGTATTAGCAGACGTATGTATGTTTATAGTTAGTGATGTAATTTTATCTCCTAACTGGTGTAGTGCCTGTTCATCTTAATGTTACACAAGGTTCATTTAAATATGCATAAAGATTATTATGATTATGATAATAATTATGATATTCTGAATCAAAGTTATTGTGATGGTGTCAATATTACGATATTGGTTTGAAAGGGGAAAACAAGTTTGTTGAGAATACAAACAAAACGTTTTGTGTCTGTGTGTGTTTTTTGAATGGATTTTGACTGTGCGTTATGGGTTATGGTATGCTTGATGAAAAAAGCATAAAAACACACATTATTATGTCATGTTATTTTAAACACATTCAGTATTTAAATACATTCTTACACACAGATTCTCATTTATAAATATTCAATATTATATTCCAACATTTGTATGTATCCAGTCACTAATCTCTGTCACTGGTGTTCGTCTCTACATACAGATCCTAGCACTTGAAATGTGGCAGTGGTATTGAAATGCTTATATTACAGTAGTTCACTGTATTTACACATTTCTATTAGACTTTATTCTTCCACCAGGGAATGGGCACTGGAGTCAAATCATTTCTCTTCAATTCAATGAGATCGGTGATATTACAAATGTACATCAGGATCATAATTGGCCCTATGTGGTAAACAGCTGTGACTGTGACCTATGAAGTGGCCTTAACATTGGACTACTACTAGAGATCAGTAGTGAACATATTAAATCCATTCTATAGTACATTACATATTCACCATAGCTTAGTCCCCTGTAGTTTCCAAAGCAAGCTTCAGATAACTAATTATGTCAAATGTAACATGTGTAAGTGCTATGGGTTGTAAGGAGGGACATGTTGAAATGTAAATGGCACTAAAAAGAGCAACCATTACAAATGAAAAAATAAATAGTAGCAGATGTACTGGTGATTCATGTGAGTTCATAATCAGAGAAAAAGTATACAAACATGGAATTGATATTTGTGAAAATGAAATATTGGACAATTAAATATAAAAATTGTTTAAACAATATTGGAAATGTAAAACATTACATATCTAATGCAACGTGACAATAAATCCCCATATGCAATCAGGTTACACATAAGAATATTGAAATTAGGCAGGAGTGCACAATGCAGGAGGCAGTCTATACAGTGCATTGTTTTTGCTGGAGCTAAAACAGCAGTTAGAGGCTTCTTTTCATTTAGTTGTCAACAGTCATCATCACCACTCGTCTTCTCCTCTTCTGGCTGGCTGCTCCACAGCTTCATACAGGGTGGACAAACTGATAGACCAGTCTCTGGGACACATCAGGTTTGCGGATGATACCCTTCTTGTAGTACTGTCGGATAGAGCGACTCAGCTTGTCATAGTTCATAGCTGGACGGTTCTTCCTGAGGCCCCATAACCTGGCCACATGAGCCGAGTTTTCGATTTTGAAGATACCTGATGAATATAGAAAAAATAGAATGCAAGAGATGGAACATTTCACCCTTTTCAGCAACCAATGGACAATAAGCCCCAAATAACCCAAGTCAGCTCCCATGGCCAAATTCTCTCACCCTTACAGTGTACATTTTAGGACACCCTCAGCCTTAAAACCCCCATGCAGTCTTTTTATTTTTAAATCATCACTATATGTCTAATAAATCACTGTGTGTGTTTATTTCATGAAAATAATTCCAAATATATTTTTATAATTTATTTCCCTGAGCCTCCTTTTGCCATTGAAATGCTCAGTCTGATCCTGTGGGCATGTTTATAGAAATGTAAATATATTTATATACACCGCCCTGATTGGCCCATAGGATCGCCTTGAATCTAGAGCCTACCCAGCTTACCCTTTCAAAGTAGGAGGAATCATATGCAAATAAAAGATGACTGGTCATTGGTCAGAATAATCAGATCAGATTGTGATGTCATGATCTGGGCCAAAAACTCTATCCCACCTGAACAGGCTGAAATTCCAGGCTTTTGTCTTGTTCTTTTTTTTTGGCAGCTCTTACACAAAAAGGGCATAATCATCATTTTCACAATTTCAGTGTTATTTTGACCTTGTAGTGTTGAATTAGCATTTAAAAAAACTGGAAAACCACATTTTTGACTTCACTGCCCCTTTAAACCCAGGAGTGTGCCCTAACATGTACACCATACACCTGTCTGCCCTCTCCCACCTTTCCCCTGCCCACTCACCTTTCTCCTTGTTGAGCCAGCGGATGCATCGTCCATAGTTGTGTGGCTTGAGGAGCAGCTGTCTAAGGAACTGCCACAGGTGGATGGGCTGGCTTGAGCAGGAGGAATCAGCCTCTGGATACGTCTCCTCAGCATCATGTAACCTGGTATCTCCTGGTGTGCAGCACTCCTTCATGCACGCAGCTGTGACAAAAACATCATTGAACAGGATTACACATTTGTTATCTCAACATAAGACTAAGAAAATACCTGAAAACTATAGCACAATCTATATAGTGAATAGCCAAGTAGTCCTTTGGCTTGTGGCTATAAAACATTCAATACTTTTCAATGGAATGACCCACACCATAAATGAAATACATGCCATATTATATACACTAAGTGTACAAAACATTAGGAACACCTGCTCTTTCCATGCCATAGACTGACCAGGTGAATCCAGGTGAAAGCTATGATCCCTTATTGATGTCAAATGTTAAATCCACCAATCAGTGTAGATGAAGGGGATGAAACAGGTTAAAGAAGGATTTTTAAGCCTTGAGAATATTGAGACATGGATTGTGTGTGTGCCACTCAGAGGGTGAATGGGCAAGACAAAAGATGTAAGTGCCTTTGAACGGGGTATGGTAGTATGTGCCAGGCGCACCGGTTTGAGTGTGTCAAGAACTGCAAGGCTGCTGGGTTTTTCACGCTCAACAGTTTCCCATGTGTATCAAGAATGGCCCACCACCCAAAGGACATCCAGCCAACTTGACACAACTGTGGGAAGCATTGGAGTCAACATGGGCCAGCATCCCTGTGGAATGCTTTCGACACCTTGTAGAGTCCATGCCTCGGCTATTCTGAGGGCAAAAGGGGGTGCAACTCAACATTAGGAAGGTGTTCCTAATGTTTTGTACACTCAGTGTATATATACCACAGTCCGAATAACGGATCCGTTCAAGGTTGTCAGTTGCCCTACCTGATCTCCAGATGTCCAGGTGCGCAAACAGCAGGTCTCCACACTGCATTGAGCGCTGCCTGAAGTCCTCCTCTGTCATGGAGCACAGGTCCTTCCCACTGAGCTCATGGAACACCTTGCCCACCTGGGGTAGTCTGTACAGGTGCTCCGTCCACAGCAGCCACTTCTGAACGTTCCCACAGTTCCACTCCATGGGTTCTGCAGAGGCGATGAAGTGTTGTAAGTAAGCATTTCACTGTAATGTCTACACCTGTTGTATTCAGCGCATGTGGCAAATACAATTTTATTTTATTTGATTCATGATTGACCAATCAATGTTAAACATTTATCCACAGCAAATTGTATCCATCATATATACAGTTACATACAATGGCACTGTTGGCACTCATGCAAATGCATAGGTTACCCATTTAAACGAAGGGTGGTGTATCTTTACGGGGGAGATGTGTGTGAGTGTACATTGTACTGTATGCAATTTCTGAACTCATATTTGTGTTCCCAATGACAGGTAGTGAGTGATTGAGCATGTGAAATGAAGCATGTGAAATGATGAATTGTCAACAGAGCCATTTGCACAGGGCGGGGAGGCCACAGACACTTCTGTCATTGCGCTTAGCCCAGCGTCAGTGGTATTCAAGTTTCAAGTTTCAACGTTTATTCAAGTTTTGAAGTTTATTCGCCATGTGCACAGGATACAACAGGTGTAAAACAGTACAGTGAAATTCTTACCTTGAGAGCTCTTTCCCAACAATGCAGTGATAATAATAATAATATATTATTAGCATAGAAGTCCTATTTATTACGATAAAAGTCGCAGTATAAAGAAAGGGCAACCTACAGTAAATGGTGACCTTTACTGTTTTGTTTGCTTTGCTATAAGTAAGATCTGACAGTAGATAATGGGGTATTTCAACAGTGAGAGTATTGCACAAAAGGTTATATTTTCTCAGTGCTCTTTTATCCTTATTCTCTGTCAATCTACAGACAGTGACAGGTCCCATGTTCAACTGTGGTGAACATGACAGACCCTGAGACTGATGGAGACATGTGGTCTATCCCTTTTGGAGAACGTAACATATGATACGGTAGCATAGTTTACAGCACAGTAATAACAGTAATAATAACCATAATACCATGGTAACAATATGGTAAGAAATTATAGGCACACAATAACTTCATAGTTAAACAGTTTTCTTACCTGGGGTAATGTTGAGCAGCTTGCAGGCGGTCTCTATGTCCTTCATTACCTCTCCCAACACCATGCTCTGGACCTGCTCTAGACAGCGTTCCTCCACCTGTCCCTCCAGCCCAGAGGGGACCCCCAATCCCAGGCCCACCCCCAGGCCCTGGCTGTCGATGACAGGGCACTGCTCCAGGGGCTTACAGGGGGGCTCAGGGGGCGCTGTCTCTTTCTTCTTCAACAACCACGAGCTGTCTTCAGTGAGGAGCATGTCGGAGCAGGGCAGGAAGACTCCTTGCAGGCTACGTTCAGGAACAATGTGTTTAGGCACACTTATCAGTCCACGGGGCGGCTTGGTGTCCTCCTCCTCCCAGGCCCTCAGGGCAGACACACTGTAGGGGTAGTCATTGAAACTCATCAGGGGAAGGTGCACTGTGCGCCCCACGCGGTCACAGCCTGGACTCCCCATAGCTTCAACAGTGCTGGAGATCAGAAAGGAAGACTTTCATCAGGCATGTTATATAAAGGGATACACCAAAATATCCTTTCCGAATGTCTCATGAGGCATAATTGGAAACAATAGTGAACTCGATGGCAAACTGTTCATATATTGACATAGTAAATTACAGGTGTAAGAACAGTGTTTTTTTTTATCATGTCTGGTGACAAAACATTAACTGTCATCCATAAGTGACACTTACAATTTTATATTCCCTTTGTTTGACTGACTTATTTTCCTTTACAATTCAAATGGCAAGCTTTTCCCTCAGACAGTGCTGTCTTAATGCTTCATTGAAACCATATCCAAATGTCAAAATATTTAAACAGTAGTAATCCTAAAGCAAACATGACATTTCATTAATGTTGTTTGTTCTGTTGGTACTTTCTTTGAAATGTTGAATTAACCAATCTCTTTTCATAAAAACAAGACTTCGTTATGTAGAGTAGCACGTTTGTGTATGGTGTGTAAGAATTTCAAAGGGCTGACTTTTTGTCATGTTATCAGTAACCTCTTCCCCTAGTCAGAGCTATAGAAACCCTGAAAGTCGCTGCAAGGCCAATGCAGATGCTGCATGGTCAATCTGATGTCTGCATTGGCCGTGCAGCATTTACGGTGATACGGCCTCCGCAGATGTCAGGGCATTCATACTTTAAGCGCTTCGCGGAGCAGCGCAGAGCTGTTGAGCAGAGCTGTTGTGAGGGATGTTGTCAAGGAAGTGAGTTTGTGTTTATACAGGACCTCCCGCCCCCACCTACCACAAATAATTTTTACATTTACATTTTAGTCATTTAGCAGACGCTCTTATCCAGAGCGACTTACAGTTAGTGAATACATTTTTTTTTTTATACTGGTCCCCCGTGGGAATCGAACCCACAACCCTGGTGTTGCAAACGCCATGCTCTATCAACTGAGCTACATCCCTGCCGGCCATTCCCTCCCCTACCCTGGACAACGCTGGGCCAATTGTGCGTCGCCCATGAGTCTCCCGGTCGCGGCCGGCTGCGACAGAGCCTGGATAATGTACTTACATTCAGTAATCTTACTCTGATTTGTCATCCTAAGGGTCCCAGAGATCAAATGTAGCATAGTTTTGTTTGATAAAAGCCATTTTTATATCAAAATGTAGGAACTGGGTTCTACAGCTTGAACCCCTGCTGTCTCTGGCTCCACACCCACTCCGCCCGGCCATCTAGAGGTGTGAAGGTTAGTGTATAAGCTAATGATCCATCATGTATGACATTCCTGGGAGTGTTTAAACTTACATTTTGTACCACCATATCATTTTTATATGTTCTCTATAGTTATGTACTTGAAAATGTATCAATTGACCAATTCGGCACATTTGGGCAGACTTGATACAAAATAGTCCAGTATTGCAACGCTTCACTGGATCAATCTGAAACTTTGCGCGCACACTGCTGCCATCTAGTGGCCCAAATCGACATTGTGCCTAAACTGCAATATTATATTGTGGCCTTTCGTCTTGCATTTCAAAGATGATGGAACAAAAAATAATAATAGAAAACGCATGTTTTTTTGTTTGTATTATTTTTTACCAGATCTAATGTGTTATATTCTCCTATATTAATTTCACATTTACACAAACTTCAAAGTGTTTCCTTTCAAATGGTATCAATAATATGCATATCCTTGCTTCAGGTCCTGAGCTACAGGCAGTTAGATTTGGGTATGTCAGTTTAGGCGAAAATGGGAAAAAAAAGGGTCCGATCCTTAAGAGGTTAATTGAAACGATAATAAAGAGGTCACCACTCTGTTTTGGTTTTTAAAAAAGCTGAAGGATGGGCCTGGAGGAATGTAACCACTTTCAAATTCATAGACAGAGCTATGGATGCAAGGACCGACCATCCATGATATCAAAATGATCGTTTTAACCATGTTTTAAGGCTATACAGCGCTTGTTTACCTTGACATTGTTTACAAACATTGGATTAAAACAAGCTTATATTTTGGGTTCTGATGGGGTAAACTCATGAGACATTTATAAGTTATATTCTTCGAGAAATCAGACCCCTTGACTTTTTCCACATTTTGTTACGTTACAGCCTTATTCTAAAATTGATTAAATAAATGTTTTTCCTCATCAGTCTACACACAATACCCCATGACAAAGTGAAAACAGGTTTTTGAAAACAGAAATACCTTATTTACAAAAGTATTCAGACCCTTTGCCATGAGACTCTAAATTGAGCTCAGGTGCATCCTGTTTCCATTGATCATCCTTGAGATGTTTCTACAAATTTATTGGAGTCCACCTGTGGTAAATTCAATTGATTGGACATGATATGGAAAGGCACACACCTGTCTATATAAGGTCCCACAGTTGACAGTGCATGTCAGAGCAAAAACCAAGCCATGAGGTCGAAGGAATTCTCCATAGAGCTCCGAGACAGGATTGTGTCGAGAAACAGATCTGGGGAAGGGTAACAAAAAATGTCTGCAGCATTGAAGGTCCCCAAGAACACAGTGGCCTCCACCATTCTTAAATGGAAGAAGTTTGGAACCACCAAGACTCTTCCTATAGCTGGCCGCAATCAAGGGAGAAGGGCCTTGGTCAGGGAGGTGACCAAGAACCCGATGGTCACTCTGACAGAGCTCCAGAGTTCCTCTGTGGAGATGGGAGAACCTTCCAGAAGGACAACCATCTCTGTAGCACTCCACCAATCAGGCCTTTATGGTAGAGTGGCCAGACGGAAGCCACTCATCAGTAAAAGGCACAAGACAGTCCGCTTGGAGTTTGCCAAAAGGCACCTAAAGACTCTCAGACCATGATAAATAAGATTCTCTGGTCTGATGAAACCAAGATTAAACTCTTTGGCCTTGAATGCCATGCGTTACATCTGGAGGAAACCTGACAAAAACCCTACGGTGAAGCATGGTGGTGGTAGCATCATGCTGTGGGGATGTTTTTCAGTGGCAGGGACTGGGAGACTAGTCAGGATCAAGGGAAAGATGAACAAAGCGAAGTACAAAGATATCCTTGATGAAAACCTGCTCCAGAGCACTCAGGACCTCAGACTGGGGCGAAGGTTCACCTTCCAACAGGACAACGACCCTAAGCACACAGCCAAGACAACGCAGGAGTAGCTTCGGGACAAGTCTCTGAATGTCCTTGAGTGGCCCAGCCAGAGCCCAGACTTGAACCCGATCGGACATCTCTGGAGAGACCTGAAAATAGCGTTGCAGCGACGCTCCCCATCCAACCTGACAGAGCTTGAGAGGATCTGCAGAGAAGAATGGGAGAAACTCCCCAAATACAGGTGTGCCAAGCTTGTAGCGTCATACCCAAGAAGAGTTGAAGCTGTAATCGCTGCCAAAGGTGCTTCAACAAAGTACTGAGTAAAGGGTCTGAATACTGAATATTTCAGTTTTTTATTTTAAATGAATTCTAAAAACCTGTTTTTGCTTTGTCATTATGGGGTATTGTGTGTAGATTGATTAGGAAAAATAATAATTTCATCAATTTTAGAATAAAGCTGTAACAGAACAAAATGTGAAAGAAGTCAAGGGATCTGAATACTTTCCGAAGGCACTGTATGTCATTTACGTTTTTTTCAATCACTTTGGCAAATTTTTCAGATGTAAGTGGTGTATTTTCAAAACTCTACAAAACTCTAAACTGATAACACCTGTAATGTCCCTTATCTTATGTTCAGAACCCTTGATTAGAGTTAATAAAAACAATATGGTGCCGATACACATGGTCGCCTGGTTCCTGGCTCCTAAGCAACTTAGCAGTGTTTTTTTTTGTGTGTGTTATTCCTCACATTATCTTCACAAGCATTTCTCTACACCCGCAATAACATCTGCTAAATATGTGTATGCGACCAATAAAATTTGATTTGATTTTCGGTGAAATACCATGAGAACATTTTGTTTAGTCACCAATACATCAAATTTACATTTACGTCATTTAGCAGACGCTCTTATCCAGAGCGATTTAAAGTAGTGAGTGCATACAATTTTCATACTGCCCCCCCGTGGGAATTATTATTATTTTTTATTTAATTTCACCTTTATTTAACCAGGTAAGCCAGTTGAGAACAAGTTCTCATTTACAACTGCGACCTGGCCAAGATAAAGCAAAGCAGTGCGATAAAAACAACAACAACACAGAGTTACATATGGGATAAACTGTTTAACTGGTCCCCCATGGGAATCGAACCCACAACCCACAAATCGAACCCACAACTCTGGTGTTGCAAGCGCCATGCTCTACCAATTGAGCCACACGGGACCAAATAATAATAGGCTAATTATTTAGTCATTTTAACTACCATTTAATCCAATAGCAAAAAATACAAGATACACATTTCGAAACGTAAATGTTTTCTATACAGTAAATTACTATAACTTCACATGCACTTTTTTTTTTGCAAACCGATGGCAGGTTGGGACCATGTTGAGAAATATGTCAGTCTTACGCTTTCATTATCTTTATACAGTACATACATGGAACAAATCATCAGAAATAAGGGTATTGTGGGGATATTGTAAAGCAGTTGGCTACTGTAAAAACATATATTTGTGTAGCACAGTGTTTGTATGCCATTTCTGCCCTATGTAACATTGTAGAAGATCACCTTTTTAAGTGACTTCTAAGCTGATAGAGCATCGTCTCTCTCCTTGGCAAAATTAATCAGTTTACAGTATATCAATGAAATTCAGATTATGAGTGGAATATATTGTTATACACAACCCAGGTATTTTAGCAGTGCATTGTACAACACACTATAATTCCAAATGGTAGCACATAGTGACTCTTTCCACTTTGTCATATTGAAGCACACTGGTTAATGGAGGATGATGATCCCACATCCATATATGATTTGGTTTTACCTTCCAACATAAATGGATTTCAATTAATACTAAAAATATTGAATTGTACAGTGTTCAGCACTTATTAAACTTGATATGTTTTTGGTACTTTTACCAATTTCTCTCCCCAATTTCGTGATATCCAATTACAGTCTTGTCCCATCGCTGCAACTCCCCTACGGACTTGGGAGAGGCGAAGGTCGAGAGCCATGCGTCCTCCGAAACACGACCCTACCAAGCTGCACTGCTTCTTGACACACTGCTCGCTTAACCCGGAAGCCAGCCACACCAATGTGTCGGATGAAACACAGTCCAACTGGCGACCGAAGTCAGCTTGCAGGCGCCCGGCCCACCACAAGGAGTCACTAGAGTGCGATGGGACAAGGAAATCCCGGCCGGCCAAACCCTCCCCTAACCCGGACGACGATGGCTTTTTAGGTCACCAAAACGTATTTGAGGTTAATTGCAAAAAGAAAGTACCTGCCCTCACAGCATATTAGACAAAAGGTGGACAATGAATAACCCAGCCCATATCCATGGTGTGAGTAACAGCTGAAGTGGAGGTGGCATTATATCCTCTGACGTGCTGGTTTAACCGCAACAGCTCATAATACTGCCCTGGCCGTACTCACATAGTATAGAATGATCCAGCAAATGGGAGGGCTCAGATGAAAAACTGTTCATACATCCAATATTGAGATTGTTGAGAAGTGCTGTGCCTCTGTGCACTAGAACCAGAATGTACCAACCTATGTATGACTTGTGCTGTATCTTGCTATTGACACTAAGGTGTATAAATGACAGTATAGTACAGCTGTATGATAAAGTGTGAAATGCTTTTTTATTACTATTTAGTGCTTGAGGGGTTTGGGCAGATGGCTTATCATTTCCAATACTACGTGTAACATAATTGGTGAGTTATTACAGGGAAGTTAAAATAGCAGGAGGTCATTATTGACCAAATATTGTAAAATGGGGGCCTTCTATGGAAAATGAAATAGCTCAATAAAGGGAAGGTATTGTTTGAGTATAACATCATGTACAAATCATGAATGTTTTCATAGTTTGAGAATTGAGATTGATTGATTCTAATGAAGAATGTAGTGTCTTACAATCACGCTCCATTTCTATCTTTTCCTGGTGGGTATGTGTGCGTGTGTGTGTGTGACTATTGTATACACATGAAATAAATACTGCTATAGAACAAAGCACTGGGTTAAAAAATACACCTTGATAGATAACAATGGCTAAACTGATATCAGAGGCATTCAGTCCATATGAAAGATATTTGGTCATTTATTACTCACTGCATTCCCCTACACATTAAACAAAGGGAGGGCTACTTTAAATTCACACCTATTTCTTTATCTAGCTACTTTACTAGCATTAAAAAATAATTTATCAGTGTGTATGTGTGTGTGGGTGCATGTGTGTGTGTGTGTGTGTGTTCTTCTAACCCTCCAAACAGTATTCAGGCACACATTCATTAGAAGAGGGTGGTTAAACTCTCATTAAACCTGTTGAACTGGTTTGGTGTCCCTTGGGGCCTGCTTAATAAAACTGAAAAACATTGCTAGTGTGTGATTAACCTGTGCACACTAAAAAGCAGTTTTGTGCACTTGCCATGGACGCAAGGAAAAATAAGGAAATGTCTGTGCATCAAAAGGAAAAAGAAGACGTGAACTTTATATCCGAGGTGCATGAAAATGCCACAAGAAAGAGAATCACCTCTGATATTGCAAATAAAATCGGAGTGAATTCGTAATGGCCAGAAACAGTAACAGAGTGAAAAAGTGAATACAGTGTTTCCTTCAAACATACAGTACATCATCAGTGTCTTGATTACACTTTGTCTAGTACAACTGTGACCCCTTCTGTAAAGAGTGGCCTGGTAGATACAGCACTCCAACAGTCCACTGCTACAGAGTAAATCCCTGGCTGAAACTTTTCCTATCAAACTGGTTCCATAGTTTGTTATCCTCAAGAATATAACTCATATTAATCATACTGATCAAAATCTCCACCATCCCCACCTTGCATAGTTCAAGCCAGTCTACCACTTCAATATAAAAAAGTCCTCCTCAATATCTGTCCCAAACCCAGGCGTGCCCATAGACGTACCTGGTCAGAGGTGCAGGCTGCTGATGATGCCTGAGCTGGTAGACTGTCACTCTGGATATCTGTCTTCGCGTCTGTCAAATGACTTCTTGTACAGGTGCTGAAGAGATCCACAGCGAGTCACAATACAGACAGGCAGAAGCTCAAGTCCCAAGCTCCTCTGGTGGTGGATGAGTTGAATATGTATGCTCTGCTCTAGTGGTCTTCTCTGGTTGGCTGTTTCAGTCTTCAGGTTGTAACAGATGATTGTGGCCCTCAGGTCAGGAGGCAGTAATGTGTCAGAGAGAGAAAGGGTGATTAGGCAGGATACCTGGAGCCGTGTCTCAAACACTCTCAGGTGGTCGGAGCACTTTCTTCTGCTCTGACAGTTGAGAGAGAGTCCTCAGCTGGCTTGCTTGTTGGTGTGTGAGGTGAGGTTGTTGGTCATCATGGCCAGCCAGCCTTATCTGTGATAAAGTTCTCACAATACTGACAAATTCATGCCAGAGGGTGTGTGCGTAGGAATGCTTGCTTCAATGTGACTTCAGGTCATATTTATAAGGAGCTATTTTAACCTAAGTAAACAGTATGATGAATGTGGTTCTACCTAGCTTCAGGTGTATGAGCAACTCTGTGACGACATCTGTAACTTCCCTCCCCTCTTAAGAAGAGTGGCAGTTAACTCTTTGCTGTCAGCCATGGCTTCTCATAGTGAAAGGATGAGTTTCCTAAACGTGTTCCCTTCAGTATTTTGATGTAATCTATACAATGTTTGTGATTTGTGAATAAAACAACATCCCATTGGGCTGAGAGAATTTTCAAAGGATTCTTATCACTCAAATATTTACATAATGAACCAGGCTGCATTGTCTAAGCCAGGTAACACCACATTTGCCTACCAAATGAGAAATTACATATATGTTTTTTAAAATCCAAGCGTTCTACTTTTTGTGATTTTAAGTGAAGTTGATTTTTTTTTTTTTATAGAGTCGCACTGTCACGCCCTGGCTCTGGGGACACTTGTATGTTGAGCCAGGGTGTGAGTTTCCTTTGTCGATTCTAGTTGTTGTGTTTCTAGGTTGGCCAAAGTGGTTCTCAATCAGAGGCAACTAGTGTCAGCTGTTGCTGGTTGTCTCTGATTGGGAACCATATTTATTCAGTCTGTTTGCCACAGTGGGGTGTGGGATCTTGTTCCTGTGTAGGTTTGTGGTTTGCACCTTTGGACGTCACGTTTCGATTTGTTGTTTGGTTCGTGTAATCATTTAATAAAAAAATATGTTCACCTTCCACGCTGCGCCTTGGTCCTCTGTTCCCGACGATCGTGACAGAAGATCCCACCATAACTGGACCAAGCAGCGTGAAGAGGAGAGAGGTTGGACGTTGGAGCAGTGGAGTAAGAGTCTCGACTGGGCCAAGCCAAGTGAAGAGCAGAGAGGTTGGACTTTGAAGCAGTGGAGTGAGTGTCTGGCTAGAGACATGGAGGCCTGGTCCAAGAGGAGAGCCGCCCATAATTTTTTTAGGGGGGGGCTCACGCCGTGGACGACGGGGCAGCAGGAGGCTGCGATAGAGCGGTCCAGCGGGTTGGCAGAGGAGGCCGCCAGGTTACGGGGGCCACTGGTATTAAAGGGGAAGGAAAGTGTAGAGGCACGGCGAGAGGTACTGGGGTGTGTTACCAGTCCGGTCCGGCCCGTTCCTGATCCCCGCGTAGGGCCAGTGGTGTGTGTCCCCAGTACGGTCCGTCTTGTTCCTGTCCCTCGCATCGAGCCTGTGGTGCGCGTCGCCAGCCCGGTCCGGCCTGTTCCTGCTCCCCACACCAAGCCAATGGTGCGCGTCGCCAGCCCGGTCCGGCCTGTTCCTGCTCCCCGCACCAAGCCAATGGTGCGCGTCGCCAGCCCGGCCCGGCCTGTTCCTGCTCCCCGCACCAAGCCAATGGTGCGCGTCGCCAGCCCGGTCCGGCCAGTTCCTGCTCCCCGCACCAAGCCAGTGGTGCGCGTCGCCAGCCCGGCCCGGCCAGTTCCTGCTCCCCGCACCAAGCCAGTGGTGCGCGTTGCCAGCCCGGCCCGGCCAGTTCCTGCTCCACGCACCAAGCCAGGGGTGCGCGTCGCCAGCCCGGCCCGGCCAGTTCCTGCTCCACGCACCAAGCCAGGGGTGCGCGTCGCCAGCCCGGCCCGGCCTGTTCCTGCTCCCCGCACCAACCAGTGGTGCGCGTCGCCAGCCCGGCCCGGCCTGTTCCTGCTCCCCGCACCAAGCCAGTGGTGCGCGTCGCCACCCCGGCCCGGCCTGTTCCTGCTCCCCACACCAAGCCAGTCGTGTGCGTCGTCAGTCCGGCACGGCCCGTGCCTGTTCCACCGGTGCCTGGTCCGGCACCGGTCAGCTGCTCCACGCCGGAGCTGGAGCAATCCGCTCCACCAGTGTTCGGTCCAGCTCTGGCCAGTAGGGCCAGACCGGACCAGGGGTACTTTGGGGGGTTAGAGAGGGAGTGGGGATCATGCCCGGAGCCGGATCCGCCACCAAGGCGGAGTGCCCACCCGGTCCCTCCCCTGTGGTATTTGGTTGGCGCGGTCGGAGTCCGCGCCTTTAGAGGGGGGTACTGTCACGCCCTGGCTCTGGGGACACTTGTATGTTGAGCCAGGGTGTGAGTTTCCTTTGTCGATTCTAGTTGTTGTGTTTCTAGGTTGGCCAAAGTGGTTCTCAATCAGAGGCAACTAGTGTCAGCTGTTGCTGGTTGTCTCTGATTGGGAACCATATTTATTCAGTCTGTTTGCCACAGTGGGGTGTGGGATCTTGTTCCTGTGTAGGTTTTTGTTTTGCACCTTTGGACGTCACATATCGATTTGTTGTTTTGTTCGTGTAATCATTTAATAAAAAAATATGTTCACCTTCCACGCTGCGCCTTGGTCCTCTGTTCCCGACGATCGTGACACGCACACTCTCTATATACAATGGGATCCGAAATTATTGACACCCTTGATAAAGATTAGCAAAAATGACTGTATAAAATACATGATTCAAATACTGAGCTATATTGTCTGCTAAAAACAAAGGGAAATTATATTATTCTATACTAATACAATTGCTCAGAGAAAATAATAAAAAAAATCTCAAAAAGGTAGAGGTCTAAATTATTGACACCCATGTTTTCATACCTCACCTTGCAAGGATAACGGCACTGAGCCTTTTTCTGAAATGTTTTCTGAGTTGGAGAACACATTGGGAGGAATCTTAGACCATTCCTCCATACAGAATCCTTCAAGAGCCTTGATATCCTTCGTCTGTGCTTGTGGACTGCCCTCTTCAGTTCAAACCACATATTTTCCATGGTTTTGAAGTCCGGAGACTCAGATGGCCATTGCAAAATTTTGATTTTGTGGACAATTAACAATTTATTTGTGTATTTTGATGTGTGCTTGGGGTTATTGTCTTGCTGGAATATCCACTTGGGGCCACGTTTTAGCCTCCTGGCAGAGGCAACCAGGTTTTTGGCTAAAATATCCTGGTACTGGGTTCATGATGCCGTTGACCAAGGGCCCCAGCACCAGTGAAAGCAAAATAGCCCCATAGCATCAAAGATCCACCACCATATTTTACAGTAGGTATGGGGTTCTTTTCTGCTCATGCATTCTCATTTCGACGCCAAACCCACCACTGGTGTGCATTGCCAAAGGGCTTTATTTTAATGTCATCCAATAAATGTAAACGCCTGGAGTTTGCTAAACAGCATTGACATATGGATTGGAACCGGTGATTTGGTCAAATGACATACAATTCTACACAGTTTGCCATGAGGCAAAGATAACAATTTGCAGTTTCATAGCTAATCTCATGCTATTCTACACATTTTGCCATGAGGCTGAGACAATGTTGCTGTTTTAGAGGTAGAGTCAGCTAAATCACGTTGCAACGAGCAGCACCGCAGATATTGAGATGAGCAAGATGCAAGACTTCGCTCTCACACAGTCACACACAGTATCTGCACATGCAGACTGGTTCGCTTAACACTGTTAGAGCGTGGTATGTACAGGACCAAAACAGCGGCGAAGTTAAGGCTTGTGCTTCAACACTCTCAGTTGTTGCGGAAATTGACCCACCCTGCTGTTTACTTTCTGCATTTTACAATGAGTTCGAGATAATTTTGCATTTTTAAAGCTAATTTCCTGCTATTCTACACATTTTGCAATGAGGCTGAGGTTTTACAGCAAATTTCCTGTAATTCACAAATGTTTTGCCATGGTTTATGACATGTTCATATGCTATCTGGGGAGGGGGGGGTGACTTCCAGGGGGCCCACAACCCCCTCCCCCCCAAAGAAAATATACAGTGCCTTGCAAAAGTATTCAGACATCTTGGATTTCTTCACATTTTATTGTGTTACAAAGTGAGATTAAAATGTATTTAATTGTCATTTTTGGTCAAACATCTACACAAAACAATCTACACAAAAATTCATTTTTTAAAGATAAATAAAACATTCATAACTAAAACATAGTTGTTGCATAAGTATTCAGCCCCTTTGTTTAGACAAACCTAAATTAGTTCAGGAGTAAAATTTGGCTTAACAAATCACATAATAATAATAATAATAATAATAATAATAATAATAATAATAATAATAATAATAATGCCATTTAGCAGACGCTTTTATCCAAAGCGACTTACAGTCATGCGTGCATACATTTTTGTGTATGGGTGGTCCCGGGGATCGAAGTTACATGGACTCACACTGTGTGAAATAATAGGGGTTGACATTATTTTTTTATGAATAACCCTTCCTCTGTCCCCCATACATACAACGTCTGTAAAGTCCCTTTAGATAAAAACCTGGTTGCCTCTGCCAGGAGGCTAAAACTTGGCCGCAAGTGGATCTTCCGGCAAGGCAATAACCCCAAGCACACATCAAAATCCACAAAGAAATGGTTTATCGGCACAAAATCAACATTGTCTGGACTTGAAACCCTTTGAAAACCTGTGGTTTGAATTGAACAGGGCAATCCATAAGCGTAAACAAAGGATATCAAGGATCTGGAAGGATTCTGTATGGAGGAATGGTCTAAGATCCCTCCCAATGTGTTCTCCAACTCATAAAAGACTCAGTGCCGTTATCCTCGCAAGGTGAGGTGTTGAAAGGTATTGAAAACAGAGGTATCAATAATTTTGACCCCTACCGTTTTGAGATTTTTTGGTTTTACTTGTTAAACAACATCTATTTCTCCGAGCAATTGTATTAGTATAAAAATAATATAATTTCCCCTTTTTTAGCACACCATATAGCTTAGTAATTGCATTTTTTATTTTACAGTCATTTTTTCTCATCTTTATCAAGGGTGTCAATAATTTCTGACCCCACTGTATACAGTATATTTTTCTCCTTTAAATAATTTGGAGTACATAGCCTATAGGGTGTACTTTGTATTTTTTTTTTTATAACCCTCCTAAACAGCACAAATGACTACAGTAATAATGGTTGGAAATGTATCAACTTTGTGAACATTTGCAACACATTTACAAAATGAACATTTACACCACATAACTATTTGTTTGTCCTTTTCCTGGATATAGTGTTACCTAGCCTATTCAACAATGGAGGACAGCCATGATCTGCAAGAGAACAGAGCCACACCTGGATATTCTTTGGATCGCTACAGTGTTGTCGTACTCATAAAGTATGTCTGTGTGAAATAATAGGGGTTGACATTATTTTTTTATGAATAACCCTTCCTCTGTCCCCCATACATACAACGTCTGTAAAGTCCCTTTAGATAAAAACCTGGTTGCCTCTGCCAGGAGGCTAAAACTTGGCCGCAAGTGGATCTTCCAGCAAGGCAATAACCCCAAGCACACATCAAAATCCACAAAGAAATGGTTTATCGGCACAAAATCAACATTGTCTGGACTTGAAACACATTGAAAACCTGTGGTTTGAATTGAACAGGGCAATCCATAAGCGTAAACAAAGGATATCAAGGATCTGGAAGGATTCTGTATGGAGGAATGGTCTAAGATCCCTCCCAATGTGTTCTCCAACTCATAAAAGACTCAGTGCCGTTATCCTCGCAAGGTGAGGTGTTGAAAGGTATTGAAAACAGAGGTATCAATAATTTTGACCCCTACCGTTTTGAGATTTTTTGGTTTTACTTGTTAAACAACATCTATTTCTCCGAGCAATTGTATTAGTATAAAAATTATATAATTTCCCCTTTTTTAGCACACCATATAGCTTAGTAATTGCATTTTTTATTTTACAGTCATTTTTTCTCATCTTTATCAAGGGTGTCAATAATTTCTGACCCCACTGTATACAGTATATTTTTCTCCTTTAAATAATTTGGAGTACATAGCCTATAGGGTGTTCTTTGTAATTTTTTTTAAATAACCCTCCTAAACAGCACAAATGACTACAGTAATAATGGTTGGAAATGTATCAACTTTGTGAACATTTGCAACACATTTACAAAATGAACATTTACACCACATAACTATTTGTTTGTCCTTTTCCTGGATATAGTGTTACCTAGCCTATTCAACAATGGAGGACAACCATGATCTGCAAGAGAACAGAGCCACACCTGGATATTATTTGGATCGCTACAGTGTTGTCGTACTCATAAAGTATGTCTGTGTGAAATAATAGGGGTTGACATTATTTTTTTATGAATAACCCTTCTTCTGTCCCGCATACATACAACATCTGTAAAGTCCCTCAGTCAAGTATTGAATTTCAAGCTAAGATTCAACTGCAAAGACCAGGGAGCTTTTCAAAATCTCATAAAGAAGGGCAGTAATTGGTAAATGGGTAACAATAACAAATCAGATATTGAATATCTCTTTAAGCATGGTCAAGTTAATAATTAAGCTGTGGATTATATATTAAACCACCCAGACACATCAAAGATACAGTCGTCCTTTTGAACTGAGCTGCAGGACAGGAATTAAACTGATCAGCGATGTTACCATAAGGTCAACAAGAAAGGTGGAGGTGTATGTTTCATGATTAACTACTCATGATGTGATTGCGGTAACGTACAGGAACTCAAGTCATTTAGTTCTCCCGATCTGGAATACCTCACCATCAAAAGCCGACCGCATTACCTCCCGAGACAATTTTATTAGATCATCGTCACGGCCCTGTATATTCCCCCCAAAGCTGACACCGCGATGGCTCTAAGGAACTTCACTGGACTTTGTGCAAACTGGAAACGGTATATCCTGAGGCCACAATTATTGACTTTAATAAAGGAAATCTGAGGAAAACGCTACTGAAGTTCTATCAACACATCTCCTTCACTACTCGCTCATCGAGTACTCTTGACCATTGCTACTCCGCCTTCCAGGACGGCTACAAGGCCCTCCCCTGCCCTCCCTTCGGTAAATCAGATCACGCCTCCATTTTGCTACTCCCCTCCTATACTTAAACGGGAAGCACCCGTGGTAAGGACTGTTCAACGTTGGTGTCACACCCTGATCTGTTTCACCTGTCTTTTGCTTGTCTCCACCCCCTCCAGGTGTCCCCCATTTTCCCCATTATCCCCTGTGCATTTATACCCGCGTTTTCTGTTTGTCTGTTGCCAGTTGGTCTTGTCTCGTCAAGCCTACCAGCATGTTTTTCCGTACTGTTTTCTCTAGTCCCTGTTTTCTAGTCCTCTCGGTTCCGACCATTTCTGCCTGCCCTGACCCAGAGCCCGCCTGCCATACCATTCTGCCTGCCCTGTACCTATATGACTCTGACCTGGTTTACAAACTTCTGCCTGCCCTGAACCTGAGCCTGCCTTCCGCCTTGTACCTGTCGGACTCGGACCTGGTTAAGAACCTCTGCCTGTCCTCAACCTGCCCTTTGCCTGCCTCCTGTAGTTTAATAAACTACTCTGTGTATTGAACCTTCCGTCTCCTGTGTCTGCATCTAGGTCATATCCTGAGTCGTCTGACCAATCGGAATCTATGCTTCAAGATTGTTTTGATCACATGGACTGGGAAATGTTCCAGGTTGTCTCCGAGAATAGTATCAACGTGTACACTGACTCTGTGAATGAGTTCATCAGGAAGTGCATAGATGATGTTGTTCCCATTGTGACAATTAGAACTTATCCAAACCAAAAACTGGGGATAGATGACAGCATTCGTGCAAAACTGAAAGCGCGAACCACCGCATTTAACCACGACAAGGTGACTAAGAACATGGAAGTGTACAAACAGGCCAGCTATGCCCTCTGTAAGGCAATCAAAGAGGCAAAACGATAGTACAAGGACAAAGCCTTGAGAGGCTAGTTAAGGATCATATCACCTCCACCTTAACTGACACCCTAAACCCACTACAATTTGCATACCACCCCAACAGATCCCCGGATGACGCAACCGCCATCACACTGCACACTGTCCTATCCCATCTGGACAAGAGGAATACCTATGTAAGAATGCTGTTCATCGACTACAGCTCAGCCTTCAACACCACAGTGCCCTTCAAACACATCACTATGCTCGGGGCCCTGGGTCTGAACCCTGACCTGTGCAACTGGGTCCTGGACTTCCTGACGGGCCAACCCCAGGTGGTGAAGGTAGGTAACAACACCTCCGCCATGCTGATCCTTAACACGGGGGCCCCAGAAGGCTGTGGGGGTATGTGGTATGGCAGTGCCCAGTACCAGGACATTTTAGATAAAAACCTGGTTGCCTCTGCCAGGAGGCTAAAACTTGGCCGCAAGTGGATCTTCCAGCAAGGCAATAACCCCAAGCACACATCAAAATCCACAAAGAAATGGTTAATCGGCCACAAAATCAACATTGTCTGGACTTGAAAGCCATTGAAAACCTGTGGTTTGAATTGAACAGGGCAATCCATAAGAGTAAACAAAGGATATCAAGGATCTGGAAGGATTCTGTATGGAGGAATGGTCTAAGATCCCTCCCAATGTGTTCTCCAACTCATAAAAGGCTCAGTGCCGT
Organism: Coregonus clupeaformis; assembly: GCF_020615455.1. Classification (NCBI taxonomy): domain Eukaryota; kingdom Metazoa; phylum Chordata; class Actinopteri; order Salmoniformes; family Salmonidae; genus Coregonus; species Coregonus clupeaformis. The sequence continues at coordinate 30,950,918 of NC_059221.1, read as the reverse complement.
TATCCTCGCAAGGTGAGGTATTGAAAACAGAGGTATCAATAATTTTGACCCCTACTGTTTTGAGATTTTTTGGTTTTACTTGTTAAACAACATCTATTTCTGCGAGCAATTGTATTAGTATAAAAATTATATAATTTCCTTCTTCTTTTGCACACCATATAGCTTAGTAATTGCATTTTTTATTTTACAGTCATTTTTTCTCATCTTTATCAAGGCTGTCAATAATTTCTGACCCCACTGTATACAGTATATTTTTCTCCTTTAAATAATTTGGAGTACATAGCCTATAGGGTTTTCTTTGTAAAAAATGTAAAATATAAAATAACCCTCCTAAACAGCACAAATGACTACAGTAACAATGGTTGGACATGTATCAACTTTGTGAACATTTGCAACACATTTACAAAATGAACATTTACATAACTATTTGTTTGTCCTTTTCCTGGATTTAGTGTTACCCAGCCTATTCAACAATGGAGGACAGCCATGATCTGCAAGATCTGGTCTGGGCGATTCATAAAATAGAGAACTAGATTGGCGGTTGAAGGGCTTTTGGTCTCTCATCCCAGGACTGAACCACTGCCGTTGTGCCCTAGAGAAAGGGATGGCTTTGTAGTGGGTCTTGGGTGTCAGGTAAGGTGGAGGTGACTTGATCCTTAACTAGTCATAGTAGGAAGACATAGTTATTGTATACAGTGGCTTGCGAAAGTATTCACCCCCCGTGGCATTTTTCCTATTTTGTTGCCTTACAACCTGGAGTTAAAATTGATTTTTGGGGGGTTTGTATCATTTGATTTACACAACATGCCTACCACTTTGAAGATGCTAAATATTTGTTATTGTGAAACAAACAAGAAATAAGACAAAAAAAACAGAAAACTTGAGCGTGCATAACTATTCATCCCCCCAAAGTCAATACTTTGTAGAGCCACCTTTTGCAGCAATTACACCTGCAAGTCTCGTGGGGTATGTCTCTATAAGCTTGGCACATCTAGCCACTGGGATTTTTGCCCATTCTTCAAGGCAAAACTGCTCCAGCTCCTTCAAGTTGGATGGGTTCCGCTGGTGTACAGCAATCTTTAAGTCATACCACAGATTCTCAATTGGATTGCGGTCTGGGCTTTAACTAGGCGATTCCAAGACATTTAAATGTTTCCCCTTAAACCACTCAAGTGTTGCTTTAGCAGTATGCTTAGGGTCATTGTCCTGCTGGAAGGTGAACCTTCGTCCCAGTCTCAAATCTCTGGAAGACTGAAACAGGTTTCCCTCAAGAATGTCCCTGTATTTAGCACCATCCATCATTCCTTCAATTCTGATTAGTTTCCCAGTCCCTGCCGATGAAAAACATCCCCACTTCATGATGCTGCCACCACCATGCTTCACTGTGGGGATGGTGTTCTCTGGGTGATGAGAGGTGTTGGGTTTGCGCCAGACATAGCGTTTTCCTTGATGGCCAAAAAGCTCAATTTTAGTCTCATCTGACCAGAGTATCTTATTCCGTATGTTTGGGGAGTCTCCCACATGCCTTTTGGCGAACACCAAACGTGTTTGCTTATTTTCTTCTTTAAGCAATGGCTTTTTTCTGGCCAGTCTTCCGTAAAGGCCAGCTCTGTGGTCCTATGGACAGGTACTCCAATCTCCGATGTGGAACTTTGCAGCTCCTTCAGGGTTATCTTTGGTCTCTTTGTTGCCTCTCTGATTAATGCCCTCCTTGCCTGGTCCGTGAGTTTTGGTGGGCAGCCCTCTCTTGGCAGGTTTGTTGGGGTGCCATATTCTTTCCATTTTTTAATAATGGATTTAATGGTGCTCCGTGGGATGTTCAAAGTTTCAGATATTTTTTTATAACCCAACCCTGATCTGTACTTCTCCACAACGTTGTCCCTGACCTGTTTGGAGAGCTCCTTGGTCTTCATGGTGCCGCTTGCTTGGTGGTGCCCCTTGCTTAGTGGTGTTGCAGACTCTGGGGCCTTTCAGAACAGTTGTATATATACTGAGGTCATGTGACATATCATGTGACACTTAGATTGCACACAGGTGGACTTTATTTAACTAATTATGTGACTTCTGAAGGTAATTGGTTGCACCAGATCTTATTTAGGGGCTTCATAGCAAAGGGGGTGAATACATATGCACGCACCACTTTTCCGTAATTTATTTTTTTGAATTTCTTGAAACAAGTTATTATTTTCACTTCACTTCACCAATTTGGACTATTTTGTGTATGTCCATTACATGAAATCCAAATAAAAATCAATTTAAATTGACAGACGTAGCAATAAAAAAGGCAAATTCAAGGAACCTCCAAAGAGGCTGAAAAATGTAATCTCTACAAATAATTTACAGGACACCTAGAGATTACTATTCCCAACTACAAAAGACTACTCCTTTTTTTCTCATTGGTTTTTAGGAGCATATACCCATGTGGGTGATTGAAAGATGAACTGAGGTCCACACTCCAGTCGAGTTGGTGGTGGTAATGCACCTTAAAGTTGGCTGCCAACCGCCATATGAAATCCAAAGAAGAAGAAGAAGACTGAAGGAGGAGAGATTACTAGAAACTAACTAGGTTTACCCTTTTATCTGCAGATTAATTGTCAGAGTAGAGGACCTTGTGCATTTCAGGTAAAATAACAACCCAATGTTTATATCCCAGGACAAATTAGCTAGCAACAACAAGCTAGCTCGCGAAATTGGCATGAATGTTTCATGCATTTCGACCTGTCCCCAAATTAAAATAGTTGGTTCAGAGTTCCTTTTTGATATTTCAACCTGCGTGTCCTGATCACGACTGGTGTGGATGGACAAAATCAACATGCGTGCGATGGCGCACGTGGATGCACGCACGCGCCCGGTCTAGTCAGCATGCTAGAGACAGAATATGGAGAATGAACAGAGAGCATCTTCAAGTCCCGACATGTATTAAATACATACACTACCAGTCAAAAGTTTGGACACACCTACTCATTCAACGTTTTTTCTTTATTTTAAAATTTGTTTACATTGTAGAATAATAGTGAAGGCATCAAAACTAAGAAATAACACATATGGAATCATTTAGTAACCAAAAAAGTGTTAAACAAATCAAAATATATTTTATATTTGAGATTCTTCAAATAGCCACCCTTTGCCTTGATGACAGCTTTGCACACTCTTGGCATTCTCTCAACCAGCTTCACCTGGAATGCTTTTTGGTAATTTTATAAATCACTATTTTAGAAAAAACCCATAACAAATCTTTACAAATAAAGAATCTAATTACATTTCTGAAATTAAGCAGGAATATTGTCACACCCTGGCTCTGGGACTCTATATGTTGAGCCAGGGTGTGTTCATTCTATGTGTTGTATTTCTTTGTTGGGAGTTCTAGTTTGTTTATTTCTATGTTGGCCTGAGTGACTCCCAATCAGAGGCAACGAGTGTCAGCTGTGGCTGGTTGTCTCTGATTGGGAGCCATATTTAAACCGTCGGTTTTCCCTTAGTGTTTGTGGGATCTTGTTCCAGTTGGTTGTGTTTAGACTTAGGACGTCACGGTATCGTTTGTTGTTTTGTTATTCGTGTGTGCACTTTAATTAAATAAAGTATGTTCGTTCAACACGCTGCGCCTTGGTCTACTCGATACGACGTACGTGACAAATATGATTTTTTACTTTTGAAGAGAGCCAACAAATACATTTTCAACTCACATAATGGCAAACAAACCTGGTAAACATCTTGCAGCCCTCACAAAACAAATACACACCAGTTATAAAAAAGAAAGATACAAATGCATTAATTAGAAACAACAACCCGATTAATTACAATTTTAAACGTTTTTATAAAATCTATATAAATCAGTTGGACTGATCCTACAGCCTTCTTAGACTCAACAACCCTGAAGCAATTATCATCAGAAAAAAAAGAATCACTAAAAACAGAGATCACCCAAAAATAAATATTAGACACTTTTCAAAAATTTGCTTGGAGAAAAGCACATGTATCAAACAGTTATTTCAGTTATATTAAAAACAGGAACATCTGGAGAGTCCCCTGCTAAGTTTAATAAATAAAATAAGTAGAAGTAATTATATTTATTCTCGGTAATACCAATTACCCCACCAAAGACATTCTTTAAAAAAAGTATACTTGTTAATAAAATACTTTATATGAGTTACTATTGGAACCAAGACCTAAAAATAACTGATATTGGCACAAGGTTGAGGGAGCGTTGGAACATAACTAACAAAATACAGTTAACTAAAATGTATGCTTAATCCAGTATAAACTAAAGTATATAATGTATTTCACACTAGCGACAAAATTCAGAAATTCTACAGCACAATCGCAAAGTCAGACCTTAAGTGTAAAACTAACAATTACTCAATAATCTATGCCTTCAGGGAATGCTATGAAGTCCAAAAGTTATGGGAGGAGTTAGAAAGTTGGCTGTCAGAAGTATTACAATGTAAATTTACTTTTAATCCGTCTGTTTGCATATTTCAAGACATGGCATATGAGGGTGAAGTGAGATGGGTTGGAAAATAATTTTCTTGTCAATCATCTTGAAAAAACATATACTTAAAAACTGGAAATCAACCAATCCTCCATCATTAACATAATGGAAAGGTCAAATTGTGTTATTATCTAAATCAGGGGTGTCAAACTTAATCAGAGCAAGGGCAATATTGAAAAAACAAAATAACAAAAATGTAGCTAGGTTGTGTAACATTAAACTAAAAACATTTTTTTATTTTTTATGTTGCACTGCATGGATCACCAGTGCAGTTGAATGCAGCATTTCTGTATGGCACACTCAAAATGTCTTGTAGTTGATAAACCAGCCTAGGTTACTGCTTAAATGTTGCTGTAATAGGCCCACATGTTTCTCCTTTGCATTGTGTTTTGTTGCAGGTTTTGTTTTTCGGTTATTAATTGTCAATCTTTAAAAACCGAATCCATACTGCAACATTTTAGTAGCCTAGCTAGGACTGTGGCATTTGTCTGTCTGTATACGTTCCTTCCGCTGTGCGGTAAACTGGACACACTATAGCAGTGTGCAATTGGCAGTGCAATTGAAGTTGCATCAGCCTGTAATTTTACAGTGGTGGAAAAAGTACCCAATTGTCATACATGAGTAAAAGTAAAGATACCTTAATGGAAAATGACTCAAGTAAAAGTGAAAGTCATCCAGTAAAATACTACTTGAGTAAAAGTCTAAAAGTATTTGGTTTTAAATATACTTAAGTATCAAAAGTAAATGTTCTCTTGATAAGTGCATGAATTGGACCATCTTCCTGTCCTGCTAAGCATTCAAAATGTAACTAGTACTTTTGGGTGTCAGGGAAAATGTATGGAGTAAAAAGTACATTGTTTTCTTTAGGAATGTAGTGAAGTAAAAGTAAAAGTTGTCAAAAATATAAATAGTAAAGTAAAGTACAGACATCCCAAAAAACGACTTAAGTAGTACCTTAAAGTATTTTCACTTAAGTACTTTACAACACTGTAATTTCATAATTACTCAACGGTTGACTCATTTATACTTGCTAGTGTGTCCTATTGTCCTTTAGTAGTAATGTATACCCGCATGGTGTGTGAATCCTTTATCTTATAACTTTTTGACAACCAAGATGACATTTTCTGTAGGCTACAGCAATGACCATTGGAACCGAAACTTGGCATGGACATTTAGCCTACAAAATGTTTAAGCCTTCGGTGCGGTAGAAGATTCGGTCAGTGCCATTGGTGATAATATGATACGGCTCACTGGCAGGCTCATGTGTGGGTGTGGGTATGTGGGTCTGGGAAGAGAGGTGTGTGTTGGCAATGCACTGCCGTTTATCGTGCAGCAAATTGGCAGTGCTTGCTGTGACTTGTAGTTAAGCGCATCTCTGGCTATATGTAAGCGGGCAAAAATGCGTTGACAACCCAAATCATTGCGCCGGCAAATATACATTTGTCACGGGCCGGATTCGCCCCACTGGCCTTGTGTGTTGACACGTGATCTAAATGTTGAAAGTGCGTGGGCGATGGAGAGAAACAAAATGGTGCAGTTTGAGGCCATGTGGTGGAAAGTGTTGCTGGCGCTTCTAGAAGGGGGTGTGAGCAGGTGTGTCTGGGAAGGTGTGATGTTGTGGATGTCTGTGTGCTTCTGTATGTTGTCATTTTTATGTATATGTTTTGTTTAAAAAATAAAATCTTACAAAAAATAGAAAGGCATTTAACCCCAAAATTGCTCTCCACCCTGGGGCACAACAACGCGCCCTCCCCTCTGACCCAGGGCGGGCATTAGGGGCCTGGCCCGCCCTACCGTACCGCCTTGCCCATCCAAATAAAATATTGAAATATTGGTAATTTCTTTGACCGAGACACGCGCAGTATAGACCATTCTTGATATACACGGGAACCTGTGGAGCGTGTAAAACCCAGCACCTACTACCATACCACGTTCAAAAGCACTTCCATTTTTTGTGTTGCCCATTCACACTCTGAATGGCACACATACACAATCCATGTCTCAATTGTCTCAAGGCTTAGAAATCCTTCTTTAACCTGTCTCCTCCCCTTCATCTACACTGATTGAAGTGGATTTAACAAGTGACATCAATAAGGGATCATAGCTTTCGCCTGGATTCACCTGGTCAGTCTATGTCATGGAAAGAGTAGTTCCTAATGTTTTGTACACTCAGTGTACAGTTGAAGTCGGAAGTTTACATACACCTTAGCCAAATACATTTAAACTCAGTTTTTCACAATTCCTGACATTGAATCCTAGTAAAAATTCCCTGTCTTAGGTCAGTTAGGATCACCACTTTATTTTAAGAATCTGAAATGTCCGAATTATAGAAGAGAGAATGATTTATTTCAGCTTTTATTTATTTAATCACATTCCCAGTGGGTCAGAAGTTTACATACACTCAATTAGTATTTGGTAGCATTGCCTTTAAATTGTTTAACTTGGGTCAAACGTGTCGGGTAGCCTTCCACAAGCTTCCCACAATAAGTTGGGTGAATTTTGGCCCATTCCTCCTGACAGAGTTGGTGTAACTGAGTCAGGTTTGTTGGCCTCCTTGATCTCACACACTTTTTCAGTTCTGCCCACAAATGTTCTATAGGATTGAGGTCAGGGCTTTGTGATGGCCACTCCAATACCTTGACTTTGTTGTCCTAAAGTGAAAGTGGTGCAGAGTGGGGGTGATGTGTTCCCAGGGTTTGGTGCATGTGAGGACCCTAGCAGCAGAGATCTGGACGTACTTAAGCCTATCCAGGGCTTTGCTGGACACCCTGAATAGGACTCCATTGCAGTAGTCCAGATGTGATGTAACAAAGGCATGTATGAGGGTCTCCGCTACCAGGTCTGTGAGGGATGGTCAGAGTCGGGAGATGTTACGGAGGTGGAAGAAGGTGGATTTGGTGATGGATTTCATGTGGGGTCCAGGATGACACCCATTTCTGACCTCAGATGATGGGCAGATGGAGCAGCCGTCGATAGACATCACAAGGTCACCCAATTTCTTTAGGAGAGCCTTGGGAGCCACCAGCATGACCTCTGTTTTGACAGTGTTCAGTTTGAAAATATTAGATGCCATCCAGTTTTTTATGTCCTGGAGACTGTTGATCAAAGACGGGGGAGGGAGGTGAGAGGTGGGTTTGGTGTGAGTGTAAATCTGTGGGTTTGGTGTGAATGTAAATCTGGTTGTCATCTGCATAGCAGTGTAAGTTAGGACCATAGAGGCGGATGATTTGGCTCAGGGGAAGCATGTAGATGATGAACTGCAGGGGTCCAAGCACGGAACCTTGAGGCACGCCTTGGTTGACAGGGGTTGGGGGCGATTTGGAGTCTCCAAGGGACACAAATTGCTTTCTGTCAGCCAGGTAGGACTGGAACCAGCTGAGCAGAGTTTCGGTGATGCCCAGAACAGTTTCCATGTAGTCGAGAAGGATACTGTGGCAGACAGTGACAAATGCAGCGGAGAGGTCAAGGAGGATGAGGATATTGAAGTGGCGAGAGTCAGCGACAATGTGGAGGTCGTTGTTTACTTTTACCCGTGCAGTCTCTGTGCTGTGCTTGGCCCAGAACCCCGATTGGAGAGGTTCGTACGGTACAGGTCGTAGTTGGTCATGTGACATTATAGTTGGGTGGCAACTGCTCGCTCCAGGATTCTGGCAAGAAACAGGAGTTTGGACAAAGGATTGACATCTAACTTGGATAACATTGGTTTTAGGTCATTTTTGCCTGTTATACTATCTGGTTAGTTACATTATTATGATTCACATATATCTAGCTGATAATTATGAAGTAAAATGTTTGCTTTGTGTATATCTTGTTTAGTCTCTATTGTTGCCATTGTTCTGGCTGGAAGAAGGTTCAGTTAATGGGGAGATGCAGCGTGAGGTAATAGGGTAGGGGGAGTGTGAGTGCTTCTCAAATTAAATGTTTTATGCGTTCTCCACACTCTTGTCCTCACAAGAACGTACTCAAGAGAACATTCTCGGAGAATGCACTTGGAACATGAGAGTGTGTAGTATGGTAGTATGCATATTGAGAAACGCCCAACTTGATGGAAACATCTCTGGTGGGAAGATTTGCATATTTTATTTATGCAGATTTTAGAATATTCACAATAAATCTGTTGCCAATTGGATGGAAACCTAGCTAATGATAATGATTGTTTATTTCACATAAGGGAACATGCACATCTGAGGAACATGCTTCATGAGAGTAGGTATACTTAGGATAGCTGAAGCTGCTGGTAGATGGATTCAATTTTAGACCCCAAAAAAATTAAACGTTCAGAAACTTATTGCAGAGCTCAAGAGAGCCAGTGAGGAGGGAGGGGGGAAACAGAAGCAATTTGCTGCCAGAAACAACTCACAAGATACAGATCAGGGAATTTTCTAAATGTGAAACCTACTTCCTTGAAACATATTAACTGAAACTGTCGTTGTTGCATCCAAGACGATTAATTGCAGGCCTTTTCCATTGTCTGATATGGCTACTTGCCAAACTATGTTTGCTCATGACAACAGTTTGCGGTGAAGTCGTGGAGGTTCTGCCATTTTCCAGTGAACAGTTTTAAATCCCCCCATTTCATGTTAAAGAGCGATATCACCAGGATCAAATGACACTAGGCAATGCAGCCTTCCACAGGGAAGTACACATGCAAATTTACCTCTTTCCCCCTCGGGATGTCTTCCTGCAACTTCTAGCAATCTTCCATCTACAAGTATCATGCCAATCAAATCTTAATACATAGTTGTCAAGAGTTAAACCGTCCAAGTACCAGGATATGCTTTTATTTGGAAAGGGGGTCAACTTTGGGTGAAATCATTTTGAAAGGGTTAGAGAAATGATAAGAAGTCTCGGCACAGCTATCGAGCAGCCTGGTGAGGTTGGGAACTAACTAACTAACTAACCAGTCAGGGTTAGGGGTAAGTTACAGTCAGTGTTCTTGATTATCATGCATGCTCAGAGCCAGGGGACAAAGGTACAGTACAAGAGACTAAATCTTGGCCCAAGGAATCACAATGACCAATTCATCAGGACTTGGATGTGTGAGGACTGGACTGAAAAGACAGAAACATTTATGAGATGTTGAAGGATCTGTTACTGAAAAGGTGATATGCCTTATTTAAATGCTCAGGGAACTTGTGTAACATCAACATAGTAAGAGAACAAGTGCAAATGTTTGCTTAAACAAAAGAGCAATGTTTGTGCAGTTCTATTGAAATATTCTAAAGAGCACAGTCAGATGAATCATCTTGGAATAGTAAGTTGACAGACACATCTAACATTTGAGTGTTGGTTTGACACCAATTACAGATTTTCCCCTTGGTTACCTATACCAATGAAAATATTTAAAAAACTAAACCTGTCATGGAAGTTGTTGATGCATATTCAATGGGCCCCACCTTGCAACAACATACACTTTCTTTTTGTAATATATTTTAATTGAAGAGTTGAAAGTGCAGAAGAGTAACAACGCTGTTACACTTCTATTTTATATCCCAGATTGAACACACATTTATGAATAATTGCATTAATCAAGTGTGCAGCACTACGTACAAAATGGTTTAGACAATAAGCTCCTGTATAGTTTGAATTGCTATCCTTATTTTGTTTGTCTATATACTATGGTATTTACGGTATGCTATTAGCTGCAGTCACGTAAATCAAATCAAATCAAATTGTATTTATCACATCCGCCGAATACAACTGGTGTATACATTACAGTGAAATGCTTCCTTACGAACCTTTCCCATCAATGCAGAGTTTAAAAAAATAGTAACTAACACAAGAGGGACAAAATAAAATACACAAGAATGGAGCTATATACAGGGAGGGTAAAGTGACTAGGCATCCGGATAGATAATAATAAGAGGAAAATAAAGAATAAAGAGTAGCAGCAGCAAATTATGAGTGTAGAGGTGCATGAGTGTGCGTGTGTGAGTGTGCATGTTTGTTTGTGTTGTGTCGATATATGTGTCTGTGTGTACAGTTGAAGTCGGAAGTCGGAAAACTTGTTTTTCAACCACTCCACAAATTTCTTGTTAACAAACTATCGTTTTGGCAAGTCGGTTAGGACATCTACTTTGTGCATGACACAAGTAATTTTTCCAACAATTGTTTACAGACAGATTATTTCACTTATAATTCACTGTATCGCAATTCCAGTGGGTCAGAAGTTTACATACACTAAGTTGATTGTGCCTTTAAACAGCCTGGAAAATTCCAGAAAATGATGTCATGGCTTTAGAAGCTTCTGATAGGCTAATAGACATCATTTGAGTCAATTGGAGGTGTACCTGTGGATGTATTTCAAGGCCTACCTTCAAACTCAGTGCCTCTTTGCTTGACATCATGGGATAATCAAAAGAAATCAGCCAAGACCTCAGAAAAAAAATTGTAGACCTCCACAAGTCTGGTTCATCCTTGGGAGCAATTTCCAAACGCCTGAAGGTACCACTTTTTTTTATTTATTTAACCTTTATTTAACTAGGCAAGTCAATTAAGAACAAATTCTTATTTACAATGACGGCCTCCACCGGCCAAACCCGGACGACCCTGGGCCTATTGTGCGCCGCCCTATGGGACTCCCAATCACGGCCGGTTGTGATACAGCCTGGAATCGAACCAGGGGGTCTGTAGTGACGCCTCAAGTACTGAGATGCAGTGCCTTAGACCGCTGCGCCACTCGGGAGCCCTTCATCTGTACAAACAATAGTACGCAAGTATAAACACTATGGGACCACGCAGCTGTCATACTGCTCAGGAAGGAGACGCGTTCTGTCTCCTAGAGATTAACGTACTTTGGTGCGAAAAGTGCAAATCAATCCCAGAACAACAGCAAAGGACCTTGTGAAGATGCTGGAGGAAACAGGTACAAAAGTATCTATATCCACAGTAAAACGAGTCCTATATCGACATAACCTGAAAGGCCGCTCAGCAAGGAAGAAGCCACTGCTCCAAAACCGCCAAAAAATAGCCAGACTACGGTTTGCAACTGCACATGGGGACAAAGATCGTAATTTTTGGAGAAATGTCCTCTGGTCTGATTAAACAAAAATAGAAATGTTAATGACCATAATGACCATCGTTATGTTTTGAGGAAAAAGGGGGTGGCTTGCAAGCCGAAGAACACCATCCCAACCGTGAAGCACGGGGGTGGCAGCATCATGCTGTGGGGGTGCTTTGCTGTAGGAGGGACTGGTGCACTTCACAAAATAGATGGCATTATGAGGAAGGAAAATTATGTGGATATGTTGAAGCAACATCTCAAGACATCAGTCAGGAAGTTAAAGCTTGGTTGCAAATGGGTCTTCCAAATGGACAATGACCCCAAGCATACTTCCAAAGTTGTGGCAAAATGGCTTAAGAACAACAAAGTCAAGGTATTGGAGTGGCCATCACAAAGCCCTGACCTCAATCCTATAGAAAATGTGTGGGCAGAACTGAAAAAGCGTGTGCGAGCAAGGAGGCCTACAAACCTGACTCAGTTACACCAGCTCTGTCAGGAGGAATGGGCCAAAATTCACCCAACTTATTGTGGAAGGCTACCTGAAACGTTTGACCCAAGTTAAACAATTTAAAGGCAACGCTACCAAATACTAATTGAGTGTATGTAAACTTCTGACCCACTGGGAATGTAATGAAAGAAATAAAAGCTGAAATAAATCATTCTTAAAATAAAGTGGTGATCCTAACTGACCTAAGACAGGAAATCTTACTAGGATTAAATGTCAGAAATTGTGAAAAACTGAGTTTAAATGTATTTGGGTAAGGTGTATGTAAACTTCTGACTTCAACTGTACTTTCTGCCCTGGGAGTTGAACACTTATTCAGATTGAAGAGTGACGTAGCAAAAACATTGCTCAGCTATTAAGATTTTTACTGTAGGAGTGTTGGGCTCAACGAGACAATTCTGTTTACATTGTCCTTCTTGGAGGGGGGCAACTCTCGGGCGAGGGTCGTGTGCTACCTCCGGTGGTCGAGACGTGAGAAATTCACAGCTTTACATTACAGTAATACATCTATTCTCAGGATTTTTTTTATACCTCTCGAGAATCTCCTTCAATCTCCTGAAATGTTTTAGTCTACTGTATGTGGAAGCTATCCCATACCTCAGACATAGGCTTTATGTAGCTTTACCTTCTAATAATGACATTTATGTCCTTGTCTAACTCCTTGTCTAGTTATTCATAAGATTTTCAGTATTTTAATTTGACCATGCCAAAAATGTTGATCAGTGCCACACCTAAGATACAATCACCCAGACTGATGGCTGGGATTAATTTATGAATGAGCCTCTGTTACATTTGGTGCAGGGAAAGTAATCAGTTATAGTGTAGTGGGAACCTGAACAAAAACCAGTGGCTTTAGTCATCATAACCTTTGATTTGGAAAGCTTATTGACATTAGTAGAGGAAAAGTTACAGTTGATGAATGCAAGTTATTCATTCTTAAGCTGCTTGCTTGGTAAATGTTACAGGCATCAATTTCCACTACCTGTACACAATAAATACATGTTTGTGTCTTTAGTGCATGATTAAATGTGATCAGTTGAAAAAATTTAATTTGGAGAGAAATGTATTACTGTTACTGCAAAACTAGTGAAAGCAAGATAAAGTATGTAAAAAATAAAGACCATGGAGAAACAGCCAGCATTTGGTTTTCAGTGATAATTTAATCATACAAATGTTAATTCAAACATACAGGAAAAGGGCTTTTATTTCTTTGCTCTGACTCTGTGTCTCATAAATGTGCTGCTGTAGAACTCTAGCGCCAAGTCATCCATTCACCACTCTGACCCCTGAAAACTTCATAGAAAGAAAAGAAAAATCTACCAAACCCAAAAAGAAGCAAACATATCACTCAGTACATACATGACATCCGATTGTAAATGAAAAAGATAAGAATGGGGATGTGTCCCAAATGGTATGGTACCCTATTCCCTATCTAGTAAGGGAACTATAAAAGGGAATTGGGGGCAATTTGAGACGCAACCAGGGAGATTAGAGGGCAGTGTATACGTTTTTTTTTACCACGAGGAGAAATGTTTCTGTCATTACCATGCTTCATAAGTTTCAAGAGCACATGCAATTGATCTAAGATATTTCCAACTGCCTTCAGGGAAACTGTTACCTTGGCAGATTAACCATGACAGGAGGTGTGGTTCTGGACAATGATACTGCTGTGACATTGTCATAGTACACACAGTCATCCCTGGGGGTAAATGAGTGTGCTGCTGTTTGTTGCAAAGTGAATATTTGAAAAAGGTAATCTCGCTAGCCAGGTTGTCAAAGTCTTCACTGGTTGCAGATGGAAAGATAACAAAACCAAGAGGTCAAGGCATGTAGCCTTCCAGGCATGAAACTGAAGCGAAAAGACAACTGGCCATCATAAGGAGCAATAGTAAAATATCTCACGTTTGGGCTGGAGGCCAAACTACTCAGTGCATAGAGATTAGCCAGTTAGTGCAAGTAACTTAAAGGTCATGAACAGTCAAAATCATGTTTTTCATGAAATTGAATGAGATTTGGATGAAACTAGAACAAAGTATGATGACCAAAGTATGAAAAATGACCGTTGCTTCTACAATGATAAAGTTTGATCATAAAGTTACTGGTCCCCTCCCCCATGTCAAACACTTGGATTCATTATTAAGGGGAGAAGGTGTCATCACCTTAACTCTCATTTTAAGTACACTAATGGTAACATGATATTCTCTTACCTAATTTATATAATTACCGCCTTGTAACCAACATCGGAGAAGGCGTGTTTAAGGAGGGGCTTGGTTTATATAGCTAGATAGCTACTCTACTGGTGCCAACACTTTACTGTAGGGTATCAGCAAATATAATTAAAAGTTTCCCCTATTCATCTGTGGAAAAGACACATATGTCTCCCCATTCATCTGTGTCTGGTGTTAGCTAGTTTCTGGCTAGCTAGATCTTCAGTCAGCATGGAACAAAAGGGGGGGGGGTCGTTCAAAACGTAGTTCTGACGTAGTTGTCATGTCAACACATCCGTCAGTGCTGCTGTGAACCGCATCACAAGAGACATGCCAAATGGGAGATGTATAAAAACTAATTATATCATTGATGCAAATTTCAATGTTGTTTGAGTTGCTTTATGTATTACCAAATTAGCTTGAGATAATTGTATTGCAACACCGCTCACTGCATCCAAGTTGCTTGACATAGGCATTTCAAAGAGCTGTCAGTCAAGCCGAGCTGTCAGTCATGAATAGAAGCGCCCTGCCCACTCAGCCTGTCTCTTCAAACTTCCTGGTAGTTAGCCATGAGAGAAAAAGTACTTTTCTGAATGACTGTTCAGAACCTTTAACACATTCTTTACATAACTGTTGGGGAACTAATGAATTGACTACCGGTACAAACAAATATTTAAATGAATGAGTTGTTTAACATTTTAATGTCTGAGCAAGAGGACACTAATTGTGAATTCAGAATTTTCCCTCAACAGTTTATTCCAAAGCCCAGGACAATGCATCATTAGCAAAATTGCTAGAAAAATCAGAAAACATTATTAAATCAAGCTGTCTTTTTCAAGGCAAATGTATAAGATCTTTGGGCAAAATAAGCAAAGATGCTTCAAAACAACATAGCTCTACATTCAGCAAATACATTCAACTCAAGATGATAAAAGCCAGAAACGTCACTGCTTTGCAACATGGGGACTTTTGCAATCTCACAGAACAAATGAAGCCATATGAAAACAAATTGAACCTACAGGGTGGTGATTCAAATCTACTTTCCACTTATTGACCCTGATTTGAGTAGATGTTAGTTCATGTTTCTTTTTTGTTGTTGACAGGACTGGGCAACTGCAATTTTGATAAAGACCTCCCTCTAGTGGATGGATATACTTTAGCTCAACTTCAGAGTAACATAATCAAAAGTGAAGCTACAGCAAATAGTGAACAGGATTTGTATGTGAATAAGCTGTTCTTCATTTGATGTTACCAGAAAACATCAACAACAACACATACATATCAGGCTGCTGAATTTGTGGAATTACTCTCCTGTCCCTGAAAAGTATACACTGTGAAATTAGGATAAAAAAGTAAGAAGAGAACAGAGATTACAATTTTAAAAGTCAGTTTAAGAACTAGAGGACCAGTACGCAAAATAAATGGCTTTTCCTCCCTAGTCTGTCTCTTTCAGGTTGCAGAACACACGCAAACACACCCACCCACGCGCAAGCACACTGACGCAAACAGACACACACTCCTCCTTTCAACACTGTAGTCTCAACTGCATTCAGACACGACAACTAAAAAACAAAAAATAAAGATCAGAAAAAAAACCTGTCTCATCTCTTTTAAAAAGATTTGTAGCACTCTCATTTTTAACTTAGCATTCACACATGCATACACTGGATGTGGGATGTTGTTGGTTGAGTCGTATGCTGGGACAGAACAGAGCAGCTTTGTCTTCTGGTTTCTGTTTGTTTTGCGGTAAAGTGGAGGGGGGACTTTGCATAAGTGTTTATATGAATCTCAGGATACTCCACCAGCCACAGGTAAAGCCTCCTCCCTCATTAGTTGGTGTGAATCCAGGAACACAGTGCTGCCTGGCTGTGAAGATGTTTCCCATGTTTTAAGACTGCCCAAAAGGATAGGGTCCGTGAATACCCTGTGGGGAAAATAAAGAAACATTTTGTGGATATAGAAAAATATTAATAAATACAAAGTTTTGGTTATACTGATGAGCTATAGTATATTAAACATTGAAGGGTATTGTTGCTTCATTAGGCCTTACCTGGCTGTAAGTCACTACTGATAGGTTGCTTTGGAGACCGTTTGTTGCTATATTCACAGAGTTTTGTGACCGTCCATTTTGCTCTTGCTGCATTTGGTCCGGGCCACCCTCCCAGGTGTCCGCGGGGTCCTTGAGACCGCTATCGTCACGGTGACTGTTGTCGTTGCTGCCGGCGTGTTTCTGTGGAGAGGCGAAGGGGTTGTAGTCTCCCTCCACGTTGCGGGCAGGCTGGGTGTTAAACTCTGCCTGGAAGGAGGACAGCTGCTGCGTCACACCCAGGAGGCCTCCCACCTCCACGCTGAGGATCACCCAGATCACATCTACAGTGGGGAAAGAACAATGTTAACACTCCACTGGGGGAAAGGTATTCTAAAACTACACCCAGTATAAGCATTAGACCTTCAATATATTCAAGTGATGAAAACGTTGCCTTTGGTGAATTCAACATTAGACTGCGGTAACACGTTACATCAAAGTATACTTTATAAAGGCTGTAAAAAAGGTTTATGAGTGGTTTGAACAATAAATACATTTATAGATAGTTTATTAATCTGTAATAAACAGTTATAAACAGTTATGTGCTAGTCATTTAGTTGGTTGCCAAATAAAGTTTCTCACCCCCATAGAAGAGTCCGGTGGCTGTGCACATCCTCCACTGGCCTTGGTACATGCCAGGAGCCACTGGGCTGCGCATCTGCACACTGACGTCAGCCATCTCCTGGGGGTCTAATGAGCGCACCATCACCATGTTCACATGACCAAACTGGTCCCCTCCAACATACTTCAGACATACCCCAGGGGGCCACGACTCTGTTCCTGCAAGAGACAAACAAATTACACGAAGAAATTAATAAACCATAACCTCAATTGCCAGCCGCAGTAACAATCAGTAGCTTGTTAGGGATGCTGTTTACTACTAGGGTGGAACTTCAAAGCCTGAGAGCTATGAGAGCACAATAAGGCCTTGTCAACACTGGCTGTGACTGTGTGCAGTTCCTAAAGGGTCTTTTCACTTCAACCAACCTGTGTTCTGTATCCTCCACGTCTTAGTGAATGGTGTGTCAGGGGGAACAGACTCCCCCTCACCGATCGTCACATCCCCAACAAAAGACATGCATGGTGCATTGATGTTGGGGCTTTCAAAGTCATAGTAGGCTCCGATGGCTGCTTGTAAGTTCCTATGAGAGACGTAAATGGGGGAAAGGAATGGATATCAGTTAAAACACAACTATCCCCGTTTTGATGCACAGGGTGGAGGTTGAAAAGAGGGGGAAATAAAGCAAGGAAATCAGAAGCAAAAAGATCATATTTCTACTAAAGGAAGGGCTGTTTATTGAAGTAAACTTAACCCGTTACACTCGTACCCGTATACGGGTTGAAAATGGCAGATTTGAGCACATAAGTGCCTGAATTAAGCTTGGTCTCATAGATTAGACGTAACATAGTAAACGCAAATATACTGAACAAAAATATAAGAAACAACAATTTCAAAGATTTTACTGAGTTACAGTTCATATAAAGGAAATCAGTCAATTGAAACAAATTCATTAGTCCCTGATCTATGGATTTCACATGACTGGGAATAGAGATATGCATCTGTTGGTCACAGATACCTTAAAAAAATTAAAATAAAAAAGAAATAAAAAATAAGGTAGGGGCATGGATCAGAAAACCAGTCAGTATTTGGTGTGACCACCATTTGCCTCATGCAGCGCGACATCTCCTTCACATAGAGTTGATAAGGCTGTTGATTGGGGCCTGTGGAATGTTGTCCCACTCCTCTTCAATGGCTGTGCGAAGTTGCTGGTGATTGGCGGGAACTGGAACATGTGGTCGTACACGTCGATCCAGAGCATCTCAAACATGCTCAATGGGTGACATCTCTGGTGAGTATGCAGGCCATAGAAGAACTGGGACATTTTCAGCTTCCAGGAATTGTGTACAGATTTTAGCGAAATGGGGCCGTACATTATCATGCTGAAACATGAGGTGATGGCGGCAGATGACTGGCATGACAATGGGCCTCAAGATCTCGTCACGGTATCTCTGTGCATTCAAATTGCCATTGATAAAATGCAATTGTGTTCGTTGTCCGTAGCTTATGCCTGCCCATACCATAACCCCCACAGCCACCATGGGGCACTCTGTTCACAACGTTGACATCAGCAAACCACTCGCCGGTTTCTATTAAAAAAAACGTTGAGGCGGCTTATGGTAGAGAAATTAACATTAAATTATCTGTCAACAGCTATGGTGGACAATCCTCCAGTCAGCATGCCAACTGCACACTCACTCAAAGCTTGAGACATCTGTGGCATTGTGTTGTGACAAAACTGCACATTTTAGTGGCCTACCTTTGAGCTACTTTGCATGTTAGCTAACCATTCCCCTAACCTTAATAGTTTAACCTAACTTCTAAACCTTACCCATAGCCTAGCGAACGTTAGCCACCAAGCTAACGTTAGCCGCAACAAATTGGAATTCGTAACATATACGTTTTGCAAATTCATAACATATGTGAAATGGATGATGGACATCTACAAATTAATACATACCATATGAAACACACACACACACACACACACACACACACACACATACAGTGAGGGAAAAAAGTATTTGATCCCCAGCTGATTTTGTACGTTTTCCCACTGACAAAGAAATGATCAGTCTATAATATTAATGGTAGGTTTATTTGAACAGTGAGAGACAGAATAACAACAACAAAATCCAGAAAAACGCATGTCAAAAATGTTATAAATTGATTTGCATTTTAATGAGGGAAATAAGTATTTGACCCCCTCTCAATCAGAAAGAATTCTGGCTCCCAGGTGTCTTTTATACAGGTAACAAGTTGAGATTAGGAGCACACTCTTAAAGGGAGTGCTCCTAATCTCAGTTTGTTACCTGTATAAAAGACACCTGGGAGCCAGAAGCAATTAATCAATCAGATTCCAAACTCTCCACCATGGCCAAGACCAGAGAGCTCTCCAAGGATGTCAGGGACAAGATTGTAGACCTACACAAGGATGGAATGGGCTACAAGACCATCGCCAAGCAGCTTGGTGAGAAGGTGACAACAGTTGGTGTGATTATTTGCAAATAGAAGAAACACAAAATAACTGTCAAATCTCCCTCGGCCTGGGGCTCCATGAAAGATCTCACCTCGTGGAGTTGCAATGATCATGAGAACGGTGAGGAATCAGCCCAGAACTACACGGGAGGATCTTGTCAATGCCACCAAGTACTAAGTCATGTTTTGCAGAGGGGTCAAATACTTATTTCCCTCATTAAAAGGCAAATCAATTTATAACATTTTTGACATTTGTTTTTCAGGATTTTTTTGTTGTTATTCTGTCTCTCACTGTTCAAATAAACCTACCATTCAAATTATAGACTGATCATGTCTTTGTCAGTGGGCAAACGTACAAAATCAGCAGGGGATCAAATACTTTTTTCCCCCTCACTGTATATATATATATATATATATATATATATATTTTTTTTTATAAATATAATTTCTCTGCTTGAGGCCCCCCTCATACTTGGCTCAAAGCAAAAAAAATCCCCATCAACATCCGTCTGCAATGATAGGTGGCCGAGTTTGTCAGACCAGGAGACATCCCGGAAAATCGGTCTTCTCACAGTACCGGGCCAACAAATGAATGGAAGTGAATAGGGCCTTTCCACGTAAAAAGGTATACACTGTGTGCACAATTATTAGGCAAGTTGTATGTTTGAAGATTCATTGTATTATTTAACAACTACAGTGCTCTCGGTCAATCCAAAATGTTAATAAAACCTCAAACCTGAATATTTAAGAAAGTAAAAGTGAGGTTTTGGCTTTCTTTGGAGAATATCTGTGTGCACACAATTATTGGGCAACTATTAGTGTGCAGAATTATTATGCAACTAAATGAAAAACAAAAAGTTCCCCATCTCACTTGTTTATTTTCATCTGTTAATGTGAGAATAATAAACAAACAACTCAAAATTTACAAATAAACATTTGACATTTTCAGTGACCGATATAGCCACCCTTCTTTTCAATAACAGTCATAAGCCTTCCATCCATGGCGTCTGTCAGTTTCTTGATCTGTTGATAATCAACTTTTTGTGCAGCAGCAACCACAGCCTCCCAGACACTGGTCAGAGAGGTGTACTGTTTTCCTTCACCGTAAATTGACGGTTTAAGAAGGGACCACAAGTTCTCAATAGGGTTTAGGTCAGGTGAGGAAGGGGGCCATGTCATTACTCTTTCATCATTAAGGCCTTTAATGGCTAGCCACGCAGTGGAGTACTTTGATGCATGCGATGGAGCATTGTCCTGCATAAAAATCATGGTCTTCTTGAAAGATGCAGACTTTTTCCTGTACCACTGCTTGAAGAAAGTGTCTTCTAAAAACTGGCAGTAGGTTTGGGAGTTGAGTTTGAGTCCATCTTCAACCCAAAAAGGTCCAACTAGCTAATCTTTAATAATACCAGCCCATTCCAGTACCCCACCTCCACCTTGCTGGCGTCTGAGTCGAAGTGGAGCTCCGTGCCCGTTACGGATCCAGCCATGGGCCCATCCATCTGGTCCGTCAAGAGTCACTCTCATCTCATCAGTCCATAAAACCTTTGAAAAATCTGTCTTCAGATATTTCTTGGCCCAGTCTTGACGTTTCAACTTATGTGTCTTGTTCAGTGGTGGTCGGGTTTCAGCCTTCCTTACCTTGGCCATGTCTCTGAGCACTGAACACCTTGTACTTCTGGGCACCAGGTAGGTTGCAGTTTTGGAATATGACAGCACTGGAGGATAATGGGGTTCCTGGTAGCTTCACGTTTGATTCTTCTCAAATATTTGGCAGTTCATTTGCGTCTTTTTTTCTCTCAACACGGTTCTTGCGACCCTGTTGACTATTTGCAACAAAACGTTTGATGGTTCTGTGATCACGCCCCAATTTCTTAGCTATTTCAAGAGTGCTGCATCCCTCTGAAATACTTTTTACCATTTTTGACTTTTCAGAGTCAGTTAAATCTCTTTTTTGGCCCATTTTGCCTGAGGAAAAGAAGCTGCCTAATAATTATACACACCTTGATATAGGGAGTTGATCTCCTTAGGCCACACCCTCCATCATTACACATCACCTGATATGCTTAAATCCAATAAGCATTCCAGTTTATACAGCTTGGAGTTGGGAAATATGCATAATAAATGATGATATGGTCAAAATACTGACTTGCCTAATAATTGTGCACACAGTGTACAGGTAATTCCATGGTAAATTACGATTTATATTTTTCTGAACTTTCTTATACATCTTTCAGATATTAGTGCTTTTGGAAAGTATTCAGACCCCTTGACTTTTTCCACGTTTTGTTACAGCCTTAGTAAAAAAAGAAATAATAATACTTTTTTTTAATCAACAAACACACACACACAACCCCATAATGACAAAGCAAAAACGTTTATTTGTAAATGTTTTAAGGGTATTCAGACCCTTTACTCAGTACTTTGTTGAAGCACCTTTGGCAGTGATTACAGCCTCAAGTCTTCTTGGGTATGACGCTACAAGCTTGGCACACCCGTATATGGGGAGTTTCTCCCATTCTTCTCTGCAGATCCTCTCAAGCTCTTTCAGGTTGGATGGGGAGCGTCTCTGCACAGCTATTTACAGGTCTCTCCAGAGATGTTAGATCGGGTTCAAGTCCGGGCTCTGGCTGGGCCACTCAAGGACATTCAGAGACTTGTCCCGAAGCCACTCCTGCGTTGTCTTGGCTGTGTGCTTAGGGTTGTTATCCTGTTGGAAGTTGAATCTTCCCCCCCAGTCAGAGTTTTCATCAAGGATCTCAATGTACTTTGCTCCGTTCATCTTTCCCTCGATCCTGACTAGTCTCCCAGTCTCTTCCGCTGAAAGACATCCCCACAGCACGATACTGCCACCACCATGAGTCACGGGTAGGGATGGTTTCAGGTTTCCTCCAGACGTGACGCTTGGCATTCAGGCCAAAGAGTTCAATCTTGGTTTCATCTGACGAGAGAATCTTGTTTCTCATGGTCTGGGAGTCCTTTAGGTGCCCTTTGACAAACTCCAAGCGGGGATCATGTGCCAATTACTGAGGAGTGACTCCTGTCTGGCCACTCTACCATAAAGGCCTAATTGGTGGAGTGCTGCAGAGATGGTTGTCCTTCTGGAAGGTTCTCCCATCTCCACAGATGAACTCTGGAGCTCTGTCAGAGTGACCATCAGGTTCTTGGTCACCTCCCTGACCAAGGCCCTTCTCTCCCCGATTGCTCAGTTTGTCTGGGCGGCCAGCTCTAGGAAGAGTCTTGGTGGTTCCAAACTTCTTCCATTTAAGAATGATGGAGGCAACTGTGTTCTTGGAGACCTTCAATGCTGTAGAAATGTTTTGGTACCCTTCCACACAATTCTGTCTCAGAGCTCTAAGGACAATTCCTTCGACCTCATGGATTGGTTTTCGCTCTGACATGCACTGTCAACTGTGGGACCTTATATAGACAAGAGTGTGCCTTTCCAAATCACGTCCAATCAATTGAATTTACCACAAGTGGACTTCAATCAAGTTGTAGAAACATCTCAAGGATGCTAAATGGAAACATGATGCACCGGAGCTTAATTTAAAGTCTCATAGCAAAGGGTCTGAATACTTAAGGTACTTCTGTTTTTTATTTTTTAAACATTAGCAAAATACAATTTAAAAAAAACTGTTTTCGCTTTGTCATTATGGGTTATTGTGTGTAGATTGATGAATAATTTTTTCAGAATGCACTGTAGGAGAGACAAGTTTGATAACATATTTGACCATCTTGTTTTTCCATGTATGAATCTGTTATTAAATGTGTTTCTATGGGCTAATAGCAGTGAGGCCAAATTCAATGCTTCATGAAATATTTGTTATATACAGTACCAGTCAAAAGTTTGGACACACCTACTCATTAAAGGGATTTTCTTTATTTTTACTACTTTCTACATTGTGGAATAATAGTGAAGACATCAAAACTATGAAATAACACATATGGAATCATGTAGTAACCAAAAAAAATAAGTGTTAAACAAATCAAAATATATTTTATATTTGAGATTCTTCAAAGTAGCCACCCTTTGCCTTGATGACAGCTTTGCACACTCTTGGCATTCTCTCAACCAGCTTCATGAGGTAGTCACCTGGAATTCATTTCAATTAACAGGTGTGCCTTCTTAAAAGTTAATTTGTGGAATTTCTTTCCTTCTTAATGCGTTTGAGCCAATCAGTTGTGTTGTGACAAGGTCTCCTGTAGCTCAGTTGATAGAACATGGCGCTTGCAACGCCAGGGTTGTGTGTTCGATTCCCACGGGGGGCCAGTATGAAAAATGTATGCACTCACTAACTGTAAGTCGCTCTGGATAAGAGCGTCTGCTAAATGACTAAAATGTAAAAAGGTAATAAGGGCTTTTTTCTAGCTTTGCACGACTTCAGCCCTGCCCCTAGGAGCCTGTTTCGAACCGTCCTCGCCGTGCACTTCACACCCCAGCTGCCGTTTGCCATTATTTTTGTAGGTCACTTGATGTCATTCTACATTTACATTTAAGTCATTTAGCAGAAGCTCTTATCCAGAGCGACTTACAAATTGGTGCATTCAACTTAGGACAGCCAGTGGGACAACCACCTTTATTTATTTTTTTAAAAATTGGTTGGGTTTCAAGTGTCTCTGGACCTACAGTTGTTGAGTGACATTCGAATGAGTTGGCGGTCATCCCGGTCAGTAGAGTCGTTTTCGCCCTCTGCCGGTCTGTAGCTTTGTTGTCTCCAATGTCTGTTGCTTGACCTTGTTCTTATGAACCGCCATCTTTGAAATTTTAAGGATGGAAGCAACCTGACGCTCACTGTATCCCTCTGCCAGTAAAGCCAGAATTGAACCCTTCTTTTCCTCACCCAAAACGTTCCTTTTCAACTCTTTTGGCAATAGTTATTTTTTTATTAATATTACTTTTGAGGTACTATTAGCACTGTTTTTGCCATCCAGCTGGTCCTATTGCAAGAGGACAGTGATGACCACAGCAGTGGTCTTTATACTTTTCCTCGTTAAATAAGATTTGGTTCAGGTGATCACCTAATCAGCACCTAATTCAGTAAAATGAGGTGTGCCTGGGTTGGAATTCAACAGACACTGGAATGGAATGGCTGTCATACATGTAGAGATGCTGATTTAAGAAAATGTATATATATATATATATATATATATATATATTACTTTTTTTGCGTGGCGTGCTAAGCCTTGGCTGGACGTTTATTATCTCACTTATTTTTGCCGGTTAATTTTTTAAAAAATAAACTGGACAAAATAATTGAAATTGCATGCATTCGTTTCGAAATTGCATTGGTATTCATTGCAACGTTGTAGTTCAAGGTATGTCAAATCCTGATTAGCCAATGGGCTTTCATGATTTTGCAGGAGTTTCATATTATTAGTTCAGCGCTAGACGACCCGCCTCGCCTCTCACGCCAAATTCAAAACCAAGGAAGCACTGAAGATTGGTTATATCTGTAGCTCAGCTGGTAGAGCACGGCGCTTGTAACGCCAAGGTAGTGGGTTCGATCCCCGGGACCACCCATACACAAAAATGTATGCACGCATGACTGTAAGTCGCTTTGGATAAAAGCGTCTGCTAAATGGCATATTATTATTATTATATTATTATTATTATTATTATAAGATGAGATTCGTTTTCACATGGCTAGAAGCTAGCAAGCCTTATTTTGTTATTTAAAAAAGTTCAGGGCACAAAATGTCATCAGCAATGAAAGAAAAGGCAGATGTCCGCTCATTTATTGCCTCTTGGATAAATATGGATACGTTTTACTGAAGGACCGGTCTGTTTGCGCTCTGTTGTAAAACTGTTGTTCGTCGGACATGAAGTGTACAGCGTTATTTTGAAACGAGACATGAGAAAAACTTAAAGGATGAGGTGGACACGGCTGAAGGAATCAAGAGGGCCGTGTCCAGGTATGAAAAGCAAAGCAGTGTGTTTACAAATCTACATGCAGTCAAAAATCAAGCTACAGAGGGGAGCTATAAAGTTGCGCAGTGTATTGCTAAACATGTAAAACCATTTACTAATGGGGAATAAATATATCAAGGAGGCTTTCCTCAGTAGTTCGCAGGCTTTATTTTATGGATTGCCTAACAAAGACAATCATCTCAAAGATAAAAGACTGAGTCAGGTTTGTAGGCCTCCTTGCTTGCACACGCTTTTTCAGTTCTGCCCACTAATTTTCTATAGGATTGAGGTCAGGGCTTTGTGATGGCCAATCCAATACCTTGACTTTGTTGTCCTTAAGCCATTTTGCCACAACTTTGGAAGTATGCTTGTGGTCATTGTCCATTTTCAAGACCCATTTGCGACCAAGCTTTAACTTCCTGACTGATGTCTTGAGATGTTGCTTCAATATATCCACATAATTTTTCTTCCTCATGATGCCATCTATTTTGTGAAGAGCACCAGTCCCTCCTGCAGCAAAGCACCCCCACAGCATGATGCTGCCACCCCCGTGCTTCACGGTTGGGATGGTGTTCTTCAGCTTGCAAGCACCCCCAAACATAACGATGGTCATTATGGCCAAACAGTTCTATTTTTGTTTAAATCAGACACACTAATAAGGACAGGGACACACTGATAACGAGAGGGAGCCAAGCCCACTGAAGCCACCACCCCTAAAGGCCTTTACTAACTAACAAGCCGGTCAACAGGAATTACATGCTCTGAGAAGTTTTTTTAGTCCCTTTCAAAATGTTCCTTGCTCATACAATTTGGCCAGATGTATTTTAGTGGACATTGACCTTTTGAATTATGCATGTTCCTCAGAGCAACACTACAGAAATGCTGCAAGCTGAATGTACAGCAACATACCTACTGTCATACGTGAGTGCAGCAGTTCTAATTTTAGACAGCGCATTCTGGAAGTGCAAATACATAGTCTCACATGATTCCAAATCAAGGCCTTCGAATGCCCATTTGCCATGATGTTGTTAGTTAACTAGTCCTAGTCAGTAGCAAAGCAAAACTGTAAACATTTAACAGTCAATGAATGGGGTTATAAAGTTCACAACCATGGAAGATAAACTGTCCAGTAACATTACCAAGGACAAACAACGGCGAGACATGATGATGTGTATTGTGTACATAGTTACATTAATAAACAAATTGTGAAACGTTTCCACAGCAGAACACTGCTGTGTGGGGGCAAAACTTCCACCTGCAACATTGCTGCATGTGAAACTTGAACTGCACAACATGCTGACTGCAGTACGTGCCCATGATCTAAAGGAGGGTCTTGGTACCATAGAGATCCTATTAAATTACTAGAGGGGCTATGTCATAACCCTTAAAAGTTCCAGAATGGTATGAAAGCGGCAGCCATTATGGTGGTCAGGGAGAAATCCAAAACAGTCTAATTGGAATGAATGGCAGTAGAGGCATTGGAGATGCATTTCCTGCTTTACTTATGCAGGAAAATAAAAGTAAGGCATGTGATAAGATATTGTGGAATATAATTATTGTCAACCTAAAATATTGTCAAAGTTAGGCCTATAAATAGTTTATACAGGTGTTATACCAATTTTCTGTATAAATAGCTTTAAAATATATGTAGACAGATCATAAATGTCTTAGTGTTTGTTTTCTTGTAAAGCTGTGTTATAATGATACAATATCAGTAATTGTTGCATTTATAAGTCCTATCATCAACTGATTTCAGCCAGTGTATGGCTGTGGATTGACTGCACTGTATGTATGGAATGTTGGCATATCAGCAGTTAGCCCAAGACGTACTCTTAAGGAGCCTACGGTTACTCCTTAAGGTCCAAGGAAGTTATGTTATTTTCAAAGGTAGACTGGCTCTGGCAGCCAAAAAGTCTATCTAAACGTGAAATGATTCTCAATTGTGATACGGTTCAAGAAACATAAAGCCCTTTACTTTCATATCACATCAAAATAATTTCACAAATGCTAAATATACACTTACTGTACACTGTTTTAACCGGCTTTATCACAGTTGCAACCAACAGTATTTTTCAGTGACAACACGTTTCTGGCAGGCTTCTTCTGTTGCACACAGGTGTTCGGAGCATGCTAGATAACTAATTATCACAGGTGGTCCCTCTGTCTTCCGTAAACATGCGCTGTAACATGGAGATATGGCCATGTGGGAACGCTAACCCTATAAAAAGGTGTGTATCAATTTAACCTTTTGACAATTATTTCTCGCTGATATGAAAGGTCCTTATGCTTCCAAAACCATACCGCAAGCGATGCGTGTTAATGTTCAGAACGAGCATTGGGGCTCTTAACAAAACTCCTCCGTACAGAAGACACATCCAATGACTCCTCTAGTGTCTAAGCCTGGGGGAGGGTTCTACTAAGCTAACAAATGGAATTGTTTTAAGATGGCCATAGCAAGCATCATTTAGCTATTTGATTTGGAATTTTAGGACCCCTTTAGGCATAGAAAATAACCAAATTATTTGATGAAATACTGAATTTGGCCTTACTGCTATTAGCCCATAGAAACGCATTGAATAACAGATTCATACATGGAAAAACAGCTAGTCAAAGAAAATATCAAAAGGAAGTTTTGAAGTGTGGTACCGGGCTAACTTCAGGTGAGTCTTGTGGGTGTCCTAGTGCAACTGACATGTATGTCTTCGTGAGAGACTCACCTTTCGATAGAGGTGTCATAATAGTTTGTTGTGTTATCGTATTTTGCCTATTCCACTGTTTGTAGAATGCATACTGGCATTTGAATATAGCGCGGGAAAAGGGAATCCGGACACACTGTAGACACGGTAGACTTTTAAATGTGGTTGTAGATGCATGACACGCTTGGAATTCCATGATCAGAACTCTATGATCAGAATACTAAAGCTGCATGAACTGTCAAGTCTAGACAAAGCCTTAAAGCTACAATATGTAACTTCTTGGGCAACTACCAAATTCACATAGAAATGTGAGTTATAGATCTGTCATTCTCGTTGAAAGCAAGTCTAAGACACGGTAGATGTTCTATGTGAGCTATTTATATGCTACACGTTCTTATGTTTCGTTTTTTTGTGTATTTTACTTTCGGTTTTTATTTTTCACACCAGCTTCAAACAGCTGAAAATGTTTTATTTTTGGTTTTGGTTATATTTCACAGTGGTTTAAATGGTACAATGATTCTCCATAGAATGACTGCTTCTTTTGTTACATAAACTGAAATTAGGCAAACTATTAGAATTGTAGCAACCAGGAAATGTCCGCATATTGCACCTTTAAACTGGTTGGCTGGCTAACAAACATGCTGTGCATATAATAATACAATTAATTGTTTTACACAATATCTTATCACAGCACTGGCAGACCATGGCTGATCTATACTCTCCCTAACCGGCAAAACGGCTGACCTTTTATACTGTCATAATAACAATCATGTCCATTCTGGTATTCTAATTATATGCTTGGTAACTTGTTGTGACCTAGGCCGGGGTCTTGTAATGCCTGGACACTTTCATGTGGAAATAAATAAATGTATTGTTGAAAAAGAAAATCAGAGTGGACCAACGAGCCTCATTGGTTGTAGTTGCCTAGCTAGCTATGATGACAACTCTTGCTAAAGATGCCAGGCTAACGTTAATTCAAGAAGACCCTCTCCAGACATTATAATTAGTCTGACGGTAACATACATGTATACTAGAAAATGCAGATATGCAATTTACACGTCCCCCAGTAACGTTATAGAATGATAGTAAATAGACCCACATCTCATCTGTCAATGATATTTCAACCAAGGAAGTCCTAGCTGTAGCCAATTAGCTAGCTAGCAATCCAAATGACAATCCAATTAAATACATTTTACATCTAAGAATAGACACACAAAATAGTTGTTGCTCGTTGAATTGTAAATAAAAATAAAAATCACAAACAAACTGTTGGCTGACTATCCGTTATGCAACTAACTAACTAGCTCAATCCTCTACCTAGCTAGCTAAGTTAGCATTAGCAAACACAGAGAGGCCACAAGTCCCCGAGCTCACCAATTGGTCATGTCCAGGAAGAAGGCGCATCCAGCGGGGTTCAGTTGAAACCCAAGCAGTCTCTGAAACTCGGCTATGAGGATGTCTTTATCGGTAGTGCCCATGCAGCTAAATTTCTGCATAAGCTCCGGGTCCAGATCCAAATCCATGCCCTCCATCGCGGATTTCCCTGACAAGGGACAGGGTTCCTTTCCTAATTTAGTCCGAGGCCTCAACTTGTCATAAAAAAAAAGTCAACAACAACCCAAATGCGCATGACAGTGACAATTCCACGACTGATGCCGCGTTCAAAACAACTGGGAACTCGGAACTGGGTACTCGGAAATCTCCGACTTCCAACCTCAGTGCGTTCAAAACACTTGGGTACTCGGGGAAAAAAATGAACCCCGACTGGGAAAAATCGATTTAAATGATCATCCGACTCGGAATTTCACCTCGGGAACTTGGGCCTCTTTCTAGTTTTTAAGTCAGAGATTTCCGAGTTCCCTGTTCTGTTGTTTTGAACGCAGCATACGTCAAACCATAGCCTATCCAAGAGGGTCGATGTAGCGAAATAATCAGCAAACTCGGAGGTCACACCTAAAACTGTCAACTATTTATTTTAGTTTCCTTAATAGATTATATAATCTGTAAATCGCTGCAACTATGAAACAGATACACTGTATTTTGTAATCGAATCCGCGCAGCGCCCAGCTCTGGCCGAACCTCTTGAACTAAGCCAGGTTGGCGTTCCAGGTCGCCTACATTGCAGATGTACTGCGCATTATCAGATCTCAGAATAACTTTTTGCACTACAAAATTATTTCTTATAAATGCATGCAGTATTCACAAAATGTAATGCCAAATGGCCAATACAGAAATGTGTCATACAATTTACAAGACATTGATTCTGTGCCCGTATTGTTTGCATTATGTGCAATACCGATAGTGGGGGGTGGTGGCGCTGCAGTTATTATGCGGACCCTCATGAGGACAAGTCTCCTCTCGCCTTAAAGCAGTCGTTGTTTACATAGACTTCCGGTAAAGGGAAAAGGTTTTTCAACGTTTGTTGTAAACCAGGCTGATCAAAATGCCGAAGTAAGTGTTTTATCTTTTGACTCTCAGTTGCATATTTCATCCATTATAAAGGGATTTTACCTTAATGAACACTGGACATGTATATCTAATAGATGTTCAGAACTAATGGAAGTTAGTTGTCTAATTTAATCGGCTTCAGCCAGAGCTTCAATCCTGGGAAGGAAGTGTAGCCAGTAGCAGCAGTATGATCATTCATAGCATACCTGTTTTGCTCCCTGATCATACTTTTATTTGGTTCTGTTATGGGAGCTGAAACATTTGCTCTGACGATTTTGTCCAGAGGTGTAGAGGTTTTTATACTCTGGTTCTACCTACATTGATGAAGTTGATCTAGCACTCAATGTCTGTTTATCCATCAGGTTTTATTGTGACTACTGTGACACCTACCTAACTCATGACTCGGTAAGTCTGCACAACATTGCTAGTAGAAGTGTTTCCTGATTGTATGTGGTTGATTCTGTCTTGAAGCCACATGTGATGAGTATTTATTCTCTAACCTTATTGTATATTCAGATTGTTTCAAGGTCAACATTGATGACTGTTCTGTGTTTGGTAGCCCTCTGTGAGGAAAACACACTGCAGTGGCCGCAAACACAAAGAAAATGTAAAAGACTATTACCAGAAATGGATGGAAGAACAAGCACAGAGCCTCATTGACAAAACAAGTAAGTAACACAAGAAAAATACATACTTTGACCAGTCTTTTTTACCTTGACGTGTTCAGCCACCATGACCATCTTAGGTGAAGAGGGGCCGGAAGGCTATTATGTCAGGAGTTCTAACTAATTTTGTTTCTCTTAGCTGCTGCCTTCCAACAAGGGAAGATGCCCCCAACACCATTCCCAGGAGCCCCACCTCCAGGGGGTGCCATGATCCCGCCACCAAACCTCAGTAAGGGCACTAGCGCCATGTACATTTCAGTTAGTATGCAAAGAGCACATCCAAGCTCGACCAAATTCCTCAGTTGGAGAGTAAATCTTACCACTCATTTACAAAAATGACTTTATATACACAAATATTTTGCCACTAATAAAAGGTCTGAGTTTCCTGGTAGTTATTGTTGTTGATGATGTTTTACCAATAGATGGCCCACCACGTCCAGGGATGCTACCAACACCCCAGATGGGTGGTCCTCCAATGATGCCCATGATGGGCGGAATGGGACCACCCCCACCTGGAATGATGGGTGGACCAGGTAGGATAACCTCAAACGGTTATTTCTGTGATATACAGTGCATTCGGAAAGTATTCAGACCCCTTGACTTTTTCCCCATTTTGTTACATTACAGCCGTATTCTAAAATTGATTAAATATTTTTCCCCCTCAATCTACGCATGATACCCCATAATGACAAAGCAAAAACAGGTTTAGACATTTTTGAAAATATACACTACCGGTCAACATTTTTTGAACACCTACTCATTCAAGGGTTTCTTTATTTTTACTATTTTCCACATTGTAGAATAATAGTGAAGACATCAAAACTATGAAGTAACACACATGGAATCATGTAGTAACCAATAAAGTGTTAAACAAATCTAAATATGTTATATTTGAGATTCTTCAAATAGCCACCTTTTGCCTTGATGATAGCTTTGCACACACTTGGCATTCTCTCAACCAGCTTCACCTGGAATGCTTTTCCAACTGTCTTGAAAGAGTTCCCACATATGCTGAGCACTTGTTGGCTGCTTTTCCTTAATTCTGCGGTCCGACTCATCCCAAACCATCTCAATTTGGTTGAGGTTGGGGGATTGTGGAGGCCAGGTCATCTGATGCAGCACTCCATCACTCTCCTTCTTGGTAAAATAGCCCTTACCAGCAAAGCACCCCCACACCATAACACCTCCTTCTCCATGCTTTACGGTGGGAAATACACATGCGGAGATCATCCGTTCACCCACACAACGCCTCACAAAGACACGGCGGTTGGAACCAAAAATCTCCAATTAGGAGCAATGGACATTAGACCAGTTGAAACGTGTCCTTTGGTCTGGAGTCCAAATGTAAGATTTTTGGTTCCAACCGCCGTGTCTTTGTGAGACAATCCCCCGACCTCAACCCAATTTGAGATGGTTTGGGATGAGTCGGACCGCAAAGTGAAGGAAAAGCAGCCAACAAGTGCTCAGCATATGTGGGAACTCCTTCAAGACTGTTGGAAAAGCATTCCAGGTGAAGCTGGTTGAGAGAATGCCAAGAATGTGCAAAGCTGTCATCAAGGCAAAGGGTGGCTATTTGAAGAATCTCAAATAAACAAATATTTTGGTTACTACATGATTCCATATGTGTTATTTCATAGTTTTGATATCTTCACTATTATTCTCAATGTATTTCTGTATTTTTTTATTTTTAATACATTTGCTATAATTTCTAAAAACCTTTTTTCGCTTTGTCGTTATGGGGTGTTGTGTGTAGATTGCTGAGAAATAATTTAATCAATTTTAGAACAAAGCTGTAACGTAACAAAATGTGGAAAAAGTCTAGGTGTCTAAATACTTTTCGAATGCACTGTACATACATAGACTCAAACAAGGGACGAGTGTGCTTCAGAGTTTGCCAGTATTGAGGAAACGTTATACCATCTTAAACTAAATAGTATAATCTGAAAACAGGAATGATTAAAACCATAACCTGTAAATGCTTTCTTTCCTACATTCTCAGGTATGCGACCTCCAATGGGTGGCCGAATGCAGATGATGCCTGGACATCACATGATGCGACCTCCCGGTCACCCAATGATGATGCGGCCAATGATGGCACGGCCAGACCGATAAACTCTCCCCGACTCCCTCAAACACACACTGTGGGTTTGTTCCACATGATCAGTAAATCTTATGTTCTCACTTCTCCCCTAAAGTAATTTGATTAGGGAAATCTATGGTTGATTAAGTTGGTCTAAAATATTTCATGAAGTCGCTGACAAGTGCCACAGTCCTCACATGTATCCACTTGATCTTAGAATCATTGTTAATTTTATGTCAAACTACAAAGTAGATTTGAAGGTGAGGAACAGATTCTGTGGAACTAACCTTTTGGCAAATCCCTCCCCACTCTACAGCTGTCTCTTGGACTTCACTTTACATAATACTGTTTTGGTCATCATTTCTTTGCTGTACTCTCACCCATTTTCCCTGGGTGGATTTCATTTTTATTATGCTACAGATTTTATAACGATCCCCTCTACTCATTCCAATTTCCCTGCTCATCATTGTTAGTTTGGTGTCTTGGCACATGCTAAAGACAACAGGAACGTATGAAAAGGTTGTTGAATGTGTTTCTATCATTCACCTAGAAGTGTATTAAGTTATATGTTTTTATTTTCAGTTGGCAGTACCAGTACGATGAAGCATTGTATCAACTGTTTAAAAAAAATAGCTGATGCTATTGACTGTGAATTTATTTTATAACGGTCTATTAAACGAAAATGATAACTTATTTGTCTGGTCGATAAGGTTTTCGTCTATTTGAACACCAAGTAGTATTTTGTATCCCTTGCTGTTCGGTATAAATTCAGCAGATGGCGCTAACGGAATATTTGTGGCACTATGTTTTTTGCTTGCTATGTTTTATGGGAAAAATACAATTACACAGAAATTACCGGTGGTGAATGAGAGGTAGCTTGTCATTTCGCTGAAGATGAGGTGGAGTGGAATGTGAAGAGAAGATACCTATACGCTAGCTAGCTACAAATAACTAAATGATTTAGATAGCTAGCTTATTCTCCCCAACACCGCAATGGCAGGAATAATCAAAAAGCAAATATTGAAACATTTGTCCAGGTAAGAAAGATTGCTAGCTAGCTTGGCTAACGTTAGCTAGACATCTGCTTTAATTTGGATGGGCCAGCTACGTGTAATACTGGCTAGGTATGTCAACCAAAGATGGCCAGATAGCAGGATACTTGTGACACAGCCCACTAGTTATGTCTTGTGTGTTGGATAAATCTGCTGGCAATCTCGCATGCTAGTAGTGCAACACCAAGCAAGGCTGATGCATAGCCTTGCGTGCCAACATACATTTTAGTGGAAGATAGATTTTATTAACGTCAGTCACCTTACATAACGAATCAATACTGCTGACTGTAAATAAAATAATCCAGCATAATGGTACCATTTCTCAGGAGTGTGACTGTGTAATAGAGTATGAATGGAGTGGAATTTATTATGTTTACCTTCAAGTTCTCTGCTTGGACCTGATCACAGTCAGTCATTCAACAGAGATGCAGACTTTTCAGGACCTGTCAGCAGTGAGTGCCTATGGACGGGACAGCGGTAATTTACAGGCACAATATAAGCACCTGAATTGGGCTTAAACAATAGGGTAAAAAACATTTAGAAACAATTACCGAGGTCCGGATAGAGAACAATGAAGCTCAAGTGGCTTCAGGACTATTACTACATTCCTGTCCCTCGTTTGAGTCAGGTTATGAGAGCACATGTTGACTGTGGGTGTCATTCCATGTCAGTGATGAACTGCCATCAGCCCTTCATTCAGTGTAATTTGTCTTCACTTACAGTGGATAGAATAACTTGGCATTACACCTCACAAGGATCTCATCATGTGATAGAATTAACATCAATTAGTGTGCCTGCCACTGCTGAATGAGTGTAGTGCTGCTGCTGTGCTATTTTGAGATGGTATTTTATTTGTTGATGTCACCGATGGGCATTTGAAATGTTTTGACTGTTCGAGTACTCGCCTGATTTTTTTCTCTCGAGTACTCAAATAAAATAAAATAGGTGTGTCTTGACCACCATTTGCCTCATGCAGCGCGACACATATCCTTCGCATAGAGTTGATCAGGCTGTTGATTGTGGACTGTGGAATGTTGTCCCACTCTTCAATTGCTGTGTGAAGTTGCTGGATATTGGCGGGAACTGGAACACACTGTTGTACACGTCGATCCTGAGCATTCCAAACATGCTCAATGGGTGACATGTCTGGTGAGTATGCAGGCCATGGAAGAACCTGGACATTTTCAGCTTTCAGGAATTGTGTAGAGATCCTTGTGACATGGGGTCGTGCATTATCATGCTGAAACATGAGGTGATGGTGGCGGATGAATGGCACGACAATGGACCTCAGGATCCTATCACGTCATCTCTGTGCATTCAAATTGCCATCGATAAAATGCAATTTTGTTCGTTGTCTGTAGCTTATGCCTGCCCATACCATAACTCCACTGCCACCTTCCAGACATCAGCAAACCGCTCGCCCACACAACGCCATACAAGTGGTCTGTGGTTGTGAGGACGGTTGGACGTACTGCCAAATTCTCTAAAACGATGTTGTATTTGTATTTGTATTTATTATGGATCCCCATTAGCTGCTGCCAAGGCAGCAGCTGCTCTTCCTGGGGTCCGGCAAAATTAAGGCAGTTATACCATTTTAAAAACCCTACAATACATTCATAACAGATTGGTGTGTGCCCTCAGGCCCCTACTCCACCACCACATATCTACAACACAAAATCCATGTGTGTGTGTGTATAGTGCGTATGTTATCGTGTGTGTATGCATGTGTCTGTGCCTATGTTTGTGTTGCTTCACAGTCTCCGCTATTCCATAAGGTGTATTTTTATCTGTTTTTTAAATCTGATTCTACTGCTTGCATCAGTTACCTGATGTGGAATAGAGTTCCATGTAGTCATGGCTCTATAGTACTGTGCGCCTCCCATAGTCTGTTCTGGACTTGGGGACTGTGAAGAGACCTCTGGTGGCATGTCTTGTGGGGTATGCATGGGTGTCTGAGCTGTGTGCTAGTCATTTAAACAGACAGCTCGGTGCTTTCAACATGTCAATACCGCTCACAAATACAAGTAGTGATGAAGTCAATCTCTCCTCCACTTTGAGCCAGGAGAGATTGACATGCATATTATTAATGTTTGCTCTCTGTGTACATCCAAGGGCCAACCGTGCTGCCCTGTTCTGAGCCAATTGCAATTTTCCTAAGTCCCTCTTTGTGGCACCTGACCACATGACTGAACAGTAGTCTAGGTGCGACAAAACTAGAGTCTGTAGGACGTGCCTTGTTGATAGTGCTGTTAAGAAGGTAGAGCAGCGCTTTATTATGGACAGACTTCTCCCCATCTTAGCTACTGTTGTATCAATATGTTTTGACCATGACAGTTTACAATCCAGGGTTACTCCAATCAGTTTAGTCACCTCAACTTGCTCAATTTCCACATTATTTATTACTATATTTAGTTGAGGTTTAGGGTTTAGTGAATGATTTGTCCCAAATACAATGCTTTTAGATTTTGAAATATTTAGGACTAACTTATTCCTTGCCACCCATTCTGAAAATAACTGCAGCTCTTTGTTAATGATGATGCTTCCATTAAAGAACACCCTCTGTGTTCTGTTAGACAGGTAACTCTTTATCCACAATACAGCAGGAGATGTAAAGCCATAACACATTAGTTTTTCCAGCAGCAGACTATGATCGATAATGTCAAAAGCCGCACTGAAGTCTAACAAAACAGCTCCCACAATCTTTATATCATCAATTTCTCTCAGCCAATCATCAGTCGTTTGTGTCAGTGCTGTGCTTGTTGAATGTCCTTCCCTTTAAGCGTGCTGAAAGTCTGTTGCCAATTTGTTTACTGTAAAATAGCATTGTATCTGTTCAAACACAATTTTTTCCAAAACTTTACTAAGGGTTGGTAACAGGCTGATTGGTCGGCTATTTGAGCCAGTAAATGGGGCTTTACTATTAGGTAGCGGAATGACTTTTGCT
Source organism: Coregonus clupeaformis (assembly GCF_020615455.1). Taxonomy (NCBI): domain Eukaryota; kingdom Metazoa; phylum Chordata; class Actinopteri; order Salmoniformes; family Salmonidae; genus Coregonus; species Coregonus clupeaformis. The sequence goes on along the minus strand of NC_059221.1, from coordinate 30,913,795 downwards.
TCCCTCCAGGCATGAGGGCACACACTTTCTAGTAGGCTTAAATTGAAGATATGGCAAATAGGAGTGGCAATATCGACTGCTATTATCCTCAGTAATTTTCCATCCAAGTTGTCACACCCCGGTGGTTTGTCATTGTTGATAGACAACAATACTTTTTTTCACCTCTTCCACACTCACTTTACGGAATTCAAAATTACAAATCTTGTCTTTCATAATTTGGTCAGATATATTTGGATGTGTAGTGTCAGCGTTTTGTTGCTGGCATGTCATGCCGAAGTTTGCTAATCTTGCCAATGAAAAAATAATTAAAGTAGTTGGCAATGTCAGCCGGTTGGAGGCGGCTTATGGTAGAGAAATGAACATTCAGTTTTCTGGCAACAGCTACGGTGGAGATACCTGCAGTCAGCATGCCAATTGTACGCTCCCTCAACTAGCACGCTCAGTAACAGGGATGTAAACAAATGTGTGCACAAAATGTGAGAGAAATAAGCTTTTTGTGCGTATGGAAAATTTCTGGGATCTTTTATTTCAGCTCATGAAACATGGGACCAACACTTTACATGTTGCGTTTATATTTTTGTTCAGTACATGTTTAGGAGGGGGTTATAGCGTAGGCTAACCAATTCTGAATGGCACTAGCAGTTCGCAAAGTAGCTTAAGCTGATTTATTTCAAAACTGCAGCTCGTTGTTGGAACACTTTCTCCTACTTCAGTCAACCAGTCTATTTTGAATTTGTAAAATAAATGTCATTTTGCAAGGAATGTAGCTTGTGTGTCCCATCAGTTAGATACGTTTTTATAGGTATTTATTTCTGTAGGCCTAACGGGAGCTTGTGTGCACACTCAGCATGCGTGTGGAGGGAGCGGTCGGAACGCAACTGAGTGAATGAGACACTGAGGGGAAAGGGAATTTAGGGAGAAGAACAGTGTGATGCTTGGCTTGGTTTATTTTTTTGTTGTGCCCCGCAAATGCACATACACATGCACAAATGGAACACTAGAGTTAAAGCAAATTAACGTTGTTTTCAAGACAAAATGTCACTTGCCCGTTCGGGCAGCCACAAAGCACATTCCACCAAATAGTTTTACAATATTAGTTTTTTTTATCTCTGGTTAAAGATCCCTGCTTTGACGTCTGTTCGAGTACTCATGCCCATCCCTAGTCACAGAGTGTCTGACTGTTCTCTCCCTGCCATACAGAGGAGCTGAATCTGGACCTGCATCAGTAAAGTGATTTGGGTATTAGGCTACCTTGTTACTTTTTATTTCGTATTATTTTATATTGAATATTTTTGTGATTTTTATTTGGGTATTCTTTCTTCAAACTGCATTGTTGGTTAAGGGCTTGTAAGTAAGCATTTCACTGTAAGGTCTACCTACACCTGTTGTAATCGGCGCATGTGACAAATACGATTTGATTTGATCTGTGCAAGATTAGATTAGAGAATAGAGACGGTTACTCATACTGTTGTGATTGTGTATATCAGACAATAGCCATAGGGAAGGCTAGGCTGCATCCCACTTACTGAAGCCACTACGTAGGCTTACAACGTCATCATCTGTCTTTAAATGTAGCCTACAGTTGCACACCTTTGCATTTTGAGTTACGTAGAAGCGTCAAGCTTTTGTTTGCAGCAATACCGGTTTAGGCCTAGCTCTGACTGTTCTCTCTCTTCTTGCATGCCTGGCAATTACTCTCACTCTCTGAAGGTAAGGGAAGGGTTTTTGTGTTGAAATTTGTTGAGCGCTCACTCAGCTCAGCTGTATGGGGCAAAGGCTAAGAGGCATTGGCCTAACTCCAGTGTGTCATTTTGACACACATTTTTTTGCTTTGTCAATTGTGGTGACTGTTAAATAAATCAGAAAGATTGTTCACTACACTAGATAGGAGGTAAAAGAGCAAATTCACAATGACATTGAGAACATACTGTAGCCTCTCAACTGCATTCTGACAAATGGTAAATGTCCTCACCTTTTCTCTCTGTTATTGGACAAAATTAGGATAATGGCTTATTTATTGATTTGTCTTTGGTAATTAGCCTGAAGAGCTCCGGGTCTGTCTATCCGACTGAGGGTTCTCCCTCCCTGTACTATGGACATTCGGCTATCACTATCAACACTAACTATCAGCTGTACTATGGACATTCGGCTATCACTATCAACACTAACTATCAGCTGTACTATGGACATTCGGCTATCACTATCAACACTAACTATCAGCTGTACTATGGACATTCGGCTATCACTATCAACACTAACTATCAGCTGTGGAAGACCATCGCCTAAAACAAGACCTGCCACTGCCCGAACCCTACATTTTGTTTTGTTTTGTTTTTAAAGTGTCTTTGAGATTCTCTTTGTAATGAAAAGCGCTATATAAAAGACATCTATTATTATTGGAAATTGTATCCAGCCTTTGGTGTGGCTTAGGGCTTTATTTCGTCAGAGACGCAATGTTGCTTTCGACTGTAGCTTATTCAAGACTACGAGTGTATTAGTATGACTGTTTCATTCCCCCTCCTTGCATAAAATATAATAAGGACTTGTCAGAAAACATAGCTCTCTTGGAGTGTTAGCACACAAGAGAAACTGTACTAGAATAGAATAGCTAGCTTTGCCGTTTCAGTGCTGCAAGTGTTTGGAAGATGCAAACATCATGTTTGAGTTTGTCCTCTAGGTCAGTTCCATGTTACCCACTCAGCAACGCCCCGGCCCTGCGGAACTGCCCCACCCAGTCAGCAACTCCCCGGCCCTGCGGAACTGCCCCACCCAGTCAGCAACGCCCCGGCCCTGCGGAACTGCCCCACCCAGTCAGCAACGCCCCGGCCCTGCGGAACTGCCCCACCCAGTCAGCAACTCCCCGGCCCTGCGGAACTGCCCCACCCAGTCAGCAACGCCCGGCCCTGCGGAACTGCCCCACCCAGTCAGCAACGCCCCGGCCCTGCGGAACTGCCCCACCCACTCAGCAACTCCCCGGCCCTGCGGAACTGCCCCACCCAGTCAGCAACGCCCCGGCCCTGCGGAACTGCCCCACCCAGTCAGCAACGCCCCGGCCCTGCGGAACTGCCCCACCCACTCAGCAACTCCCCGGCCCTGCGGAACTGCCCCACCCAGTCAGCAACTCCCCGGCCCTGCGGAACTGCCCCACCCACTCAGCAACTCCCCGGCCCTGCGGAACTGCCCCACCCAGTCAGCGGTCTTGTTGTGGCACTGTTTTGTTGGCCAAATCGAGTGGAGGTCAACCTCAGTGCACAATTCTGTTATGTCCAATTTCCACCCAATCCATTCCTTAACTCTCACTCAATCATGGTCTTTCCCTGGGCAGAATGACAACAGAATCAAAATCACCAGGCTCAACCAAGCGCTGGACACATCACCGCTAGTGACAGGCTCTGTTACTGAGATGACCGGGAGCCCTGTTTTGGCTGTGCATATCATATAAAACAGGAAGATAACATCTTGGCCTAAAATTGACCAAATCTAGGCCCTATGTTGTGGCAAAAGATCGGTAGAAAGGGATATGACAAGCTTTAAACCTTGACTATAACAAAATGTTGCTTTCAAAAGCTTTTTTGACCTTTCCACATTCCTTGTGTCTTCAACCCCATTGGACATGAGACTATTAAACACTGACCAGCACTGTACTGAAAACAGCTAAACAGCATCCTCTCCAGCTCCTCATGAGTTATTCTGGAGTATTTTGATTTTGAGAAGAGGGAGGTTTGACATACTTCCCTGGATTTTACATGGGGCCTGTGAGCAACAAGCGTCAAGTGAAACACTGAGTTGTGCTGCAAAGCTAAACCCTCAGGTAGTTTGTGTCGACTTCATGGTGGACTCCCACACACTGTAGTAGACAGGAGCTGCTCTCCCACAGCAGAGGTTAATGGGGTGCTCAGCCGTTTGTGGCTGGTTGGCTTCCCTCTGTTTTGAGAGAATGCCCTGAAGTAGACGTCTGTTATGAAGTGATTTGAAAGGCTAGTTAAGGACCATACAGTGAGGGAAGAAAGTATTTGATCCCTTGCTGATTTTGTAAGTTTGCCCACTGACAAAGACATGATCAGTCTATAATTTTAATGGTAGGTTTATTTGAACAGTGAGAGACAGAATAACAACAAAAAAATCCAGAAAAACGCATGTCAAAAAAGTTATAAATTGATTTGAATTTTAATGAGGGAAATAAGTATTTGACCCCTCTGCAAAACATGACTTAGTACTTGGTGGCAAAACCCTTGTTGGCAATCACAGAGGTCAGACGTTTCTTGTAGTTGGCCACGGAGGTAGTTGGCCAACTACAAGTAGTTGGCCAAGGAGGTTCTCACCCAATATTTGACGGTACATGGCCCCGTCCATCGTCCCTTTGATACGGTGAAGTTGTCCTGTCCCCTTAGCAGAAAAACACCCCCAAAGCATAATGTTTTCACCTCCATGTTTGATGGTGTTCTTGGGGTCATAGGCAGCATTCCTCCTCCTCCAAACACGGCGAGTTGAGTTGATGCCAAAGAGCTCGATTTTGGTCTCATCTGACCACAACACTTTCACCCAGTTCTCCTCTGAATCATTCAGATGTTCATTGGCAAACTTCAGACGGCCCTGTATATGTGCTTTCTTGAGCAGGGGGACCTTGCGGGTGCTGCAGGATTTCAGTCCTTCACGGCGTAGTGTGTTATCAATTGTTTTCTTGGTGACTATGGTCCCAGCTGCCATGAGATCATTGACTAGATCCTCCCGTGTAGTTCTGGGCTGATTCCTCACCATTCTCATGATCATTGCAACTCCACGAGGTGAGATCTTGCATGGAGCCCCAGGCCGAGGGAGATTGACAGTTTTGTGTTTCTTCCATTTGCAAATAATCGCACCAACTGTTGTCACCTTCTCACCAAGCTGCTTGGCGATGGTCTTGTAGCCCATTCCAGCCTTGTGTAGGTCTACAATCTTGTCCCTGACATCCTTGGAGAGCTCTTTGGTCTTGGCCAAAGTGGAGAGTTTGGAATCTGATTGATTGATTGCTTCTGTGGACAGGTGTCTTCTATACAGTTAACAAGCTGAGATTAGGAGCACTCCCTTTAAGAGTGTGCTCCTAATCTCAGCTCGTTACCTGTATAAAAGACACCTGGGAGCCAGAAATCTTTCTGATTGAGAGGGGGTCAAATACTTATTTCCCTCATTAAAATGCAAATCAATTTATAACATTTTTGACATGCGTTTTTCTGGATTTTTTCTGTCTCTCACTGTTCAAATAAACCTACCATTAAAATTATAGACTGATCATTTCTTTGTCAGTGGGCAAACATACAAAATCAGCAGGGGATTAAATACTTTTTTCCCTCACTGTATCTCCTCCATCTTACCTGACACCCTAGACCCACTACAATTTGCATACCGCCCCAACAGATTCACGGATGACGCAATGGCCATTGCACTGCACACTGCCCTATCCCACCTGGACAAGAGAAATACCTATGTTAGAATGCTGTTCATCGACTACAGCTCAGCCTTTCAACACCATAGTGCCCCTCCAAGCTCATCACTAAGCTCAGGGCCCTGGGTCTGAACCCCTCCCTGTGCAACTGGGTCCTGGACTTCCTGACGGGCCGACCCCAGGTGGTGAAGGTAGGCAACAACACCTCCGCCACGTTGATCCTCAACACGGTGGCCCCACAGGGGTGTGTGCTCAGCCCCCTCCTGTACTTCCTGTTCACCCATGACTGCGTAGCCATGCACATCTCCAACTCAATCATTAAGTTTGCTGACGACACAGCAGTGATAGGCCTGATTACCAACAACGATGAGACAGCCTACAGGAAGGAGGTGAGAGCCCTGGCAGAGTGGTGCCAGCAAAATAACCTCTCCCTCAATGTCAACAAAAGGAAGGAGCTGATTGTGGACTACAGGACACAGCAGACAGAGCACGCCCCCATCCACATTGACAGGAGAGGGTCAAAAGGTTCAAGTTCCTTTGCGTGAACATCACTGAGGACCTAAAATGGTCCCTTCACACCTACAGTGTGGCGAAGAAGGCACAAGAGCGCCTCTTCAACCTCAGGAGACTGAAGAAATTCGGCTTGGCCCCTAAGACCCTCACAAACTTCTACAGATGCACGATTGAGAGCATTCTGTCCGGCTGTATCACTGCCTGGTATGGCATTTGCATTGTCTGCAACCGCAGGTCTCCCCAGAGGATGATGCGGTCAGCTGCTAAACTGTACGCAACCAATAACATTTGATTTGAGTTAGCAGGCTATGGGCACATCTGTGAGTGATCACTGTCCGTGATGTGCCTTGATCCTGGTTGATGGACAAGGGAAGCTCACTTTGGTACTAAAAACATGTTTTTACTCAGCATATTTCATACTGTCTGGTACATGGCTTGAACCCTCTTTTTTTTTATCAAGACAAATAACACTTTTCCAGGATACATTTTGTTCTCCCTTTCATTCATAGCCAGGCCATTATGGGTTGAATAAGCCCTAGAATTGTTGTACCTCTTAAAAACAATGCTAATCCCCAAAACATTGCTGTGGCCTAGTTTTAATGAATACCCTGATGGTCTGTGTGGTGTTCCAGATTACAGCCTATTCTTTATTATTTCCACCCGAATATATTACAATGCACGGCATTGTTAAAAGGGTTGGATCCCCCAGATAGGACGTGTTGGATGCTGTGTTTTGAATAATATATATTTTTCTTCTTCTTCTCATTATTGATCTTGGTTAGTTTACATCAAAGCTACTGAGTGTGCAGGCTTTTGTCCAGCCCTGCTCTAAAGGCTGTAACAAAACCCCTGCGTACCCAGTAGCTCTCCGGGAGGCAGTGTAATAATATAATTTATTCAACTTTTAAAGTGATATTCATTACATAAAGAAATCTCAAAGCGCTGTAAATCAACAACAAAAAACAAGCTATTTAAAAACAAGATCATTAATCATCATGTGTAGTTCAAGAGATTGAGAAAGTTCATGGCTTGATTGAGGTCAGTGGAGGGAGGAGGTGGTCAAAGGGGAGACGTGTAGGGTAACATGGTCTATTTTCAGACATGGACATTTCATTATGGGTTGCTAAAGTGGTCTTGAGGAGAGGGGTGGAGTGAAAGTGCTCCTTCAGGGAGAGAGAGGGTCCAGGCTATGTGCACTCAGTTTAACAAGGTTCTAGAGCAGATTTTTACATTAACCTAATAAAAACAGTTATGTAAGAATGGGGTTTGGGCAGTAGGCCTAATGCATTATCACAGCATATTGGCTATATGCCTGGCCTGCCAATATTGTTCTTCTCAGACCATATTATATTTCAAAACACAAACTTTGATTACAAAATAGATCAGTTGGTGTAGCACCTGCGAGGCACAGCTGAGCATAAATTGAAATAATTTGCAAATAATTTGCTTTTTTATTTTACTGGACTGATGGTACCTGCATCTGATGGTCATGGTGCTTTCAAGACAACTGGGAACACGGAAAAAAAACTAGGTCAAATAATGACGTCAGTGATCTTCAGGTTGGAAAATCGGAGGTCTAAAAAGATGTCAGAGATTCCGACTTGGAATTCAGTTGTCTTGAACACACTGAAGTCGGAAGTCGGAGATTTCCGAGTTCCCAGTTGTTTTGAACACGGCGTTAGTCTCAGCGGAGGTAGGGAGGGAGGGAGAGAGCAGCAGAGGGTACGTCTCTCATGGTCCTTGCTCTGTCCTTCCTTTCCTCCGGTGAGACTGACCAGAGAGAGGGGACACCGTCTTCCACCTGATGGCAAAAGTCGAGTCGCACCCCACCGCATCTGCCTCATGCACAAATTCATGTTGTTCCTATGACCAGAGAAAGTGAAATATTCCTCGACTTTAAAATAAACACGACGAGCTGCTAATAATAATAATAAAAACACAGGGCTATCGATACACTTGGCTACTCATTCATTGTAGCTGCAGCGCGAGGGGATGTAGGGAGAAGAGCGTTTTGTAATAGTGTTGAATAAAAACAGTGACAGTGCTGAATAAAATGTTTAACATGAACTCACTCATAAAAACAGCATCTCTTTGCTGTATTCTTTGGCAGTCTCTCTGTGGTCATGGTTTTAAAAGTGATTCAATCTTACGTAGGCTAGTATCAAACTTTGCGTTGGCGGGGTTTGTGGAAGCGCTGTATGCACAGTGATTTGAGCTATCCGATTGGCCAGCGCAGTAGGCGAACTCGATTTAGCCATAGATAGCGGAGTTTGTCTTTTAGACAAATGAAATGGTTAAAAATGGGAACACTTTGCTTACCCAGTGCGCAGGGCTTTTGAATCAAGTGCACCAACCGTCAACAGCCCAATTCGGATCCGAGTTGGACCACATGTCCCGGATTGTGCAGGACAGTCCCGCATTTGGGCCCTGCCGTCCCGCAACCAAACAATCATGTCCCGCATTTTATCAACACATTCAGACACCACTCATTTAGAAACAATGGTCAATTTGTCCCGTATTTCAGTCAGACATTCTGACCTGTCCCTTGCAGTCACGTTGCGCTTATGAAAATGCATATATCATAAGGATGTGGTAGCCTAAGCCTACTGGTGAAGCCCAGTTCTCCAGTCGTTCTTGAGATCTGGTATTCTGCGCCGCGCAAGAGGAAAAGTAATGTAATTGGCCTATCATCAACCAATCATATTTCTCAAACCCTTTCAGGCTAAATTCCAGCTAAACTTGGAGAGGACAGTTAGGCCTAACTACTTACGAAAATGTGATTTCCTTATATGAACTGTAATTCTGTAAAATATTATAAATTGTTACATGTTGCGTTTTATATTTCTGTTCAGTATAAATAGCTGTAGACTGAAAGATAAGGTAATTTCATCAAACTTTTGAGGCTCTGCATGCTCATCAGTTGCTCATTCAACAAATTTGCTGCTACTTCACTCAATCCTGTTTTTAAAAGTCTCCCTTCCTAACTGTTTTACATTCCCTGAGACCAACCAGAAAGTTTCTTGGCCAAATATTTGCAGATTTTGTGGTCTCTCGTTTCTGCATCACCAAATTTTGCGCAGGCAAAAGAGTAGGCTAGGTGCGCTTCTATTGCTCATTCGTTGCACGGACTGCAGGAGCTTCGCTCCGCCACTTCAGGTCAAAACTGAATCAATGTCTTGTAAGAGCACATAATGATTAATTAGTATTTGACATAACATATCGAAATGTATAGTATGAAAAATGTATGCACTCACTAATTGTAAGTCGCTCTGGATAAGAGCGTCTGCTAAATGACTAAAATGTAAATGTAAATGTATAGTAGGGCTGACTCCATTTAGTCGACTGGTCGATTGTTTGGTTGGTAGGCTGTTGGTCGACCAATTTTTTTTTTGTTGAGCAATATATTTAAAAAAGATCTCATGGTATAGCTGTCTGATTCGTGCCTGTCTGAGTGGACTAATCCATTGTGGAGGCCGTGGGGATGGCACAGTCCATCACTCAAAGACGTGCTACTGAAATTGTATATGGTTATAGTACAATTTCGGCAATTGCATTCACAAATGAATGTGACCATTTTTTGTCTTTGCTGTAATAAAGGCTTAGCAAAAAAACGTTACAACAGACTCTCTGGTAAGCTTATAATGCATTTAGTGTTGTTTACATCGTTCCAAACGGTCAGAGAAATTATATTGTAATCTATACAGCACCTGTTTGGCACACATAATATGCACGCAGCGCTTGCTCCATACCTTATTTTTCTTGATCTCCAGTATTTTCCACAACTAGTCAAATGTTTTTATTCATGTAGGCTACACTGTCCCGCAAAATCATCCTGTTGTCCCGCATTTGGGTATTTTAAATGTGGTCACCCTAGATCCGACCCCAAAACATGTCAGAGCTGAGAGCGAATCGGCTCCAAATTGGGTCGGGCCTGTATCCGACCCAAATGGATCCGAAAGATTTAAAAAAACCAAGCAACACCAGCCTTTGTGTTGGAGTCTGAAATGTCAGGTTTTAGTTTTAAGGAGTGTGCAATTAAGGTCATAATTGTCAGTCATGGTGAGTGTGGTAGATTGGAACACTAACTGGTCTGTTTGTTGCCACATACTGGTAATCATCTTTTCAGAATATGTTACAGCTAGCCTACTCCTCACCACCGTTTCACTGTGTGGTTTTGCTCTGGCAAATGTCTCAGCAGTTAATTTTAAGCTGTAGTGGAGGGTAAGGTCAATGAAGCCAGATGGAGAGCTATGGTGGGACTCTGGCCAAGACACAGACTGTTACTACAGCCTGGGATTCAATTAGAACTACAGCATGAACCTCACAATTACATCTCACTGCCAATATCACTGCAAAAAGCTGACCTTGGTCCGACTATCATCTCATTTCAACCTCCGTGTCTCACATAGCCTCCTAAACCACACAAACATATGTAAAAAAAAATATATATATATATGTGAACGCAGCAATCAGTGTGTTTTATGTCACACACACACAACGGTTTCCTGAACTAACCTCTCTCTCTCATTCCTTTTGTATGAAGGTTCACCAAGAACCTGTCCCCAGACAAGATCAACCTGAGCACGCTGAAGGGCGAGGGCCAGCTGTCCAACCTGGAGCTGGATGAAGAGGTGCTGCAGAACATGCTGGACCTGCCCACCTGGTTGGCGGTCACCCGGGTCTACTGCAACAAGGCTGCAATCAGGGTGAGACAACTGTGTTCTTCTGATAATAAACCATGTCAAATCCATATCAGTCTTTCCCTAGGGCTGTGGCAGTCATGTCATTTTGTCAGTTGGTTATTGTCATGCAAAATACTGCCGGTCTCACGGTAATTTACAGTTAATTAACATAAACACGTTTAGCATCTCCAGGCCTCCACACATACAGCATTGCCTAGGGCTATACGTTCCCTCCCAGACTCATGGATATACATTTTGGAGCATAGCATAAGGTAACCAGTCCATCCAGTATGCATAATAATATATCCACACTCAAAGGCGATTACTCGAATTTGTTAAATTTTTTTGTATAGGCTAGACCAGTTATGTACCAAAGACATCTTAAATCAGTTTTGTTGTATGTTTTTCTGCCATGTGTAATATGCGGTAGACTATGTATTGTATAAGGGGGGTAGGGGATGGTTGGGCTCATAAGCCTATGCATACAGTGCATTCTGAAAGTTTTCATACCCCTTGACTTTCTCCACATTTTGTTAATTTACAGCCTTACTCTAAAAGGGAATCATTTTTTTTCTTCTTATCAATCTACACACAATACCCCATAATGACACAGCAAAAACAGGTTTTTAGAAATGTTTGCTTAACTTAAAAATAAATAAAATAAATAAATATAAAAGTTACATAAGTATTCAGACCCTTTACTCAGTACTTGGTTGAAGCACCTTTGGCAGCGATTAAAGCCTCGAGTCTTCTTGGGTATGACGCTACAAGCTTGGCACACCTGTATTTGGGGAGTTTCTCCCAATCTTCTCTGCAGATCCTCTCAAGCTCTATCAGGTTGGATGGGGAGTGTTGCTGCACAGCTATTTTCAGGTCTCTCCAGAGATGTTCGATCGGGTTAAAGTCCGGGCTCTGGCAGGGCTACTCAAGGACATTGCTGCCACTACCATGCTTCACCATAGGGATGGTGCCAGGTTTCCTCCAGACATGACGCTTGGCATTCAGGCCAAAGAGTTCAATCTTGGTTTCATCAGACCAGAGAATCTTGTTTCTTATGGTCTGAGAGTCCTTTAGGTGCCTTTTGGCAAACTCCAAGGGGGCTGTTGTGCCTTTTCCTGAGGAATGGCTTCCGTCTGGCCACTCTACCATAAATGCCTGATTGGTGGAGTGCTGCAGAGATGGTTGTTCTTCTGGAAGGTTCTCTCATCTCCACAGAGGAACTCTGGCGCTCTGTCAGAGTGACCAATCAGGTTCTTGGTCACCTCCCTGACCAAGGTCCTTCTCCCCCAATTGCTCAGATTGGCGGGGCAGCCAGCTCTAGGAAGAGTCTTGGTGGTTCCAAACTTCTTCCATTTAAGAATGATGGAGGACACTTTGTTCTTGGGGACCTTCAGTGCTGCAGGGATGTTTTGGTACCCTTCCCCAGATCTGTGCCTCGACACAATCCTGTCTCGGAGCTCTACGGACAATTCCTTCGACCTCATGGCTTGGTTTTTGCTCTGACATTCACTGTCAACTGTGGGACCTTATATAGACAGGTGTGTGCCTTTCCAAATCATGTGCAATCCATTGAATTTACCACAGGTCGACTCCAGTCAAGTTGCAGAAACATCTCAAGGATGATCAATGGAAACAGGATGCACCTGAGCTCAATTTCGAGTCTCATAGCAAAGGGTCTGAATACTTATGTAAATAAGGTATTTCAGTTTGATTTATTTTATAAATTAGCAAACATTTCTAAAAACCTGTTTTTGCTTTGTCATTATGGGGTATTGTGTGTAGATTGATGAGGAAATGTTTTTATTTAATCAATTTTAGAATAATGCTGTAACGTAACAAAATGTGGAAAAAGTGAAGGGGTCTGAATACTTTCCGAAGTCACTGTGTGCTCTAATATGTGTATGGGTGTTTGAATTAATCATCACCTTAGAAAGCGCTGTCCATTTCGTTGTGTTAGGCTTTGAATCAACATCCACAACAACCATGTTTTACACTCAGTTTCAACCTGCTGTTGAACTTCTTTCATTTCATCTAATTGATCATCACAGTGAGGTGAGTTTTAAAAGCACACACTGTTTTGATGACAAGTGTTTGATGTGGTTTTCGTTGGCATTTGCATTGATGTCAGTGTGGTTAGGGGGACAATAGAGCCCTGAGTACCAGGCCATTAGGACCTGATGGTCGTTAGCAAGTTGAGTACTACCAACGCATGTCCAGAGTGCATAAGAGGAGATTACAGTGACTCAACGGTCACGTGGAATTTTACTGCGGTCATGACTCATGACTGCCGGTGTGGCGGTAATACGATCACCGCAACAGCCCTATCTTTCCCCAATGGAAATTGCTGCATACAGATAAGAAAGGGTTTTCCAGAATTATATCACTGCATTAATTTTGTAGTTAAAGCTTGAATCCTTAATGGTGAAACAGCCACGTCCGTTTGCCACGTCCGTTACCGCAAACAACGAAAACAGTGTTTTCCCCCCTCAGATATCATTGCACGCGTTATAGAAGAGCACAATATGTACTGCAATTTTTTCCCCCATGCTGTTGACACAAAAACAATAAGAGCGGTGGTGGGGCGGCCAGTGGCACTGTTTCCCCCTACTGCGGATTCCATCTTTAATGTCAGTATATGCTGACCAAAGGAAGATTAACATGAAAGCAGTAAAGCACTGCCAAGCAAAACATATGGTGAGTGGTTTGACAAGACCATGTTATCGTGGTTTCACTGTGTAGCCTTTAGCTCCATCAATGAAAGCCACAGAGGGCATAAGCTACACACGCTCCCTGCCAGCAGTCCAGAGATAAGCAGTACTGCTGTCTGATAACACTGAGATCAGTGCACACATCTCTAGACCCACTGCTATCTCCAGATAACAGAGAGAGAGAAACAGTGTGGAAGAACACAAAAGGTCAGAGGCTAGCAACAGCACCGGACAGGCCTGAATGGAGCAACCTGTTTAGGGAGATGTGGACTAGATCAGAGGAGATGAGCTCTGCGTGGGTTGCCTCTTGAGGGCCCTGGTGTCCCTTTTATCTCCAATATTACTAGTTTGAAGCCAGTCTAGGTCAGATATTAGTCTACAAGGAGAGGTCTAAAAGCACAAGCCTCATTGTTTCTTGGTGTAGGCTATCTTGTGCACAGTGAATGATAAACATTCCAGTAGAACAGTGCTGAGGAAAGTGTTTGTGCATGACTGGTCCCCTGCTGTTTTGTCTCCCTTAGATACAATGGACAAAGTTGAAGACCAGCCCTATCTGCCTGGTATGAATTCTGCTCTTTGTTCTATTCCTCCATGAGTTTGTTGACTTTTCTCTTTTTCTTTCTCTCGCTCTCCTTCTGTCTCTCGCCCTTTCTTTCTCTTGTAACAGATTGTATGGTTTCATGTTGTTATACTGCTATCAGGGTGTGGCCTCAGGCTATAGCCTACAATGTTGACCCATGGTATCCTTGCAGTTCCTGGACAAGGTAGAGGTGGAGATGAGAACGTGTGAGGAGCCCCGCGCCCCAAATGGTCCCTCCCCTATTGCCATCACTGCTGGCCAGAGGTACGCCTTATCTGTTCTGTCTGTTTGGAACCTTTTGAGGGATTTCACTGTTCATGCTCTTTACTAGTGAAAGGATAGATACATAGTTATATGCAATTGTTCATATGTTGTTAGTAATAATGTGATGTAAAGTCTAGATTCTCATCTTTTTGCAGTGAGTATGGCTTTGCTGAGAAGGTGGTGGAGGGTATGTCAGTCATCATCAACTCCATCACCATCAAAGTGCAGTCCCGTGCCTTCCATGCTTCCTTCGAGCTCTGGCAGCTCCAGGGTAACAGTCTCAACCCCAAATGGCAGAAAACTGACCTCCGCTACACCCGCATCACAGACCCCAAGAGAGGAGAGGTACACTCACATAATTAACTTACCACGATTATATTGTATTTATACCACCTGTGTTCACCTTCCTTTCTGTCAAGCCACAGTATATATTGTACAGCATGTCCAGGTTACATGATACAGTTAGTACAGCATGTCCAGGTTACATGGTACAGTTAGTACAGCATGTCCAGGTTACATGGTACAGTTAGTACAGCATGTCCAGGTTACATGGTACAGTTAGTACAGCATGTCCAGGTTACATGGTACAGTTAGTACAGCATGTCCAGGTTACATGGTACAGTTAGTACAGCATGTCCAGGTTACATGGTACAGTTAGTACAGCATGTCCAGGTTACATGGTACAGTTAGTACAGCATGTCCAGGTTACATGGTACAGTTAGTACAGCATGTCCAGGTTACATGGTACAGTTAGTACAGCATGTCCAGGTTACATGGTACAGTTAGTACAGCATGTCCAGGTTACATGGTACAGTTAGTACAGCATGTCCAGGTTACATGGTACAGTTAGTACAGCATGTCCAGGTTACATGGTACAGTTAGTACAGCATGTCCAGGTTACATGGTACAGTTAGTACAGCATGTCCAGGTTACATGATACAGTTTGTACAGCATGTCCAGGTTACATGATACAGTTAGTACAGCATGTCCAGGTTACATGGTACAGTTAGTACAGCATGTCCAGGTTACATGGTACAGTTAGTACAGCATGTCCAGGTTACATGGTACAGTTAGTACAGCATGTCCAGGTTACATGGTACAGTTAGTACAGCATGTCCAGGTTACATGATACAGTTTGTACAGCATGTCCAGGTTACATGGTACAGTTAGTACAGCATGTCCAGGTTACATGGTACAGTTAGTACAGCATGTCCAGGTTACATGGTACAGTTAGTACAGCATGTCCAGGTTACATGGTACAGTTAGTACAGCATGTCCAGGTTACATGGTACAGTTAGTACAGCATGTCCAGGTTACATGGTACAGTTAGTACAGCATGTCCAGGTTACATGGTACAGTTAGTACAGCATGTCCAGGTTACATGGTACAGTTAGTACAGCATGTCCAGGTTACATGGTACAGTTAGTACAGCATGTCCAGGTTACATGGTACAGTTAGTACAGCATGTCCAGGTTACATGGTACAGTTAGTACAGCATGTCCAGGTTACATGGTACAGTTAGTCTAGGCTACAGAGTCACTGTATCTATTTTTCAGGCCAGCAGTAAATCACTTAATTAGGCCTATTGTTTAGTGTTTTATTTAATCAAGATTTTCTGCCCCTCTAAATGAGATCCAGTAATCAAGTTATCAGGAAATGCATATGCGTAAACCTCAGTGATTACCTCTTTTACATGGTCTCCCTGTTTGTCTCGTAAAGACAAAGATTGTTAGGCCAGTGTACTTCTGGCTCCACCTATACACTTGTTCCTTAATATGTATATTGTGTCTGTGTCTGTCTGTCTCTGTGTGTTTTGTCCAACCTTCCAGGTGTTGACGTTTAAGGAGATCAACTGGCAGAGTCTGCGTATCGAGGCCGATGCCATAGAGAGTGAGGACCAGGACCTGAACAGTACCCCACTACGCCTCATCACCAACCAAGGACGCATCCGCATCGCCCTGAAGCGCAGGGTAAGACTGGACCATGGGGGTGGGCTTTACTTGATGTGACTTTTCCCCAACAGTTTACCCATGTTACACTTTCTCAAATGCAACTGTTCTCATGGTGTATCAGAGATAAATAAACAAACAACCATTGTGTCATTGTAAAATGATGACTAACCAGTAAAATGATTGTAAAATGATTGTCTTATGACGACTAACCAGGTTTCTCCTCTATTTAATCATACCCCAGTTGAAGGACTGTAATGTGCTGGCCTCTAAGCTGCTCTTCATCCTGGACGACCTGCTGTGGGTGCTGACGGACTCTCAGCTCAAAGCTGTCATCCACTACGCCAAGTCCCTGAGTGAGGCCATGGAGAAGTCTGCCCAACAGAGGAAGAGCATGGCCGCAAAGTCCCTACAGGTACCATCCTCCCACCTTTCTCTTATATTTGTTAGAACCAGTACAGAGTCTGCAGCCCACACTTATTTTGCCCTGCAGTTCTTTGTCAAATCTAACTATATTACTGAACTGCTGCCTATCTACTCATTTAAACATTTTGTCTAGATATTATAATAGTCTGTGTAATAATTGCAGTCATATTGCTGATATTATTCTCTCTGTGTTAGACTGCACCCCCGTCCCCTGGTATCCACGCTCTATGGACAGACCCTCCACCCTCTCCCAGTGGTGGTGTCCCCAGTACCCTGGACCAGTACTTTGATCAACACGACGTCAAAGAGTCCTCCTACCACACCTTCATCTCTCGTCTGGACCTGCACATATGCAACGACAGTTCCTCAGCAGACCCCGGTTAGTCCCACAGACACCCCAAAGATATGCCATGCACAGAATTAGATTATAACCTATGAACCTCAAACTCAACTCTGTACCTTGAAGCCAGTTCCACTGCGTTTTATAATTGTTGCCCTCTAATCAGGGACTCGTTTAGAACTGGGACACCAGGTGTGTGCAATTAATTATCAGGTAGAACAGAAAACCACCAGGCTCCAGACCTCGTAGGGTAAGAGTTGAATAACCCTGACCTTTGTAGCTTTTCTGCCTAAAGTGATCTTATCTCTACTTTCTGGTTGTCTTTAATTGAGACAATTAGTGGGTGAAAACATGCTTTGGTGATGAAATTTCACTTCCTATTGTTATAAAACACATTTTACCAAGACAAATATGATTCTTCATGTTCTGAATTGTTCAGTGGTGTCTTTTCTAACACATCATTAGCATTATCCAAAAAGTTGGATTTCGTAACCTAATACATCCAATAATAAGCACCTCTGACAGAGCGGTGACTGTCACGATCGTCTATAAAGGGAGCAGACCAATACGCAGCGCGTTGAGTGAACATGATGACTTTAATAAAGAAAGCACGTAACTACAAAACAAAAGACGATAGTGAAGTCCAACAGTGACTATGACTGAAACGGAACAAAAACCCACAAAACCAAGGAG
Organism: Coregonus clupeaformis; assembly: GCF_020615455.1. NCBI lineage: Eukaryota > Metazoa > Chordata > Actinopteri > Salmoniformes > Salmonidae > Coregonus > Coregonus clupeaformis. Next base: position 30,896,218 of record NC_059221.1, on the reverse strand, counting down.
AAACCACACAGTTTAAATATGGCTCCCAATCAGAGATAACGAGCCGACAGCTGACACTCGTTACCTCCGATTGGGAGTCATATGACTAATCAAGAACAATCACCAAACATAGAAATGAACAACTAGAATACCCAACATAGAAATACACCCAAACAATGAAAATGAACAACCCTGGCTCAATAATCAAAGTCCATGGAGCCAGAGTGTCACAGTACCCCCCCCTAAAGGTGCGAACTCCGGGCGCACCAGCATACAGTCTAGGGGAGGGTCTGGGTGGGCGTCTGTCCATGGTGGCGGCTCTGGCCCAGGTCGTGGTCCCCACCCCACCTTAGTCACTATCCGCTTCCGTAGCCCCCTCCACATGACCACCCCCCGACTAAACCCCACTGGATTAAGGGGCGGCACCGGACTAAGGGGCAGCACCGGACTAAGGGGCAGCACCGGACTAAGGGACAGTACCTGACTAAGGGGCAGCACCGGCCTGAGGGGCAGCACCGGACTGAATGGCGGATCCTGGCTGGCTGGCTCTGGCGGATCCTGGCTGGACGGCTCTGGCGGATCCTGGCTGGCGGAAGGCTCTGGCTGATCCTGTCTGGCAGAAGGCTCTGGCTGATCCTGTCTGGCGGAAGGCTCTGGCTGATCCTGTCTGGCGGAAGGCTCTGGCTGATCCTGTCTGGCGGAAGGCTCTGGCTGATCCTGTCTGGCGGAAGGCTCTGGCTGATCCTGTCTGGCGGAAGGCTCTGGCTGATCCTGTCTGGCGGAAGGCTCTGGCTGATCCTGTCTGGCGGAAGGCTCTGGCTGATCCTGTCTGGCGGAAGGCTCTGGCTGCTCCTGTCTGGCGGAGAGCTCTAGCGGCTCCGGTCTGGCGGACGGCTCTGAAGGCTCATGGCAGACGGGCGGCTTTGCAGGCTCAGTACAGACGGGCAGTTCCTGCGGCGCTTGGCAGACGGACAGTTCAGACGGCGTTGGGCAGACGGGCAGTTCAGACGGCGTTGGGCAGACGGGCAGTTCAAGCGCCGTTGGGCAGACGGGCAGTTCAGGCGCCCGTTGGGCAGACGGGCAGTTCAGGCGCCCGTTGGGCAGACGGCAGACTCTGGCCGGCCGAGACGCACTATAGGCCTGGTGCGTGGTGCCGGAACTGGTGGTCCCGGGCTGAGGACACGCATCTCAGGGCTAGTGCGGGGAGAAGCAACAGGGCATGCTGGACCCTGGGAACGCACATAAGGCCTAGTGCGTGGTGCCGGAACTGGTGGTCCCAGGCTGAGGACACGCATCTCAGGGCTAGTGCGGGGAGAAGGAACAGGCCGGACCGGGCTGGCGACGCGCACCGTAGGTTTGGTGCAGTGGCAGGAACAGGCCGGGTCGGGCTGGCGACGCGCACCGTAGACTTGGTGCGGGTGGCAGGAACAGGCCGGACCGGGCTGGCGACAGCGCACCGTCGGTTTGGTGCGAGTGGCAGGAACAGGCCGGGTCGGGCTGGCGACGCGCACCGTAGGTTCTGTGCGTGGAGCAGGAACAGGCCGGGCTGGGGTGGCGACGCACACCGTAGGTTCTGTGCGTGGAGCAGGAACAGGCCGGGCTGGGCTGTCGACGCACACCATAGCCTTGGTGCGTTGAGCAGGAACAGGCCGAACCGGGCTGGCGACGCACACCGTAGGTTCTGTGCGTGGAGCAGGAACAGGCCGGGCTGGGCTGGCGACGCACACCGTAGGTTCTGTGCGTGGAGCAGGAACAGGCCGGGCTGGGCTGTCGACGCACACCATAGCCTTGGTGCGTTGAGCAGGAACAGGCCGAACCGGGCTGGCGACGCACACCGTAGGTTCTGTGCGTGGAGCAGGAACAGGCCGGGCTGGGCTGGCGACGCACACCGTAGGTTTTGTGCGTGGAGCAGGAACAGGCCGGGCTGGGCTGGCGACGCACACCGTGGGCTTGGTGCGTGGAGTAGGAACAGGCCGGTCCGTACTGGGAACACACACCACTGGCCTTAACTGGGGATCAGGAACGGGCCGGACCGGACTGGTAACACACATCAGTCTCTCACGCCGTGCCGCAACAACTTCCCTTCCCCTACTCGCCAATGGCTCCCGTAATCCGATAGCCTTCTCTCCACGTCTCCCTGTGGCAGCCTCCTGCTGCCCAGCCGCCCAAGCCATGTGCCCCCCCCAAAAAACTTTTTGGGGTTGCCTCTCGTCCCTCCGACGATGGCCCTGCCGACGCCGTTGCTCCTCTCTCCGTCGCCTCTCCACTGTTTCGCTCCATGGACGGCGATCCATCCCCTCCAGGATTTCCTCCCAAGTCCAGGACCCTTTTCCGTCCAAAATCTCCTCCCATGTCCAGGAATCCTTTGGAGCTGGGTCCTGTTGCCGCTTGACACGCTGCTTGGTCCTCTTATGGTGGGTTTTTCTGTCACGATCGTCTATAAAGGGAGCAGACCAATACGCAGCGCGTTGAGTGAACATGATGACTTTAATAAAGAAAGCACGTAACTACAAAACAAAAGACGATAGTGAAGTCCAACAGTGACTATGACTGAAACGGAACAAAAACCCACAAAACCAAGGAGAAACCACACAGTTTAAATATGGCTCCCAATCAGAGATAACGAGCCGACAGCTGACACTCGTTACCTCCGATTGGGAGTCATATGACTAATCAAGAACAATCACCAAACATAGAAATGAACAACTAGAATACCCAACATAGAAATACACCCAAACAATGAAAATGAACAACCCTGGCTCAATAATCAAAGTCCATGGAGCCAGAGTGTCACAGTGACGCGCAGCGACTTTTGAGGATTTTACATGGTGGTGTGGTGGTCTTCTGCAAAGTTGTTTCCACGGGTTGCAAAAAGCTAAATGAATATGACACGAGCTGAATTAAATGTAAAAGGCTTTGAAAATAAACAGCTTGCGGTACGTTCAGTGCTCCGTTGAAATTTCAGAGATACGCTTGTTTTTCAGATAAATCTTTATATGGAAAGCGTATACTAAAATATGAAAATACTACATTTCATGTCTCAAAATCGATATCGGTCTTACCTCTATATTGTTTTATGTCCTCCGGATTGGATAAAATGACGAGTTCAACGGTGAGCCTGTCAGTTTGCCTTAATTTTCTCACAGCATCCAGCCTAGCTGACGCAATGCTGTTTTCTAGATTGTTGACCACTTTTTTTCTCTGGCCATCCTGCAAGGGTAAAAAAACTCCAATAACTTTTGAACAGATTATGATAGAGCAGGGATTCCCAAACTTTTTTGGCCCACGACCCCGTTTTGAAATCTGAAAATTCTCGCGACCCCAACCATGTGAAAAAAATAATGTCATTAACAGCCAATGTTTACTTTTTTATTTGGTGCTATGGCAGTCAATTGAAAAGCATTCTAACAGTATTTATGATTGTCTTCTCAACTCATCATCACATACTTTTAATGTGGGGCTATGACAGTCAATTGCAAATTAGTCTGACATAACATCTCTTATCTCACCATCACTAATGAGATGGCTGTGCTTGATGCATATCGTGTCGGAGCTTCTCAAAGTCAGGGGGAGTGGTCGACAGTGCTCACCTCATCTCTGCTGTCACATCCAACCTGGATCGATATTTGGTTTTAATGCAGACGAGAGCGCTGTATCCAGCTTCACACAGATATGAGCTGGCAAAGGGTAGCCTGCCATGAGTTTTATGGTGTTTTCAAGACAATTGGGAACTCTTTAAAAAAATACGAGATCAAATCATGACGTCAGTGCTCTTTAGGTCGGAAAGTCGGAGCTCTAGAAAGAGGCCCGAGTTCCCGAGTTGGAATTCCGAGTTGGATGGCTATTGAAAACTATTTTTCCCAGTTGGAGCTCGTTTCTTTCAGAGTGTCTTGAATGCACTGAAGTCGGAAGTCGGAGATTTCAGAGTTCCAAGTTCCCAGTTGTTTTGAATGCGGCATTAATGCACAGAGGGAGACTGCACGGTATTCCCTTTGAGTCAGGAACCAAAACTCCTAAGTAGTGACCCGTGAATGCGTTGTCTGCAGCATTCGGTCACATGACAGCTCGACCAGCTGTTCGATTTCACTTACCGGCATGTCGACTGACCCAGGATCACAGTCAAACGGATTGGGAAGTAGGTCCCAAAGTGCTCTTCCAAGCGTTAGAGGTGAGCAGTCATCACTCGTGTGGGCACTTACTGATGCTGTTTTTTTGTCATTTTCTTTTCATTACACAGAAAGTCAGCCAAGTCTGTTTTTTGTTTTTTTTACATCCATTGGGAATGACAACAGTTCCTCTCTCAATGTGAAAAATCTTTCCAACACTCCCCCTGGATAACCACTAAGCCTTGGTGTGAAATAGGAGACAAATTAATAACTAGAGCGCAGAGGCCTGCCCACGTCCCACCATAGATGGAGCCCCATCTGTGCAAAAGCCTACCATTCGATCCCATATGGAATCAGTTTTTCGTCAATATAGCCACGCAGCACACTGAACTGTGGAATATGTGGTTTCATGCTCGGGAATCGTAAAACAGAACATATGTCCTCGTGAATAGCTTCCCCCAACATGTATAGCGAACAAAAGTCAATGCATCTCGGCCCTCACAGCTAACGTCCATTTAGAGAGCATAAGCTGGGGAGTTTGAGTCGTTCAGTCAGAGCATAAATTATTTGTCTGACAAAGTATTGATGTGAGTTTCTGTGCCTCTAACTCCCCACACATTGTTTTCACCATATCAGTTGCGTACGGTAATATCAAAGTCTTTGTAATAATGTGTAGTTTCATAGCGTAGCGGACATAGCCATTCACCGTGGGAAGGATTCAAGTGCAACGGTCAAGTGCGGCCTTTTCCCATGATCTAAGGGCACTCTCGTTTTGAATTTTATCTTTTAGATTTGAATAATTTTCAGATTTTTAAGGTTAACCACATTACAATGATTTTGAGATAGAAAGACGATATTATAATATATATATTTTTGTATATATTATTTTATTCTTCAGGATTTTGGAAATTCTACCAAGATCACATTTTTTTTTTCTTAGAGGAGTATCTACACAATTAACATATTATTTTACCCATTGGTCAAAAGATGCGTTTTGATTGGACACCCTCCAATTAGGCTCTTGATGGTGAAACTTAGTTGTCAGAGGTGAACAAAGCTTTTGACCTCTGACCTCTCATGTCACACAGATGAGCCTCCTCCTCCAGGCTCCCAGGGTGCAATGCAGCTGACCTTCCGCAAGCTTGGTTTTGACTACTACCCCATCCACAGGCCTGGTGAGTGTACTTCCCCCTTTCGGTCAAGAGACTCCTATTTGTTATAATTAGAGCTCACGTTTATTCACTGCTGTCCACAACGTCCTTTGTTAGTGCTCACACTGAAATCTCAACCTCCATTCAGACTTCTAGTAAGCCTATTCTCCATTCATTCATGCAAGCTAATAGCCTTTTTGTACATAGTCCCCCCATTTTAGGGGACCAAAATTATTGGGACAAATTCACTTATGTGTATTAAAGTAGTCAAAAGTTTAGTATTTGGTCCCATATTCATAGCAGGCAATGACTACATCAATCTTGTGACTACAAATTTGTTGGATGCATTTGCTGTTTGTTTTGGTTGTGTTTCAGATTATTTTATGCCCAATAGAAATGAATGGTAAATAATGTATTGTGTCATTTTGGAGTCACTTTTATTGTAAATAAGAATATAATATGTTTCTAAACACTTCTACATGAATGTGGATGCTACCATTATTATGGAAAATCCTGAATGAATCGTGAATAATGATGAGTGAGAAAGTTACAGATGCACAAATATCATACACCTCCAAAAAAATGCTAACTTCCCCTGTTATTGTAATGGTGAGAGGTTAGCATGTCTTGGGGGTATGATATTTTGCATCTGTAACTTTCTCACTCATTATTCACGATTATTTCAGGTTTATCCATAATCATGGTAACATGATTCCTAGTATATGAAACCTCAACCTCCATTCAGACTTCTAGTAAGCCTCCTCTCTATTCATTCATGCAAACTAAAAATACTTGAAGTTGATGTGTATAACTGGCATGTTATATATTTTTACTAGGATGAGAGATGGAATCTTTTCAACAATAACCCTGGTGATGCACTGGATCCTGTTGTATAACCCTAATGTATGACTTTGAATAATATGACATGCAGGTGATGGCTGTCGGCATTGGGAGCGTCACTGTGGGGCGATGGAGGCCCGGGCCCAGTGGGCTGGCATACTACTGCAGGAGTTCCAGAGGAGGGTGGAAGTGTCAGGGATCCCTGTGCCACACTCTGAGGTCCCCAACCAGGCCAAGGACTTCCCCGCCAAGAGGGCCCAGGGTGAGACTTACTACAACACACTGCCAGGTTATCTTACTGTAGTAGGAATCTGATCCACCAACAGACATACACTATATATACAAAAGTATGTGGACCCCCCCTTCAAATTAGTGGATTCAGCTATTTCAGCAAAAACCTTTGCTGACAGGTGTATAAAATCGAGCACACAGCCATGCAATCTCCACAGACAAACATTGGCAGTAGAATGGCCTTACTGAAGATCTCAGTGACTTTCAACGTGGCACCGTCATAGGATTCCACCTTTCCAACAAGTCAGTTCGTTAAATTTCTGCTCTGCTAGAGCTGCCCCGGTCAATGTGAAGTGGAAACGTCTACGAGCAACAACGGCTCAGCCACGAAATGGTAGGCCACGCAAGCTCATAGAACGGGACCGCCGAGTGCTGAAGAATGTATTGTGTAAAATCGTCTGTCCTCGGGTGCAACACTCACTGCCGAGTTCCAAACTGCCTCTGGAAGCAACGTCAGCACAAGAACTGTTAGTCGGGAGCTTAATGAAATGGGTTTCCATGGCCGAGCATCTGCACACAAGCCTAAGATCACCATGCGCAATGCCAAGCGTCGGCTGGAGTGGTGTAAAGCTCGCCGCCATTGGACTCTAGAACAGTGGAAATGCGTTCTCTGGAGTAATGAATCACACTTCACCATCTGGCAGTCCAACGGACAAATCTGGGCTTGGCGGATGCTAGGAGAATGCTACCTGCCTGAATGCAGAGTGCCAACTGTAAAGTTTGGTGGAGAAGGAATAATGGTCTGGGGCTGTTTTTCATGGTTCGGGCTAGGCCCCCTATTTCCAGTGAAGGGAAATCTTAACACTACAGCATACAATGGCATTCTAGACAATTCTGTGCTTCCAACTTTGTGGCAACAGTTTGGGGAAGGCCCTTTCCTATTTCAGCATGACAAGTCCATACAGAAATGGTTTGTCGAGATCGTTTTGGAAGAACTTGACTGGCCTGCACAGAGCCCTGACCTCAACTCCATCGAACACCTTTGGGATGAATTGGAAAGCTGACTGCGAGCCTAGCCTAATCGCCCAACATCAGTGCCCAACCTCACTAATGCTCTTGTGGCTGAATGGAAGAAAGTCCCCACAGCAATGTACCAACATCTAGTGGAAAGCCTTCCCAGAAGAGGGGAGTCTGTTATAGCAGCAAAGGGAGGGGACCAACTCCATATGAATGCCCATGATTTTGGAATGAGATGTTCGACAAGCAGGTGTCCACATACTTTTGGTCATGTAGTGTACCTAGTGATGAGAATATATGGTTAGTTACAAGTCACAGACACTGATGCTAAAAGTTTGACTTATGATATACACAGATGGACAGCCCACCCCCACGGCTAGCCCGCCTGAAAGGGAGCAAATCTCCAAGAGGAACTCAATAGCACCTCCTCACCCAGGGAACCCTTTTAAGAGGCTCCGCTCCAGCTGTGTGGTGGTACGAATGGATGACCTGGATATCCATCAGGTGAGACAGGACTACCTATGTACATCTCTCCGTAAGGCTTCTTCTGACATTTTGTTTTCTGTAATAAAGGCAGTCAAAGTATGCCATTCATTCAAGCTATCAATGGCAAGGACAGAAGACATTGAATGCAGCATGTTGCACAGAATAGAGACCGGTTGAAGACAGGAAAGCCATGTGAAGAATATGGAATACTCTCTATGCACTATTACATTAATTCCTAACCTGGCAATGTAGTTTTAGTTATATTACAGTAAGCGGGGAAAACCCTTTTCTCCTCGCCACGCTCGACTGCCCTAAAGCTTGTCAGCTGTGACGTAGAAAACCCCTGCAAACACAAATAGAGCTTAGCAGTTCCTACTTTTACAGCCATAGAGGAAATCCGGTATAAAATGCAGCATGACAAGATAATGGGTATTTTGGGGTTGAGTTGGTGGTTGTTCCCCTTTTTCTCTGAAAAAAAAAATATATTTTTTAAAGTAAGACCTGTGTCATTTCATGAGATTGAGCTCCAGAGGTATTGGGACAGTGACACATTTTTTGTTGTTTTGGCTCTGTACTCCAGCACTTTGGATTTGAAATGATACAGTGACTATGAGGTTAAAGTGCAGATTGTCAGCTTTAATTTGAGGGTATTTTCATCAATATCAGGTGAACCGTTTAGAAATTACAGCACTTTTTGTACATAGTCCCCCCATTTTAGGGGACCAAAAGTATTGAGATAAATTCACGTGTATTAAAATAGTAAAAAGTTAAGTATTTAGTCCCATATTCATAGCATGCAATGACTACATCAAGCTTGTTACTGTACACATTTCTTGGATGCATTTGCTGTTTGTTTTGTTTGTGTTTCAGATTATTTTGTGCCCAATAGAAATGAATGGTAAATCATGTATTGTGTAATTTCAGTCACTTTCATAGTAAATCAAAGTGACTGAAGCACAAATATCATACCCCCCCAAAAATGCTAACCTCCCTTGTTATTGTAATGGTGAGAGGTTAGCATGTCTTGGCGGTATGATATTTCTGCGTCTAACTTTCTCACTCATCATTATTCACGATTCATTCAGGATTATCCATAATCATGGTGGCATCCACATGAATGTAGAAGTGTTTAGAAACATATTATATTCTTATTAAAGCTGACAGTCTGCACTTTAACCTCATAGTCATTGTATAATTTCATCCAAAGTGCTAGAGGACAGAGCCAAAACAACAACAAAATGGTCACAGTCCCAATACTTTTGGAGCTTACTGTAGTTAATACTGCATTAAGTTCCTCTTAAATTACTTTCACTCTGACAGTCAGAAAACTCATCATTACTTCACTCCAATGCCAATTTTAAGTTTTCGTGTGAGAAAAGCACTTTAGAAATCAAATTCACATGAATCATTATTACCACCCCCTCCCCTCAAACAGGTGTCTACAGGGGGACGCCACAGCAAGACCCAGTCGTTACTATCCTGTAACCGCAAGGCCCTCAACCTAGCAGACAGTATACCAGCCATCCACCTGCAATTCACAGAGTATTACTTCCCTGACAACCCCGGTTTGCCTGGTATGAGCTAACCATATACTGTTGTTTGTGTTTCTTGCAAACTGGTATTTAGTCAATATCCTAGTAAATTATTCAAACGGTAGTTTCTTGCTGATCCTCCAATTCAATATTCAGTTCTCTTGTGTTGAAATACTTTTTCCACATTTTGTTACGTTACAGCCTTATTCTAAAATTGATTTTTTTTATTATATTTTTTTATCTCAGCAATCTACACATAATACCCCATAATGACAAAGCGAAAACAGATTTAGCATTTTTTTTGCAAATGTATTAAAAATAAAAAACAGATACCTTATTTACATAAGTATTCAGACCCTTTGCTATGAGACTCGAAATTGAGCTCAGGTGCATCCTGTTTCCATTGATCATCCTTGAGATGTTTCTACAACTTGATTTGAGTCCACCTGTGGTAAATTCAATTGATTGGACATTGGATTTGGAAAGGCACACACCTGTCTATATAAGGTCCCACAGTTGACAGTACATGTCAGAGGAAAAACCAAGCCATGAGGTCGAAGGAATTGTCCTTAGAGCTCCGAGACAGGATTGTGTCGAGGCACAGATCTGGGGAAGGGTACCAAACATTTCTGAAGCATTGAAGGTCCCCAAGAACACAGTGGGCTCCATCATTCTTAATCGGAAGAAGTTTGGAACCACCAAGACTCTTCCTAGAGCTGGCCGCCCCGCCAAGCTGAGCAATCGGGGGAGAAGGGCTTTGGTCAGGGAGGTGACCAAGAACCAGATGGTCACTCTGACAGAGCGCCAGAGTTCCTCTGTGGAGATGGGAGAACCTTCCAGAAGGACAACCATCTCTGCAGCACTCCACCAATCAGGCATTTATGGTAGAGTGGCCAGACAGAAGCAGTAAAAGGCACATGACAGCCCGCTTGGAGTTTGCCAAAAGGCACCTAAAGACTCTCTGACCATGAGAAACAAGATTCTCTGGTCTGATGAAACCAAGATTGAACTCTTTGGCCTGAATGCCAAGCGTCACGACTGGAGGAAACCTGGCACCATCCCTACGGTGAAGCATTGTGGTGGCAGCATCATGCTGTGGGGATGTTTTTCAGCGGCAGGGACTGGAAGACTAGTCTGGATCGAGGCAAAGATGAACGGAGCAAAGTACAGAGAGATCCTTAATGAAAACCTGCTCCAGAGCACTCAGGACCTCAGACTGGGGCGAAGTTTCACCTTCCAACAGGACAACGACCCTAAGCACACAGCCAAAACAACGCAGGAGTGGCTTCGGGACAAGTCTCTAAATGTCCTTGTGTGGCCCAGCCAGAGCCCGGACTTGAACCTGATCAAACATCTCTGTAGAGACCTGGAAATAGCTGTGCAGCAACACTCCCCATCCAACCTGACAGAGCTTGAGAGGATCTGCAGAGAAGAATGGGAGAAACTCCCCAAATACAGTTGCGCCAAGCTTGTAGAATCACACCCAAGAAGACTCAAGGCTGTAATCGCTGCCAAAGGTACTTCAACAAAGTACTGAGTAAAGGGTCTGAATACTTATGTAAATGTGTATTTCCATTTTTTTAGTTTTATAAATTTGCAGACATTTCTAAAAACCTGTTTTTGCTGTGTCATTATGTGTAGATTGATGAAGAAAAAAAACTATTTAATTAATTTTGGAATAACAAAATGTGGAAAAAGTCAAGGGGTCTGAATACTTTCCGAAGGCACTGTATATCCCTCTCTTCATCCCCCTCTCCTTCCCCAGTACCCAATACGAACCTGTATGCCCAACTGAACGGCCTACAGCTGTGCCTGGACCCAGCCAGTCTGCTGTGGGTCAACCTGTTCTCTAGGGGCCTGCTGCATACCCTGGAGCAGGTCAAAGCCTTCTACCACCTCCAGGACAGTGGCAAGGCAGAGGAGCACATGGACATGCACATGGACGCAGCTCAGATCAAGGTGAGGCTGGTTGAATAAACCCAGACCAAGCTGTCAGAAGGAGAGTTGCATCGTTGCAGTCAGTGTCCCTTTTGGCAGCAGGGTATTACAGCTCATTACACAACTTTAAGTAATTTGAAGTGTTTCTAGTGTTGCTCATGAAAACTGGATGAAAACCTGGAAAACCTTCCAGATGTTTGCCCTTCGGGACTTTTGTGTAGAAACACTACTTTATTTGGTAATGAGTATGCAGTTCACAGTTTTGTAATATTTATGTCTTTCGTCTTTATGATGAACAGTTTTCTTTCCAATGAAATGAAAGGGGCACATCATTTAAACTTTGGTGTTGATGTTATTGCAAGGTTAGTGTATCAGGTCAGGAGATGACTGTGTTCCTGTTTCTGTGCCTCCCCCCTGTCTGTCTACAGCTGATCATTCCCCTGGAGTCGTCCATCATGGACCACCAGGACCGGCCCCAGTCCCTGAGCATCACCGTCCCTCAGACGGTCCTCAGCAACACCCGCCACTTCCCCCACGGCGCCCGGACCGACCTCCACACCACCTACAGCAGCTTCTCCACCTGCCACTTCTTCCAGTCAACTCCCCCCTGCTCCTTCCCCCGAGACCAGAGCTTCTTCCTCCCCCTACCCTCTGCCTTCCTCCAGCACTCCCTGGAGATGGAGCCCCTGCCCCTGTCTGAGAGGAGGCCCCTCAGGGCCAAGGATGTCTGGTTCCTCAGCCTGTCCAGTCTGTCCATGAGCTTCGAGGGGGCGCGGAAAAGCAACAGGGGCAGAGCTCACCCCTTCGTGGAGCCTTTCACAATTTCTGTGTGGATGTGTCGTCCGTCTGAGTTTAAGGGCAGTTCCCTGGTCTCCTCCCCCAGTGAACCAGCTCCTGTTGATCCCGATCATAAAACCCCAGAGCAGCAGGAGAACCACCTCCCGCCCAACCTGGAACACAACCAGGACAGTCAACAGGAGGCTCCAGTGGCTTCTATCCATTTCCTGGCCCAGGCCATCACACCTGTCAAGGTGTGGCTCAACCACTACCAGTATGTTGCCCTGTTGCGGATGAAGGAAACCCTGGCCAGGCTGGGGGATGAGCTGGGCCGGGACACCAGGGACGCTAAGCAAGCCAGGGGCCAGGAGGCTGACCGCCCTACGGTGTGCCTAGCCCTCCTAATGGACTCAGTGGAGCTGGGGCTCCTGCTACCACCTGCAGCCACTGAACCAGAGGAGGAGGAGGCCCACACCCCAGGGTCTGAAAGCCCCAGCCTGACAGACTCCGACCTCTCCCCCACTCACCAGGCTACATTGCCAGGCCCTCTGGAGGATAGTGGGATAGGAAACGCCACTGCCACCGTCAACAGCTCTCCTCCCCTTGAGCAGGAGGTGGATGGTGTGGTAGAGGAGGCCAGCGAGGCAGTAGAGGGCATGGAGGGGGAGATGGCCCAGGGGGATGGCAATGGTCCTGTTCTCTCTCCTCCCTTCTCCCCTGAACACCATCCCTCTCTCCTGTCCAGGGACCCCTCTACCTTCAGCCTGGAGGGAGAGCTGTCCACTGCCCTCACCGCCACCAAGGACGTCACCAAAGATGCCTTTAGCGCCTCCCTGGACCTGACTAAAGGGGCGTTCTCCATCACAAAAGATGCCTTCAGCTTCATGAGTCGCGGGTCGGGGATGAGCAAGCTGTTCAATCCACAGGCAAAGTAGGTTTCCCAGCATGCTCTCCTGCTGTGCTGTTGTCATTACACCATATGGTTCAGGTCCATAGTGTAAACTGTATGGATGTGGTTTTACTGGTGTGAATGAATATAAAGGCTGTTGACCCTAACTCACCCTGTTTCTGTTTGTGTAGGGAGCAGCGCCCTGAGGAGGGGTCCCCCATGGCCAGCCTGCGGCTCCAGTCCATGAACCACTCTTTCTCACAGCACTCATTTGACAGCGCTATCCTGGACGGCAGCCTGCCCAACGACCACCTCTCAGTGGAAAGCGACACCAGCGAGAACTTTGTCATCCTCATGGATGGTAACTCCCCACAATATCATCAGTCACTTTAATACCATCCAAACTATACAACACATGTGCGTATTGTATCAAGGGAATGCAGAACATTAAAAAAAAAAGATACACTATCTATCTAGTAAGATGATTAAAAACAATAGGCTGCTTAATCTTGAATCCCCCTGGCCATAAGTAAGAGTTTTGTTTTTCTGTTGTGGTTTCAGAGTCAGGAGTAGAGTCCATGATGCGACCCAACGGCACCCAGGAGCCCAGTGGAGGCAGCCCTGCCCTGGGTACAGAGGGGGGGTCCTTAGCTGACCTGAGCAGCTCCCTGTCCCAGAGCATTGAGGACATCACACAGGACACAGTGGGTCCCATTTACATACACACGCTGTCCAGTGTGACATTACAGAAGCATTGTCAGCATTTTCACTGTATATGCTCAGCAATCATACTGTAAGCTGAGCAATGCAGAATTCTTATTGTGGTTAAATGATTCTGCTGTGCTGTGCAGACCTCTGTGTTGTTGCTGGTGCTCAGTGGGATGGCCTGTGTGACGGACCTGAAGGGAGAGGACCTGGTGGTGGCAGTGGAGGCCCAAGACCTCACCCTCAGACAGATGGGCAACGTCAAGGTCTCTGACCTGCTGGCCGGACTGGTGCCAGGTAACTGCAAGCTACGGATGGAACTATATGCTTTTATTCATTCTGGATGACCGCCAGAGGCAGATTTGGATAATAATCCAGCGTAAACATTACCTCTGACAGTCACCGAAAATGAAATAGAATTTATCTACCTAAAGACCCTGCACCTTACTTAGCATCAGTCACACTCAACATCTGTCTCAACACACTGGCTCTCAATTTCAAATAAAAATGGTTCCTTTTGTCAGAGAACACTGTCCTCCCAACCCACATTCTCTCAGATTCCCTGTGAATCACCTGCACACACAAAAAAAGAAAAACTACACCTTATGGAACAACGCGGACTGTGAAGAGGCACACAGGCACACTCACACACAGGCTAGCACACGCATGCTACACACACATACAGTGGCTTGCGAAAGTATTCACCCCCCTTGGCATTTTTCCTATTTTGTTGCCTTACAACCTGGAATTAAAATGGATTTTTGGGGGGTTTGTATCATTTGATTTATACAACATGCCTACCACTTTGAAGATGCAAAATATTTTTTATTGTGAAACAAACAAGAAATAAGACAAAAAACAGAACTTGAGCGTGCATAACTATTCACCCCCCCAAAGTCAATACTTTGTAGAGCCACCTTTTGCAGCAATTACAGCTGCAAGTCTCTTGGGGTATGTCTCTATAAGCTTGGCACATCTAGCCACTGGGATTTTTGCCCATTCTTCAAGGCAAAACTGTTCCAGCTCCTTCAATTTGGATGGGTTCCGCTGGTGTACAGCAATCTTTAAGTCATACCACAGATTCTCAATTGGATTGAGGTCTGGGCTTTGACTAGGCCATTCCAAGACATTTAAATGTTTCCCTTTAAACCACTTGAGTGTTGCTTTAGCAGTATGCTTAGGGTCATTGTCCTGCTGGAAGGTGAACCTCCATCCTAGTCTCATCTCTGGAAGACTGAAACAGGTTTCCCTCAAGAATTTCGCTGTATTTAGGGCCATCCATCATTCCTTCTATTCTGACCAGTTTCCCAGTCCCTGCTGATGAAAAACAAGGGGATGGTGTTCTCGGGGTTTAGAGAGGTGTTGGGTTTGCGCCAGACATAGTTTTCCTTGATGGCCAAAAAGCTCAATTTTAGTCTCATCTGACCAGAGTACCTTCTTCCATATGTTTGGGGAGTCTCCCACATGCCTTTTGGGGAACACCAAACGTGTTTGCATATTTTTTTCTTTAAGCATTGGCTTTTTTCTGGCCACTCTTCCGTAAAGCCCAGCTCTGTGGAGTGTACGGCTTAAAGTGGTCCTATGGACAGATACTCCAATCTCCGATGTGGAGCTTTGCAGCTCCTTCAGGGTTATCTTTGGTCTCTTTGTTGCCTCTCTGATTAATGCCCTCCTTGCCTGGTCCGTGAGTTTTGGTGGGCGGCCCTCTCTTGGCAGGTTTGTTGTGGTGCCTTATTCTTTCAATTTTTTTATAATGGATTTAATGGTGCTCCGTGGGATGTTCAAAGTGCCTGATATTTTTTTATAACCCAACGCTGATCTGTACTTCTCCACAACTTTGTCCCTGACCTGTTTGGAGAGCTCCTTGGTCTTCATGGTGCCGCTTGCTTGGTGGTGCCCCTTGCTTAGTGGTGTTGCAGACTCTGGGACCTTTCAGAACAGGGGTATATATACTGAGATCATGTGACAGATCATGTGACACTTAGATTGCACACAGGTGGACTTTATTTAACTAATTATGTCACTTCGGAAGGTAATTGGTTGCACCAGATCTTATTTAGGAACTTCATAGCAAAGGGGGGTGAATACATATGCACGCACTACTATTCCGTAATTTATTTTTTAGCATTTTTTGAAACAAGTTATTTTTTTCATTTCACTTCACCAATTTGAACTATTTTGTTTATGTCCATTACATGAAATCCAAATAAAAATTCATTTAAATTACAGGTTGTAATGTAACAAAATAGGAAAAACGCCAAGGGGGTTGAATACTTTTGCAAGGCACTGTACATTTTAATATTGAATATATTGTGGTATTATACATTTTGTGTTGTAGAAATGTAGTGTTTTTTTTTTTATGTGCTTGGACCCCAGGAAGAGAGCAGCTAATGGGGTTCCATAATAAATACAAATTCACACTCATATTGTGATTTAATCACTCCTGTAATCACCTCACTCTCTCAACCCAGTAAAGACTCTCAATGCTACTATTAGACCACTCCGCATCCATAGTACCCATTCTCTGACTACACAACACACAATTTTTTCCATGATGTCTGTAGCTCCTGGTGGGTCTACCGTGGGCCAGAGGCAAGGCTGCAGGGCAGCTCCCGTGGTGGGCATGCGGATGGAGATGGGTCCTTCTGCAGCGCGGCATGGTTCCCTGTCTGCGTTGGTGGGTCACCTGGAGCTGGGAGTGCGAGGCTGTCGGGTGGAGCTGTTGGTCTCTACCCTGGCCACCCTGGGGCCATTCCTGGAGGATGAGCTCAGTGGCGATGTCCAACCCATTAAGATCCGGCTGGAAAACGTCACCATCACTCTGAAGGTCAGCTGGTGACAGGGAGACAATGGAACTCTGTTGGGGTCAGATAATGTTATTTGACGTGTAGCCTATGTTTTTATACGTGGTAAGACCCCAACAGCGTTCCATAGGATACAGATTGAATAAATGACAGTTAGCCTGCCATCCATGCAATGGAGTTAACCAGTGTTTTCCCCTCCTGTTTAGGATGATGGTCCCAAGATCTACCCCACGGCCCCCCAGCCCCAACCTGCCACCTTTACCGTGGACCAGGTGGTTGTAGAGCGATCTGATGACGGCATTTTGAGAATCAAAGGTGATTGGGGGAGAGGAGACAGACATATCTTTGAATATCACTATGATTACAATGATTTTGTCTCTCACTGCTTGAATGACATGCAATAACAGGAGTCATCTGTATTTCTAAATATGTATTGTCTGTCTTGCAGGTGGTGAAGGCCCAGTCCCAAGAGACTCTGTAGGTGGTGCTGTGGTATGTTTGGAGAAGCCAGACAGTTTTTGTTCTGTCCAACAACAGCAGATCTCTACACCCACTCACTCTGGCTCACTCAGTCATTACTCATGAGATTATCACAGGGTTTATAAGATGAGTGACTCAAAGAAAAACAGCCATTGAACCAAAACACAAGCTGTCAACAAAAACATGATTGTGTTAGGGTATCACCAGTGTCAGTAAGGATTAGGCTAGTTCGAACCACCATGTAAAATGAAAGCGTAGCATACAGTGGGGAAAAAAGTATTTAGTCAGCCACCAATTGTGCAAGTTCTCCCACTTAAAAAGATGAGAGAGGCCTGTAATTTTCATCATAGGTACACGTCAACTATGACAGACAAATTGAGAGAAAAAAAATCCAGAAAATCACATTGTAGGATTTTTAATGAATTTATTTGCAAATTATGGTGGAAAATAAGTATTTGGTCACCTACAAACAAGCAAGATTTCTGGCTCTCACAGACCTGTAACTTCTTCTTTAAGAGGCTCCTCTGTCCTCCACTCGTTACCTGTATTAATGGCACCTGTTTGAACTTGTTATCAGTATAAAAGACACCTGTCCACAACCTCAAACAGTCACACTCCAAACTCCACTATGGCCAAGACCAAAGAGCTGTCAAAGGACACCAGAAACAAAATTGTAGACCTGCACCAGGCTGGGAAGACTGAATCTGCAATAGGTAAGCAGCTTGGTTTGAAGAAATCAACTGTGGGAGCAATTATTAGGAAATGGAAGACATACAAGACCACTGATAATCTCCCTCGATCTGGGGCTCCACGCAAGATCTCACCCCGTGGGGTCAAAATTATCACAAGAACGGTGAGCAAAAATCCCAGAACCACAAGGGGGGACCTAGTGAATGACCTGCAGAGAGCTGGGACCAAAGAAACAAAGCCTACCATCAGTAACACACTACGCCGCCAGGGACTCAAATCCTGCAGTGCCAGACGTGTCCCCCTGCTTAAGCCAGTACATGTCCAGGCCCGTCTGAAGTTTGCTAGAGTGCATTTGGATGATCCAGAAGAGGATTGGGAGAATGTCATATGGTCAGATGAAACCAAAATATAACTTTTTGGTAAAAACTCAACTCGTCGTGTTTGGAGGACAAAGAATGCTGAGTTGCATCCAAAGAACACCATACCTACTGTGAAGCATGGGGGTGGAAACATCATGCTTTGGGGCTGTTTTTCTGCAAAGGGACCAGGACGACTGATCCGTGTAAAGGAAAGAATGAATGGGGCCATGTATCGTGAGATTTTGAGTGAAAACCTCCTTCCATCAGCAAGGGCATTGAAGATGAAACGTGGCTGGGTCTTTCAGCATGACAATGATCCCAAACACACCGCCCGGGCAACGAAGAAGTGGCTTCGTAAGAAGCATTTCAAGGTCCTGGAGTGGCCTAGCCAGTCTCCAGATCTCAACCCCATAGAAAATATTTGGAGGGAGTTGAAAGTCTGTGTTGCCCAGCGACAGCCCCAAAACATCACTGCTCTAGAGGAGATCTGCATGGAGGAATGGGCCAAAATACCAGCAACAGTGTGTGAAAACCTTGTGAAGACTTACAGAAAACGTTTGACCTGTGTCATTGCCAACAAAGGGTATATAACAAAGTATTGAGAAACTTTTGTTATTGACCAAATACTTATTTTCCACCATCATTTGCAAATAAATTCATTAAAAATTCTACAATGTGATTTTCTGGATTTTATTTTCTCATTTTGTCTGTCATAGTTGACGTGTACCTATGATGAAAATTACAGGCCTCTCTCATCTTTTTAAGTGAGAGAACTTGCACAATTGGTGGCTGACTAAATACTTTTTTCCCCCACTGTACATAAAGTGCTTATTCGTGATAGCACAGTCCCTACAATAGTTGCATTGTACTTATGTTGGTTTTTAACCTTAAATGTGTGTGAAATGGTTGATATAGAAACACATGTACTCCTGTTCTTGTCTGGTTATCTTATTAAGGCTAAGAGGGGCCAAATCAGGGCAGCAATTACAGCTGATGAGATTTGGCTACCTGCCCTAGCAAATAAACATTATTTAGAAGTGAAAAGCAATAAAGACAACAACCTTTTCCCTACAGAATACGTTCCTGGAGTCCCAGCTAACGGAGGCTCAGGCAGCCCTCTCTCAAGCCCTCACTGACCGAGAGCGTCTCCTCCTGGAGGTTAGGAAGTACCACCCCATGTTTGACCTGTGACAGCTTTACTTCCCCGGCCAGCAGAGGGCAATATACTTGCACTGCATCAATAAGGGTGTAAAGGAACTGAAAGAAATGTCTGGACAAAATTAGCTCTGTCTGGACCCAGGAATATGACAATTTCTAAAGAACAGTGATGAGCACATAACAGTGGAATCCACCCTGGTGGTTCCAAAGTTCAAGCTCTTGTAATGAATTGCACAAAAAAACAGTGTATCACTTCCAGAGAACACATGTAGTAAACAGGAGCCCTATTGTAGTCACTCTTTACAAGCTAAGGTATATGACAGGTATTTCTGTACATAAAAAGCAATTCACACCTAGTTTTAATTTAAACCACCATATAGAATAGTTAACTCATTATTGTGCTGCATCTCACTGGCCATCTATCTTTAGCAAATCTTTGATTTGAAGAACACATGCCAAAAGAACTGTCAGTTTAGTAGTTTTAAGAGTCCGTTGATGTTGTTTCCTGTACAAATCTTTCACTGTCAGGCATGCCCTGTGAAGACCACTAGAGTTCTAGGAATGTTGGTGTGTGGGTTTACAAACACCCACCAAGCTGCAACTATAAAACTGCTCACTAATGTAAAGTAGATCCTGTCCATAGTTGTACATAACTGTAGGTATGTATAGTTAGTAGCTGGTGTTTTAGATGCATTCATGTAACATTATTTAGGACTATTGTGTATTAAATAGAAGAGTAGGGAAAGAAAAACACTGACTTCAAGCAGTACTGCACTGTATACATGGAGCTCCTGTCTATGGGATCACCAGACACACCTCCGCATACCTATCCTTTTGAATGGTTGTGTATCAGAGAAGGGGAAAGCTCTCTCCACTCTTCTCAGACACCAGGTCAAAACATTCCCCAGTGTTATTTTTCTTTCCATTATAAAAAAAAAAAAAATGTATATGAATTTTTGTTACTGTAAAACAAAATTTGCATTCTTGGTTGAATGTTCAGATGACACATGCTTTTTGATCTTTTGAGGAAAGTTTACACAATAGTTACAGTACATTAACTGGTTTAGTTTGTTACTTGAGAGGTGTACCCTGCACTCAGACGGGTATGACTTGATCTCCTTTACTCACCCATCTGCATGGAAAAACACCATCTAGGTATATACTAATACCTCACTGACCACAGCTGTGGTCCATCCATAGAATTAGACTTCTATAAGTCCTTCTCCTATCCCTAACTTTTAGATACAGATGAATGGATTGGGGTATATTAATCTATGGTTAGAAGCACCTGTTTTGGATCCCAATATGGATGAAATGTAGTGTTATTATTTTGATATGAACTGTTACAGGCAGTCATGAATATTAACTTTTTGCAGCTTTTTAAAATAATTTTTGATAAGACAGTGTGGCTACTAGCCATCTCAACAAACACATTACACAGCCATCAGATCAAAGAATAGATAGAGATACTGCATCTTAATTGCGTATATATACACAAAGCATGTATAATACTAATGCTTTTATCTACACTAAAACTGACAGGTGCACTAATGCCAATGTGTTGTTGTATTCCACCCATTGGGTACCTTTCTATTACTATGTAACACCTGTAAAGCCTTTGTACTAATTGGAGTTATATTATTTAATGTGGTTATTTAATTAGATTTTTGTTAGTAATTATAAGATATCTAATGTGGAGGTGACAACGTTTATTATTTGTATGTTTTTTTTTTCTGTTGTCTCAGAAGATTGGTACTTGGTCCTGATGACAGAGAGGATAGACATTGGGTTAACGTTACTTAGATCAAAGTCACACTCAGCAAAACAAGTGTTAATAGTGAGAAACTCAAATGGATCAAGAAGAGGCTTGTGTATGTGGTATGGTGCTAACAAGTTGACTAACCCTCAGTTGAGCTTTTAGCATCTTCTCCACTCTCTTCTGAGTGGAACTGCAAGACCTCTGGTGGCCATAATAATATACCACTGTACCAAGCCTCCGGGTCTGTTTCTCTGGTTGCCTTCCGATTTTAATGTATGAATGACAGTGTTACATTCTGATTGAGGGCTGTAGAATGAAACAAAGGATGAATTCTGTTTTACCCATAGCCTGAGAACAGTTTTGAGTTTTTTTTTTATTTTATTTTTATGCAAAAGTACCAATGCCTAAGGTTAACAAATTAACAATTGTCTAATGTGTCTGTTTTTCTCCCCGTCATGCATGTTTGTATTTGAACATTCCTTCAAGGTCACATTCAGTGTAACAAAGCAGTGATTCCGTTGTCAATAATATCAACAACTCTCAGAAAATACATACTGCTCCCCAATAATTTTTTTGATTGTAGATATTTGCTTTTAGTTTTTTTTGCATGGCCTTGTCTGTCAGTAGCTAGGTTTCCATCCAATTGGCGACAGATTTTCATGTGAATATTCTATCATCCGCATTAAAACAATATGCCCATTTTCCCACCAGAGTCGTTTCCATCAAATTGATTTGTTGAGGTTAAAGGTTGTGCGTGATGATGTAGTTAGTGCACATAAAAATAACTTTTCCCATTGACCAAATAAAAAATAAAGTTTTCATCGGATTTTCAACTCTACAGATGGTTTTGTCACAAAAAAATTTGCGTTATATAGGTTGTTTAAGCAATAAGGCCACAAACCCCGAGGTGCCTTATTGCCATTATAAACTGGTTACCAACGTAATTAGAACAGTACAAATAAATGTTTTGTCATACCAGTGACATACGGTCTGATATACCACAGATTTCAGCCAATCGGCATTCAGGGCTCGACCCACCCAGAACAACAAGCGACGCGTGCGCTACTATGGGGCAAAACAGACAGGGTTGGCTTAGACACTTGACCAAATGTACACTTTATTTTGTCTCAAAATGTATTTATTTTTAAACGTAAATACATTTGCAAAATGAGCACTTGTCTCTCAAATACATTGTTACAGTTATTGGTTAGCTAGCGAATTTTTGCTATATTAGCATAGACATGACATTGGTCAAAACCCTCCAAACAAGATCAATAACAAGATACAACCAGAGAGGAAGAGGCGAAGCGAGAGGGATAACTTGGCCCAAAACCTGTCTTCTCCAGATTAGGTTGTTAAAAGTGTACTGATCTGAGTAGGACACGTGACAACCTGGTAACTTTGAGAAAAACCACTTTATATACTGTAGTTGTGCCTGGTCGTCACTAGCTACCACAGCCACAAAGTCAAACACCGCCTATTTCTAAAATGTATCTTCTTAAAATGTGATTTTAAACGTAACCTCAACCACACTCCTGACCGTATGCCTAACCTTAAAATAAGACCAAAAAGCACATTTTTGTTTTCATACATTTTTACGTAGCCAATTTTGACTTTGTGGCTGTGGTAAGAATGGTCCCACCGCCTCCCGACAGCCTTCCATTTTTGTAGACGTTTCTTTTCATTGTTTGAGCGGCCACTAGAGTATCTAGTCGATATAATGGATAATCTGTGATACGAGCTGAAACGAGCCACCTTTGATTCCCCACATGGCAGCTTCTTGTCATTGCTGCTAGCTATCTGACCTTTCAGAATCATAATGCACGCCTTCCTGCCGCATCGATGCGCGCACATAATTTTCTTGACGTTGTCAGCCAACCCGTCTAAACCTGGTTATTGTAAGTGATGTGGAAGGAAAATTATGTCCCTAGTTAGAAAACTGCAGTTATCTGACTGAATGTGACTAAGCTCGTCTAAAATCCACCCCCTCCTTAGAACAACCATGTTAGCCCTCCCTGTCCGCAGCAGGGTGACCACTCAGCCCCCAGTTAGCTCCCTCTTCACAGGGGACAGCCTGTCAAGTTACACTTCTGCTCCCCTTTCAATTTGCCTGGGTTACCATGACAACACAGCCTCGATCCAGCCAAATAGTGCCATGCATTAATAAGGGGTGGGACTGGGATACTCCGACCCTTTAGTTATCAGAATGACTTTGCAAAAATACTGTATTCTCATTGTCGTGGAAGGAGTGAGTGTGTGCATGTTATAACTGAACTGATTGTTATTTTGTTATATGTGGATTATTTGCACTTTTAAGTTTGGTACATTCACTGGAAATTGCACTTGCTTAGTGTGACAGTGAGAGAATCATCCCTGAGAAGATAATTACCTGATAACAAAATTTGTTGAGCCACTTTTTTATGTAATGTTTGTGTAACACTTGCTTAGAATTCCTCACCTAAGATGGTTTGTCATTGCATCATGCAATAAGACCCATGTAAACTTGGTTCTGTGAACCAAATGAGTATGTGAGAATTTTTCAAAGTGATAAAATATCAAACCAACCTTTATTTGTGTGCCCTCTATTCTCCTAGTGTAGGTTGGTGACTGAACTGATTTATTGGCCAGAGAGCAGGTTTGAGGTTAGTGTCTACAACATGCACACACAAGCTCAATTTACGAAACTTCACCTGTCATCTAACGAGAAGATAATACATAATTAACAAATGTCATTTTATTTATTGAAATGTGGCCCATAGTTATCAACCTGAGTTCTGTATTAAAATGCTTTAACTGAAACAAAAAACAACTTTTTCCCATGAGGCACTAGAATGGACCAGTTTTGGATACATAATTTCAACTTTATGCTTCAGCAACAGCTCAAATAATAAAGCGTCAAATATACAAACACTAAGTAGATCTAATATTTTCATCAAACCTTGATGCTGTTCTATTATTGACAAGTATATCCAAGAAATACCCTCAACTAACACAGTGGTTGACTTTGGAGTTGGACTATTCCTGACAGCAGTATACTGCATTTGCCTTCATGGCCAAACATTCTCAATGCCAGTGGACATTAGAATAGAGAGAATGAACATGATAAAGTGGTGTGTAAGTTGCCACTATCTGAAAGGTGGAATACATCCCAGCTTGGCTCTGTCCGTCTATAATCAGCAAGGCATGTGTGGCTCAGTGGAAGAGAATGTTATTGTGCTTTATATTGGGGATCTGCTCTCTGCTCTTCAGCCTCCTGACAGCCTCCCTCATGTGCTTGGGCTGCAGGGGAGGCATGTCCCCCCACTTCTCACACACGTCCAGAGCTGCAGGGCCAAACAGAAGCATGTCAGTAGTCAAAATGCCTCAAAGTCTTTGTTGGTGGAGATGCAAGACAATCAAGATCTCATGTCTGGTCAATATTAACCCAGTGATGTCCCTTACTCACCTTCTTCCACTATTTCTCCAGCAAAGACCTTGGAAATACCGGACATGGCGATAACCACATTTTGAGAGACTGAGGATCCTGTGATGGACTGTATCAGCTGTATCAACCAGGTAAAGACAACATATGTTGAAATACAGCATACATGCATCAGTGAATTTGTTGATTTGAAATTGAACTGAAATATTACATTCAACTGCCTAAAGGTCTTACCCTCTTGATAGCAGCTTTGGGGAAGGCCGAGCGTCTGTACATCTCATAGCGGTTAAGCTGCTCCTCGGAAAAGGAGGAGACTAAAACCCTGGACAACACGAGAGGGAAAATTTGTCATGTACGAATGCTTGCAACAAATATCTTTGTGCAGTTACCACACAAACACTTTGTTAATAGAATGTACAGTATCTGAATCTTACTGCATCTTCTGTATCTCATCCTCGTCAACCTTTTGGCGCCTGTCCTTTTTCTTCTCAGGCTCCACTTTCAGCTTTTTGGAAGCAGGATGACATGCGGTTCCCTCATCCTCAGCCACAGAGTCCTTCAGCAGGTCATGCAAAGTAAACAGAGGATTGTAGATATTGTACGGAAGATGTAACAAATAGTTGACTATATCTTGAATGCGGCTCGTGAGCTCTGTTGGAAGGTTGTTGTAGGGTTCCAGTACTTTTGGGGCCATTTTCTATATCATGACACTCTTTATAAGTTATAGTTATTCCAACACACTGACCTGTTTGTTTTCGTGTATGATTGATTGTGAGGATGTATCTTTTGATTCAGTGTCTGCAGAGGTCACGGGCACTTCTTCAGTGTCTTCGGTTTTAGGGCTTTCTCCAGCAGCCAATGATTGCTCAGAGTTGGATTCAGTCTTTATCCGAGCCGGGTCTGCCATAGCTCATTTGAAATCTTACCATCCGAGCCGGGTCTGCCATAGCTCATTTGAAATCTTACCACACCAATCGAATTTATAATTCTGCAACAGTCAAAGCAGCAATAGTTGACTCGAGAAACAACAACAAAATAACTTCACAGCTAGCTACGCTCACTTACACAGAATTCTACGAGGCTAGTATGTCGTTAGATGATCGTTAGCTGCTTTGGCAAAATACTAGCTAAAGTGCGAAAGTGAAATGTTTTGAAGCAACACCAAAATAAAAATGTGAGAACATTCGCGGCCGGAAGCTGCTGCTGAAATCCACGTCCTTTTCCCGTGTCGTCACTAGTTACCACAGCCACAAAGTCATAAACCCCGCCTATTTCTAAAATGTATTTTTTAAACCTAACCTTAATCATTTTAGTCATTTTAGCAGACGCTCTTATCCAGAGCGACTTACATACTTGATGAAAGAGGCACTTCACACTGCTAACCTTATGCCTAACCCTAACGTTAAATTAAGACAAAAGCACATTTTTATTTTCATGAATTTTTACGATATAGCCAATTTTGACATTGTGCTTGTGGTAACTAGTGACAACCCTTTTCAAACTTTATTGTTCTTTATTGAGAGAACACTGAAAACAAAATTAGATTTTTTTTGTTTATAGTTCTGTCTTTTCTCTGTCAGTTGAGTAAAGATACACACACTCAGTTATCTTTGGTCCAGTGCTTTAGTGGAGTATTTCTATTCAACTAGTCATACATGTTAAAATGCTTGGCTTGTAAATGGGAAATAAAATACTATGCTTTTTTTCAGATGATGCTCTGGCTAAATGTCATTTGGTAATGGAAGTTTTTAAATTATATCAATATGTCAATACCCTCCATTATTAACTGGAAAATACATTTAACTCGCTGGCACCCACATATTTTGTGTTTTATGATCCTACTGTTTTTTTTTTTTTCAGGAGAGATAAAGGATGTCAACACAGCTGATTATTGAATGTACAATCATGTGCACATGCACAGTGTACTGTGCACTTATTGTATTTAGTAGAAATATATATTTTGTGCATATTGGTAATAGAATAGAATAATCACCAACTAATTCACAAAAATGAGAAATTATGAAAAAAATGACTTGATCGACGTCAGATAGGGGCAGTTTCGAGGAAGTGACGCGCACTTGAGACTGGGCGAAGGAAGTTTGCTCCGTGGTACTGAACGAAACTTTTCCCTGGAGCTACAGTGGAAGGTCAGAACAATCCTGGAGAATTTTGCTGCTGGGGGAGACTGATCCAGTCGTGCGGGGAACCATTGTTTTCATCGGCGTTGAAAGAACGAGTACGCCTGTGAGATTGGTAGAGGAGAGCAAAGGATTTTTTCTCCCGTGTTCTAAAACCCTCTTTCCCCAATCCTCCGACCCCCTACTCTATCCGAGATGGGGAAGGAGCAGGAACTCCTAGAGGCGGCGCGCACAGGGAATCTTGCCGCCGTGGAAAAGCTTCTCTCTGGGAAAAGACAATCGACTGGAAGTGGCAGTGGATCATCGGGGACTGGTGGAAGCAGCAATAGCAGTGGTCACAATGCTTCTCACCCGCTTTCCAGCCTTCTCAGGTAGGGGAGATCAGTGAATGAATGGGAGGCAGAGCGCGAGGTGTTCCGACTAGGAACGTCGGTGCTCATGGGCACGTTGTAAACGGCACAGCCACATTCAGTAAACAACCCCCCGGATCAATCAGTTTATTGTATTTCGGTTGTAATTACAGCAGCGGCTATTCATTTGTTAGTTTGCATCCATGCAGTGGACCCTTGCTTCGCCATGTTTAATAACACATCCACGTTGCCATGCACGCGCAATAAAGTGCCTCTTTGTTAATGATCGTCAGTGAAAAATAAATAAATGGAATGCAACATAAAACTCATTACATACTCAAAGATATTCATATGTAATATATTTCAACCTCTAGTCCTCATTTGTTTGTGTGGGCAGCTAAACTACTCAATGGGTTTTGGTTTGTCTAGACATTTTGGACCATTGAGAAAAAGTCTACGAACGCCCTAACATAATTATAAAAATGTTTTTTTTTTGTCACCGGTGCAGTGAAATGTGTTGTTTTATACAGGGTCAGGCATAGTATTACGGAATTAGGGTAAGTGTCTTGCTCAAGGGCACATCGACAGATTTGTCGTATTGTCGGCTCTGTATTCAAACATGGGACCTTTAGGTTACTGGCCCAACGCTCTAACCGATAGGCTACCTGCCTATTAATGTCTGACGCCAGACCCATTAATTTTCCTATGCCACGGTGAAATTGGTTTACATAAACCACGAAAAAGGCAATGAAACAGGATCTTTCGGTGAAATGGGTCATGATTCTTCCCCCTACATTTTGTTGCACCATGCCCTCCCGAAACTTGTCTCTACTAGCAAGTGGGAGGAATGGAGTTTGTCGGTGGACTGGGCAGTTGCATGCTATTTGTACGTTTTTTTCCATCTTGCTCAAGGTTATTAAATAAATAATACATGTTGTGCTTTTGGGATTAGATAGATGCCCACTGAGAGCAGTGGGAAATAATGTCAGAGAGACTAATTTTGGTGACACTCGTTCTACAGCCCTTTCAGGTAAAGGTTGCATGAGAAATGGGACAAAGGGAATACACAATGACCTAGGCTAACTCAAGCTCTATGAGACACTGGGCTAGTAGTCATTGCCCTGGGACCTGTGGTGCCCTTTATTGTGTACTCAGTAACATACCTCAAGGTGCTTTTTAAAGAGGCCATGGTACATTATGGTGCATGCTTGGTAAACAAGAAAAAGGGCAGTGTGCTGTTGGGGTAGTGGAAGCACCTTGTCTGAAACTAGGCTACACACAAGGACCAACCCTACAGAGTAAACATGGAAAAGATTGGGGATAACATGTTGAGAACATGTATCTCTTGAGGTCTATGCCACAATACACATGCCAACGAGAGAGGTTTTTCATTATTTCCTGTTTTTCACGCTAGGACTAGATAAACCAGTTGCAATTAGAATGCTGGCCACACACAGATGCATAGCAGCCCTGTCAATCAACCTCCTAAAAGCCTCATCAGGGTGCCTACAGCCCATGGCTGAGACAAGTGTTTGCTAAAAGCCCTTAGGTGATGTATCACTGTGCTACTCATGCCAGGCTGTACACTACACTGAATGTACTCTAGCTAATTACAATAAACCCTATTAATCGGAAATCCAATTCAGGGATGTCATGATGCATTCAAGGCTGCCTCCATCCCTGCCTGTCTGTTATGGATCTGTGGGCGGACACGGACTGAAGAGCCCATTGTATCAAATCACATTTTATTTATCACACATGCCGAATATAACTGGTGTAGACTTTACAGTAAAATGCTTGCTTACGAACCTTTCTCAACGATGCAGAGTAAAAAATAAATAAAAAGTTACTAACATGAGGAATAAAATAAAAGACACAAGAATGGAGCTATATACAGGGAGTACCAGTACCAGATCAATGTGCAGAGGTATTTGAGATAGTGGCCCAGGGGGAGATTTTGCTATTGTATGTGACATTTGATTTAGCGCATGTAATGAAAATGACTACGCTTAGGGCACATGTGACAAACTCATTCCACAGAGTGTTTTTGCTCCACCCTTGCACTTGATTGATGAATTAAGGTCACTAATTAGTAAGGAAATCCCCTCACCTGGTTGTCTAGGTCTTAATTGATGACCAAAAACCTGCAGACACTCGGCCCTCCGTCGAATGAGTTTGACCCCCCTGGTTTAGGAGCATCGATGTGAAATTACCATTCTGATTCAGACATCGGTTCAATAGAGTTCTTTCACTAAAGATGGTTGGTCTGTGTAGTGTGCAGCTTGCTCAGCTTATTTACATGGTGGAAAATAACTGATGTTTAGGCCTAGGCCCACATCTGTGCATGTTCAACTTTCATGTTGAACTACTTCACCTGCAAAATGTGGTTGTTGTTACAACTGACGTAGAAATTTGACATGGTGCAATATTATTTCCAGAAAACCCATCTAAGTTGTTGTTACACTGACATCTGTTCATAGCACGGCATAGGTAGTTGCCCTTCTTTGCATAATGCATGCAACAGTATTTTGTATTCCCACAGTAACTGTCAGCATTGGTGATGGTGTGTTGTGTTTGTGCAGAATTTTTGCCATTCTTCCTTTGGACTGGAGTACATGTTGAGACTTGTGGTGTTTTTGTAGCCAGGCAGGAGCACAGCTTCGCTCTGCAGAATGGCTGCTCTTCCTGAACACCTGAATGGAAGATACAATTGAACAGACACTGAGTCCATCATGTTCAGAAGCACCACATGTGCTTTGTGTTACTCTGAAACAGAAATAGATGGAATGACACTGACACTGGATAGCATTCCGCACGGCTATCATGGTGAGAGACAGGGAGCCCAAGGCGTCAACATTACCTGCTCAGCATCAATAATAACCTTCCAGTCTGAACAGCAGCAGACTGACGCCTGATAAGGCTTTCCTGTTTACCATGGTTGGGTTCAATGACATTTCACTGCCAGTCAATGCCAGAATACGCATGTGGTATTCAGTTGACAAGTTCCTGAATTGACTTCCATTTAAGTAGAATTTACCTCTGTTATTTTAGATTGCTTATATGGCTTTTTGACTGCCACTGTGCAAACCTCTCTACAATAGAACATGTGATGGGGCCTAGGCTATGTGTGAGTGGATGTAGTTTAATCTAGTTGCTCAAGATCAACAAAGAAGCAGAAGTGGTGAAGCACTATGTCATACACTAACTGCAAGCTATGCCTTTACAAATAGTGTACTGTACACTTATTGCAACATACTGCCAGGATCTCACTCTGGCCCCATGATCCGTCTTGATCCTGGAGGTTCACAGGAAGAGCTCCTCTCTGGCACTTCCTGTCCCAGGTTGTCCAAACAACCCCAGCTGCTGTTGCTGGGCTGGAGGCCGGGGTAAGCTGAGTCCATGGCAGGCCAGGGAGAGAGAGGGAGCCTGGCCTGCCCATTGAGGGGAAATTAACAGAGGAATGCGTGGAGCAGCACTGACAGAACTGACACTCACAGAGTGTAGCCAGATGAAGGGTTGTGTGTTGTCTCCTAAATTCACAGCCAGCTCCTTTCTCCCATTGACACAGCACAGAGAGGATCGCTTTTCATATTTATCAGTCCCCAAGGAACGGTTTGGGCTTTTTCTAGACAAAGTGTCCAAATGGATAAAGAGAGCTGTCAGTGCAGTGGTACAAAACACCTTTTTAAATGCATTCCCTTTTCTCCAAATTGACTGTTTTAATAGTACTGTAGGTCCTCAGTCAGTCAAGGAAGCTGAATAGACTTTGGCTATTTTGTACCTAGATACTGTGGCAGTCGGGATTAGGTTGTTCAAGTAGGCCAACTGAAATGTAAGCTTGTGTTTAGCCTCTTTGTCACTGTTAGTGAAATGTCATTGTGGGGAAGTGGTCAAGGGACAGGACCTGTTGCCAGAGGAGATTTTAGGAAGTTTGAATTAAGTTTTTGCATTGAGTGACTCAGAGTGTAGGCTACATACACACTGAGGCCCCTAAGTTCTGCAGGTTTGTTGGTCTTGTTTTGCTAAAATATGCATAAAAAACAAATTTGAAGAAAAATGTGGGCTAGACAGAGCTTGCGGAGTGCAAACGTCAGATGGATCCTAACCAGTAACCACAGAGGAAGGTACTGGGAGGAAAGAGGCGTGTGCCAGCCAGGCTCAGCTTGCTCAGCTGTGGAGGTCTCTTCTGCTCAAATCAGAGTGGTGATTATAATAAGCCCAAAGCTGCAATTGTGCAACAACAGTCGCAGCAAGTGAATTGTGCTTCCTCTCAAATCTTCTTCATGTAGGGTTTCTGGTCGGTCCCTGCGTAGTTGGACCACCCTTGTGGCTTGTGCTGCTATCTCGTCAGAATTTCGCCCTGTTAGCAGTGTTGGGGAAGCTACTCAGAAAATGTAACTTGCTAGCTACCAGCTCCAGACCAAATAGCCAATGACATGTTAGCACATATTTTAGCTTAGTCCAGAGGTTTTCAAACCGGCAACCCAGGGATCCCCTCATGTTAGCCAAAAAAATACATGTCTTATCATCAGGTGAATGATAATGACAAGTAGAAGTAATGCATTTTAAAATGAATAGATTTGGTAGAACGTTTCATTATTTTGACCTCCCCACAGTTCATTGGAAGAGGAAGTGTAAACTCTGACATACAGTACCAGTCAGAAGTTTGGACACACCTACTCATTCAAAGGTTTTTCTTTATTTTTACTATTTTCTACATTGTAGAATAATAGTGGAGACATCAAAACTATGAAATAACACATATGGATTCATGTAGTAACCACAAAGTGTTATATTTATAGTTTATATTTGAGATTCTTCAAAGTAGCCACCTTTTGCCTTGGTGACAGCCTTGCACACTCTTGGCATTCTCTCAACCAGCTTCATGAGGGATGCTTTTCCAACTGTCTTGAAGGAGTTCCCACAGATGGTGAGCACTTGTTGGCTGCTTTTCCTTCACTCTGCAGTCCAACTAATCCCAAACCATGTCTAATGGGTTGAGGTCAGGTGATTGTGGAGGCCAGGTCATCTGATGCAGCACTCCATCACTCTCATTGGTCAAATAGCCTTTACACAGCCTGGAGGTGTGTTTTGGGTCATTGTCCTGCTGAAAAACAAATGATAGTCCCACTAAGCCCAAACCAGATGGGATGGCGTATTGCTGCAGAATGCTGTGGTAGCCATGCTGGTTAAGTGTGCTTTGAATTCTAAATAAATCACAGACCGTGTCATCAACAAAGCACCCCCGCACCATCACACCACCTCCTCTATGCTTCATGGTGGGAACCACATGCGGAGATCATCCATTCACCTACTCTGCATCTCAAAGACACGGCGGTTGGAACCAAACATCTCAAATTTGGACTCATCAGACCAAAGGACAGATTACCACCGGTCTAATATAATTATTGTAAAATTGACTGTGTCCATAAAATGTATATAGTATGTATAAGCCTGAAGTAGCAGAGGAATGAAGTAAGAAGGCTCCGTAAGAAGCATCTCAAGGTCCTGGAGTGGCCTAGCCAGTCTCCAGACCTGAACCCAATAGAAAATCCTTGGAGGGAGCTGAAAGTCTGTATTGCCCAGCGACAGCCCCGAAACCTGAAGGATCTGGAGAAGGTCTGTATGCAGAAGTGGGCCAAAATCCCTGCTGCAGTGTGTGCAAACCTGGTCAAGACTTACAGGAAAAATCTCTGTAATTGCAAACAAAGGTTTCTGTACCAAATATTAAGTTCTGCTTTTCTGCTGTATCAAATACTTATGTCATGCAATAAAATGCAAATTAATTACTTAAAAATCATACAATGTGATTTTCTGGATTTTTGTTTTAGATTCCGTCTCTCACAGTTGAAGTGTACCTATGATAAAAATTACAGACCTCTACATGCTTTGTAAGTAGGAAATCCTGCAAAATCGGCAGTGTATCAAATACTTGTTCTCCCCACTGTATGTATGTATGTGTGTGTGTGTGTGTGTATATGTGTGTATAAAAACATATGTTGGATTGGAAGTGATGCAGACAATTACATTGATGGAAGTTACAATCTATCTGCAATATTAAAGCTGATCTACCCCCTAAAAAAACAACTAATGAACTTATCCTCTGCAGCAGAGGTAACTCTGGGTCTTCCATGCCTGTGGCGGTCCTCATGAGAGCCAGTTTCATCATAGCGCTTGATGGCTTTTGCGACTGCACTTGATAAACTTTCAAGGTTATTGACATTTTCGTTATTGACTGACTTTCATGTTTTAAAGTAATGATGGACTGTCGTTTCTCTTTGCTTATTTGAGCTGTTCTTGCCATAATGGACTTGGTCTTTTACCAAATAGGGCTATCTTCTGTATACCACCCCTACCTTGTCACAACACAACTGATTGGCTCAAACGCATTAAGAAGGAAAGAAATTCCACAAATTAACTTTTAACAAGGCACACCTGTTAATTGAAATGCATTCCAGGTGACTACCTCATGAAGTTGGTTGAGAGAATGCCAAGAGTGTGCAAAGCTGTCATCAAGGCAAACTGGCTATTTAAAGAATCTCAAATATAAAATATATTTCGATTTGTTTAACACTTTTTGGGTACTACATGATTCCAAATATGTTATTTCGTAATTTTGATGTCTTCACTATTATTCTACAATGTAGAAAATAGTAAAAATAAAGATTAATCCTGTAATGAGGTGTGTCCAAACCTTTGACTGGTCTGCTAAATGACTTAAATGTAAATGTAGTGTATATGTTTTTATACATTTTTTGTTCAATAACAACAAAAGTGGTTGCAATGGAATGATGCGCACATTTAAACAAACAAGGCCATTTGGCTTCTCTGTTATGCATGCATGTTCTATCTTTCATTTAGCATGACTGGTTTGTCCACTTTGTGCAATTTAATGTTCATATCTGTCCGTGGCAGAGAGGCAGTGAATCAGAGGGTGTCGTGATGAGTATTCACTCAGTCATTTCAGCCACTCGAGACCATGGTGTCTCCATAGACCATAGAGCTCTCTGCAGGAATCACTTATGAATTCCTAGCATCTGTCTGTGGTTTAATATAAACAGCAACATGACACTATCCACTCAGGCATGTGGTGAACCAGGAAGAGAATGCAAATGAAATGGTAGTTCAGTGGAATGAATGCCTGTCACCCAGGTAGTGTCTCCAGTAGCTAAGAGCTAAGTTAGAAGTTTGGCAAAAAGCATGCAATGAGTGTCATGTTCAGGGGATGGAAGGGTGACCTCTGAACTACTTCTTCCTTGTTCCATCCAGGAGAGAGAAGTGGTAGCTGGGAAATCTAACACCCATGTGTTGACATTCCTGAAGTATTTGAATTTGGGATGACAGTTTGAATGTGAGGCCATTTAAGATTTACAACCAGCATGTTTGTCTTGTCAGAGAAAGCTGGAGAAAGCAGTAGGCTAATAGACGTAGGTGGCAGGCCTCCTTTACCCATGATGAATTCCACAGATGTGGGGAGGAGTGTGTGTGGGATGAAGACGGAGAGATGCTTCTGTGCAGAGGCCTCTCTTGGCCCTGTCATGTGACAGTGGCAGATTATCTTTGCTGTGACCATGACCATTGCTGTAAACTATTAAAAAATATATTTATCTCTCTCTCTCATATATATATATATATATATATATATATTAGATATACCGTGAGGGGGAAAACGTATTTGATCCCCTGCTGATTTTGTACGTTTGCCCACTGACAAAGACATGATCAGTCTATAATTTTAATGGTAGGTTTATTTGAACAGTGAGAGACAGAATAACAACAACAAAAATCCTGAAAAACACATGTCAAAAATGTTATGAATTGATTTGCATTTTAATGAGGGAAATAAGTATTTGACCCCTCTGCAAAACATGACTTAGTACTTGGTGGAAAAACCCTTGTTGGCAATCACAGAGGTCAGACGTTTCTTGTAGTTGGCCACCAGGTTTGCACACATCTCAGGAGGGATTTTGTCCCACTCCTCTTTGCAGATCTTCTCCAAGTCATTAAGGTTTCAGGGCTAATGTTTGGCAACTCGAACCTTCGGCTAGGCCACTCCAGGACCTTAATGTGCTTCTTCTTGAGCCACTCCTTTGTTGCCTTGGCCGTGTGTTTTGGGTCATTGTCATGCTGGAATAACCATCCACGACCCATTTTCAATGCCCTGGCTGAGGGAAGGAGGTTCTCACCCAAGATTTGACGGTACATGGCCCCGTCCATCGTCCCTTTGATGCAGTGAAGTTGTCCTGTCCCCTTAGCAGAAAAACACCCCCAAAGCATAATGTTTCCACCTCCATGTTTGACGGTGGGGGTGGTGTTCTTGGGGTCATAGGCAGCATTCCTCCTTCTCCAAACACGGCGAGATGAGTTGATGCCAAAGAGCTCAATTTTGGTCTCATCTGACCACAACACTTTCACCCAGTTCTCCTCTGAATCATTCAGATGTTCATTGGCAAACTTCAGACGGGCCTGTATATGTGCTTTCTTGAGCAGGGGGACCTTGCGGGCACTGCAGGATTTCAGTCCTTCACGGCGTAGTGTGTTACCAATTGTTTTCTTGGTGACTATGGTTCCAGCTGCCTTGAGATCATTGACAAGTTCCTCCCGTGTAGTTCTGGGCTGATTCCTCACCGTTCTCATGATCATTGCAACTCCACGAGGTGAGATCTTGCATGGAGCCCCAGGCCGAGGGAGATTGACATTTCTTTTGTGTTTCTTCCATTTGCGAATAATCGCACCAACTTGTCACCTTCTCACCAAGCTGCTTGGCGATGGTCTTGTAGCCCATTCCAGCCTTGTGTAGGTCTACAGTCTTGTCCCTGACATCCTTGGAGAGCTCTTTGGTCTTGGCCATGGTGGAGAGTTTGGAATCTGATTGATTGATTGCTTCTGTGGACAGGTGTCTTTTATACAGGTAACAAACTGAGATTAGGAGCACTCCCTTTAAGAGTGTGCTCCTAATCTCAGCTCGTTACCTGTATAAAAGACACCTGGGAGCCAGAAATCTTTCTGATTGAGAGGGGGTCAAATACTTATTTCCCTCATTGAAATGCAAATCAATTTATAACATTTTTGACATGCGTTTTTCTGGATTTTGTTGTTGTTATTCTGTCTCTCAATGTTCAAATAAACCTACCATTAAAATTATAGACTGATCATTTCTTTGTCAGTAGGCAAACATACAAAATCAGCAGGGGATCAAATACTTTTTTCGCTCACTGTATATATATATATATATATATATACAGTGGGGAAAAAAAGTATTTAGTCAGCCACCAATTGTGCAAGTTCCCCCACTTAAAAAGATGAGAGAGGCCTGTAATGTCCATCATAGGTACAGGTCAACTATGACAGACAAATTGAGGAAAAAAAATCCAGAAAATCACAATGTAGGATTTTTTATGAATTTATTTGCAAATTATGGTGGGAAATAAGTATTTGGTCACCTACAAACAAGCAAGATTTCTGGCTCTCACAGACCTGTAACTTCTTCTTTAAGAGGCTCCTCTGTCCTCCACTCGTTACCTGTATTAATGGCACCTGTTTGAACTTGTTATCAGTATAAAAGACACCTGTCCACAACCTCAAAGAGTCACACTCCAAACTCCACTATGGCCAAGACCAAAGAGCTGTCAAAGGACACCAGAAACAAAATTGTAGACCTGCACCAGGCTGGGAAGACTGAATCTGCAATAGGTAAGCAGCTTGGTTTGAAGAAATCAACTGTGGGAGCAATTATTAGGAAATGGAAGACATACAAGACCACTGATAATCTCCCTTGATCTGGGGCTCCACGCAAGATCTCACCCCGTGGGGTCAAAATGATCACAAGAACGGTGAGCAAAAATCCCAGAACCACAAGGGGGGGACCTAGTGAATGACCTGCAGAGAGCTGGGACCAAAGTAACAAAGCCTACCATCAGTAACACACTACGCCGCCAGGGACTCAAATCCTGCAGTGCGAGACGTGTCCCCCTGCTTAAGCAAGTACATGTCCAGGCACGTCTGAAGTTTGCTAGAGTGCATTTGGATGATCCAGAAGAGGATTGGGAGAATGTCATATGGTCAGATGAAACCAAAATATAAATTTTTGGTAAAAACTCA
Source organism: Coregonus clupeaformis (assembly GCF_020615455.1). Lineage (NCBI taxonomy): Eukaryota > Metazoa > Chordata > Actinopteri > Salmoniformes > Salmonidae > Coregonus > Coregonus clupeaformis. The sequence continues at coordinate 30,859,307 of NC_059221.1, read as the reverse complement.
ACTCGTCGTGTTTGGAGGACAAAGAATGCTGAGTTGCATCCAAAGAACACCATACCTACTGTGAAGCATGGGGGTGGAAACATCATGCTTTGGGGCTGTTTTTCTGCAAAGGGACCAGGACGACTGATCCGTTTTAAAGGAAAGAATGAATGGGGCCATGTATTGTGAGATTTTGAGTGAAAACCTCCTTCCATCAGCAAGGGCATTGAAGATGAAACGTGGCTGGGTCTTTCAGCATGACAATGATCCCAAACACACCGCCCGGGCAACGAAGGAGTGGCTTCGTAAGAAGCATTTCAAGGTCCTGGATTGGCCTAGCCAGTCTCCAGATCTCAACCCCATAGAAAATCTTTGGAGGGAGTTGAAAGTCTGTGTTGCCCATCGACAGCCCCAAAACATCACTGCTCTAGAGGAGATCTGCATGGAGGAATGGGCCAAAATACCAGCAACAGTGTGTGAAAACCTTGTGAAGACTTACAGAAAACGTTTGACCTGTGTCATTGCCAACAAAGGGTATATAACAAAGTATTGAGAAACTTTTGTTATTGACCAAATACCTTTTTTCCACCATAATTTGCAAATAAATTTATTAAAAATCCTACAATGTGATTTTCTGGATTTTTTTTTCTTATTTAGTCTGTCATAGTTTACGTGTACCTATGATGAAAATTACAGGCCTCTCTCATCTTCTTAAGTGGGAGAACTTGCACAATTGGTGGCTGACTAAATACTTTTTCCCCCCACTGTATATAACTCAGCAAAAAAAGAAATGTCCTCTCACTGGTGTGGCCAACAGCTGCATTAAGTACTGCAGTGCATCTCCTCCTCATGGACTGCACCAGATTTGCCAGTTCTTTCTGTGAGATGTTACCCCACTCTTCCACCAAGGCACCTGCAAGTTCCCGGACATTTCTCTGGGGAATGGCCCTAGCCCTTACCCTCCTATCCAACAGGTCCCAGACGTGCTCAATGGGATTGAGATCCGGGCTCCTCGCTGGCCATGGCAGATCACTGACATTCCTGTCTTGCAGGAAATCACACACAGAACGAGCAGTATGGCAGGTGGCATTGTCATGCTGGAGGGTCATGTCAGGATGAGCCTGCAGGAAGGGTAGCACATGAGGGAGGAGGATGTCTTCCCTGTAACGCACAGCGTTGAGATTGCTTGCGATTACAACAAGCTCAGTCCGATGATGCTGTGACACGCCGCCCCAGACCATGACGGACCCTCCACCTCCAAATCGATCCCGCTCTAGAGTACAGGCCTCGGTGTAACGCTCATTCCTTCGACGATAAACGTGAATCCGACCATCACCCCTGGTGAGACAAAACCGCGACTCGTCAGTGAAGAGCACTTTTTGCCTGTCCTGTCAGGTCCAGCGATGGTGGATTTGTGCCCATAGGCGACAACGTTGCTGGTGATGTCTGGTGAAGACCTTCCTTACAACAGGCCTACAAGCCCTCAGTCCAGTCTCTCTCAGCCTATTGTGGACAGTCTGAGCACTGATGGAGGGATTGTGCGTTCCTGGTGTAACTCGGGCAGTTGTTGTTGCCATCCTGTACCTGTCCCGCAGGTGTGATGTTTGGATGTACCGATCCTGTGCAGGTGTTGTTACACATGGTCTGCCACTGCGAGGACGATCAGCTGTCCGTCCTGTCTCCCTGTAGCGCTGTCTTAGGCGTCTCACAGTACGGACATTGCAATTTATTGCCCTGGCCACATCTGCAGTCCTCATGCTTCCTTGCAGCATGCCTAAGGCACGTTCACGCAGACGAGCAGGGACCCTGGGCATCTTTCTTTTGGTGTTTTTCAGAGTCAGTAGAAAGGCCTCTTTTAGTGTCCTAAGTCTTCATAACTGTGACCTTAATTGCCTACCGTCTGTAAGCTGTTAGTGCCTTAACGACCGTTCCACAGGTGCATGTTCATTAATTGTTTATGGATCATTGAACTAGCATGCAAAACAGTGTTTAAACCCTTTACAATGAAGATCTGTGAAGTTATTTGGATTTTTACGAATTATCTTTGAAAGACAGGGTCCTGAAAAAGGGATGTTTCTTTTTTTGCTGAGTTTATATATAGTGTGCGACTCTTTATTTTGATAGTTTACAGATTATTCGCCGTTATACAGCACCTCTACACAAAATAATTTTCTCTGGGTGTGCGCCATTTCATGCTTTTTTCATGACCATTGCTGCCGCTACACATCTATAAATAGGTTGTTTCACTGCATAACTTTGATTGTGCTCACTGTTCATCTTTTAAAAAACAATACGACTGTATGTAAGAAAAGGGCTAGTTTTAAGTCCTTGCCTTAAATGATCATCATTGTGGACTGAGGGCCTAAACCGAATAGAACCCTCCCCCAATTGGGTTATCAAATTAGATTTTGAGATTTGGGTGGGTAGTTTCCAGAAAGACAATTACACAACTTTTATGTCTCAAGTGTTCCAATGTTATTTTCTCTGCCCAAAATGAGAAGGCAGAAATAGAAGCTAATCTTGACAGGAAAACTACAGCGCATTAGTTCCAGATAAGAACTTGGATCCCGACAGAAACCAGTGTTATTTATAGGCTCCCACTGCGGTTACTCTGTTAAAACAAATGGAAAAGGCCCCCGCCTCGCCACTCTGAGCCTGGTATTTCACAAGAGAAACAGACACCTCTAATGAACCCTCCACTACGATGTGTTTGTTTGTACGACCCTTCTTTCACCCCACAGAGTGAGTAGCCTCAGTAGCACTGGAGGACAAAATGTGTGTCCTCCTAAAATGAGAGACAGAGTTGTGTGTGGCGTGATGTGTGCATTAGTATTTGAAAAGGTCTGTTTGTAACTAGGTCCAGAGACATACATTAACAGTTTCATCCAGGCATGTTTCCGAGCCCTGGCAGCATGGGAGCTCCTGCCCCAGAGGTTATGGTCTCCCTGGCCTGGCCTGGTGTGTCTCCCTCTCTGTCTCCTTCTCCCTCCCTGCTGCTCTCAGTGGTCTCCTGCCCACCTGCTGGGACCCCAGCCAGACTTCTGAAAGCACCAACCCCCTACTCCCAGACTTCAAAGATGTTTTACTTGGAGTCAGAGAAAATTGTCCTCAATAATATGCACACAGGCTACCAATTAGCCCCAGCTCGTTTTAACTTCTGCTTTGCTGACATTTTCTTGCTTTTCCAAGCTCAGTCTTGTTTATTTTGTGTGAGGAAGTATTTTTATATTAAGAAATGTCAATGCTAAAATGGTTGTATTGAACAAACCAAGCTAATCTGTATTCTCCAGAGTCTATGTGCACTTCCCACCATCATATTGATGTGAACATTGATGGATACACTGTTATTAGAGCAGGTTTCTTCAGTTTATTCTGGACTGGTGGTAGACGTAAACATTTTATTATTCACTTTCTGAACTGTTGAGATCCTCTCTCACTCTCAATCTCACTCTTCAATTCAATTTCAATTCAATGTAAGGGCTTTATTGGCATGAGAAACGTATGTTAACATTTCCAAAGCATTTGAAGTTGATAGTAAACAAAAGTGAAATAAACAATAAATATTAACAGTAAACATTAAACTCAGAAGTTCCAAAAGAATAAAGACATTTCAAATGTCATATTATGTATACAGTGGGGAAAAAAAGTATTTAGTCAGCCACCAATTGTGCAAGTTCTCCCACTTAAAAAGATGAGAGAGGCCTGTAAATTTCATCATAGGTACACGTCAACTATGACAGACAAATTGAGAAAAAAAATTCCAGAAGATCACATTGTAGGATTTGTAATGAATTTATTTGCAAATTATGGTGGAAAATAAGTATTTGGTCACCTACAAACAAGCAAGATTTCTGGCTCTCACAGACCTGTAACTTCTTCTTTAAGAGGCTCCTCTGTCCTCCACTCGTTACCTGTATTAATGGCACCTGTTTGAACTTGTTATCAGTATAAAAGACACCTGTCCACAACCTCAAACAGTCACACTCCAAACTCCACTATGGCCAAGACCAAAGAGCTGTCAAAGGACACCAGAAACAAAATTGTAGACCTGCACCAGGCTGGGAAGACTGAATCTGCAATAGGTAAGCAGCTTGGTTTGAAGAAATCAACTGTGGGAGCAATTATTAGGAAATGGAAGACATACAAGACCACTGATAATCTCCCTCGATCTGGGGCTCCACACAAGATCTCACCCCGTGGGGTCAAAATGATCCCAAGAACGGTGAGCAAAAATCCCAGAACCACACGGGGGGACCTGGGGAATGACCTGCAGAGAGCTGGGACCAAAGTAACAAAGCCTACCATCAGTAACACACTACGCCGCCAGAGACTCTCATCCTGCAGTCCCCCTGCTTAAACCAGTACATGTCCAGGCACGTCTGAAGTTTGCTAGAGTGCATTTGGATGATCCAGAAGAGGATTGGGAGAATGTCATATGGTCAGATGAAACCAAAATAGAACTTTTTGGTAAAAACTCAACTCGTCGTGTTTGGAGGACAAAGAATGCTGAGTTGCATCCAAAGAACACCATACCTACTGTGAAGCATGGGGGTGGAAACATCATGCTTTGGGGCTGTTTTTCTGCAAAGGGACCAGGACGACTGATCCGTGTAAAGGAAAGAATGAATGGGGCCATGTATCGTGAGATTTTGAGTGAAAACCTCCTTCCATCAGCAAGGGCATTGAAGATGAAACGTGGCTGGGTCTTTCAGCATGACAATGATCCCAAACACACCGCCCGGGCAACGAAGGAGTGGCTTCGTAAGAAGCATTTCAAGGTCCTGGAGTGGCCTAGCCAGTCTCCAGATCTCAACCCCATAGAAAATCTTTGGAGGGAGTTGAAAGTCCGTGTTGCCCAGCGACAGCCCCAAAATATCACTGCTCTAGAGGAGATCTGCATGGAGGAATGGGCCAAAATACCAGCAACAGTGTGTGAAAACCTTGTGAAGACTTACAGAAAAAGTTTGACCTGTGTCATTGCCAACAAATGGTATATAACAAAGTATTGAGAAATTTTTGTTATTGACCAAATACTTATTTTCCACCATAATTTGCAAATAAATTCATTAAAAATCCTACAATTTGATTTTCTGGAATTTTTTTTCTCATTTTGTCTGTCATAGTTGACGTGTACCTATGATGAAAATTACAGGCCTCTCTCATCTTTTTAAGTGGGAGAACTTGCACAATTGGTGGCTGACTAAATACTTTTTTTCCCCACTGTATATATATATCCAGTCTCTCTCTCTCTCTCTCTCTCTCTCTCCCCCCCTCCTCTCCCCCCACATCTCTCTCTCTCTCCCTCTCTCTCTCTCTCTCCACACCTCTCTCTCTCTCCACACCTCTCTGTGCATACAACATACGTCTGATGTGGTGTCTGTGGCCAACATCTAGCAGAGCTGGGAGGAAACACAGAGATGCACAAGGAGAAACCTTGGGTCGTCGGCATCACTGGGAATTGCTGCTGCCTGGTCCGTCCGGTTGGATTGTAGCTGAAACTAAAAAGCAGCTTTCTCTTTCAAATAAAATGTTGGTAGAGGATATAGCAGGGGTCTCCAACAGGTCGATCGCCGCCCACCTATGAGTAGCTCATCAAACAATTCTGAAAATACATGCAATTTTCATGTGTTCCACCGCAAACTGTCATAAACATATCTCACAAGTATCAGACATTGCAAGCTCCCAGCTACTATATAATCAACTCAACATTGACATTATCCCACTCCTGGCTACATTTTTACATTTTTAGTCATTTAGCAGACGCTCTTATCCAGAGCGACTTACAGTTAGTAGGCTAGCCACTATTGGCTTAAAAAGCCAAACCTAACGCAATATCTGCTCATTAATTTCCAGAAATATTGCCCCTGTCTTGTGGGTTAACAGAAATACTTTCCCCAAAACCTTCTCAACTAAATGTTAACTGCAAAGTAGGCTTACCTGGCAGAGGTATATCATGAATAAGTATTCAGTCCCCTTTTTCCACATTTTGTTATGTTACAGCCTTATTCCAACATTGATTAAATAAAAAAAATTCCTCATCAATCTACACACGATACCCCATAATGACAAAGCGAAAACCATTTTTTAGAAATGTTTACAACAAAAAAACAGATACCTTTTTTATATAAGTATTCAGACTCTTTGCTATGAGACTCGAAATTGAGCTCAGGTGCATCCTGTTTCCATTGATCATCCTTGGGATGTTCCTACAACTTCATTGGAGTCCACTGTGGTAAATTCAATTGCTTGGACATGATTTGGAAAGGCACACACCTGTCAATATAAGGTCCCACAGTTGACAGTGCATGTCAGAGCAAAAACCAAGCCATGAGGTCGAAGGAATTGTCCAAAGAGCTCTGAGACAGGATTGTGTCGAGGCACAGATCTGGGGAAGGGTACCAAAATATTTCTGCAGCATTGAAGGTCCCCAAGAACACAGTGGCCTCCATCATTCTTAAATGGAAGAAGTTTGGTACCACCAAGACTCTTCCTAGACCTGGCCGCCTGGCCAAACTGAGAAATCGGGGGAGAAGGGCCTTGGTCAGGCAGGTGACCAAGAACCTGATGGTCACTCTGACAGAGATCCAGAGATCCTCTGTGGAGATGGGATAACCTTCCAGAAGGACAACCATCTCTGCAGCACTCCACCAATCAGGCCTTTATGGTAGAATGTCCAGACGGAAGCCACTCCTCAGTAAAAGGCACATGACAGCCTGCTTGGAGTTTGCCAAAAGGCACCTAAAGACTCTCAGACCATGAGAAACAAGGTTCTCTGGTCTGATGAAACTAAGATTGAACTCTTTGGCCTGAATGCCAAGCGTCACGTTTGGAGGAAACCTGGCACCATCCCTACGGTGAAGCTTGGGGGCAGCATCATGCTGTGGGGATGTTTTTCAGTGGCAGGGACTGGGAGACTAGTCAGGATCGAGGGAAAGATGAACGGAGCAAAGTACAGCGAGATGCTTGATGAAAACCTGCTCCAGAGTGCTCAGGACCTCAGACTGGTGCGAAGGTTCACCTTCCAACAGGACAACGACCCTAAGCACACAGCCAAGACAACGCAGGAGTGGCTTCGGGACACGTCTCTGAATGTCCTTGAGTGGCCCAGCCAGAGCCCGGACTTGAACCCGATCGGACATCTCTGGAGAGACCTGAAAATAGCGGGGCAGCTACGCTCCCCATCCAACCTGACAGAGCTTGAGAGGATCTGCAGAGAAGAATGGGAGAAACTCCCCAAATACAGGTGTGCCAAGCTTGTAGCGTCATACCCAAGAAGACTCTAGGCTGTAATTGCTGCCAAAGGTGCTTCAACAAAGTACTGAGTAAAGGGTCTGAATACTTATGTAAATGTGATGTTTCAGTTGTTTTTATACATTTGCTAACATTTCTAAAAGCCTGTTTTTGCTTTGTCATTATGGGGTATTGTGTGTAGATTGAGGAGGGGGGGGGGGACAATTAAATCCATTTCAGAAAAAGGCTGTAACGTAACAAAATGTGGAAAAGTCAAGGGGTCTGAATACTTTCCGAATGCACTGTATAATTTGTATCGATAATTAGTATTTTGCTAACTTCGCCATGAAATGAGCAGCAGCGGTACAGAAGCATCGCTGGACCGGCACATTAGACGGCACATTCCTCACTCGCTAGATGCACAATTAAAGGGCTAGATGCACAACTAGTTTTCTTCCAGAACTAACAAAATGTTTCTTGATGCGATGTAGGGATTGACATGGACTCAGAACATCCAATTTGGTTGTTTCTCTGAAAAATAATAAAAATCTAAAACCAGGAAAAATAAAACTGAGAACCTAATTTGGGAAAATACAAAACATATAATTTGGGGGAAAAATCACAGATTTTATAGGGCCTCCTTTAGAGTTGTTTATTAACCATTATTTGACCAGTTATATTGACAGAAAAGAGTGCACTACTTTCTCTTGTACTCTAAGAACCCGGGGAAGAGTTGCAGGGCCGAAAAGACGAATGTGCCTATTTGAAAGCTAGAAAAAAATGAGTAGCTCGTGACACGTTTACTTTTTTGAAGTAGCTCTCATTCTAGAAACGGTTGGATACTCTTGGGATATAGCATGGAGGGTGAGGTTGGCAGGGCTGTGTAGTTACTTCCATGGCATCTGTTGGGAAATCAGTGTGGGAAACGCCAGCCTGTTTGAGGGACATGCTGAAAGAAAATTATTCTTTTCTCACACCATCTGATCCTCTTCATCTTTCAAATTCTGTAACTTTTTTTCCCATCTCTTTGGCACCAGTGTGTCTTTGTTAGGGGACGTGGTTTTTCTGGTTTTCCTTTGGCCCGTTAACATGCTCTGCTATCAGAGCGGCGTGTGGCATAAGCGGTTTATCCTTGCCTCCTGCATCACAGATGCTGTGTGAAACAGACGCTCACTGAGAGTTGTTCACGTGCCATAAAGACTCAATCATGCTGCACAGCCATACACACAGGCTGAAATGTTGGTAAAATATTCTGAATTAACAACTAGCTAAAGCTGTAAACTAACTCTGATTGCTAATGAGCTAAACCTGACAGACTGCCTCTGTCCATAACTATTATATGTTCATTGCAGGGATTTTGCTTCCACTCCCTATCGACTGTAAGGCATTGGGTATCATTTCTAGGGCTTCAGTGATTTGGCCGAAATGCCTAGTACTGCTGAAATGGCATTGAGCTAATGCCAATGATGTCCCTCTTGTCAAACATCTCATTGTGAGTGATTTTAGGACTGCTTTTTAAAGTCAGAGCTTTGTAAGCTCTTACTCTGGAGGTTTTTTTGCTGAATGCAATATTCTAGTAAAGAAATGCAATGTGTGCTTTCCAGGATAAATTGTAATTTCCATGTAAAAGGACCAATGACCAACATTATGTGAAGTTCATAGGAGCATGTCAAATTGGGTTTCAAATGAAATCTAAGAGTCTTGAGAAATTAAGGCATATTTAAAATGTTCTACGATTTTTGCTCCTACAAATTTGGAATAAGCAAAGACTGTTTTTTTTTTCACACAGATGGAAAATGGGTCTTAGAAAACATCTACCAGAGAAAGTCTTAAGATATTACAAATACATCAAAACCTACTTACATGCAATGTTGCCTCATTTTTTTTAGGCACTGAGCAAATTTCTGGTCTGCTGGGCGCAAACTTGAACATTGTGAAAATGCTGTGCAACTTCCGCCGCGTTTACTGTGAACACTGAGGCTGTATTCGCTTTAAGTTACAGTTTTAACAGTAGTCAAGTAGGCTACTGTGGCTATTTGATCATAATGTAGGCCTACAAGAGTGGTCTACCATCAAAAACAATCGACAAAATCCCATAACATTTTAACATGGAAATAGCTCTTCTATCATTCAGCCTATAGTAGCAGCCAATGTGTGGTGTTTAATGTAGGCCTACATTCCATGAGAGTTTTGAAAAAAAACATGCAGGGCTTGACATTAACTTGTTTATCCACTTGTCCTTTAGAGAAGGTGACTGGAAATGTTGTTGTTTGATGCAAGAAACTACTTAGCAAAATAAAATGCATCATTATTCCCATACCATTATTACATAGAATCAGACAAATCATGCTACCCTCTGCCTATTGGCTACTTAGCTTATTCAAGCCTGTCTCAAAATACAACACTGCCCCTTTAAGACAAAAAAAAGCTATTTACCAGACACACTTTTCAAAGATGGCTAGAAATGCACGTTTTGTGCTCTTGTTGGATGCAATCACTCTCCCATTGCTGACTACACATTATCTATGAATGTGCTAATGACTCACTAACTAGCAAAGGAAATGCAAAAATGTGCACACTTGGCTACATGTAGCTCTCGCTTTGATCTCAAAACAAGCGCATCTACTCATGTCCGCTCATGCTGTAAACACAGTCCAGTTCAAAGTGAATGGCACAGATCCATACAGTGCCTTCGGAAAGTATTCAGACCCCTTGACTTTTTCCACATTTTGTTAGGTTACAGCCTTATTCTAAATTTATTAAATATTTTTTTTCCCCTCATCAATCTACACACAATACCCCATAATGACAAAGCAAAAACAGGTTTTTAGAAATGTTTGCTAATTTATTAAAAATACAACACTGATATTACATTTACATAAGTATTCTGACCCTTTACTCAGTACTTTGTTGAAGCACATTGGGCAGCGATTACAGCGTCAAGTCTTCTTGGGTATGACGCTACAAACTTGGCACACCTGTATTTGGGGAGTTTCTCCCATTCTTCTCTGCAGATCCTCTCAAGCTCTGTCAGGTTGAATGGGGAGCGTTGCTGCTCAGCTATTTTCAGGTCTCTCCAGAGATGTTCGATCGGGTTCTTGTCCGGGCTCTGGCTGGGCCACTCATGGACATTCATAGACTCGACCCAAAGCCACTCCTGCGTTGTCCTGGCTGTGTGCTTATGGTCATTGTCCTGTTGGAAGGTGATCCTTTGCACCAGTCTGAGGTCCTGAGCACTCTGGAGCAGGTTTTCATCAAGGATCTCTCTGTACTTTGCTCCGTTCATCTTTGCCTCGATCCTGACTAGTCCACCAGTCCCTGCCGCTGAAAACCATCCCCGCAGCATGATGCTGCCACCACCATGCTTCACCGTAGGGATCTTGCCAGGTTTCCTCCAGACATGATGCTTGGCATTCAGGCCAAATAGTTATATATTGGTTTCATCAGACCAGAGGATCTTGTTTCTCATGATCTGAGAGTCTTTAGGTGCCTTTTGGCAAACTCCAAGCGAGCTGTTGTGGCTTTTACTGAGGAGTGGCTTCCGTCTGGCCACTCTACCATAAAAGCCTTGATTGGTGGAGTGCTGCAGAGATGGTTGTCCTTCTGGACGGTTCTCCCATCTCCACAGAGGAACTCTAGAGCTCTGTCAGAGTAACCATCGGGTTCTTGATCACCTCCCTGACCAAGGCCGATTGCTCAGTTCGGCTGTGGGGCCAGCTCTAGGAAGAGTCTTGGTGGTTCTTGGGGACTGTCACGGTTTCGGCCGAGGCTGCTCCTCTTCCTTGTTCGGGCAGGCTTCGGCGGTCGTCGTCTCCGGAGTACTAGCTGCCACCGTTCTATGTTTCATGTTCGTTTGGTTTTGTCTCTTTGTAACACCTGTCCCTTGTTTGTGTTTGATTATGTTCCCTATTTAGTTTCGTTTGTTTGGGTCAGGTGTTATGCGTGATTGTATTTTGTCAGCTTGCCACAGAGGAGTTTGTTCTCTCTCGTTTATTGTCATTTTCGAGAGTTCGACTGCGTGCGCTTTTTCTTGTTTTCCGCACTGTGTTTGTGCGTAATTGTTCGCGCCCGCCCGGTTGGGTTGGCGACTCTTTACCTGTTTTTGGAATTACTAAAGTCTGTTGAAGTCATCCTGGTTCCTGCGCTTGATTCCCTACACTCATCCACACACAGCACTCTGACAGAATCACGCATCATTCCATGGAATCAGCAGGAGCGACCGCGCCAACAGCAGGTATGGAGGAACGTCTTCGTGGGCAGGAGGATCGGATTAACCAGGTCTGTCATGCCCTGGAGGGGGTGATGAACACTCTCCACCGATGGGAAACCAGCGGGGTACCCACGACCCCACCTACCGAACCATCCCCATCGGTCAGTCCTCCTGTCCCATCTCCGGAACCCAGTGGGATTCGGCTCTCGCTCCCGAGGGCGTGCGACGGCTCCACTGCCGGGTGTCAAGGGTTCCTGCTGCAAGTGGAGCTCTACCTCGCCACCGTACACCCGGCGCCCTCGGGACACGAGAGCGTCTCAGCCCTCATCTCCTGTCTCACCGGCAAGGCGTTGGAGTGGGCCAACGCCGAATGGAGGAGAATGGACGCCGCTACCACTACCTATGCGGAGTTCTCCCGCCGCTTCCGTGCTGTGTTTGACCATCCACCAGAGGGGAAGGCGGCGGGGGGAGCGCTCTGTTCTACCTCCGACAGGGGATGAGGAGCGCCCAGGACTTTGCCTTGGAATTCCGGACTCTAGCGGCCGATGCAGGGTGGAATGAGCGGGCCCATATAGACCACTTCCGTTGCAGCCTCCGGGGAGGACGTCCAGCGAGAGTTGGCGTGCAGGGACACCTCGTTGACCTTTGAACAACTTGTCGACATGGCCATTCGGCTGGATACCCTGCTCGCCACCCGTGGACGTCCCCGGGTGGGGTTCGCCCATTCCACTCTCCAGCACCTCCGAGCCGAGCCCTATGGAGCTCGGGGGTGCTGGCGCTAGAGAACGGAGGAGTAGGAACCCGAGGGGGCCGTTCCCTGCACTAACTGTGGCCGTGGAGGGCACACCGCGGCTAGGTGTTGGGGAGGGTCCCCCGGTGGAGGAGAAGGCAGGTCACGCATTGGGGGGTCCCCCAGGTGAGTAGGCGCCCTACTTACCCAGAGCTTTCTGTCGTGCACCTAACCTTGCCTGTTTGTTTTCCACAGGTTGCACCTCGTTCCCAGCATAAGGCGCTGGTAGATTCAGGCGCAGCTGGGAATTTTGTAGATCGCCAGTTTTGTATAGAGTTAGGGATTCCCCTCCTTCCAGTTGATAAGCCTTTCCCTGTTCATGCCCTAGATAGCCGTCCGTTAGGGTCTGGGTTGATTAGGGAGGTCACAGCGCCCCTTCAAATGATGGCGCAGGAGGGTCATGAGGAGACGATTCAGCTCTATCTGATTGACTCTCCTGCGTATCCGGTAGTGCTGGGCCTTCCCTGGTTGATGACCCATGACCCTACTATTATGTGGCGAGAGAAAGCTCTTAAAGGGTGGTCTGCCCAGTGTGAGGGGCGGTGTCTGGGTGTTTCCATAGGGGCGACCTCGGTGGAAAGTCCGAATCTAATGACAGCACTGCATATTCCCCCCGAGTATGAGGATTTGAAACTGGTGTTTAGTAAGACTAGGGCGGCGCAGCTGCCGCCTCATAGACGGGGGGATTGTGCGATAGATCTCCAGTCAGGAGCAGCTCTCCCGCGGAGCCATGTGTATCCCTTGTCTCAAGAGGAGAGGAAGGCAATGGAGACGTACATCGCTGAGTCTCTGAGACAGGGATACATACGGGCCTCCACTTCACCCGCTTCCTCAAGTTTCTTTTTTGTGAAGAAAAAGGATGGAGGTCTGCGCCCGTGTATTGATTACCGCGGTCTCAATCAGATTACGGTGAAGTACAGCTATCCACTTCCTCTGATTGCGACTATGACGGAGTCACTGCACGGTGCGCAGTTCTTTACAAAATTGGATCTCAGGAGCGCATATAACTTGGTGCGCATTAGAGAGGGCGATGAATGGAAGACAGCGTTTAGCACGACTTCCGGACACTACGAGTATCTAGTCATGCCATATGGGTTAATGAATGCTCCCTCAGTCTTCCAATCCTTCGTCGATGAGATTTTCCGGGACATGCAGGGACAGGGAGTAGTCGTGTACATCGACGACATTCTGGTGTACAGTCCTACCCGAGCAGAGCATGTAGCCCTGGTGCGCCGAGTATTGAGGAGGCTGTTGGAGCATGACCTATATGTCAAGGCAGAGAAATGTCTGTTTTTCCAGAAGTCGGTCTCCTTTCTGGGTTACCAGTTGTCTGCGTCAGGGGTGAAGATGGAGGTAGACCGGGTGTCAGCTGTGCGTAATTGGCAGACCCCAACCACTGTGAAGGAGGTGCAACAGTTCTTGGGTTTTGCGAATTATTACCGGAGGTTTATCCGGGGTTTTGGACAGGTGGCAGCTCCCATAACGTCTCTGTTAAAGGGGGGTCCGGTGCGCTTGCGGTGGTCAGCTGAGGCGGACAGGGCTTTTGGGAGACTGAAGGACCGGTTTACCTCGGCGCCGGTGTTGGCGCATCCGGATCCCTCTTTACCGTTCCAGGTAGAGATGGACGCGTCAGAGGCCGGTATAGGGGCCGTTCTTTCCCAACGTTCTGGCACTCCACCTAAACTCCGTCCCTGTGCATTTTATTCTAAAAAGCTCAGTCCGGCGGAGCGGAATTATGACGTAGGAGACAGGGAGCTGTTAGCCGTGGTACAGGCCCTAAAGGTGTGGCGGCATTGGCTCGAGGGGGCTCAACACCCTTTCCTCATTCTAACTGACCATCGTAACCTGGAGTACATCCGGGCAGCTAGGAGACTGAATCCTCGCCAGGCCCGCTGGACTATGTTTCTAGCCCGGTTTGTGTTTAAAATCACATACATCCCTGGGTCCCAGAACGGGAAGGCAGATGCTCTGTCTCGGCGGTATGACGCGGAGGAGAGGTCCGTTGAGCCCACGCCCATACTACCAGAGTCTTGTCTGGTTGCACCGGTGGTGTGGGAGGTTGATGGCGAGATCGAGCGGGCGTTACGCACCGACCCAAGTCCTCCACAGTGTCCAGTGGGTCGGACGTACGTTCCGCTCGAGGTACGCGATCGCCTCATTTGTTGGGCTCATACGTCCCCCTCCTCTGGCCATCCGGGTATCGGCCGGACAGTGCACTGCCTTAGCACGAAGTACTGGTGGCCAACGTTAGCTAGGGATGTGAGGATTTATGTCTCCTCCTGTTCGGTGTGTGCCCAGTGTAAGGCGCCCAGACATTTGCCCAGGGGTAAGCTACAACCCCTGCCTATTCCACAACGACCCTGGTCCCACCTCTCGGTGGATTTTGTTACCGACCTTCCCCCCTCACAGGGGAATACTACCATCCTGGTCGTTGTGGATCGGTTCTCGAAGGCCTGTCGTCTCCTTCCCATGCCGGGTCTACCCACTGCCCTACAGACCGCTGAGGCTCTGTTTACCCATGTCTTCCGGCATTACGGGGTACCCGAGGATATAGTGTCTGACCGAGGCCCCCAGTTCACCTCCAGAGTGTGGAGAGCGTTTATGGAACGGTTGGGGGTTTCGGTAAGCCTTACCTCGGGTTACCACCCGGAGAGTAATGGGCAGGTTGAACGTGTTAACCAGGAGGTGGGTAGGTTTCTGAGGTCTTATTGCCAGGGCCGGCCGGAGGAGTGGGCGAGATACGTTCCGTGGGCCGAAATGGCACAGAACTCTCTCCGCCACTCCTCCACCCAACTAACCCCTTTCCAGTGTGTGTTAGGGTACCAGCTGGTTCTGGCACCTTGACACGAGAGCCAGATCGAGGCCCCTGCGGTGGATGAATGGGTACGGCGCTCGGAGGAAACATGGAACGCTGCCCACGTACATCTGCAGCGGGCCATCCGTCGGCAGAAAACGAGCGCCGATCTCCACCGCAGTGAGGGGCCTGTGTACGCACCTGGAGATCGAGTCTGGCTCTCGACCAGAAACCTGCCCCTCCGCCTGCCCTGCCGGAAGCTGGGTCGGCGGTTTGTGGGGCCATTCAAAGTCCTGAGGAGGTTGAACGAGGTGTGTTACAGGTTAGAACTGCCTATTGACTATAGGAATATTAACCCCTCGTTCCATGTGTCTCTCCTCAGGCCGGTGGTAGCTGGTCCACTCCAGAAGTATGAGATAGAGGAGACTCCTCCGCCCCCGTTGGACATCGAGGGGCTCCGGCGCACACCGTGAGGTCCATCCTTGATTCGAGACGCCGGATGGGGGGTCTTCAATATCTCGTGGAGTGGGAGGGGTACGGCCCGGAGGAGCGGTGCTGGGTGCTAAGGAGGGACATATTGGACCAGTCCCTGCTGACCGAGTTCCATCGGGGTCATCCTGCGCGCCCTGCTCCGCGTCGTCCGGGTCGTCCCGAGCCCCGGGTCGGCGCACGGCTGGAGCCGCGCGTCAAGGGGGGGTACTGTCACGGTTTCGCCGAGGCTGCTCCTCTTCCTTGTTCGGGCAGGCTTCGGCGGTCGTCGTCTCCGGAGTACTAGCTGCCACCGTTCTATGTTTCATGTTCGTTTGGTTTTGTCTCTTTGTAACACCTGTCCCTTGTTTGTGTTTGATTATGTTCCCTATTTAGTTTCGTTTGTTTGGGTCAGGTGTTATGCGTGATTGTATTTTGTCAGCTTGCCACAGAGGAGTTTGTTCTCTCTCGTTTATTGTCATTTTCGAGAGTTCGCACTGCGTGCGCTTTTTCTTGTTTTCCGCACTGTGTTTGTGCGTAATTGTTCGCGCCGCCCGGTTGGGTTGGCGACTCTTTACCTGTTTTTGGAATTACTAAAGTCTGTTGAAGTCATCCTGGTTCCTGCGCTTGATTCCCTACACTCATCCACACACAGCACTCTGACAGGGACCTTCAATGCTGCAGAAATTTGTTGGTACCCTTCCCCAGATCTGTGCCTCGACACAATCCTGTCTCGGAGTTCTACAGACAATTCCTTCGACCTCATGGCTTGGTTGACTCCAAGTTGAATAAACATGCCTTGGCCGTGTGTTTTGTTGCCTTGGCCGTGTGTTTTGGGTCATTGTCATGCTGGAATACCCATCCACGACCCATTTTCAATGCCCTGGCTGAGGGAAGGAGGTTCTCACCCAAGATTTGACGGTACATGGCCCCGTCCATCGTCCCTTCGATGCGGTGAAGTTGTCCTGTCCCCTTAGCAGAAAAACACCCCCAAAGCATAATGTTTCCACCTCCATGTTTGACGGTGGGGATGGTGTCATAGGCAGCATTCCTCCTCCTCCAAACACGGCGAGTTGAGTTGATGCCAAAGAGCTCAATTTTGGTCTCATCTGACCACAACACTTTCACCCAGTTCTCCTCTGAATCATTCAGATGTTCATTGGCAAACTTCAGACGGGCCTGTATATGTGCTTTCTTGAGCAGGGGGACCTTGCGGGCGCTGCAGGATTTCAGTCCTTCACGGCGTAGTGTGTTACCAATTGTTTTCTTGGTGACTATGGTCCCAGCTGCCTTGAAATCATTGACAAGATCCTCCCGCGTAGTTCTGGGCTGATTCCTCACCTCCACGAGGTGAGATCTTGCATGGAGCCCCAGGCCGAGGGAGATTGACAGTTCTTTTGTGTTTCTTCCATTTGCGAATAATCGCACCAACTGTTGTCACCTTCTCACCAAGCTGCTTGGCGATGGTCTTGTTTGTAGCCCATTCCAGCCTTGTGTAGGTCTACAATCTTGTCCCTGACATCCTTGGAGAGCTGTTTGGTCTTGGCCATGGTGGAGAGTTTGGAATCTGATTGATTGATTGCTTCTGTGGACAGGTGTCTTTTATACAGGTAACAACCTGAGATTAGGAGCACTCCCTTTAAGTGTGTGCTCCTAATCTCAGCTTGTTACCTGGTATAAAAGACACCTGGGAGCCAGAAATCTTTCTGATTGAGAGGGGGTCAAATACTTATTTCCCTCATTAAAATGCAAATAAATTTATAACATTTTTGACATGCGTTTTTCTGGATTTGTTGTTGTTATTCTGTCTCTCACTGTTCAAATAAACCTACCATTAAAATTATAGACTGATCATTTCTTTGTCAGTGGGCAAACGTACAAAATCAGCAGGGGATCAAATACTTTTTTCCCTCACTGTATATGGAAATGGTCGATTTGCATATAAGCCTACTGTAGCTCTGATTGGTTATGGTGCACCGGTCTGTGTAGAGTGTGGACCTGAGTCCTGCTTGTCAATGCAATAGAATCCTAATCCGATGTGTTCTGCCTGCAACAAAATCTCTTGCATAGTTTGTTTTGTTTCGGTATGTTGAATTGAAAGTTGCTAATATTGTGTTGATTCTATCACAATTCCAACAGTAAAGGGAAACGTTGATAGCGTTAACTAATGGGGAAAACTCTAGTTGCGTGAAGTTCAATCTCTTGCTTCTCTGCACGGGCTGATATTTCTTCTGCGTGGCAGTCCCGGGGGAGCTGCACACCCACGCAGCTTTGAGGGAACATTGCTTACATGCTTTCTGTAAGTTTAAGAAACATTGCCTGTGCCTAAATTCCTTTACCAAAAACAAACATACACTACATGTCCAAAAGTATGTGGACACCTACTTGTCGAACATCTAATTCCAAAATTATGGCCATTAATATGGAGGTGGTCCCCTCTTTGCAGCTATAACAGCCTCCACTCTTCTGGGAAGGCTTTCCACTAGATGTTGGAACATTGCTGGGGAGACTTGCTTCCATTCGGCCACAAGAGCATTAGTGAGGTCGGGCACTGATGTTGGGCGATTAGACCTGGCTCCCAAACGACGTTCCAATTCTTCCCAAAGGTGTTCAATGGGGTTGAGGTCAGGGCTCTGTGCAGGCATTGTCATGCTGAAACAGGAAAGGGCCTTCCTCAAACTGTTGCCACAAAGTTGGAAGCTTATTTAAACAGCATGATCATTCCACAGGTGCACGGTGTGCTGGGGACAATAAAAGGCCACAAATGTTTTGTCACACAACACAATGCCACAGATGTTTCAAGTTTTGAGGGAGTGTGCAATTGGCATGCTGACTGCAGGAATGTCCACCAGAGCTGTGCCAGAGAATTGAATGTTCATTTCTCTACCGTATGTCGTTTTAGAGAATTTGGCAGTTCGTCCAACCCACCTCACAACCGCAGAGCACGTGTAACCACACCAGCCCAGAACCTCCACATCCGGCTTCTTCCACTTGCGGGATCGTTTGAGACCAGCCAACCGGACAGCTGATGAAACTGTGGGTTTCCACAACCCAAAGAATTTCTGCACAAACTGTCAGAAACTGTCTCAAGGAAGCTCATCTGCGTGTTCGTTGTCCTCACCAGGGTCTTGACCTGACTGCAGTTCGACGTTGTAACCGACGATGGCCACTGGCAGGCTGGATAAGTGTGCCCTTCATGGATGAATCCCGGTTTGAACTGTACCGGGCAGATGGCAAACAGCGTGTGTGGCGTCGTGTGGGCGAGCGGTTTGCTGATGTCAACGTTGTGAACGGAGTGCCTCATGGTGGGGTTATGGTATGGACAGGCATAAGCTACCGACAACGAACACAATTGCATTTTCAATGCACAGAGATACTGTGACGAGATTCTGAGGCCCATTGTCGTGCCATTCATCTGCCGCAATCACCTCAAGTTTCAGTATGATAATGCATGGCCCCATGTCGCAAGGATCTGTACACAATTCCTGGAAGCTGAAAATGTCCCAGTTCTTCCATCTCCCGCATACTCACCAGACATGTCACCCATTGAGCATGTTTGGGATGCTCTGGATCAATGTGTATGACAACGTTTACCAGTTCCCGCCAATATCCAGCAACTTCTCACAGCCATTGAAGAGGAGTGGGACAACATTCCACAGGCCACAATCAACAGCCTGATCAACTCTATGCGAAGGAGATGTGTCGCGCTGCATGAGGCAAATGGTGGTCACACCAGACACCTGACTGGTTTTCTGATCCACGCCCCTACCATCTTTTTTGTAGGTATCTATGACCAACAGATGCATATCTGTATTCCCAGTCACTTAAAGTACTTTTGAGCGTTCAGGACGTTTTGGCGTTCTGAAACAATGGACTTTGACATCAGTAGGGGAACCAGTCAAGCAACTGCAACATACACTGAGTGTACAAACGCCTTCTCTTTCCATGGCATAAACTGACCAGGTGAAAGCTATGATCCCTTATTGTTGTCACATGTTAAATCCACTTCAATCAGTGCAGATGAAGGGAAGGAGATAGGTTAAAGAAGGGATTTTAAGCCTTGAGACAATTTTTTTGTATTTTTGGTTATTTTATTAGGATCCCCATTAGCTGTTGCAAAAGCAGCAACTACTCTTCCTGGGTTCCACACAAAACATGAAACATGACATAATGCATAACATTATTAGAGAACCGCTCAAGGACAGAACTACATACTTTTTTTATTTATTACAAAAGGCACACGTAGCCTACATATCAATACATACACACAAACTATCTAGGTCAAATTGAGGCATGGATTGAGACAGGTCCCCTGTAGCTCAGTTGGTAGAGCATGGCGCTTGCAACGCCAGGGTTGTGGGTTCGTTTCCCACGGGGGGCCAGTATAAAAAATGTATGCACTCACTAACTGTAAGTCGCTCTGGATAAGAGCGTCTGCTAAATGACTAAAATGTAAATGTGTGTGTGTGTGTGCCATTCAGAGCATGAATGGGCAAGACAAAAGATTGAAGTGCCTTTGAACGGGGTATGGTAGTAGGCCAGGCGCATGGTTTGAGTGTGTCAAGAACTGCAACGCTGCTGGTTTTTCACATTCGATAGTTTCCCGTGTGTATCAAGAATGGTTCACCACCCAAAGGACATCCAGCCAACTTGACTCAACTGTGAAAAGCATTGGAGTCAACATGGGCCACTGTTGCATGACAGCCATCCAAAGGTAGGCTACCTCTTTGAACTACTTATTGCTAGTGATTGATTTATTGAAATTACCGTAGTAGTACTTGAAAGTTGGCCATGGCGCTGAAAATGCGGAGACGGGGGTGTTTAAGTAGGGTTGCAAAATTACGGGAACTTTCAATAACTTCCCTGTTTTTCCAGACATCCAGATTGGAGAATTCTGGATTTCCTGCTTATTCCCTCCTGATTCCAGGAATCCTCCAACCGTGATTTCGGGAAAAAACAGGGAATTTATTAAAAGTTAGCGGAATTTTGGAACCCTACGTGCAAGTCTATTACAAGAAGCGCCCGGCCCATCAATCAGGAGAATGGCGCATTTCCGTGTCAACCAGCAATTTTAGAATAATCTGAGATGGTGGGTGTCATGGCTTGTTGAAATGACATGGAACGACTCAGCCCTGACATGCACAATTGTCAGTCTTACCTCAAGCTGCTGTACGCTACAGCCCTGACCTCATTAAGTCAATGTGATTCAGTATAATCCACTGTGGGAGCTAGGACATTGGCAGGTAGAGTAGTGCCAGTCTCTCTAATGGGGACTGGAGACTGTGTACAGTACAGGTTGTGGACATTGTCACTGGGGGGCTTGCTGAGCTACTGTTTGGCAAATGGCGCATCTGGTCTCAATGCCCGTCCGGCATCCGTCCCTCCGCTTAATTAAGCCCAATTGCTTTGGCAGTGTCCCCGCTATGCGCAAGGCACCGCTGGACAGCCTGCCCAAGGGCACTGCCGCACCGCTAATCCCTAGCTGTGTGGTCGCACTGCTTAATTGGCCTGAGGACAAATCTGTTTATTTGACACTGAGGCACAGCCTCACCTGGTCTTTCCTCCCAGCAGCACAGCAACCAGATCCCTTTAGTCCCAGGACTGCTGCTTTCCCCTTCCACTGCTCCACTTCACCTTGTCATGTTGTAGTACTGTTGAAATTGAGTTTGTTTTGACATAACTACTAACTTGAAAACCACAGGGTTGTTTGGCTCACAGTACTGTAGATGCTGCTGTAGTGGATCCGAAAGAGACAAAGACAGATGGCAAGAAGAGGGCAGCAACAGAGGCTAAAAAGGGATTTCCTTTAGAGATTTTGGGAGATTGACACAGAGGATAAACGCAGAGAATGGGGTCCGTGAAGACGTCTTGGGCATCCGTGAGCAGCTTCAGCAGTCCTCTCCTTATACACAAAGAATGCAAGATAGAGGGAGAGGGGTATTATTATAATTCGTCCTTTTACTGGCCAGGCTTTGTGCAACGCGGCATTACAGCCCCCATAATCTCTTTCAGACTTCAGCCTCATCAAGCTGATATTCCCTCAGGGAAGTTAGGGATTAGCTCTTTCCTTTCAAAGAGGAATTCTTCAATCAGTTGCCATGCATCATACTCCCTCCCCAACCCCAACCAAATCAACTCCATTCTGTCCCCCCCACCCCCCTTCTTTAAGCGCTGACTGTCCCTCAGTCCAGTTGGTTCTGAATCGCTCTAGCTATAAGAGAATGAAGTGGATTGTCAAGTGCCACTGGCACTGACTCATGCCTTTGAGTTCCGCCCTGTTAAGATGCTCAGGGAGGTGGTGAGCCTTACACTTAGAGGTGACGCTAGAAGGGCCTCTTGCTTCCACATTTTAGGCTGTATTTCAAACTGCTTCCAGTAAGTGTCTATCCTGCATTCTATAACAGCCTTTCATGCTTGCAGTCAGACCTTGCATATACTGTATGTAATCATGCAGGCAGCACAACCAGACCAGAGCAGTTCTCTGATTTTGGTTATGCATTATTTGCAGTAATCTGTTATATAAAATATTTTTTATTATCTGGGACAGCAACTAGCAAGCGGACATTTTTTGTTTTTTCTTCCGCTCAGTTTTTGTGTGTGATATGTTCATTGGGCATGAAACTGGAAATGTGCAAATCCAGTGTCCTGTGCAGTACTCCTCACTACTTAGCTGAGGTGCTTGGGGGTACTGGTGTGGAGGGATTTGCATTGGACCTCTAGGGGATTTCCTTCTCCTGGCAGAAGACTACACTTTCCCTTCAGAAAGTATTCACACCCCTTGACTTTTTCCACATTTTGTGTTACAGCCTGAATTTAAAATGGGATAAATTGCGATTTTTGGTCACTGGCCTACACACAATACCCCATAATGTCAAAGTAAAATTATCCATTTTGTCAACTGGTCGATTGTTTGGTCGATAGGCTGTTGGTCAAGCAAGATTTTTTTTATTCCAGCAGTCGCGAATATATGTTTTTTATGGCACACGAGACACCCGTCTGATTCATGCCCGTCTCAGTGGACTAATGCATTGCGGAGGCACACCAGTATCACCACTAGTACATTTACTGTTCTAATCTACAATGTTACGGTCTTTTACCGTTCTCATTGTCGGAATGGACACGTTGTTTGCGGACCGCACAACCTAGGCTACGCTTGTGTGGAAACGTTGTAAAATACCAAGAAGACCGTAAATGTTCCTGAGTGGCTGAGTTAGTTTTGACTTAAATCTGCTTGAAAATCTATGGCAAGACCTGAAAATGTTTGTAATGATCAACAACCAATTAGACAGAGCGTGAATAATTGTTTTAAGAATAGTGGGCAAATGTTGCGTAATCCAGGTGTGGAAAGCTCTTAGAGACTTGCCCAGAAAGACAGGCTCACAGCTGTAATTGCTGCCAAAGGTACTTACACAAAGTATTGACTCAGGGGTGTGAATACTTATGCAAATGTGATTTCTGTATTTCATTTTCACTAAATATACAACTTTCTCTCGAAAAACATGCTTTCACTTAGTTATTATGGGGTATTGTGTGTAGATGGTTGAAAAATGCATTTAATCAATTTTGAATTCAGGCTGTAACACAACACAATGTGGAATAAGTCAAGGGGTTTGAATACTTTCTGAAGGCACTGTATATCCTCCTCCTTGGTCCCTCTGCTAGTGTAGCACTAGCCTGTGCCGCAGACTGAGCCACTGGTATCTTCCTCTCCTGCTGACTGTGATGCCTGTAGCAGGCATATGGGTCCATACAGGCCTGCAGTTGGGGTTGATTAGGCTATGGGAATGACTGCTGATGTAACACTATATAGGGAAGGATGAATCTTAAAGCATCTCTACTTCGTGGTGCAGAGCTTCGACCTGTATTATTCTGGAGGCTAGAATGGAGATACTTATTTAATGAGACTTCTCCGATTGGGTTATTGCAGGCTGTTCTGAGTTATTATGGGAGACGTATTTTAGGGGGCAAAAGCAACCATTACAGCCAAGTGACAAAAACGAGTGGCTCATCAGAGTGATGCCAGTGTGGCGCTATGAAGGGAGCATCCTGTTGCGCGTTTTCTCTTACTGTCTTGTGCCCCCCTCTCCACTGGCAATGGTGATGTCACCATCATCGCCCCATTCATAAGACCTTTCTGAGATTGAGCATCATGATGTCAGCACTGTAAAGTATGTGTGTGTGTTGCGTACCCGCCCTCAGTGACTTTTTCAGGTTATGTGCGCATGTATGATATGGATTAATGTTATGTGAACTCTGTTGCCTTTTCTTATCTGGGTCAAATGGTTTTATTTTGGCTAGATTAAATGGTAGCATGGTGCTGCAGCAGCATCATGATCATCCCTACTCTTGATAGAATCCCTCTCTAGGTTCCACTTAAGTGTGCTTTCTTCTCCTTCTCCTTTCTCTTCATGTGAGCCATCCCATCTCTCCTCTCTCAGACCATTGTTTTTCCAGTGCTGTGCTGGGATTTTCTTGTCACATGATTTATTTAGAATGTGCTCACTGTGCAGTCACATCCCAGTGGTACTGTAGGCCTGCTGCTGGCATGGCATGCTATCCTCCCAGGACCCAGGCTTCCATTTGCCTGTTTAATTACTCCCTCTATCTCTCTATCTGCTGATTAAAAGAAACAAGCCATCTCAGCTGACAGCTGAGTTCAGTTTTAAGTGGATGAGAGATCTACAGCTATATACCATTAGGCCTGTATATCCTCCAGTCCAGACCCTTCAATAAAAGCTCTCTAACCACATTTGATGCAGTGGGGGTGGAACAAAGTGATCGGGGGGTGGGTTGATAATGACATGAATGCACTATAATTATGTGCATACAGAAATTAGGTTCTTTTTCAGATTGTGTTACACAAATATTGGATAACTATGGCCATTCCACTGCACTGAGGCTGAACAGAGAAGTTTTATTATGATAGAGTAGTGTTTTCCAGGGCTATGTTGATAATGACTGAATTAAGTTACTATGTTCCTTCCTGATAGGCCTATGTTTGCTCTAGGCACTGAGTGACTCGGCATGGTTTGCACTTGTATGTTTGTTGATGTAGAGGGGGGGGGTTTGTGGATGTGGCTGAGCTATGGTGCTTGGTGGTCACTGACCTGATATGACACCAACCTTGCTGCCCACCTGCTGTGTTAGTGTTTGTGTGTACATACTGTACCAACCCCCTCCCTCCTCCACTGCCTAGTGCTGCTGGCTTGGCCCATGCTTCCTCATTCCTTTCCCTCAGTCCTGTGGTAGAATTCCTTAGGGAATGCCTCCCACCTGGGTTTGAGCTGGCCTGGGCTAGGCTGTGAACCATGGTTCACAACAATACAGCTTGACTGCCATCAACACTGAGGGGCTGGGACCTGAGATGTTATCAGTTTTGTTCAGCCACACCCACCTAGTATTCTTTGCCCTGTATAGGCCATCCCTCGGGCTGTGTGGGAACACACTCAGATCTCATTCAGCAGGGAGATAACATTGTGGATCATTCAGATAGAAATGTAGGTAACTGCCAAAATAAAGGGAACACCAACATAGTGTCTTAATAGGGGGCGTTGGGCCACCAGAACAGCTTCAATGCGCCTTGGCATAGATTCTGCAAGTGTCTGGAACTCTATCGGAGGGATGATCCACCATTCTTCCACGAGAAATTCCATCATTTAGTGTTTTGTTGATGGTGGTGGAAAATGCTGTCTCAGCCGCCGCTCCAGAATCTCTCTTAAGTGTTCAATTGGGTTGATCTGTTGACTGAGACACACACTTTAAACCCCCTATGCTCCTTCGAGACCCCTCTTTCAAAGTCACTGAGATCTCTTCTTCTAGCAGTGGTAGACAAAATATCTAATTTACATAAGTATTCACACCTCTGAGTCAATGCATGTTAGAATCACCTTTGGCAGCGATTACAGCTGTGAGTCTTTCTGGGTAAGTCTCTAAGATCTTTACACAACTGGATTGTACAATATTTGTCCATTATTCTTAAAAAAATTATTCATGCTCGGTCAAATTGGTTGTTGATCATTGCAAGACAGCCAATTTCAAGTCTTGCCATAGATTTTCAAGCAGATTTAAGTCAAAACTGTAACTCTGCCACTCAGGAACATTCATTGTCTTATTGATAAGCAACTCCAGTTTAGATTTGGCCTTGTGTTTTAGGTTATTGTCCTGCTGAAATGTGAATTAATTTCCCAGTGTCTGGTGGAAAGCAGACTGAACCAGTTTTTCCGCTATGATTTTGCCTGTGCTTAGCTCCATTTAGTTTTTCAGGATATTTTTTATCCTGAAAAACACCCCAGTCCTTAACAATTACATGCATACCCATAACATGATGCAGCCACCACTATGCTTGAAAATCTGGAGAGTGGTACTCAGTAATGTGTTGTATTGGATTTGCCCCAAATATAACACTTTGTATTGAGGAAAAAAAGTTAATTGCTTTGCCACATTTTTTGCAGTAGTACTTTAGTGCCTTGTTGCAAACAGGATGCGTGTTTTGGAATATTTTTATTCTGTACATGCTTCCTTCTTTTCACTCTGTCAATTAGGTTAGTATTGTGCAGTAACTACAATGTTGTTGATCCATCCTTAGTGTTATCACAGCCATTAAACTGTGTAACTGTTTTAAAGTCACCATTGGCCTCATGGTGAAATCCCTGAGGTGTTTCCTTATTCTCCGGCAACTGAGTTAGGAAGGACGCCTGTATCTTTTTTGTAGTGACTGGGTGTATTGATACACCATCCAAAGTGTAATTAATAACTTCACCATGCTCAATATGTGCCCTTCTATGCGAGGCATTAGAAAACCTTCCTGGTCTTTGTGGTTGAATCTGTTTTTGAAATTCACTTACTCCTGAACTTATTTAGGCGTGCCATAACAAAGGGGTTGAATACTTATTGACTCAAGACATTTCAGCTTTTAATTTTTTATTAATTTGTAAAAATTTCAAAAAACTTAATTCCACTTTCACATTATTGGGTATTGTGTGTGTGTAGGCCAATGACAAAAACATCTCAATTTAATCAATTTTAAATTCAGGATGGAACACAGCAAAATGTGGAAAAGTCAATGTGTGTGAATAATTTCTGAAGGCACTGTAAATTATGTTGAATGATAAAACATGCATCTCATGCAGGAAATGGAGTCGTCCTCTTTTTTTGTGACGTTTCTATCAGCAACATTTTACACCGTTTGCCTACTGAACAGTCTTGTGTTGGTTCTCTTTGCTCACACTAGCTTTAAGCTCTTCCCTCACCTGAATTATACTGTGTGAGTGTTACATGATCTAATGTTCCCTCTTTCTCTCCACAGTATCTGGAGGGGTCCTAATGTGAACTGTGTGGACAGCACTGGATACACTCCTCTACACCATGCTGCCCTAAACGGACACAGGTAGGTCTACTATAGCGAGTCCTGTTCTCTTGTCATGATAGTTTAGATTGATTCCCATTGGTGTGAGTGGGGCCACCCTGTGTGAAATGCAGGGCTTGACATTAACTTGTTTTGGCACTTGTCCATTGGATAAGTAGGACCGAAAAAAAATGTTTGTCTTTTAAAAAAAAAATATATATATATTTTTTTTTTTTTTACTTGTCCGAAAGCTCTCTTATCCAACAATTTAAAACAAATCTGTAACACCATGTGCCAAAACGGTGACTGAAAAGTGTATTGTGTCATGCAAGGAACCACTTCATTATTATCACTGGTATTGACAATGGAAGGCTGTTGGTCTATGATCCCATGTATTATATCTCCTGCCGTTGTGGCCTTGAGCAAGTCACCCCACAAAGTAAAATACTGCACTGATAGGCTACTGTATAAAACATATGTGGTCAACCCTCCATCTGGAGAGCTACTGGGTCTGCAGGCTTTTGATCCAACCCTGCTCAAACACACCCGAGTCAGCTTATCAAGGGACTCTTAAGCAGATTATTCTTTACAATGTGTTAGAGCAGGGCTGGAGCAAAAGCCTGCACACCCAGTAGCTCTCCAGGACTCTCCTGGAGGATGGTTGGCGACTCTGCAACATTACAGCCCAATACATTTATGTCTATATATAAAATAATTCCCTCATTCAATGAACCAGGGATCAAATGGCTAAGGTGGGTGACTTCAAAGCAAGGTAGTAACTAAGACGTTTATCTATTTGTATGGCTAGAATATGCAGTTTTCAGGGGAGAATATGAGTTACTTGCCAATTAGGCTAATCTAACAATATTTTTTTACGTTGTCAGAATTACATGGCCAGTATTGAATAGAGGAAAATCCCAGTTTTCCAACGGTGTCAGAATTATTTCACCCAATTTTGAGCGCTTGAGAGACTGTTTTACAACCGGAGTATGCAGCATTAGTTTCATCAACTGCAAACCCGTATCATGTGTGTGACGGCCATTTGTGGATGTACACAAGTGACCGTGGGAAGTTGTTTAGGACATTGGATATGACAATAACATTAATACATGCTAATACCTAAATAGTTAACCAGCGAGATAACCAGCCAAACTACACTATATGTTTGTCTGTTGTTTGTCATTATTTTACCCCCCCACCCCTCCTCACTGGCACGCACACAGGTGATGTACACACCATTACTTTTGCAGGAATTTCATTGTTGACCAGAAATGAACTATAACTGGGCAAATAACTCACTAACTAGCAATGAATATCAACAAATGTGCACACACGGCTCGCTTTAATCAAAAAATGCATCTTGTGACTGCATGATTGATGGACCGCTCGTGCCTGTC
Organism: Coregonus clupeaformis; assembly: GCF_020615455.1. Taxonomy (NCBI): domain Eukaryota; kingdom Metazoa; phylum Chordata; class Actinopteri; order Salmoniformes; family Salmonidae; genus Coregonus; species Coregonus clupeaformis. The sequence continues at coordinate 30,831,095 of NC_059221.1, read as the reverse complement.
AATGCAGGCCTACAATAATCATTTTGCGATGCGCTCTGTAGAGATTGGGAGGACAGTGCGCAACACATCGCATCCACGTGAAACTTGTTCATTCAGACAACTTAAATCTATATTCTGCTTGTCCGACAATTTGTTTGACTTGGCCTTGGCAAGAGGACAAGCATTAATGTTGAGTCCTGAAATGCCATACTTATGTGGTAAACAATGACACAGTTTACTGTCAACATTACCTACGTAATGAACCTGTTCAACTCTTCTGACCCCGTTTGTCCCATCCACAGTGAGATAGTGGAGGCGCTGCTACGTAACGAGGCCTTGACCAACATCGCTGACAATAAGGGCTGCTACCCCCTGCACCTGGCCGCATGGAAGGGGGACCAACAGATCGTCAGGCTGCTCATTCACCAAGGCCCCTCACACCCCAAACTCAACGAGCAGGTCTGACTTCCCCCCCACTACCTGTAGCTCCTTTTTCCTTCTCACTCTCCATGTTCCCCTTCCCCACGCCTCGATGAATCAGTCTTCCTCTGCTCAGAGTAGCAATGTTTTAGTTATTTTTATTAGTCTGATCTGAGTATGTGAAGGAAGGAACAGGTCTGTGCGGTTAACACCCCATAACTCTTCACAACACTTCCCTTGTTAACTAGTCAGTGAACTCTAGTGTTACTCCCAGAGATCTAGCCTATACAGCTCATCATTCATTTACACTATTGACCTCACTGAGCTACTTTCTATGTAATTAATTTTTAACTAAGTACAATATGGACGGTCTTACTCGACTCACTCTGTCTGTGGTTTGCTGAAACCATTTGCCTTTCTTTGAGAATTGATTTTTTTTTTTTGAATGCAGTATGACATAGCTTGTTTTTTCAGTGCAAGAACATACACATGAACTGCATTGCATCATGAGTTCAAATGAACTTATTTGTCTTGAAGTAACTTGACGGCAGCCAAGTGAATGTGTCTTGATTTGATCTGGTTGTTATGTTGTGATGTGTTAAAACCAGGCATGGTGTGTAGAGACTGCTAACTGCACAGCCACCAGCAGCACCTTCAGTCTTTAACCTGTCCTGTCTGTGATCTCAGTATCTTTACCATTTGGGAAGAAATGACCCATTTTATGAGGCAATGGAACAAATGCAATCATAGCCATAGAGCCAAGATGCTATTGCTAAAGTCCAACATCACTGCAGTACTTACCAATAGTACTTCAGAGACATTTGAGTGTAATAGACTCCCACTGTTTGCAGCCATGTTCATGTATTTCTTTGATCCATTGCCAACTCATTTTGTGTCATTTCTCTTCACCACTATGCCTATTCATGACACCTGTTCATTCATTAACTCAACTTTGTTCATATTTCTCTTAATTTATTTTGACTAATTTTTGCAACTGACTGTCATTCATTGCCTGTATGTGAGTGAAAAACCATTGCCTCATCTATCTTCCCTCCTAGAGCTCCTCTGTAGAGCACAAAGAGTTGAAACGCTGTGGGCCCTTTGACCTACATATTAATGCCAAGGTGTGTACACAGACAGACAGACAGACAGACAGACAGACAGACACAGACAGACAGAACGCTGCTGCCCTATTATGCTCTTTCTTGCTTCCAAAGTACTCACACAGCTAGTTGCGCACCAGCTGTTAGCATTGCTTGGGTTTGATGCTTGGGTTTGATGCTTGGGTTTGATGCTTGGGTTTGATGCTTGGGTTTGATGCTTGGGTTTGATGCTTGGGTTTGATGCTTGGGTTTGATGCTGAGCTTTCACTGCCAGTCTGTTTCAAAGATATGGGAACTGGACACTGACTTTGACTTCTTCTGGGCACATTTCTTTTGATTTCTTGGGGTTCTCTCTCTAGATAGTTCTCTAGATAGTTTCACCTTCGGGCAGGGGTGAAAGTAAGTCGGTACGGTGTCACGGCAAAATAAATAGTGGGGGTACGCCGTACCGGTAAAACATGAGCCCAGCACAATAATTAAAACAAAATGTCAACAAAACTGTAGACTATTACACCACTTTTGATCATTACCCCATGTCAGACGCATGAAAAATGAGCGAATGGACTTGATTTATATCCTACACTTTAAAATGCAGTGTAGTTCGACCAGAACACTGACATGTTTGCCAAGGCAGAGATGAGTGGCTGACATCGAGACGCGCGCCGACAGCAGTAGACACATAAATTCTGGCCTAATGACAATCGCCAAATGTCCTTATACTTTTTGGTGTTTTGTGTAACAAATGTCTCTTTCCATTCACCACTGTTTGGAGGCTGGAAATATGTTGCGAGTGGATGAACGTGCACGGGTAGCCTAGTAAAGGAGTCTTTTGAAGTGATTGTTTGACAATCAGATGAAAACATCATGTCTGGCTGCGTTTATGCCACAATAAAAGGTAATACATTTTAAAAGTTTAAATGATAAATCTTTACGACTAGGCCCTCAGAGATCATGTTGATATTATACAGTATATATAATTATATGATTAGGCCCATAAAACATTTTGGAGGTCTGTACGGGGAAGAAATTAATTATACTGTCACCCCTGCCTTCTGGTAACTGAGAAGAAATTGTTAAAGGTGATTTGCAATGTTATTACTGCTGTTGTTGTTCCATAGTCAGTTTTCCTGTTTACACAGTCACGTGACGTTGAAGGACTTTGATGTACATCTCTTTGGGATTATCCTCTGTCATTAGTCATGAATATGAATTAGTCCCTTGGGGACAGAATAGGGCTGTGGAGGTCATTACATTTTGTCATCCGGTTATTGTCATGCAAAAGACTGCCGGTCTCACGGTAATTTACCGTTAATTAACATGAACACGTTTAGCATCTCCAGGCCTCCACCCATACAAGACGCTGATGCGGACCTTTGGAACGGAATATGAGTTGGCCGACTGTAAGTTAGTTATCTGGCTTTGTGCCATGCCATATGCTGTAGGCTTGTTCATTTAGATCACAAGATATGCTTATAAGTATCGTGCATTTATTTTATTTTATATGATTTTATAGTAAGAAGAATATAATTTCACTTAGTTGAATAAAATAGAAAGGATATTTTTCCCATTACGGAACGAGTGCGCATATGAAGTGGCTATGTTGAGCGTAAAAGTGATCATTTGAAAGAGGTCCTATATGCTATATAGATTTAGAGTTATTTGGCAACTTTAGTTGTGAATAATACAAACCTTAGAATGTCTTAGAAATCAAAGGATAATGGGCTGCATGATGCGACTATAGGCTATTGATGATTTGAGAAAGTAGCAAAAAAAGCTTGTGCTCTGTTCCTTGCCTCAGCCTGCACAGCTGTTCTCTCATCAAGTGATCATATTTTCACCCATCAGACTATTCTCAATTTAATCTTGTCTTTACTAATATGTAAAATTATGGGCAGGAACAGGGGCAGGGAAAAAGACACGTCACCTGTATTCACTCAAATAGTGAATGGAGGCCGCGCGCTTTCCCACAGGTCCGTTTTTCAATGATGCCCGGTAGGGTACTTTGGTTTTATAACGGAGCATGTGCTTAATATGAGCAGCTGAGAAATAAATAAGTACACTTACTTCACTCCACGCATCAACCACTGTTTGAGGAGCATTCTCTCGCTGCACGACAGGTGATATTCCGCCCAAACTCTGTATGCCATGGGCTCTCCAACCTTCTTCCTGCAACTCCCAGTGCTTAATTTGGGAAACCAAGTGAAGTCTGTTCGGGAACATCAATAGTAACATGTTTTCAGAACGAAACATATTTCTCTAAACTGTTGACAGCCCATCTGCACGCTGGAGAAAGGAATAAAGGAGAGAGAGGAGGAGACGGAAACGCATGGTGGTGAGATATTCTATATAGCTAAAGGTAATGTGTCAACCAATTAATTATGAAAATATAAAATATTCCCTATTACTAGGCTATTCAAAATCAAATACAAATTCACTAATTGTAAGCTGCCCTGCACAATCAAAGAACCAACAGCATCGCCTAGGGCTATACGTTCCCTCCCAGACTCATGGATATACATTTTGGAGTAGCTCAATTAGGTAACCAGTCCATCCAGTATGCATAATAATATATCCACACTCAAAGGCGATTACTCACATTTGTTCAATATTTTAGTATAGGCTGGACCAGTTACAGTTGAAGTCGGAAGTTTACATACACTTAGGTTGGAGTCATTAAAATTCGTTTTTCAACCACTCCACAAATGTCTTGTTAAAAAACTATAGTTTTGGCAAGTCAGTTAGGACATCTACTTTGTGCATGACACAAGTAATTTTTCCAACAACTGTTTAGAGACAGATTATTTCACTTATAATTCTCTGTATCACAATTCCAGTGGTTGACTGTGCCTTTAAACAGCTTCGAAAATTCCAGAAAATGATGTCATGGCTTTAGAAGCTTCTGATAGGCTAATTGACATCATTTGAGTCAATTGGAGGTGTACCTGTGGATGTATTTCAAGGCCTACCTTCAAACTCAGTGCCTCTTTGCTTGACATCATGGGAAATTCAAAAGAAATCAGCCAAGACCTCAAAAGAGAATGTGTAGACCTCCACAACAGTCTGGTTCATCTTTGGGAGCAATTTTCAAATGCCTGAAGGTACCACGTTCATCTGTACAAACAATATTACGCAAGTATAAACACCATGGGACCACGCACCCGTCATACCGCTCAGGAAGGAGACGTGTTCTGTCTCCTAGAAATGAACGTACTTTGGTGCGAAAAGTGCAAATCAATCCCAGAACAACAGCAAAGGACCTTATGAAGATGCTGGAGGAAACAGGTACAAAGGTATCTATATCCACAGTAAAACGAGTCCTATATCGACATAACCTGAAAGGCCGCTCAGCAAGGAAGAAGCCACTGCTCCAAAACCGCCATAAAAAAGCCAGTCTATGGTTTGCAACTGCACATGGGGACAAAGATCGTACTTTTTGGAGAAATGTCCTCTAGTCTGATGAAACAAAAATAGAACTGTTCGGCCATAATGACCATCGTTATGTTTGGAGGAAAAAGGGGGATGCTTGCAAGCCGAAGAACACCATTCCAACCGTGAAGCACGGGGGTGGCAGCATCATGCTGTGGGGGTGCTTTGCTGCAGGAGGGACATGGCAAATAGATGGCATCATGAGGAAGGAAAATTATGTGGATATATTGAAGCAACATCTCAAGACATCAGTCAGGAAGTTAAAGGTTGGTCTCAAATGGGTTGGGCTCATAAGCCTATGCATAAGCTCTAATATGTGTATTGGTGTTTTTAATTAATCATCACCTTAGAAAGCGCTGTTTGTTTTGTTGTGTTAGGCTTTGAAAAAACATACACCTAACAACCATGTTTTACACTGTTTCAACCTGCTGTTTAACTTCTTTCTTCAAATTGATCATCACAGTGAGGTGAGTTTTAAAAGTAGGATAGGCCTACTGTTTTGATGTGATTTTCGATTGCATTTGCATTGATGTCAGAGTGGTTAGAGGGACAACAGAGCCCTGAGTACCAGGCCATTAGGACCTGATGGTCAGTAGCAAGTTGGGTACTACCAAAGCATGTCCAGAGTGCTTAAGAGGAGATTACCGTGACTCACGTGGAATTTTACTGCGGTCATGACTCTTGACTGCCAGTGTTGCGGTATTACAGGCACTGCAGCAGCCCTAGGACAGAACCACAACTTGGAATGGATGCATGTATGTTTATCCATCCTTACAATGAGATTTTAGTGACGTAGGTGTTGTGTGTCTGAGTCACTTCTGACCTGTTCGTGTTCCTTGGTGTTTGCTGTTTACATTTTACTTTGTGTGCTCATGTTTGTCTAGGTTCATTTATGTCCTGCTTAATGTATAGAAGCACCATGAATAAAAAAATAAAAAAATAAAAAATAATTATTTCACCTTTATTTAACCAGGTAAGCCAGTTGAGAACAAGTTCTCATTTACAACTGCGACCTGGCCAAGATAAAGCAAAGCAGTGCGATTAAAAACAACAACAACACAGTTACATATGGAATAAACAAAAACAAAACGTACAGTCAATAACACAATAGAAAATCTGTATACAGTGTGTGCAAATGTAGTAAGTTATGGCGGTAAGGCAATAAATAGGGCATAGTGCAAAATAGTTACAATTAGTATTAACACTGGAGTGATAGATGTGCAGAAGATGATGTGCAAATAGAGATACTGGGGTGCAAATAAGCAAAATAAATAACAATGTAAATAACAATATGGGGATGAGGTAGTTGGGTGGGCTAATTACAGATGGGCTGTGTACAGGTGCAGTGATCGGTAAGCTGCTCTGACAACTGATGTTTAAAGTTAGTGAGGGAGATAAGTGTCTCCAGCTTCAGAGATTTTTGCAGTTCGTTCCAGTCATTTGCAGCAGAGAATTGGAAGGAATGGCGGCCAAAGGAGGTGTTGGCTTTGGGGATGACCAGTGAGATATACCTGCTGGAACGCATACTACGGGTGGGTGTTGCTATGGTGACCAATGAGCTAAGATAAGGCAGGGATTTGCCTAGAAGTGATTTTATAGATGACCTGGAGCAAGTGGGTTTGGCGACAAATATGTAGTGAGGGCCAGCCGATGAGAGCGTACAGGTCACAATGGTAGGTAGTATATGGGGCTTTGGTGACAAAACGGATGGCACTGTGATAGACTACATCCAATTTGCTGAGTAGAGTGTTGGAAGCTATTTTGTAAATGACATTGCCGAAGTCAAGGATCGATAGGATAGTCAGTTTTACGAGGGCATGTTTAGCAGCATGAGTGAAGGAGGCTTTGTTGCGAAATAGGATGCCGATTCTAGATTTAACTTTGGATTGGAGATGCTTAATGTGAGTCTGGAAGGAGAGTTTAGGGTCTAACCAGACACCTAGGTATTTGTAGTTGTCCACATATTCTAAGTCAGACCCGTCGAGAGTAGTGATTCTAGTTGGGCGGGCGGGTGCAAGCAGCGTTCGATTGAAGAGCATGCATTTAGTTTTACTAGCGTTTTAAGAGCAGTTGTAGGCCACAGAAGGAGTGTTGTATGGCATTGAAGCTTGTTTGGAGATTTGATAACACAGTGTCCAATGAAGGGCCAGATGTATACAAAATGGTGTCGTCTGCATAGAGGTGGATCTGAGAGTCACCAGCAGCAAGAGTGACATCATTGATATACACAGAGAATAGAGTCGGCCCGAGAATTGAACCCTGTGGCACCTCCATAGACTGCCAGAGGTCCAGACAACAGGCCCTCTGATTTGACACATTGAACTTTATCTGAGAAGTAGTTGGTGAACCAGGCGAGGCAGTCATTTGAGAAACCAAAGCTATTTAGTCTGCCAATAAGAATGCGGTGATTGACAGAGTCAAAAGCCTTGGCCAGGTCGATGAAGACTGCTGCACAGTACTGTCTTTTATTGATCGCGGTTATTATATCGTTTAGGACCTTGAGCGTCGCTGAGGTGCACCCATGACTAGCTCGGAAACCAGATTGCATAGCGGAGAAAGTATGGTGGGATTTGAAATGGTCGGTGATCTGTTTGTTAACTAGGCTTTCAAATACTTTCGAAAGGCAGGGCAGGAAGGATATAGGTCTGTAACAGTTTGGATCTAGAGTGTCACCCCCTTTGAAGAGGGGGATGACCGCGGCAGCTTTCCAATCTCTGGGGATCTCAGACGATACGAAAGAGAGGTTGAACAGGCTAGTAATAGGGGTTGCGACAATATCAGCGGCTAATTTTAGAAAGAAAGGGTCCAGATTGTCTAGCCCAGCTGATTTGTAGGGGTCTAGATTTAGCAGCTCTTTCAGGACATCAGCTATCTGAATTTGGGTGAAGGAGAAGCGGGGGGGGCATGGGCAGGTTGCAGCGGAGGGTGCAGAGCTGGTGGCCAGGGTAGGGGTAGCCAGGTGGAAAGCATGGCCAGCCGTAGCAAAATGCTTATTGAAATTCTCAATTATCATAGATTTATCGGTGGTGACAGTGTTTCCTAGCCTCAGTGCAGTGGGTAGCTGGGAGGAGGTGCTCTTATTCTCCATTGACTTTAGTGTCCCAAAACTTTTTGGAGTTAGTGCTACAGGATGCAAATTTCTGTTTGAAAAAGCTAGCCTAGCTTTCCTAACTGATTGTGTATATTGGTTCCTGACTTCCATGAAAAGTTGCATTTCGCGGGGGCTGTTCGATGCTAATGCAGTACGCCACAGGATGTTTTTGTGCTGGTCAAGGGCAGTCAAGTCTGGGGTGAACCAGAGGCTATATCTGTTCTTAGTTCTGAATTATTTGAATGGGGCATGCTTATTTAAGATGGAGAGGAAAGCAATTTTGAAGAACATCCAGGCATCCTCTACCGACGGAATGAGGTCAATATCCATCCAGGATACCTGGGCCAGGTCAATTAGAAAGGCCTGCTCGCTGAAGTGTTTTAGGGAGCGTTTGACAGTGATGAGGGGTGGATGTTTGACCGCGGACCCATTACGGACGCAGGCAAAAAGGCAGTGATCGCTGAGATCCTGGTTGAAGACAGCGGAGGTGTATTTAGAGGGTAAATTAGTCAGGATGATATCTATGAGGGTGCCCATGTTTACGGATTTAGGGTTGTACCTGGTAGGTTCCTTGATAATTTGTGTGAGATTGAGGGGATCTAGTTTAGATTGTAGGATGGCCGGGGTGTTAAGCATATCCCAGTTTAGGTCACAAGCAATTCACATATGGTGTCCAGGGCACAACTGGGGGCTGAGGGGGGTCTGTAGCAAGCGGCAACAGTGAGAGACTTATTTCTGGAAAGGTGGATTTTTAGAAGTAGAAGCTCAAACTGTTTTGGCACAGACCTGGATAGTATGATAGAGCTCTGCAGGCTATCTCTACAGTAGATTGCAACTCCGCCCCCTTTGGCAGTTCTATCTAGACGAAAATGTTGTAGTTTGGAATGGACATTTCTGAATCTTTGGTGGCCTTCCTAAGCCACTGCTAGAACATCAGGGTTGGCAGAGTGTGCTAACGCAGTGAATAACTCAATCTTGGGGAGGAGACTTCTGATATTAATATGCAAGAAACCAAGGCTTTTATGGTTACAGAAGTCAACAAATGATAGCGCCTGGGGGGTAGGAGTGATACTGGGGGCTACAGGGCCTGGGTTAACCTCTACATCACCAGAGGAACAGAGGAGGAATAGAATAGGATACGGCTAAAGGCTTTAAGAACTGGTCTGCTAGTGCGTTGGGTACAGAGAAAGGGGGCAGATTTCCGGGCGTTGTAGAATACATTCAGGGCATTATGTACAGACAAGGATATGGAAGGATATGAGTACAGTGGAGGTACACCTAAGCATTGGGTAACTATGAAAGAGAGAGCATCACTGGAGGTACCAATTGAGCCGGTCTCCGCGTGTATAGGGGGTGGGACAAAGGAGCTCTCTGAGGCTGGTTGAGCGGAACTTGGAGCTCTACAGTGAAATTGTATAAAAATAACTAACCCAAACAGCAATAGGCTAGGCATATTGACATGGGAGAGAGGCATAACGCAATCACAGGTGTTATTCGAGAGGGCTAAGACAACAACTGGTAATGGCGACGAAAGTTTGGGCTGAGGCTAAATAGATCAACAGGATCAACATTTTAATCTAGCCTACTGACAGAGGCAATGTCACCTTCACAGCAAATTGAGGCTAACACCATCACTGGAGTGTTCAAAGTTCAAATCTTGTGTTTTGAGGAAAGCGTCTCCTAAATTAAGCAATTTTTTTAATGGTGTCACATTTCCTCAGTGCTAACTTAAGCCTCTTAGCTTTGGGTGCCTTAAAGTGACATACAGCATATGTTTTACCAAAAACTGCATCATGGGGTTGGGACCATCTTACATGTCCTCTAGTGCTGTATAATTATTGCTCTTCTTAATGCAAACATTTAGAATGTGGTTTAGTTGACAGACTGACCAGTTGTTGTCTGTGGGGGTTAGGTTCGCTGTTGGTTTTGGAATACAGTAGGATCGGCTCCAATACCTGGCCACAGCAGACCTAAATAATGGATAAGCTGTAATGAATACACTGTAAATCAGAAACATGGATGGATGCAGTCTGAATGGATGCTCTGGCAGTGGTCACGGTGGTGGTTATTGTGATGGCATCATATGACTGGGGATCTCTCTCTGGGTCCCCCCACAGAGCCTTCCAGTTCCTACCATCTCAGTAGTGTTGCTAGAACCAGAGAAACGTCTTCCAAGGAGAGGGAGCTTCTCTGTGTACCTGTCTATTTACATCAATGTCAGGCAGAGCGGCTCTCTGCTCAGTGTGTGTCTCTCCCTCTCTCTGTTTTTCTGCCTGTGAGTTTGCACCACCATGGAAGAGAGCAAGGGAGAGGTGGGACATCGTCATGGTAACCGCGCCACGGCTGATTGGTCGTGCAGCGGCGGTGACTGACCCAGCGGAACACAGACCAGGAGTTAGCTAGCTAGAGATGGTATGGGCGGTTGTGGGTATGGGCATGGGTTTATGGAGGAGGGGCCTTTAAGTGCAAGCTCTCCCACTCAGGGAAGCACCGTAGCTCATCTTGGACACTGCTCAAACAGCCCCTCTCTCTCAGTCCTCCTTGCCCCAGTGCTTCCCAACTGTAATGTTTATTTAGCTTTGCTTCAGCAATGCTCTCCTAGTGTTAACATCTACAATAGGCTTGCCACTTTGATGATATTCCGATAGTGCCCCAATAAGGAAAAGCGATTAATCGTAGATGTGGTAAAGAGGTCAATCGAACTCGACCAAAACAATGGAATTGCCATGAAAACACGTGGGGGAAAGATCCCCAAACTCCTCATTGCCCCCAGCAGAATTATCCTACATTTAGGTTATTGTTTATATGTGTATTTCACACTATGTTGAGGTGAAAATCGAAGTATAATGCTTGTATGGATGTCAACCCCAACACTTGTTCATGTCATCATCACCAATCAGCTGCATTACAGTTAAAAATGACTTTGACTACCACCACCGGTTTCTGTATGCTAGCTATGCTAACCAGTTTATATGAACAGGAGTTAGCATTTAGCAGTCACTTCTTCTAAACCTGAAAGGGACAGCTTCTAAATGTTATGCAACGAAAAAAGTCCAATTTGGATATATTTGGCTGAAGTAACCACATTGTGGCCCTGTTACGAATATCCAGATTTGTTGAAGGTGCGCCAATCTGGTCAATGGAATGGTCTGCATTCCATTAACTCCTTTAGCGCATCCATGGAAGCTTGATTGTGCCCCCAGGGAGCCCCTCTCACCCAGACCAACCTAGATAACCTAGATTTGTCTGTTAATATTCATCTGGGGAGTAAAATATAACACTTAGTCATCGTTTCCCTGCTTATTGTTATTCTCTGTCTCCTATTTTAAAAACAATGTTTTCTAAAGGAAAAGCCTGGTGTCTGATAGTGGTGGTATTTGCAATGTACGTGCTGCTCATGATGAAGTATTTAAATGCTGCATGTCTAATAGTCCTCTGTCTCCAATATAGGTCACCTGTCTAACAGAATGTACCTTCAGATGGTTGGGTTACTGCTGTAAATATGAACACAGACACAGTCACGCAGCCAGCTTCCCAGCACTCTATAGAGGGAGAATGAGATGGCAGTAGCACTGACTTAAAGACACAGTGTAATATACACACTGCTTGCAGTAGACAGACCGTGTCCTGAAAATAATACCAGAGAACCTAAAAAGAGAACCGGGTGGAATTTCAGCAAATTCAGTCAGGCTGTGTTTCACACCAGGTATGATACCTAATAATGAATGACAATGTGATGTCTTTATCAGAGTGGTCAGCTTGTCTGAGGAGGGGAGGTCTTGCTTGCCGCGGACACACTCCTAGCGTTCACACTGGCTTCAGCTCAGCCGTTGTGTACATCTGTCTATTGCCACACATCACATCCGACACTAGCCCCTTTTCTCTCTCATATCTGCCTCATCATTCATTTCTCCACTGCCATACAGATATTACATGCTTGAGACTGAGGAGGGCATCTGTCCATTTGATAGGCAGGTTGCCTTTCTGTTCATTTTCTTGGAAGCATAATCACATGCAGTATATGTTTGGTTTTGTGCTGTAGAACCAGCTGTTGCTTGGTATTTGGTATTCGTTTTTGGAGGGTATTTTATTAGGAACCCCATTTAGCTGTTGCAAAAGCAGTGGCTACTCTTCCTGGGGTCCTTCTTCCTTGAGGCCAGTGGGGGAGGAGAGAGAGAGGTGCTGGAGAAAGCAGAGATGTGTATCTTGACTATCTTCAGTCTCCAGGCATCTGAGATGATCTTGCCTAGTATCTGTGTGTGTGTTTCTCTCTTGATATGTGTGCACTGCATGAGAAACAGAGATTTACAATGATGTGTGTGTACTGCGTGCAGCGGTGTGGGCAACCCAGTGGCTGCAACAGCTCCTTGCCCCTCCATCCCCCGCCCCCCTCCGGGCAGAGAGTGACGTAATCCCGCCTATCCTTCGCGCCGCGTGAGCACGTCACATGCCAGAGGTCACTAGTCGCTCCGCGTTAGCATCTCAGCCAGTAGCCCTACCTACGTTTCTTATCTTCCGGAACTGGAACATTCTAGTGTGAGTGTGACTGGCATCACAACAGGCCAGAGATTAGGCCTGATCTCCACATGTTCCTGGTTAGTGTTCTGTTGAGCTTTTCAAATGTCACAGAAAAAGCGCTTTAATCTGAGTCTAGATTAGGACAAAGGCACATTTGTCATGTACCGTACTATTGTGGAATCTACGACTGTCTGTTCATACAGGGTTCATATTGAATGTAGTGTCCAGGAATACCTACACACTAACACACATACAGTGGGGAGAACAAGTATTTGATACACTGCGGATTTTGCAGGTTTTCCTACTTACAAAGCATGTAGAGGTCTGTAATTTTATCATAGGTACACTTCAACTGTGAGAGACGGAATCTAAAACAAAAATCCAGAAAATCACATTGTATGATTTTTAAGTAATTCATTTGCATTTTATTGCATGACATAAGTATTTGATACATCAGAAAAGCAGAACTTAATATTTGGTACAGAAACCTTTGTTTGCAATTACAGAGATCATATGTTTCCTGTAGGTCTTGACCAGGTTTGCACACACTGCAGCAGGGATTTTGGCCCACTCCTCCATACAGACCTTCTCCAGATCCTTCAGGTTTCGGGGCTGTCGCTGGGCAATACGGACTTTCAGCTCCCTCCAAAGATTTTCTATTGGGTTCAGGTCTGGAGACTGGCTAGGCCACTCGAGGACCTTGAGATGCATCTTACGGAGCCACTCCTTAGTTGCCCTGGCTGTGTGTTTCTGGTCGTTGTCATGCTGGAAGACCCAGCCACGACCCATCTTCAATGCTCTTACTGAGGGAAGGAGGTTGTTGGCCAAGATCTCGCGATACATGGCCCCATCCATCCTCCCCTCAATACGGTGCAGTCGTCCTGTCCCCTTTGCAGAAAAGCATCCCCAAAGAATGATGTTTCCACCTCCTTGCTTCACGGTTGGGATGGTGTTCTTGGGGTTGTACTCATCCTTCTTCTTCCTTCAAACATGGCGAGTGGAGTTTAGACCAAAAAGCTCTATTTTTGTCTCATCAGACCACATGACCTTCTCCCATTCCTCCTCTGGATCATCCAGATGGTCATTGGCAAACTTCAGACGGGCCTGGACATGCGCTGGCTTGAGCAGGGGGACCTTGCATGCGCTGCAGGATTTTAATCCATGATGGCGTAGTGTGTTACTAATGGTTTTCTTTGAGACTGTGGTCCCAGCTCTCTTCAGGTCATTGAGCAGGTCCTGCCGTGTAGTTCTGGGCTGATCCCTCACCTTCCTCATGATCATTGATGCCCCACGAGGTGAGATCTTGCATGGAGCCCCAGACCGAGGGTGATTGACCGTCATCTTGAACTTCTTCCATTTTCTAATAATTGCGCCAACAGTTGTTGCCTTCTCACCAAGCTGCTTGCCTATTGTCCTGTAGCCCATCCCAGCCTTGTGCAGGTCTACATTTTATCCCTGATGTCCTTACACAGCTCTCTGATCTTGGCCATTGTGGAGAGGTTGGAGTCTGTTTGATTGAGTGTGTGGACAGGTGTATTTTATACAGGTAACGAGGTCAAACAGGTGCAGTTAATACAGGTAATGAGTGGAGAACAGGAGGGCTTCTTAAAGAAAAACGAACAGGTCTGTGAGAGCCGGAATTCATACTGGTTGGTTGGTGATCAAATACTTATGTCATGCAATAAAATGCAAATTAATTACTTAAAAATCATACAATGTGATTTTCTGGATTTTTGTTTTAGATTCCGTCTCTCACATTTGAAGTGTACCTATGATAAAAATTACAGACCTCTACATGCTTTGTAAGTAGGAAAACCTGCAAAATCGACAGTGTATCAAATACTTGTTCTCCCCACTGTACTTGATTTACATAATGTACTTATCCTTGTCTTGATTGTAGCTGCCCATTACATCAGTCAACTCTGCCCTGTGGATGACCAGGACGTGTATGTGTGTGTGTGTGTGAGGCTTTGTCCTTTATATTAGCATTTGAACGACGTGGACCCCTGTGTGCAGTAAGCTAGTGAAGGAGGCGGCTCAGGGTAGGTCTGATTCATGCTGCTCACCCTCCACTCTGCATCGGCACAGAGGCAAGCCATGGCTAATACGATCAGATGTCAGACTCACAGCCATGGAACGAACAGCACTGGCCACACCTCTGGGATGGAGAGGAGGGGAAGGGATCCTCTCGAGTCTCTAACCTCATTGGTGATGCTGTGATTTGTTTGTGTCTTAAAGCTAGACTCTGATCATGTGTTCATGCCATGGCAAATCTGTCTCCCATCTTGCTGTAAGTCTTAAGAAAGTCTAGGTTTTTGCAGGTAGTATTCAATAGGCCATTATCAGTGGTTAGCCAGCACACATACTGTGTGAAGGTTGAAGCTGGTTTCTATTTGGATATTGTTATGGCTGATTTATCCAGGCTTTGCAAGTATACCCAAGGCTATAGAACATGTTCCTCTGAAGTAGCCCGCATCTAACAGTAGGGAGTAAATCTCTTTTTATAACGCTTGGGATGACAAAACAGTTGACGGTGTGTCACAGATGCGAGACGGCATGCTCCTTTGTGTGTGGTCGTGCCATGCCCCTGCAGCAGAAAGAGGGAGAGAAACAGACAGAGAGAAAGAGAGGGAGACCGAGAGAAACCAAGAAAGAGAGATCCAAACCTTAATTTAGACCAAAAACACATAGGAGAAGCAGGAAGAAACAAGTCGTCAAATCCCAAACCGACAAAACCACAGCAGAATTAAAGTCGCGGAAGCTTGTGGTTTATTTCCACTAACAGAGGCTTTTTGTTTTCGAGTGTTTTCGTCTGTGCTGTGGTCTTTATTGTGTTTGTGTAGTGCAGTTCACACAAGGCCAGACTCAGCTACTCTCAGCCTGTCTTTCCCTGTCTCTCCAGAAAAGCAGGTGGCGTTTTGTTTTCCCTCAGCTCTGATCTTATTTTTTTTACTTTCTCAGGGGGGAGGGGCCAACACCTGTCCTGGGTGCCCTGTAACCTCCCCCTAATCCACAGTCCCTGTCTCATGGCCCTGCTTCGGTGACTCCATAACTCCACAGGCCCAGCTGGCACCTCCTCCCATAGGGTGTGATCCAACCTGGCACACTGTGTGTGGGTATTCTCCTGCCAGCTGTCGGCTACCCCGCTGTGGCATGACTGACACTCCGGGCACATTTATTGTTGATTGGCACAGAGAAGCTAGGCTAGGGGGGTCTAGGGGTTTGTCTCTTACAACAGGATCAGTAATTAATTCATTACCTTTAGGCTTGCATTATGTTTATCGTTAAACCTGTATGCAAAACCTGTATGTTTGCTCTCAGACCTGTCGTCGACAGCATACTGCCTGTAAGCCAGGGGTTCCCAAACTTTTTTGGCCCGCGACCCTATTTGGATATTTAAAAAAAAGAGCAACACCACCATGTAAAAAAAGAATCAACGGCCATTGTTTACTTTTTTAATTAGGGCTATTACACTCTTACAAATCAGTCAGAGTGCTCTTGACAGTATTTCAATCTGAAGGAAGTATTGTTTGAAGTGACTGAAATTCATCAGAATGGTATTGGGAAGTTCAGAAGATCATCAGGCATTAGTTTTGTATAATCTTCTGTGTAGATAAGAACATCATCATTGATTGATTGTTATTTTCCCCCCAGTTAGATTTAGTGCCTGGTCTTGTCCACTCTGTTTTAATGAGTCCTGCGCAGCTTATAGGCATTGTAGAGGGAAACAGAAGACGTGTTCCTGAGTTTTTGTAGCTTAAACGGTTGAAAGGATAGAGACACATTTGTAGGAAGAAAACAGAAACCGCTCTGTTTATTACAACCGCATCTAGCGGCTACTGGAGGTTACTGAGGTAACCCCCGTTCTGTGAACCAAGCTTGGTTTTAAAATGTTTTATTTCAGAGCTTCTCTCGCTACCCCATTTTACATTTTAGTCATTTAGCAGACGCTCTTATCCAGAGAGACTTACAGTTAGTGAGTGCATACATTTTTCATACTGGCCCCCCGTGGGAATCGAACCCACAACCCTGGCGTTGCAAGCGCCATGCTCTACCAACTGAGCTACAGTTGGGAAACGCTGCTGTTAGCCATTGAGATGACTTTGGAGTGTTCCCAGTCTGCCCTTCTATGACCTAGCATCACATTCCCTTTGTAATTAATGTGAGAGGGCATATATCATTTATATATCTATCAATTGTTCTGAGTTGGATATGCAATGGTTATTAAGACCATTATTCAGTTCAGCTGATCCGTCAGGCTCAATGTATTGTCCGCCCTCTTCTGGCTGCTGATGGTAGTACTTGTTAATAAGAGTGGAGATTTGAAAACAAGCCCCTACTGAGTATGCTGCTGACATAGGCTAGATGACGTTTGTAATGATGTTAACATGTTGTTACAATATTAATATATGGCTCTGATCCTCTATTTCACTGTGAAATTATCTCTAATATTCTCTATATGATATAGAGATTACATTTGGCTACGGCATATGCTGCAACTCACTCAGCATCGGCTTTATTGCTAGTATTGTGGTTGCTTTTTGAGTGGAAAAGCCTGTTTGTAATAATATTGTTATAATGTTGTCATAGTGAACATGTTGGTTTGATCCTTTCTGTCTGCACTTGGAGATGATCTGTATTTAAAGATCTTTCCTCTGTCCGTTGCACTCAGTCTGCCTTCCTGTGTAGTTAGAAATTTGACCTTAGTTTTGCCATCATGTCTCTGTTACTAGTCAAGCCAAATCCCCATCCATCCACTGCTCTGCTCTCAGGGACACTGACTGAATTGACATGAGTCTTGTCCCTCTAGCACTCTAGCTCGCTGGGTCGCCCTGGTAACGTATGCTTGCTGCCTCTGCATGTGAAGCGCTGCATTGATCACACTCACCACGCTTTGTGCCTGTCACCACAACACTCACCTCTCTCTCACACTGGTGGTCACCCCTATCTCTGTCTGCATGAAGCAGTTACTTAAACAACCAAGCAACACATGACGTATTGTCATCACAGAAGTGTGTCTTTCCTGAGTGTGGTGGCCTTTACTAAATGTCAACAGACTGTCCTTTCATCACATTTATAGCAGGCCATGCCCTATAAGAAGCAGCTGTTAGCCAGCTCTACTCAACAGGGACTGTTCCCAATCACGACTTCAGTACCCACTCCCCAGCATTCTCCCAGCACCCCCTGCTCTCAGCCAGCCAGTGCTCCTGATTGGTGCTCCTGAAAAACTGCTGATGCACAACCAAATTTCTAAATTGCACCTATTGTATTCTACTATTCTAACCATCAACAGTAAGTTGAGACCCCAGCTGAGTTCCTAAACAGTGGCCACCTTTTTGGAAATCGATCCGCGGGCCTACAAAAAATGTGGGCCACCAGTTGCCCATCCCTGATCTGACCATGACTCACTTAATGGCCCCTTCCTTCCGTTCTCCCAATATCCACCACTCCTACCTATTTCTCAACCTCCTCTATGTTGATGCTCACCCCTTGCCTCCCATTCCTGGTCCCCCCCCCAACAGAACAACGATAATGAGACCCCCCTCCACTGTGCCGCCCAGTACGGCCACACCCAGGTGGTGCGTCTGCTGCTGGAGGAGCTGACCGACCCCACCATGAGGAACAACAAGTTTGAGACGCCGCTGGACCTGGCCGCACTCTACGGCCGGCTGGAGGTGGTCAAGCTGCTGCTCACCGCCCACCCCAACCTTCTCTGCTGCAACACCAAGAAACACACGCCGCTGCACCTGGCGTCACGCAACGGACACCTGGCCGTGGTGGAGGTTCTGCTAGCAGCCGGCATGGACATCAACTACGAGGTGAGGACTGAGGAGAGCACTCGGTCTGTTGTCTCTCCTGCATGCTCAATGATCAGTTTCAGTGTGTTGGTGTGAGAGTGTCCATAATAATATTTTGTATAGTAATATTTTGTATAAACACGATGTATGTTGTGATAGTGTCAAATTATGTTGGATCATTGATGGCTTCATCTGCTGTTTGCAGCATTTAGGCCTACATATACTGATAGACTCTTGATACAAACCTCTTGAGCTCTTTTATTTAGGCTAAAGAAACAGTTTTAATGGGGGCTTTTGGCACTCTCCCCTTCTTATACCAAACTGTGCCATCCATCTGTCCTGTCCAACCTACACTCCCCTCCTCTCTGCTCTATAGCAGGTCTGGGCCAATGTCAAGTGTCCTTCAGGCTCTGCTTCCTGCAGGTTTCCATTAGCATGGTGCTACGAGTAGGAAAATGATCTAATTTGATTCCTCAACCAAATAATTGTCCATAGCAAAACATGCAGGGGTGGCGTTCGGCGGGGTATAAATAACTCGTCAAACTTCTATTCCACGCAGGTCAACCCTGCCCTGTGTGTTCAGGAAGTATCCTGCAGGTTTAGCATTAAGCTGTATGTCCTAGCTGACCAAGATAAGAGGAGTGGAATCAAAGTCAAAGCAGTGAGGTGGTGTAGATACCTGTTCCTCTCAGCAGGGAGGGTTAGGGTTAGAGATCTGACCTCTGCTGTGGTGTATGTTGCTGGCAGGGAGTCTACTTTGATGTCTTTACATGTTTTGTTATTGCTCAACCTCGCACTGTTTCAATTATGGTTTTATTATGGTGTGTTTGTTGTGTCTCTCTGCAGACGGAGAAGGGCAGTGCCCTCCATGAAGCAGCTCTCTTTGGGAAGACTGACGTGGTGCAGAAACTGCTGAGTGCAGGTCAGACACTGATGCCTACAAGACACAACACAACACATTTTTATAACAGCCGAATAATGCAGATATATGGCCTAACCCTCTCCTCAGCTGTCACTCCTCTCCTAATCCCCTGCTCTGTCCTCTGTGTCTCTCCTCATGTCTCTGTTTGTCCTGCTCCAGGGGTTAATGTGAACATGGTGGACGACAAGGGCCTGACAGCGCTGGACACTGTCAGAGAGATGCCCTCTCAGAAGAGCCGGCAGATAGCAGCTCTAATCCTGGGTAAGAAATACAGACCGAGATCAATGGTTCCCTATGGGATTTTAAAAAAGGTTACCTTGACCTTACCTTGACCACGAACTGATTTTTTTTTTTTTAAAGTATGTTTTTATCTGACTAATTGTGTTATGCAAATGACCTTTTCTTCCCTATCTCTCCTAAGGTCATATGTCAGGAAATCCCCCTGTTTTAGACTTGCCTCCTCCCCCTGTCCCTCCGCCTAATGAGAGCCCTAGCCCGAGGACAAAAGGTATGTCATAGCAATACAGAAAACCTTAAGTTGAGTGAGCAGTGACAGGATAAGGTGTTAACACGTAACCACCAGCCAAGGCTGTGTACTGGTGTGAAGCTGTGCATGTCCAATATATTAAAATGTGTATGTGTGTTGTAGGTGAGCTGGAGTTGGTGAGTGAGCTGATCTCGGGGCTGGCCCCGGGGCCTGAGGAGGAGAGCCCGTATGAGGCTCTGTTCGAGGCCACCTCCTGTCACTCTCTGGACAGCCTGGCCAGCGGCAAGTCCTCCGACAGGGACTCTGGACGACCTGACAGTGAAGCCGGAAAGGTTGGTCTGGAACTGCCTTACACCACAGAAACACACAACATGTGACAGAGGTTTGTGTGGATGGGCATCTAAAATACTTTTCCTCCACTAGAGGGCAATGGTTCTCTGCATTGAATTGTTGAGTGGACTGGACTTACAAATCTTCCTGTCAGAAATTTGACAGCATATTTCTTAAAGCCTAAATCTATGTTTGAATTCAAGGCTCCAGTTCTCATCTTTTCAGCCAACCTTGTACTTCAAGATATATGTCATTCTAATGTCTGAGCACAGTCTGAGCACAGTCACCGATTTCATTCTCTGTTTGTCAATTACAGAAAGATCGGCTGGCTCACCAATCCCAACATGCCCCAGGCCAGGAAGAGGAGGTCAGTATCTATGGTCATTAGAGCTCCTCTTTGCAGTACTATGTTGCCATTGCTATTGGCCAGAGTACTGATAGGCTTTACCTGGAATGTCACTGTTGGCATGTGGCATTAGCAAATGTTAGTCAACTACTTAGAATGTCAGTGGTGCTGCGGACGATTCTCTCCACATCTGTGCAAATCACACA
Source organism: Coregonus clupeaformis (assembly GCF_020615455.1). Taxonomy (NCBI): domain Eukaryota; kingdom Metazoa; phylum Chordata; class Actinopteri; order Salmoniformes; family Salmonidae; genus Coregonus; species Coregonus clupeaformis. Next base: position 30,810,469 of record NC_059221.1, on the reverse strand, counting down.
AACCCTTCATGAATATGAATCTGAATGTGGCGCTGGTTAGAGCAAGGAAGAGAATAGGAGGCGGGATGGGGGTGAAGTGAAGTAGAAAGGTACTGGTTATGGGAGAGAGGGAGCAGGCTCGGTCTATTCAGTGGCTGACAAGGGGGTAAACATGGTAGCATGAGACTGTTGTGGAATCATGAAAAAGTACTGCCAGTGTTGGGATTATATATATGGTGTTAGTTTGAAATACACTAGTGCCGTTAGTCACACCCTTTTAATGAATGGCTTCCCCTTAAAAGCTAGGGTAGTGTTTACCCAACTGTACAATAATCATATATGCACTCCACCCTCTGTGGTTTTGGGGTAATTTTGGAATTTTTTAGCAGCCCCATATACCATAATTCCTGCTTCTTTAGTGTGCTATGCATGAGCTGACAACTGTGGCCAAGAGTCTTAGAACAACCATTAGAGGGCACTCGGGAGGGACTTTCACCTCACTGTAGGAGGTACCAGCATCACAGGACAGTGAGAAAAATATTGATTAGCCTTATACAAATGATAATGATGCTTTGTTGTTGACCTGACTTCCCTCTACCTACAGGCCCTGTACACTAACAGCAGCATCGATGAGAGAGGGGAGGCAGAGGAGGAGAAGGATCACACGTATGAACTGCTGCTCTCCGCCCAGACCAAAGTCCCCCAGTGTGCACAGGACCCCCCATCCCAGAAACATACAGGTACAACATACAGTTGAAGTCGTAAGTTTACATACACTTAGGTTGGAGTCATTTAAACTTGTTTTTCAACCACTCCACAAATGTATTCTTAACAAACTATAGTTTTGGCAAGTCGGTTAGGACATCTACTTTGTGCATGACACAAGTAATTTTTCCAACAATTGTTTACAGACAGATTATTTCACTTATAATTCACTGTGTCACAATTCCAGTGGGTCAGAAGTTTACATTCACTAAGTTGACTGTGCCTTTAAACAGCTTGGAAAATTCCAGAAAATGATGTCATGGCTTTAGAAGCTTCTGATAGGCTAATTGACATCATTTGAGTCAATTGTAGGTGTACCTGTGGATGTATTTCAAGGCCTACCTTCAAACTCAGTGCCTCTTTGCTTGACATCATGGGAAAATAAAATAAATCAGCCAAGACCTCAGAAAAAAATGATAGACCTCCACAAGTCTTGTTCATCCTTGGGAGCAATTTCCAAACGCCTGGAGGTACCACGTTCATCTGTACAAACAATCGTACGCAAGTATAAACACTATGGGACCACGAAGCCGTCATACCACTCAGGAAGGAGACGCGTTCTGTCTCCTAGAGATGAATGTATTTAGTGCGAAAAGTCCAAATCAATCCCAGAACAACAGCAAAGGACCTTGTGAAGATGCTGGAGGAAACAGGTACAAAAGTATTTATATCCACAGTAAAACGAGTCCTATATCGACGTAACCTGAAAGGCCGTTCAGCAAGGAAGAAGCCACTGCACCAAAACCGCCATAAAAATGCCAGACTACGGTTTGCAACTGCACATGGGGACAAAGATCGTACTTTTTGGAGAAATGTCCTCTGGTCTGATGAAACAAAAATAGAACTGTTTGGCCATAATGACCATCGTTATGTTTGGAGGAAAAAGGGGGTGCTTGCAAGCTGAAGAACACCATCCCAACCGTGAAGCACGGGAGTGGCAGCATCATACTGTGGGGGTGCTTTGCTGCAGGAGGGACTGGTGCACTTCAAAAATAGATGGCATCATGAGGAAGGAAAATTATGTGGATATATTGACGCAACATCTTAAGACATTAGTCAGGAAGCTTGGTTGCAAATGGGTCTTCCAAATGGACAATGACCCCAAGCACACTTCCAAAGTTGTGGCAAAATGGCTTAAGGACAACAAAGTCAAGGTATTGGAGTGGCCATCACAAAGCCCTGACCTCAATCCTATAGAAAATGTGTGGGCGAACTGAAAAAGCGTGTGCGAGCAAGGAGGCCTATAAACCTGACTCAGTTACACCAGCTCTGTCAGGAGGAATGGGCCAAAATTCACCCAACTTATTGTGGGAAGCTTGTGGAAGGCTACCCGAAACGTTTGACCCAAGTTAAACAATTTAAAGGTAATGTTACCAAATACTAATTGAGTGTATACAAACTTCAGACCCACTGGGAATATGATGAAATAAATAAAAGTTGAAATAAATCATTCTCTCTACTATTATTCTGACATTTCACATTCTTAAAATAAAGTGGTAATCCTAACTGACCTAAGACAGGGAATTTTTACTAGGATTAAATGTCAGGAATTGTGAAAAACTGAGTTTAAATGTATTTGGCTAAGGTGTATGTAAACTTCCGACTTCAACTGTACATACAGTGGGACAAGGAGTGTAGAAAACGGTTAGGATATTCCAATTCCCTTCATGGTTCCTGACCAATAGCAGTTTATGTGGGAGTAAACATTGCACCCTCAGCCTGGAGAATAAGGAGCACTTGCTAACCTTTCACCTCTCCCGCACTCCAACCACACACAGTCCCATTATGCCTGCCGAAAACCAAACACTGCATTCCACAGTAAGAACATCATACCAAAGGTCAAGCGTGGTGGTGGTGTGATGGTTTGGGGATGCTTTGCTGCCTCAGGACCTGGACGACTTGCCTTAATAGAAGGAACCATGAATTCTGCTCTGTATCAGAGAATTCTACAGGAGAATGTCAGACCATCCGTCTGTGAGCTGAAGCTGAAGCGCAGCTGGGTCATGCAGCAAGACAATGATCCAAAACACACAATCAAGTCTACATGAAAATTGCTAAAAAGCAACAAATTGGAAGTTTTGGAATGGCCTAGTCAAAGTCCAGACCTAATCCTAATTGAGATGTTGTGGCAGGACTTGAAACGAGCAGTTCATGCTTGAAAACCCACACGTCACTGAGTTAAAACAGTTCTGCATGGAAGAGTGGGCCAAAATTCCTCCACAGCGACGTGAGAGACTGATCAACAACTACAGGAAGCATTTGGTTGGAGTCATTGCAGCTAAAGGTGGCACAACCAGCTATTGAGTGTAAGGGGGCAATTACTTTTTCACACAGGGGAATTGGGTGTTGCATAACTTTGTTTATGAAATAAATATGTAATTGTTGTGTTAATTGTTCACTTATGTTCCCTTTATCTAATATTAGGTTTTGGTTGAATATCTGATAACATTCAGTATCACAAATATGCAAAAGTCGAGAAAATTAGAAAGGGGGCAAATACTCTTTCATAGCACTGTAGATGTTTTAACAGGCCCCCAGGCTTTCTGTTCTGTCACATTCATAATAAATTAATAGGATGTCATTAAATACTGTCATAGGAATGAATGTGGAGGGTCTAATTGCTGATGTAATCACGTCCCTTTTTATGTGGATGAATGACTGTTGGCGAAAGGATGACATCCAATCCTTAACTTGCAGTCCTCCGTAATGTTGTTAAGATGTTAAATGGGTTGGTTGGAGGAAGGTTTGTTTTCAATGGCTGCTTAATAGGCCGCTATTCTCTCTGTTTTAAAAGTGTTCACCAACACTACCCATTCTACCATATGCATAAAACATGAGCTTCATTATACTTCCCTTTCCTATTCACTTTGTATAATATCACCCCTGGAAATCTTGAGAAACTGAATTGAATAGAAATTAAAGGGTATTATATTAATTGACTGCCTTACTCATGATGATCTAACTAACTGCTGTCTGTCCTGTTTCCCCAGATGAGAACGCTACTTCCCAACAATCTTCCAACAGTCTTCCACCTCAGGTATGACCTGCTGTACCTCTGCTGTACCTCTCCTCTCCCCTCCTTCTCTCATCCTTCCATCTCTTTCCCATGCAACCTGTCATCTGAGTCAGTGTAGAGAGCGAGATTCCAGCAGCAGGCTCTAGCTTACCTGTGCTCAGAGTATGGAACACTGTGATGAACAAGAAGTTATTTACAGCCAGCTAGCTACATATCAGTTTCCCTCAGTCACACACTACTTTCCTCTCAGTGGCACAGAGCAAGACATTGACCCAGAGTAAGACATTTACATTATAGATTTTAGTCATTTTAGCAGACGCTCTTATCCAGAGCGACTTACAGTTACATTTAGTGAGTGCATACATTTTTCATACTGGCCTCCCGTGGGAATCGAACCCACAACCGTGGCGTTGCAAGTGCCATGCTCTACCAACTGAGCTACATTGACCCAGAGCAAGACACTGACAAAGGGCAACGGAAAAGGTCCCTGGGCTCCTCCACATTCTGCTTTGACATGTTTCTCTAAACATTTATTTTCCCTCTATGGTGCTGCTCCATGTGAGGTGTAAATCTCTCCACATACAGGTACTTCATCAGGCAATATGGCTCCCTGACCGAGGTCCTCTGTCAATTTCTCTCTGTTTAGTGACTCTGTAGCCGATCCTGGCCACCGGGACTCCTGGAGATTTACAGCCTCACCCTCGCTGCTCTCTTCTCTCCATCTCTTTTAATTCCTCCTTTCCTGAGATGTAACTCGAGGACCCTATGAAGCTGTGCTTTCTATTTATTATCCTATCATATCTATTTATACTGCCTTTTTATTATCCAGTTAGCTGCCACAAGGTTTTATCTGCGTTGCCCTCTCCTCCTATAACCTCTGCTCACATCAGTTTTCTTCCAATTTGGAGTGACTGTCCATTTGGTGCCTAATTATAAAAAAACAAGTCTCAGTGGCTGGCTGGCTGACGTCCTCTGTGTTCTAATCAGCAGCCAGCCGTCTGAGGCTATCATCCATATTAGGAATGATGATGCATGGCAACTGTCGCTGGCGGCGGCAATGGAAGCAATCACTGGGACACTTTCTTCACTTAATATCAGAGTGTGGGGGTAATTAGAGCTGTGGTAATAGTCTGCTTTGCTGTATTTAGTGTTTTATTAGGATCCCCATTAGCTAGTGCTAAAGCAGCAGCTATTCCTGGGGTCCACACAAAACATAACACATGACATATTACAGAACATTAATAGAACAGCTCAAGGACAGAACTACATACATTAAAATAAGAAAACATGCTTTCGTACATTTATGCCTTACATTTCCATGTATCATGTACTAATAATCATCATCAATGTTAACGGCTATACTACGGCCATTCATTTTTACCATACATGCTCTACAGATACAATTGCTTTCTCTAAGCTGGCCATGATATCCAAATCTCACTGCGCCAGTGTTCTCTAAACATTAGGAAGTCTCACGATACGATAACAGCAACAATTCCTGTCCTTGTACTTTCAGCAGTCTGACGCCAATATTATTAACAGATACCGTATGAACTTTGAGTCAAACATTGAAGTCTAAGATCCTCAATTTAACACAAATAGACACTGGCAGAATCATGTGTTTACCATCCTTGGTCCTTCTGTCTGACGTCAGTATTATGCATAATCATATGATGCATAGATGCTATTGAATGTAAACGCAACACGTCACTCACTATGATGGCAGCAGTGAGTGTGGTGGTGTTTTTAGTTGTGATTGACCGCTGTCAGTGTGGTGTTAGTCCCCTGTAGCTCAGTTGGTAGAGCATGGCGCTTGCAACACCAGGGTTGTGGGTTCGTTTCCCACGGGGGGCCAGTATGAAAAATGTATGCACTCACTAACTGTAAGTCGCTCTGGATAAGAGCGTCTGCTAAATTACTAAAATGTAAATGTAAAAATGTGATGGTTTTAGTTGTGATTGACAGCTGTCAGTGTGTTCATCATCTCTCCACTGGTCTCCTCCAGCAGCGGAAGCCCACTGCCCCTAGTGACCTCAGACCGTCAGGCCAGACGGGCGACACCCTGAAGCCCGCCGGACCTCCTGTGGTTGGGCCTGGACGGACGGGCCTCCGTCCCACTGGTGGTGAGTTACACACTCACATGCTCTACCTGCTGGACGGCAGGTCCCTGGTGTGGGAGGTTTGTTTCTAAGCTCCACATTGACCATGTGAGGCCTAGAACCACAGTGCCCCAAAAAACGAATCTTACAGAAGTAATTACTCACTTCTATACTACAGTTAGAGCTCCCAGGTCATGAGCAAATATGTGTTCTCATCTGACTCTGAGGAGCCAAATGAGAGAGGCTATTTGCTTGAGGAACAAGCCTGACTTCGCCAAACATAAGCCATGCATGTCGCTCTAACTGTAATGTGAGAAATGCATTAGCATCTGACTGCAGCGTGAGATTGGTCGGGTTGGGTTAGTGCTGCCTGGGAGTTCCAGAGGCTCAGCAGCTCTGGGTCTGGATTAGGCGTGTTTAGAACAGGCTGATTGACATTCAATGGCAAGCCAGCTGTAGAAAACTAGTTTGGTTTGTCACGTGGAACAGAATCCCTGATCAGATTTGACCATATTCCTATCTAAGAACCCCCAGCCTACTTACTTTAATACAGTACTAGTAAAGCAGCATATACACGTTGCGTTGGTTGGAGATGATGGGACAATTTCTCTCTCATTCTCTTCCCTCTAGTTCTGTGTTTATCTTGCTGCGTTCTCCCGTTCTCTCATACGGACACCATAGAAGACTCATGCATATCCAAGCAGGGAATAATCATACACACAACACAGACACATACCGACACATACAGTGGGGAGAACAAGTATTTGATACACTGCCGATTTTGCAGGTTTTCCTACTTACAAAGCATGTAGAGGTCTGTAATTTTTATCATAGGTACACTTCAACTGTGAGAGACGGAATCTAAAACAAAAATCCAGAAAATCACATTGTATGATTTTTAAGTAATACATATGCATTTTATTGCATGACATAAGTATTTGATCACCTACCAACCAATAAGAATTCCGGCTCTCACAGACCTGTTCATTTTTCTTTAAGAAGCCCTCCTGTTCTCCACTCATTACCTGTATTAACTGCACCTGTTTGAACTCGTTACCTGTATAAAAGACACCTGTCCACATACTCAATCAAACAGACTCCAACCTCTCCACAATGGCCAAGACCAGAGAGCTGTGTAAGGACATCAGGGATAAAATTGTAGACCTGCACAAGGCTGGAATGGGCTACAGGACAATAGGCAAGCAGCTTGGTGAGAAGGCAACAACTGTTGGTGCAATTATTAGAAAATGGAAGTTCAAGATGACGGTCAATCACCCTCGGTCTGGGGCTCCATGCAAGATCTCACCTCGTGGGGCATCAATGATCATGAGGAAGGTGAGGGATCAGCCCAGAACTACACGGCAGGACCTGGTCAATGATCTGAAGAGAGCTGGGACCACAGTCTCAAAGAAAACCATTAGTAACACATTACGCCGTCATGGATTAAAATCCTGCAGCGCACGCAAGGTCCCCCTGCTCAAGCCAGCGCATGTCCAGGCCCGTCTGAAGTTTGCCAATGACCATCTGGATGATCCAGAGGAGGAATGGGAGAAGGTCATGTGGTCTGATGAGACAAAAATATAGCTTTTTGGTCTAAACTCCACTCGCTGTGTTTGAAGGAAGAAGAAGGATGAGTACAACCCAAGAACACCATCCCAACCGTGAAGCATGGAGGTGGAAACATCATTCTTTGGGGATGCTTTTCTGCAAAGGGGACAGGACGACTGCACCGTATTGAGGGGAGGATGGATGGGGCCATGTATCGCGAGATCTTGACCAACAACCTCCTTCCCTCAGTAAGAGCATTGAAGATGGGTCGTGGCTGGGTCTTCCAGCATGACAACGACCCGAAACACACAGCCAGGGCAACTAAGGAGTGGCTCCGTAAGAAGCATCTCAAGGTCCTGGAGTAAGAAGCATCTCAAGGTCCTCCAGACCTGAACCCAATAGAAAAGCTGAAAGTCCGTATTGCCCAGCGACAGCCCCAAAACCTGAAGGATCTGGAGAAGGTCTGTATGGAGGAGTGGGCCAAAATCCCTGCTGCAGTGTGTGCAAACCTGGTCAAGACCTACAGGAAACGTATGATCTCTGTAATTGCAAACAAAGGTTTCTGTACCAAATATTAAGTTCTGCTTTTCTGATGTATCAAATACTTATGTCATGCAATAAAATGCAAATGAATTACTTAAAAATCATACAATGTGAATTTCTGGATTTTTGTTTTTAGATTCCGTCTCTCACAGTTGAAGTGTACCTGTGATAAAAGTTACAGACCTCTACATGCTTTGTAAGTAGGAAAACCTGCAAAATCGGCAGTGTATCAAATACTTGTTCTCCCCACTGTAGCTACTAAGCATGCTGTGTCTGTGATAGAGATGTGTGCTGTTTGGGGACTCTAATAGAAACAGAAGTGGGCCCAGTCCCTCTCCATTTCCATCTGAAAGCAGCTGCCTCTCAGGGATGGGAATTAGGGCTCTGCTCACGCTCCCTGCTACTCTCTGCCCCCTCCCCGTCACATCTCTCCCCCTCCATATTGTGTGTGTGTGTAGACTGTTCTCTCTGCCACCGCACGGCAAGCAGTACCAGAGCACCAAGTCTAGGTCCAAATGGCTCCTTAACAGCTTCTACCCCAAGCCATAAGACTGCTGAACAGATAATAAAATGGCTACCTGGACTATTTGCTTTGACCCCCTTTTTTACGCTGCTGCTACTACTGTTTATTATCAATGCATATTCACTTTACCCCTAACTACATGTACATATTACCTCAATTATCTCAACTAACCTGTACCCCCGCACATTGACTGGGTACCGGTACCCCCTGTATATAGCCTCGTTATTGTTATTTTATTGTGTTACTTTTAAGAACTTTAGTTTATTTTTGATTTAAAAAAGATTACATCAAAAAAGATTGTATTTCTTACTTTAAAAAAACTGCTTTGTTGGTTAAGTGCTTGTAAGTAAGCATTTCACGGTAAGGTCTACACATGTTGTATTCACGCATGTGACAAATAAGATTTGATTTGTATGATGGAGACATGCTATGTCAGTAGCAGCAGAGAGGGACCAGAGCACCTGTCACACACACTTTGTCTTCCTCAGCAGGAAGGAATCTCAGAAGACGTCCAATAGATTCCACATGCCTCCTGTTTCACAGGCATCTTACAACGCATAGTGCACTACTCTCACACACGGAAGAAATTGGGTGCTAAAGAGATTTCACATACCCCGTAGTGATAAAGTTATCTGCCGTAGTCATAACAATATCCTATGACTATCAGGTTATGTGGCCTTGGCCAGAGTCGACCCATACGTGAGGCTAACATCACTAGATAGAAATGCTAAGTTCTTAGGGCATATCTATTTTGCTAGTGAAAACCACATATGCGTTTATCGATTTCTGCCTGCTGTGGGGACCTGGGGAGAGTAGCCTCTCTGGCCTTGCACTTGGCCAATAGTGAATGACTGGAATTCGGGTGTTCTCCAGCACACACTCAGACTAATCAATGTATGTCTCATATGTCACACAATGGATAGTTTACATCAACATTGTCCATTATAAAGTACTCCCCTTCTCGTAATTATACACATGCATACTTAAAAGTTCCCCTCTAACAAATAACGTCAAATGGAATAATTTGTTTTCTTCCATTAAGATTGAGGTCAGAATATCAATACTTTTGCCTGTAGTTCTAAATTGAATTCTAACATATGACAGACAGAGCTAAATATGCTCTCCAATCTGAGTAACGAAAAGCAATTTCCCCAGGGCCTGGAAATACATTTACTTTGGTCTGCAGACTGTCTGTGACATCAAACACAGCAGTAACTGAAGACTTAGCATGACATCACTTGTAAAACTCGCAGCTCACAAGGCCAAATGAAACACACACACACACACACACACACACACACACACATGTTCTGGAACCAGTGACCTCATCCCTCCATAAAAGCTGTGTAAATATCCGTTTGTCTTTCATTAGGGGTTACTGACTGGCTCAGTGTTTCCAGCCCCAGTCAGACCGTTGAATCTTGGGGAGTATAAAAGTCTGGGTCCTGGGGTTTAAGGAAATGGTTACTAGAGCTGGGACGATAAACCGAAAATTATTGACACCGACCATACCGATCACTTATCGCAGGCATTTTGCTGATATTGTTCATTACGATAAGTAGCCTATACTAGAGAAATGTGAAGTTTGAAATGAAATAAGTTTGCTAATATGGGTGATTGTTAATTGGACAATTGATGGCTACAACCATCAAACTAGTAGTTTAAAGGATAATAAAATAAAACTGGTGCACAATCATTTTACAAACGTATCATTCAATTTATCGATATCGCATCAATTCAGGCAATTTATCACAATTTATATGGAGTTTTGGCCATATCGCCCTGCTCTAGGGTTAGCCCAGTGGGGTATTGTTGGAGGGAGCCATAGCGATTCGCTCATTGGGCGTTCACGCTCTCCAGCTTCCAAGGACTGGGTGGGTGTTTGGCTGTGGTCTCTCCATATGTTTATACACACACACACACGTACATACACACACACACACACACACACACACACTGGCACACATATCTTTCCAAATTGAGTAGCAGGCAGCTGAGCGTAGATGGGCACAGGGCGGTGGTACTCTGCCTCACTGCAAATGGCCTGTGAGCTAAACAGTGCATAGAGAGCATAGTGTACCAGCTCCTAGTTGAAATGTATTTATCACTACCCAGTTGACATACAGGGTGGAGTAACTGTTACTGTTTCCCCCGGACAGATATTCATCTCTAACGCAGCAGCTCTTTATAGAGTTTAATATATCCCTTTGATAGCTGTTTGAATGACTGAATGGTATTGGCTACCCTATGTCCTGTTGAGAGAGAATGCTTGGTGTATCTGCAGTCTCTGTCTATCTGTCCTCTGCTCTGAAGGAAAAACTAAAACAGACCAACTGGGTCACTGCCCCGCTGTGACGTCACTGACACCCTCCCAGTTTCCCTGTCACCAAACACCACGACCCTCTCACCCTGAATGTCAGAGTGGCAGTGAGAACACACACACACAGGGCAGTACGGCACAGAGCAGCCCCCCACCCTACTCCAACACACACACACTTACCATGTGTCAGACTCCGAAGCCTAATTATCAGGATTGTGTCTAAGAGTCAGACTTTTGAGTGGATCGAGTGTTCCCAGAGTTTCCATTCCCGGAGCTGCAGTCAGCGGCCAGTCAGTCAGCGGCCAGTCAGTCAGCGGCCAGTCAGTCAGCAGCCAGTCAGTCAGCGGCCAGTCAGTCAGCGGCCAGTCAGTCAGCGGCCAGTCAGTCAGCGGCCAGTCAGTCAGCGGCCAGTCAGTCAGCAGCCAGTCAGTCAGCGGCCAGTCAGTCAGCAGCCAGTCGGGGGCTAGTCAGTCAAGGGCTAGTCAGTCTAGTCAGTCAAGGGCTAGTCAGTCTAGTCAGTCAAGGGCTAGTCAGTCGGGGTCTAGTCAGTCGGGGTCTAGTCAGTCGGGGTCTAGTCAGTCATACAGCTGCAGCTTTGTCTCAACACAGCTCCGGCTCAGGAAGAAGTACTAGCTAGCAGGGAGGGACAGAGGGGGGAGCTTGACAGGCAGAAGGGGAACAGAGGCACAACCTGGCTCAACTCTCATCCTGTGGTCGATTTGATGGCGGAAAAACAGGCTTGGGTGGCAGTAGCTCCTTGGAGAGCGAGTGAGAGAGAGAACCTGTTTTTGTGAGGTGAAAGCGTATTGTTTTCAACTGAATCAACTGTACAGAATATACTCAAGGCGGAGGAAGTACGTTTCTGTTTGTCTATGTGTTTTAGTGTGTGTGTGCGCGCGCACAGTATATGCAGTATGCTTGTTGTCTTGCTCATATCCTGTTTCTTCCTCTGCTGATTTCCTGTGGGGATTCCTCAGTGCTGTATCATTGCTGTAGAACCTGACCTCATACAGGGGCTGCTGCTGGTTAGCTCATAGGGATTGAGACACAGAGAGAGACAGGCAGGGATGGAAAGAGTGAATGAACTGCAGAGCATTGAGTAATGTAACAAACTTCCAAGCACCCGGAGAGATGTCAGATGGCTGCAAGCTGGGATTGGAATTCTGTAACTCTCCAAGTGCTTCGGACAGCATTCTCTAGGTCTGCCTCTCGCTCTCTTTCCCTCTCTCTCATGCCCATTTGAAAACAATCACAGATCTGTTTCTGGGGCTGTGTGGGTGTTGTTCATATTAGCCCTGGTAGATATCTCCCCTCTGTCTCAGTCTGGCCTCCTGCCTTCCCTGACGCACAACTCCTTACTCCCTGCTCCCTCTTCTTTAGTCTCTCGCCCTAACTCTCTTTCTCCCCTCTCTACTTTGCAGATAACTCCCTGCTCGGCCAGGACCTGGTCGCAGTACCTGAAGTGTTTACAGGCCTCCTGCACGGATCCTCGCCCGTCTTTGACTGTCGGGAAGAGTCCCTCAGCAGCCTGCCAGGTGGAGTACTGACACAGTCCAGCCAACAGCCCGCGCCAGCTCCAACGGCACCCACCAAAGCAACAGAAGAACCGCCGCCGCCTCTGCCTCCTCCAAGCAATCCAATCAACATGGCTGCCATCCTGACAGACTGTGACCCCAAAGCCATCTATGCCACCGTGTCCAAGGGGGAGCCCAGGGACAGAGACAGGGACTTTGGGTCTGGGGCTGTGCCTGCTGGCAGGATGCGCCCCCCTGGGGATTTGAAGCTGGCTCGCAGCTTTTCCAAGTCGGACTCAGACCTGCTGGTGTCGCCGCCTAGCGAGGAGGAGGGAGGGCTGGGCAGCCGCAGCGAGTCCGTCTCTAACTGCAGCGCAGCCAAAAAGAGGCTGGAGAAGTCACCCTCGTTCGCCTCTGAATGGGACGAGGTAAGAGCTCAGTCTCACTGTTTGTTTGTTAGATGTTATTATATGCTTGTTGCTATTGATACAGTCACATGCCCTCTACTATATACAGAACTCTAGCCCTCCAGCGTTAATAGGCCAGAAATCAAGGGGGAATTATATACCATAGTGTCTGAAGTGACACTATAGACCTCATCATGGAGTTGTCATGTAGAGTTGGAGGGGTTAAGCTGTATTCAGCTACAGTCAGGAACATTAGGCATGCATGAGTGATATCCACACAAATCCCTCTCTTTAGCCAAGTTAGCTCTCTGTCAGGAAATCATTAATATCTGCCATTTTCTGCCTGAAAACTGTATAATAACCCTGCTGGAATAGGAACCCTACCTAGTCTATCACTGCAGTAATTCTGTCGCTGAGAAGATCATTTTCTTGATTTTATATATCCAGCCATTCAGAACTGAAATAGCCTGTCTGAGGGGCAGATAATGAAGAATAAAGAAGAGAGAGAGATATTAGAAGTGAAGAAAAGATGGGGATAAAAAGTGAGGATGAGCGGAAAAAGTAACAGGATAGATAGGTCTAGACAAAAGGTTTGGGAAGTGAGAGGAGGAGAGGGCCATTGAGCTGTAGCTCTATCCTCCATTCAGGACTGACCCCGCCTCCTCAGGTTGCCATGGTGTTACACTCCAACGTAACCTGAGTTCACCTGGAGATGGGCACACTGTTTATAGAGCTGCCTGGAACACAGACACACATTTTCCATTCAGTATTCTAAAATAGAGCCATTTGCAATAATTGTTATCCACAACAAATTGTGAATGCATGTAACTGCACCATTATAGCATTTTGAGATGCTATCTGCATGGATCGTTGAATCCACCTTTGATTTTTTGTCTTCCCTCTGTTTAGTGATTCGGTATTTAAATGCATTGTCTGCAAACTGGCAATGTAACGTCTCCACATGACTCCATTCCTCTATTCTGTCTGTGGCAGAATTATGCCATGATGCATCTGTGATGCCAGGCAGAGAGAGTAAGCCATGGGCTCAAGTAGCAGCCTCTCCACGGTGACCAGATCACGTTGCTCTGCGGTCAGTCGGTGTTCCTTTACACAACCCTAGAGATGGGGTCGATATCTTGGCTCATTGTTTCTGTCATTAGTATGCAGGTGGCCAGAGCAGAGCCTGCCTGTGTGCCCGACCTTGAGTGTCCTGCACAGCAGTATGCTTCTATACTGAACAAAAATATAAACGCAACATGTAAAGTGTTGGTCCCATGTTTCATGAGCTGAAATAAAAGATCCCAGAAATCTTCCATATGCACAAAAAGCATATTTCTCTCAAATGTTGTGCACAAATTAGTTTACATCCCTGTTAGTGAGCATCTCTCCTTTGCCAAGATAATTTGTCCACGTGACAGGCATGGCATATCAACAAGCTGATTAAACAGCATGATCATTATACAGGTGCACCTTGTGCTGGGGACAATAAAAGGCCACTCTAAAATGTGCAATTTTGTCACACAACACAATGCAGTTTTGAGGGAGTGTGCACTTGGCATGCTGAATGCAGGAATGTCCACCAGAGCTGTTGCCAGATAATGTGTTCATTTCTCTACCATAAGCCGCCTCCAACGTCATTTTAGAGAATTTGGCAGTACCTCCAACCGGCCTCACAACTGCAGACCACGTGTAACCACACCACCCCAGGACCTCCACATCCGGCTTCTTCACCTGCAGGATCGTCTGAGACCAGCCACCCGGACAGCTAATGAAACTGAGAAGCCCTTTTGTGGGGGAAAACTAATTCTGATTGGCTTGACCTTGCTCCCCAGTGGGTGGGACAGTCCCCTATGTGGGTGGTCTAATGCCCTCCGAGGCCCACCCATGGCTGCGCCCCTGCCCATTAATGGGAAATCAATAGATTAGGGCCTAAGGAATTTATTTCAATTGTCTGATTTCCTTATATGAACTGTAACTCAGTAAAATCATTGATATTGTTGCATGTTGCATTTTATATTTTTGTTCAGTATAGATGACCCCTTTCCCTGACCTCACCAGGAGGGGTGGCGGAGCAGGGGAGAATTTTGTTTTTGTTCCATCAGCCAAAATAATTGTAGTCGACCCCAAGTAGAACCTTTTGTGTCCCACCTCCATCTCAACTGAGAGGAATGATAGCAATAGCTAGGTTATGGCTGTATCCAAAATGGCACCTTTTTCCCTATATAGTGCACTACTTTTGGCCAGGGCTCTGTATAGGCCTAGGGAATAGGGTGTCATTTCGGACTCACATATGACTCAGACTCAGCCCCAGTAGTATAGCTGTGATGACAGCTGTAGAGAGGAATTAAGGGGGGGACAGTCAGTGTGTGACACACAACCACCACTCAGGGAACTGAACCACAGATCATTATCTCAATAGCCTGTTTATCTGAGCCAGTGAAACCTCCCCTCAACACACTCACCTATTTAATAGCCCTCATCTAGAAAGGCTATTACACTCTTGACAGAGAGGAGGTGGGAGATGAACTGAAGGGAACAGACTTTCGAATCGAGACCGCAGTCATACAATTCTGTTTGCACAGCTGTAAGACAAGAACACTTTAAGAAATGATTATATAAACCCTACTTTCATGAAGCAACTGTTGAAATGTTTGCTCTGAACGGTCTGTTTCACAACCGTCGTCAAGGTCATTCAGAGTTCACCTTCTAAATAGATACGTCGTTCTTCAATATCGAATTACCTCACTTGACTAACAAGACTTACATGCTCTCTCAAAGTGACTCCAAGTTGACAGTTCATTAGAAGTTGCGCGGAATGAACTTTGTCCCATTAGCTCAAAGTGTTCTGTCAATCCAGTCACCTCCAGTAGGCAGGTCTTACGGTTATCACTGGTTCTTCTTCCTGTAGTGCAGAGCAGTCAGGCCCAAGTGGGTAATGGTGTCACCAGACTGGAACAGCTTTCTGCTTGAATCTTTAATTCTCCTGCTGAAACTTTCAGCAATATGTGACTACTTTATAGCCTCCTGATGATAGTGTAGCTTCTGGGGCTAGCCTACATTATGAGTGAGACAGGAGTCAGATCAGACACTGCACTGTAATTACCCACAGTTTGATTAACACCTCACCTCATAGAGTCATCGAGCTGGGAGATGTCATGTGGCCTTTCCTAGAGGCAGGCTGTGAATTAAGTCAAACCTGGGTGGTGATAGGAGGAGACCTCGTTTAGGTTCTTTGGCCTCTTGAATGCCCTGATCTGTTTTGAGTTATTGTACCGCCTTTAAGTAGTGCCGTTTTTGGAGATCTGTCTTTGAAACCTACAGATTTTGAGAAAATCCAGACACTTTTCATGTCAAGGTTACCAAAGATCTTAGTTCCTACAGAAGCTGACGTGTCCCTTGAGCAAGGCACTTAACCCTAATTGCTCCTGTAAGTCGCTCTGGATAAGAGCGTCTGCTAAATGACTAAAATGTAAATGTAAATGTGTCCCAGGCAGTCAACACCCATCATTGCCTTCTTGTCTGTGTATGCACAGGCTCCCTGTCAATCTCTCTGTCACCCCCTCAGCCTGCAGGATTTCAGCTGGTCAGATAGGATCTCTCATTGTGGTGTAGCAGCCCGAAGAGCTGCCACACTGTTGACAGTTTGCTCAACCACATAATGCAGAAACTCTGAGCTGCAGTGTTCAAGATAACAGCCCAGCGCTGCCTTTCAACGCATCACACGGATTAGCATGTAGCCTATGCGTATTTGTGTGTTTGTGTGTGAGAGAGTACAGTATGCAAGTTATTTTCTGTGGCAAGAAATAGTTCATTTTTCTGCATTTTTGATGTCCTCGTCTTCATGACTATTCATTGCCTTTTTAAGTCTATTGAATAGTTAATCCATTTTTCTTTCACTAGGAGTGGGTGGACTATTACTAGGGCTGTGATTCTCTGTCACCCAGGAAGGGTTGTGCTGGGTTACAGGACACCTGACACATCACCTATTCTACAGTTTTCTTTGAAAGTGTGCCTAGATGAAAAAATTAGAAAAATTTATTGAAAGAGAAGAATATAAAAAAATCCTACAGTACTCTTCAACCTATTGCAGTCTCAGAGGAGCTGGGTTAATATTAATGAGCTCTGAATCTCAGATCTTTGCTCTGGAACACCGAAGCACACTGACTGTGCCTCTCCTCATATGTTTCTCCTTTCAAGAAAACATCAGTCAGGAAAAGTACATTGCACCACACCATTCATGGAAAGTGCATTGCAAGTTAAAGCAATAGGCAGGCAAACTAACCAAAGGTTTGGTTGTTTTAAAGTTTCCTTGCCCTTTTGTTTTGTATTTTGAATAGCCTATCCTCTGAAAGTAGGGCAGTTTTTCTTCCCCTTTTCTCTATTGTGTTTTCCTTCCCTCTCTCCTGTCTCTCCATCTGTTGCTGTGAGGATAAGAGAAGCAGCCCGGCTAACGGGTGCAGGCGGCCATCTTGCTGGTCACGGCTGGCTGCTCTGGAACACTCTACTGAGCTGTGTGACAGTGTGTGGGCGAGGGGTCCCAGGACACCAAAAAAGCTATTTAATTGTGTGTCTGGGTCTGCTAACTCTTCCTTTTCTCACACCCTCTTCTCTTTCTCTCTCACACACACATACACACACACACAAGACTATAGCCTGCCTCTTCTTGCAAGGCGACAAGGAGATTTGACTTGCATGAGGTCTTGGCCTACATGCCCACATTTAAGGGTGTGTGTGTGTGTCTGTCTGTTAGGGTGTGTGTGTGTCTGTCTGTTAGGGTGTGTGCGCTTGTGTTTAAGGCGCATGCTAATGCAGGTTTGTCTCGGTCTTGGGATCAGACTGAACATGACAACCCAGGGGGCACATTGTGTGGGCCAGTTAGAGTAGATCCACAGATGGGAGGGGAGTGAGAGAGCGACGTATTGACAGACTAGAGAAGAGAGGGCAGTCATCTAACAGCCCACTTCACTTTTGCTTCGTTTTCTGTCCCGCTCCCCACGGATCCAATGACCACTATGAAGCCAGCCTTTGTGAGTATCAATTATCTGATTTACATAGTGCAGCTCAAGTCTTTTCATTTACCTGCCATTAATGGGGTTGATAAATTGTGTTGTGTAGTTCTTTCTTTAAAGGGTCAATCAGCAGTTGAAACAATAACAAAGTGTCTTCCCCACCACTGTTTTGGTAAAAAGATGGGGGATGCGGCTGGAGAAATGTGATCACGCTCAAATTCATGGATGCAAGGACTGACCATCCATAATAAAAAAAAAAGTATAGTTTTAACCATGTTTTGAGGCTAAACGGTGTTTGTTTACATTGACTTTGTTTACAAACATTGGCGTAAAACATGCTTATATTTTGGGTTTTGATGGAGTATGACAGTTGAACTAAGCTCATGAGGCATTTCTAAGTTATATTCTTCAAGAATCAATGGGTACATATAATTAATTTATAAGTCAAAAAATTGATGTAGCAACTGCTTATTGCCCCTTTAAGGATAGGCCTTATTTCCAGATAAATATTTGCTTTTGCATTTGATTAACTTGAAATTGGAGTATAAAATGGGAAAAAGCCAACGAGCTTGAAAGGTTTATCTTCTGTGGCATTTTAAACTCCACAGGCTGTGTTTTGAGATTATATCCATGTTGCTATGATATTGTTCTGCATCTGTTGGCATGTTGAATGTAAACTCTGGTTGTTTAGTGATGGTTAAGCTCTTTTTACAGACTCTCTGTGTGCCTGAGAGGAGAGCGCTAGAGACCCTGGATAATAAGAGCAATGAATCTCTCATGCTGTATGGGACATGCTGCTGGGATCAAAACAAACTCTGTATGGTGTGTGTCATCACCGGGGGTGGTCAGCGGGGGACTCTGTACACTTATCCCTAATGGAGAACCACAAGGACCCTCTGGACTTTTGAAGTGTGATAATAATATGCCATTTAGCAGACACTTTTATCCAAAGCGACTTACAGTCATGCGTGCATAATACATTTTTTTTGTGTG
Source organism: Coregonus clupeaformis (assembly GCF_020615455.1). Taxonomy (NCBI): domain Eukaryota; kingdom Metazoa; phylum Chordata; class Actinopteri; order Salmoniformes; family Salmonidae; genus Coregonus; species Coregonus clupeaformis. Next base: position 30,791,753 of record NC_059221.1, on the reverse strand, counting down.
TATGGGTGGTCCCGGGGATCGAACCCACTACCTTGGCGTTACAAGCGCCGTGCTCTACCAGCTGAGCTACAGAGGACCACGGGGGACTCTGTAGAACTCTTATAGAACAGACAATCCTCTGAAGATATGGCTGGTGGATAGAGAGGACACTCATTCTCCCCTACCTTTTTCTTTGTTTGGACCATTCTGGGAGTTGTCCTCTGTAGTTGGATTCCATTCTGGGTGTTGTCCTCTGTAGTTGGATTCCATTCTGGGAGTTGTCCTCTGTAGTTGGATTCCATTCTAGGTGTTGTCCTCTGTAGTTGGATTCCATTCTGGGAGTTGTCCTCTGTAGTTGGATTCCATTCTGGGAGTTGTCCTCTGTAATTGGATTCCATTCTGGGAGTTGTCCTCTGTAGTTGGATTTCCATTCTGGGAGTTGTCCTCTGTAGTTGGATTCCCATTCTGGGAGTTGTCCTCTGTAGTTGGATTCCATTCTGGGAGTTGTCCTCTGCAGTTGGATTCCATTCTCTTATGCAGATTTGAGCTTCAGAGTAGAGGCCTTCACGGGTCCACAAAGATGGACCTGTTCCGAAATGGACATGGGGCTTTCCCATCCGGACCCAATATGCTTTCCCATCCTGACCAGAGGACAACTAGACCTGTTCCGTATAGACCTGGTCTGATCCAGACCTGATCCGATCCGAGTGAGGGAAGCAGCAGAAAATAAAATGTTTTAAGCTACTTTATTAACCTGAGCTGATAAACCACCAGGGAGAGGAGGTAGTGAGAGGTGACGCTCTAGCAGCGGCCATGCTGTGTGTGTATGCTACTGTGAGTGTGAGCGAGTGACACGGGGAACAGGGAGGGAGAGACGAGAGACCGCAACCAACCAAGCCGACTTGCGCTCTAGTAGACTAATAGCTGCCTTAGCTGGGTTATTTATCATCCAATATAATTACGTGGTACCTGTCTTGACTGCATCAAACCGGGAGAAGCTAGTTAAGCTAGCTAGCTAGGCTAATTGAGGCTGCATGAGCTTTCTCATCCTACACAGTTACAAACAACTCCATTCAGAATATAATGTAGCAGCCTACCTGTTGACTCTGGGTCATTGTAGCCTATCCTTCCCTTTTAACTTTTAATTCCATCATTTTAATTCCATCTTCCATTGATTAGATATCTCCCAACTTTTGCCCCACACAGAGGCTCAATGACTGTAGCCTATTGCCACTTTGATTACTTATGATTGGCCAACAACAACAAGCTACACGTGCCACTTTCGTGAAAAGCAAAAAGCAGCAGCATAAATTATATAATTTATCTCTCTCGCTCTCTCGCTCTCACCCTTTCTACTGCAGTAGTCACGTTCGGATCTAGAGTTGAAGTCGGAAGTTTACATACACCTTAGCCAAATACATTTGAACTCAGTTTTTCACAATTCCTGACATTTAATCCTAGTAAAAATTCCCTGTTTTAGGTCAGTTAGGATCACCACTTTATTTTAAGAATGGGAAATGTCAGAATAATAGTAGAAAGAATGATTTATTTCAGCTTTTATTTATTTCATCACATTCCCATTGGGTCAGAAGTTTACATACACTCAATTAGTATTTGGTAGCATTGCCTTTAAATTGTTTAACTTGGGTGAATAGTTTCTGGTAGCCTTCCACAAGCTTCCCACAATAAGTTGGGTGAATTTTGGCCCATTCCTCCTGACAGAGCTGGTGTAACTGAGTCAGGTTTGTAGGCCTCCTTGCTCGCACACACTTTTTCAGTTATGGCCACAAATGTTCTATAGGATTGAGGTCAGGGCTTTGTGATGGCCACTCCAATAACTTGACTTTGTTGTCCTTAAGCCATTTTGCCACAACTTTGGAAGTATGCTTGGGGTCATTGTCCATTTGGAAGACCCATTTGTGACCAAGCTTTAACTTCCTGACTGATGTCTTGAGATGTTGCTTCAATATATCCACATAATTTTCCTTCCTCATGATGCCATCTATTTTGTGAAGTGCACCAGTCCCTCCTGCAGCAAAGCACCCCCACAGCATGATGCTGCCACCCCAGTGCTTCACGGTTGGGATGGTGTTCTTCGGCTTGCAAGTCCCCCCTTTTTCCTCCAAACATAATGATGGTCATTATGACCAAACAGTTATATTTCTGTTTCATCAGACCAGAGGATATTTCTCCAAAAAGTACGATCTTTGTCCCCATGTGCAGTTGCAAACCGTAGTCTGGCTTTATATGGAGGTTTTGGAGCAGTGGCTTCTTCCTTGCTGAGAGGCCTTTCAGGTTATGTCGATATAGGACACGTTTTACTGTGGATATAGATACTTTTGTACCTGTTTCCTCCAGCATCTTCACAAGGTCCTTTGCTGTTGTTCTGGGATTGATTTGCACTTTTCGCACCAAAGTACGTTAATCTCTAGGAGACAGAACGCGTCTCCTTCCTGAGCGGTATGACGGCTGCGTGGTCCCATGGTGTTTATACTTGCGTACTATTGTTTGTACAGATGAACGTGGTACCTTCAGGCATTTGGAAATTGCTCCCAAGGATGAACCAGACTTGTGGAGGTCTATAGTTTTTTTCTGAGGTCTTGGCTGATTTCTTTTGATTTTCCCATGATGTCAAGCAAAGAGGCACTGAGTTTGAAGGTAGGCCTTGAAATACATCCACAAGTACACCTCCAATTGACTCAAATGATGTCAATTAGCCTATCAGAAGCTTCTAATGTCATGACATCATTTTCTTGAATTTTCCAAGCTGTTTAAAGGCACAGTCAACTTTTGACCCACTGGAATTGTGATACAGTGAATTATAAGTGAAATAATCTGTCTGTAAACAATTGTTGGAAAAATTACTTGTGTCATGCACAAAGTAGATGTCCTAACCGACTTGCCAAAACTATAGTTTGTTAACAAGAAATGTGTGGAGTGGTTGAAAAACAAGTTTTAATGACTCCAACCTAAGTGTTTGTAAACTTCCAACTTCAACTGTATATGGGTCCTTCCAGACAAGTCAGTTAAACATACTCGAGACCCGTGACAATCATAACAGATCTGACCCAGACCCGTGACATTATTTAGAATTCTGGATCCGGACCCGCTCGGTTCTCGGGTGTTCGGGTACAGGTGGATCCGTGAAGACTTCTACTTCAGAGATAGTGGAAGGCTTTCATACGAAGTTTGCAAGTCATTGATGACAAGATGGTGCTGTTTTCTAGCTCCTAGACAACTTTGCTATTACTGCACTGTTAAAGCTAGAAACACAAGCATTTTGCTGCACCTGCTATAACATCTGAAAATCTGTGGATGCGACCAATAAACTTTCATTTAATTTTGATTTGGAATGAACTGTGCTATCTTGATATATCAAGTGTTCTGGGGACTGTTGATAGCCACTGTGCATGCATCAGTGTAGCCTAGAGGGGGTGATCTTTGTGTTCAGGCTCTCTAAATGGCCTCTCCTCTCTGCTCTCTCTCCCTCTTCTCTCTCTCTCTCAATTTTTTATTTGCGTCACTCTGACCAACCCCCCTCCCACCTGGTAGCAAACCCACTCTCTCCTTAGCTGTTGACCTTTAACACCCTGCTGACCTCTGACCCCTGGTCATTGTAACAGGCAGATGCTGCTCATAGAGACTAGAGCCCCTCACAATGGGAGACTCTCTAGGTCTATTTATGGATTAAATCTGTAAAACCCCACACTGCTCTGCAGCTCTCGTTCTTCATCTCTGATATTAACTCTCTCTAGTCTGTGCTGTGTTTCGCCATGAGTATCTGTCCCAGTGGGAAGCCTCCTTGGTTGTGTGTAGGTCTATAAGCGCTCCCTTGGTTGTGTGTAGGTCTATAAGCGCTCCCTTGGTTGTGTGTAGGTCTATAAGCGCTCCCTTGGTTGTGTGTAGGTCTATAAGCGCTCCCTTGGTTGTGTGTAGGTCTATAAGCGCTCCCTTGGTTGTGTGTAGGTCTATAAGCGCTCCCTTGGTTGTGTGTAGGTCTATAAGCGCTCCCTTGAGGAACCACAAGGCTGTTATATCGGCGGCTCAGATAAGGATTTATTTACTCAGCCTCTCACAGTATATTAGACCTGCCTGTCAAGGCCTCTAAAAGGGATTGGACCAGGAGTTCCCCCCTTTACCATATACCATTTCTATTTCGGATAGGGAGAGCCGAAATCCCCAGGTTGAATGGTGCTAGCATAGTGTTCTTTTGTGTGTGTATGTTTAGGAGCTCAGCTTGATGTGTCTACATCTGTGTGATATCACCAATCACTGCTATTGGCACCTTGGGAGTCTCATGCTGGAGGGGGGTGTCAGGGTAACGTCCTGAGGTTGAAAGGAGGACATAGAATGCAGATTCCTCCATAAGATCCGAGGGTGTAGCATAGCATTAGTCCAGTACTTTCCCCTAAGAGCCACAGCTCCTAGACAGATTACCAGTGTACAGTACAGACAGAGACAGGGGCTGCTGGGGTGGATTGGCCAACACTGCTCATTACTAGGAACTGATGACCCTCCCAAGGTTTTATTCTTAGGCAAACACAGAGCCTGGAGCACTTAATGAAGCCACAGTCCTGTCATCTTTATTGTCCCAATTTGCCACAGTTAGAGCTTTATGTATCCATTTTACAGGAGATCCAGCATTCCTCCACAGAGTAATTATTGTCCCAATTTATCAATCTCTCCTGTTAATTACAACATAAGGGCTGGAAGGGAAGACATTTTACAGTGAAGCTTATGAGACCATGGACGTTTGTTATAAACATTGAGAAAATATATTTTGCACTAGCTATAAATAGATATTTGGAAAATACAGTATGTGTCCTTTTGAATAATAGCCTACAACAATGTTCATGACCGTATTACCCTTTCCTGTCTTTTATCCAGCATGATTTATGGTTATTACATCTAGCTGTTGTTCAAGTTCATTGTTCTCATTTATTATTTGTATTTATGTCTCATTACCAACTCTCCTCTATCCCGACTGAGTCCTATATAATAAACTTGTCCTGTTTGAAAATAAATATCACTGTCCATGAGTGTCAAGATGGTTAATTGAATTCACATTCATGAACACATACATAGCCTGTCTATCTGCGGTAGAGATTGGTTTCCCATCAGCATGGCGATATACAATGGGAGGAGGGATCTGTCATTCCATGCTGTGTACATTGTAAAGATATCAATGCCAGCGCCATGGAGGGGACTGCTTAATGAGGAGAGAGGGGAAAGGAGAATAGAGTGGGATCATAAGCTCAGTGAACCCCCCTATTCCACAGATGGTTCAGGCTAACCCCTCTTGTCCCCCTTCTTTTGAGCATCTGCCTCATCCTTAGTGAGCACACAGAGAGGAGAGCCAGTGTGGAGGCTGGGATGGAGAAGCAGCAGATGATGATGGGAAGTTAGGTCCCCTCTCTTTCAAATCACCTGACTGAGTCAGCCAGCGTTTCGCTAGCTGTCATAAAAAGCCCCATTTGCCAGCTGTTGCTTGTGTTTCTGTTTGTGATTGTTATGCTATTTTAATTTTTGTTTGTCAGCAGAGCCTCCAGTATTGTTGTAAATGGCAGAAAGCACATACCTTTTTTTGACACCTGGAGGGTAAAACCCTCAGTAAAACGAGAGCTATCTCGGATGGCACTGCGTGGGGAGGTTTGTGAGTGTGTTAAAGCTGTTTCTGACTCGCCCAGCTCCTGATCTGTCTAGGGTGACGGTGAGGCTGGTTATTGTTCTGTATGGAGTGTTGCTCCTCACAGTGTAGGGTGGTAGAATTGGGAGATAGAGCATGAAAGGGATCAAAGTCATTTCTCTCTCATCTCCATCTTTCACACTGCATTGAAGTGAAAATGCAGTGTCTTCCGTGCAGGTAATCGTGATTAACTTTCAAAAATGAATCATGGAAAAGGCGACTTCAGAAGAGTAATACCACACACACACACTACCACACACTTCAGCTCTTTAAATGATCGTCAGGATGGCTGTATGATGCCGGTTCATAGGTTTACAAAATTGTTTTGATGCTGTAATGACCTAATATGCATTAAGATCTTAAACAGCCGGGCATCGCTCATCAACAAAGTACTCTCACAATTGCAGTTCAGTTTTTGATGCAGGATGTTCTTCTTTTCAGTGAGAAACTTTGCCAAGGCCATATGGGACTTTGGTTTTATGTTTTCCATTTTGAGGAGTCTGGTCTGGTCTCACACATTTTGCTCTGCTGGGCCAAAAATGATTTGTGGATAGAAATGAACATGAAAATGAAAACAACCTGACTCTCTCTCAGCAGATGCCTCCTACACTACCTCTTCTGAGATCTCAGTCCTTTGAAAGTGTAAGAGCGCACGTCCTTCATACATCTTTTGGTCCTCCTCTGGTCCTCTTCTCTTTCTGTGGTGGGGCCTTCCTCTTCTTCTTTTTGATGAAGGTGAATAGGAGTGTTCTTTTTGGGAATAACCTTTTTGGGATACTCTTTTAACTCCATCAGTCTAACCTGTAGTCTGTTGTTCACTGCTTTGTCTGCAAGGCAAGCCCCTAGTGAGTGAGATTCCTCAAAGTATACTCATGCTCAATTGCTAGACATTTCATATTCACCTGGTTTTATTGTGTCCATCATTGTTAGCTACCTCTTCCCATGATGATTGAACAGTAATCACTCTCAACACTAATTTCCACTCTTATCTTTTTGCTGGGAATAATGCATGGACTCTTCAAGTGGCAAACTGACTAAGGTATCCAATTAAAATAATTTCCAAGGTAGTCTTCTCCTGTCAAAGTGGGGCTAATGCATCACTCTCCTCTTCCACTTTAAGGTTACATAAAAGGCCAGGCCGGTTCTTTGTGCATTGACCTGAGAAACGGACAATCACATTTCTACAAACTGGGAAAAAAGCACATATCATTAAAAGTCCATTATTCTGGTCTAATGTGTATAATTTGGGATAATTCCCCTTATTTCAATTAGTCTACTGTAGTGGTACAGAACAGTAGATGGTAGTTGTGCTATTTACAGGAGTGTATTGTTGTGCCTCTAGGCAGCATGCAGTCTCTACCAGAGGTGAAATCAGACAATATGCTAATGTAACCCTTAGCTAATTTCTGAGAGAGGGGGGAACAGAATCTGCACTGCATCTGACCTCCCACCTGGATGCAGTCGAAAAAGAATAGAGAGAGCTCTTTCATAAATGATAAAGTGCTTTAGGCAGCGAAATTCCATTGCTTTTAAAGTGTTAGCCTTTTTCTTTACAACTGTACAAAATAACTGTTGATATTTGACCACATCATCAAACACAAGGATTTTCACATCAAAACCATAAAATTAGTCCTGTGTGAAATGACTTCTCTCATTGAAAGTGATCACAGATCACTGATAAAATGAAGTGTCAGTCGTGAAATAACCATCCATTCCAAACTATGAAAAAGGGGCCTCGTAGGAAAAGAGCCTGTCTCTCATGACAGAGCACATACTATCCTGTATGGTGGAGATGAAAGTGTTTGGCTGACAGTGGCTGACAGCTCTGACAGCAGTCTTTGTTGGCCCTCCTCTGTCCCCATCCCAGGGCTGGCTGTGACAGTGGTCTGTGGTGTGTGACAGGTGTAATCTCCCTGCTGTACGGTCCGCTGCTGCTGTTTCTTTGCTGTGCTGCTGAATGAGTGTCGAGATGGCTCTGGGGGTGTCTGCGTGGGTGTATGTGGGTTTGCTTTCATGTGCATGGGTGATTTGTGTACCCGTGTATCCTCTCTATAGTATAGGTGGATGATGCACGTGATGGGGAATGTGTGTACTGTGTGTATCAGAGGCATGCTCAGTTGGGGAATATTCAATAACAAGTCTCTCTTGGGTTTGCATGTATCGCCTGGTGGTGGTCATATTGTGGTCTATTGTAAATTTAGAAAGCAGACAGCAGGAAACCCAAAGGTCCCAGAAGTAGGGAAATAACACCTAAATCATCTTTATGATGCAACCCCAGTTCCTTTTCTCCAGTGAAATGTGTGTTCTGTCCCACTGAAGTCTGATTCAGTTTGCCATCAATTACTGTAAATGAATTAATGAAAAAATGGCTCGCTCCTCATGCTGTAATATTGAGACTAGCTACATTGTTACATTGTTTTGGCTGCAGGCTGCAAAGACTCATAAGAAAGAAATGTTGAAATGAAATGAACCAGGCTACACTGCAGTCCCTCTAAAAATACAGTTGTAGCATGACACTCAGTCATTTTGTATCAATTCTTACTAACATGTCTATATATTGGTTAGCCAATTCTCTTCACATAGCCCCCAGGTCTGTCTGGCCAGCAAGATTATACATTATTTGTCTACCGTTATCTTAAAAGTTTTCAGGGTTCATTTGAAGTAATGTAGCCAAGTTCTGCTTTGATAAGGGTTCATTTTGGGCTACTGTACTGCAGTGTGGTGTTCAATGCATGGGGGTAACTCTTGTCCCTTTGGTGGTGAGAGGTGTGGCAGCCATCTTGTCTTGTCCTCTGACGCTCTGCTCTGTTCCTCTCCTCAGATTGAGAAGATCATGACGCTGATTGGTGCAGGCATTGATTTCTCCAGAGACCAGCAGTACGCTACCCCAGGTAAGATGACAGTCCCTCACCCTAAGCATTTTACATGACTAAAGATATTATCATAGCATATGCAATTCATCCACTTACTCCGCTTAGTGAAGATGGTACAGGTTAAATTTCCCGTCACTTTTATTTAAGAACATCCATACCTAAATTCAACTTTTATTTCCCTGCACTACTGAAAACTGGATTTTGAACTAAACCTATTCTAATATACACTACGTGACCAAAAGTATGTGGACACCTGCTCATCGAACATCTCATTCCAAAATCATGGGCATTAATATGGAGTTGGTCCCCCCTTTGCTGCTATAACAGCCTCCACTCTTCTGGGAAGGCTTTCCACTAGATGTTGGAACATTGCTGCGGGGACTTACTTACTTACATTCAGCCACAAGAGCATTAGTGAGGTCGGGTACTGATGTTGGGCGATTAGGCCTGGCTCGCAGTCAGCGTTCCAATTTATCCCAAAGGTGTTGGATGGGGTTGAGGTCAGGGCTCTGTGCAGGCCAGTCAAGTTCTTCCACACCGATCTCGACAAACCATTTCTGTATGGACCTCGCTTTGTGCATGGGTGCATTATCATGCTGAAACAGGAAAGGGCCTTCCCCAAACTGTTGCCGCAAAGTTTGAAGCACAGAATTGTCTAGAATGTCATTGTATGCTGTAGCGTTAAGATTTCCCTTCACTGGAACTAAGGGGCCTAGCCCAAACCATGAAAAACAGCCCCAGACCATTATTCCTCCTCCACCAAAATTTACAATTGTTCTCCTGGCATCCGCCAAACCCAGATTCGACCGTTGGACTGCCAGATGGTGAAGCGTGATTCATCACTCGGCCATGGAAACCCATTTCATGAAGCTCCCGGTGAACAGTTCTTGTGCTGACGTTGCTTCCAGAGGCAGTTTGGAACTCGGTAGTGAGTGTTACAACCGAGGACAGGCGATTTTTACGCGCTTCAACACTCGGCGGCCCGTTCTGTGTGCTTGTGTGGCCTACCAGTTCGCGGCTGAGCCGTTGTTGCTCCTAAATGTTTCCACTTCACAATAACAGCACTTACAGTTGACCGGGGCAGCTCTAGCAGGGCAGACATTTGATGAACTGACTTGTTGGAAAGGTGGCATCCTATGACGGTGCCACGTAGAAAGTCACTGAGCTCTTCAGTAAGCCCATTCTACTGCCAATGTTTGTCTATGGAGATTGCATGGCTTTGTGCTCGATTATATACACCTGTCATCAACGGGTGTGGCTGAAATAGCACAATCCACTCATCTGAAGGGGTGTCCACATACTTTTGTATAATATAGTGTACTTTACACACATTTACATACTTTACATAAATATGACAACTCATTCTCGTTAAGACTCAAAACCCATCTTTCTAATGTCCAGCTTTGTATTATCCTTCCTATAGTCAGCGCTGCATGTTGATGGGTATATATAGAATAAATAAATGAGTTTATTTTTTCTAGGTTTTATGTTCCTTTTATCCTCTTGTGTAATAAAATCCATCCCACAGTTAGAATTAAGTGCTCTGTGAATCCAACCCTGTGTCCCTGATGCTTTAAGATAAAACTCTTCATTACACACTTGGCTATTTTGGCCGAGATGATTCAACAAGTACCTCATGATTTTTAGTATTTTCCATTTCACAGCTTTCTGTTTTCTTCAAAGCCATATCGATTAGTCTTAATAAAGTGTATAATGCAGCTGGCATTGTTGTTCACGCCTTGGAATCCTATTTGTGCTTGTGTGTGAACCCACCACCACCACCACTTCATGTGTATGCTATTTGGGCTTTGTAATGGTCCCTGGAGACCAGTCATTTGATCCATGTGAATAGCTTAAAGCCGGGGAACTGAGCCGGCTATTGAAAGATACAGTAAATGCCTGAATAATGATACCCACACTGACGGTATAGAGAGCATGTGGGAAGTGATGAATGGAGTGATGTTAGTGATGACTGAGTCAGAGACACAAATGTACCATCCGGGTGGACAGCTGGCTCTTTGAATAGCACATAAGAGGGACCCGTTATAATAGTGGGTCACAAGCGATTACTTTAGTGCCAGTGAAGGACATGGCCATATTTTGAATGTAGATCAATAGTTGAGTTGAATCGACCATTGTTAGAAATGACCTTCAACAATTCCCAGTGTGTTATATGTAGCCTAAGCAGAAGGTTTAAGGACATGGATCCATTTGGCCCACACTGTGGCTGTCCTTGGTTTAAGGCTGTCTATTCAGACACTGTTTTCTGACTCAGATTGGTACCCCACTTCTGCTGGTTTTGCCCTTGTTTCCTTTGTGGCTGTTGGACAATATGGCTAAACTAGGACGGGACCAGGTGCATTACCGTAAATTGGATTTACTATATACCCATTTTAACAAATCTCTTTGCAGTCACAGTGCAGTGAATACTGTATACCACACATGTTAGCCTGCAATACTGTCTGCAGCACACCTATAGCATGAAGCTGGCCTGTCCTTTAGGACTGATGGATGGTCACTCGGGGACTGTGGTAGTGAACCAGAACCATGGCCTCAATCCCTGTCAGCGTCCTTCCCATCCTCCCATTTTCTTCTCCACAATATGCTTCTCCTTTAAAGTCACAGAAAGAAGATGAACTAGCCTAACCCTGACTCTTAAGCTGACGGCTATATTCCAATGAAAAGAGAAAAAATGAAAACAGTTGGCCATCTCGTTATTGCATTCTGGCAGTTTTTTGCTTGTTTGTTGTGGTCTGCATTGAAGTGAGCTGTTAAAATATGAACAAGCATGTATGTTAGGGGATGAGCTCATTTTCCCTTGCAGACTTGCAATAAGGCAAGAATTAGGCAAGCCCACGGCAGTAAAGCTGTTGTTTTTACCCTTGTCTGCTCCTGCTGTGGTCCATGTGTTGTTTGGGTTGTTAACCTGCCACTGAATTAGATCCTAATTCAACTACAGCATCTTAACCACCAGTTAGACCCCCTCAGCTCCCACCATAGAGGTAAAACTGGTGCTATCTCTATGGCTCCCACTCCCCCAGCACTATCTCAATGAGCAGTAACGGTGCTTGGGTAAAATCACTGGGGAAGCCAAGCCAGGGACAAAAAGCCATATTACACTTATGTGTTGTGATAATTGCGTTTGCTCTATAACCTGTTAGTTCATATGCCTTGCCACCGTGATATATAGGCTTAAGGCCGAGACAATCAGAAGACAGTGCTTTAATCACAAAAACGGAGTAAGGGGCCTAGACATCTGTCCGGTGAAGTCCACATAATCCAGGTAGAATCAGGAATTCCCCAGGGCAGCTGTCTAGGCCCCTTACTTTTTTTCAATCTTTACTAGCGACATGCCACTGGCATTGAGTAAAGCCAGTGTGTATGTATGCAGATGACAACACTATACACGTCAGCTTCTACAGCAACTGAAATGACTACAACACTTAACAAAGAGCTGCAGTTAGTTTCAGAATGGGTGGCAAGAAATAAGTTAGTCCTAAATATTTCTAAAACTAAAAGCATTGTATTTGGGACAAATCATTCACTAAACCCTAAACCTCAGCCAAATCTTGTAATGAATAATGTGGAAATTGAGCAACTTGAGGTGATTTAAACTGCTTGGAGTACCTCTGGATTGTAAACTGTCATGGTCAAAACATATTTATACTTCACAACCGGCCGTGATCGGGAGTCCCATAGTGTGGCGCGATATTGGCCCAGCGTCATCTGGGTTAGGGGAGGGTTTGGCTGGGGGGGCTTTACTTGGCTCATCGCGCTCTAGCGACTCCTTGTGGCTGGCCGTGCGCCTGCAGGTGAACTTTGTTTCCTCTGACACATTGGTGCGGCTGGCTCCCGGGTTAAGCGGGCGGGTGTTAAGAAGCGCTGTTAGGTGGGTCATGTTTCGAAGGACGCATGACTCGACCTTTGCCTCCCGTGCCTGTTGTGGAGTTGCAGCGATGAGACAAGATCGACATTTGGGAGAAAAGGGGGTAAAAAAAATTAAAAATACATATTGATACTACAGTAGCTAAGATGGGGAGTTTGTCCATAATAAAGCGCTGCTCTGCCTTCTTAACAACACTATCAGCAAGGCAGGTCCTACAGGCCCTAGTTTTTTCGCACCTGGACTATTTTTCAGTCGTCTGGTCAGGAAAATTACAATTGGCTCAAAACAGTGCAGCACGGCTGGCCCTTAAATGTGCACGGGGTGCTAACATTAATGATATGCGTGTCAATCTCTCTTGGCTCAAAGTGGAGGAGAGATTGACCTCATCCCTACTTGTTTTTGTAAGAAGTATTGACATGCTGAATGCACCGAGCTGTCTATTTAAACTACTAGTACACAGCTCAGACACCCATGCATACCCCACAAGACATGGCACCAGAGGTCTCTTCACAATCCCCAAGTCCAGAACAGACTATGGGAGGCGCATAGTACTACATAGAGCCATGACCACATTAAACTGTATTCCCCATCAGGTAACTGATGCAAGCAGTAGAATCAGATTTATAAAAACAGATAAAAATACATCTTATGGAACAGCAGGGACGGTGAAGAGACACACACACACACAGGTATAGACACATGCATACGCACACACACGCTAGCACACGCATTCTACACACACGTACATTGTAATATTGTTGTATGGTGGTATTATACATTTTGTATTGTAGCTATGTAGTGCTGTAATAATGTTATATGATGTACTGTTTTATATTTTGTTTTATGTGTGATGTAAGTGCCTTAATGTGTTAGGACCCCGGGAAGAGTAGCTGCTAATGGGGATCCCTAATAAATACAAATACAAAGCATTTTACATGTAACAAACAGTTACAATCTATCTGCAATATTAAAGCTGATCGACCCCCCCCCAAAAATTAAAAATTAAAAAATTAAAAAACAGCATGACCAACAGCATGGTCAAGCAAGTTAATGTTTCCGACATTTTCGGACTACTAAACAACCATTACTTTAGAACCACGGAGAGTTACCGCAGGTCGAAAAGAGCTGCCTCCACTGTTCCAACACCATTTTAAGTTCAATATTTCAACATCATCAAATCACCTGTGCTTAGTTTAATACAGAGACAACTAAAAGATACCAAAAACAATTTAGTCCAATCAACGTAAGCTAAATATCATGTGGCTGTCCATGGTACTGATTTGTGTGTGCGTGCATGTAGAAAAAACATGTTGACTCACCCTACTTGTAGAGAAATGCCAATGACATCCTCCTCTTTCATGTTGCCTAAAGCGTCTATCACTCTGTCATACAGTACACGCTTTTAGTTTTTGTTGTCCTAGGCTACCTGGCTAAAATACTTGCTCGCTAGCCTAACTTCCTTTCATGGGTAACGATGCGCCAGGCCAGCTAGTTAACATTAGCCTACTATATCTAGCTACATATTGAACTTCCATCCTCTCAGGCCGGGGTACAATGTATGAATTTATGGTTGGCCAGTATGGAGAATTAAGTAAAACCACAAGTCCAAATCCCTATCTCCATTCATGGCTACTTTAGGAAATCGACAATTTTAGCTAGCTAGCTAGCCACCAGAGGACAACGACACAACGAGATGCAACAATTCAAGTTTTTTCTGTAAATTACATTCTGCTTTTGATGTGATTGGTGTGAAGCCTAATTCAAACTGGCTTCCCTTGACACTTTCTTTTTCGTGCGCCAGACCATTCACAGTTGAGCTCACTTAGTTTAGCTCAACGCTGATTGGCTATTATTTTATTGTAAAAAAATATGTAAAATATGCTTGCTGGCGTCCCTTGCATTCAATGCTATGGGCGGCAACAATGTCATATTATTTTTGACCAGACAGCATCAGATAGATGGGCTTGGGCTACACATACAGAGACAGAGGGGCTCTGTCTCACTCGCTCGGATGCTTTCTCTGGTGAGATACATTCAGCCTCTTCCGAAATTGAAGGAAAATTATGAAACACAGAGAGACACAATATTTTTTTTTTGTTGTGGGTCAATGTTTTGGGGAAGCCTGGCTTCCCTTGGCAATCATGTGTACACGCCACTGCTGTCAGGAGATCTTCATGGGACCTGCAGCTAGGAAAGACTTCTTTGAGAAAGGCTATTTTTTATGCTCACCATGAGAAGATGCGCTGTACTGTTCTCTCTCTCTCTCTCCTGATCGAGCCCAAAGTATTCCAGTGTTTTCCTCTTTCTCCACAGTAGTGGTGGTAGCTAGCAGGGGGTGCTGTGAAGTTCCCTCTTGCTGGTCCCTATAATACCAGTCCCAACACCCATGTCCTTCATTTCCTGCTAGCTGATGAGTTTCTTAGCAAGGACAGATGGAGAGATATTGAGAGTAGGAAATAAAAAACAAAAAATAATTGAAATCAGAAGAGCAGGGAGCAAACGTGGATGTAGTGAGGGACAGGGGTCCATGTAGGTGCTTGGAATGGCAGCAGCTCACATTCACAGACAATGAACAGCAGCCCTGCAGTGTATCAGAGAGAGAGGGGGGAGCGAGAGAGGGAACGGGAGGGAGGGAGTAATGGGGAAGCGTGAGTGAGAAGAGGAGGGGAGTGAGAGCGAGCAAAAGAGAGAGGGAGATAGAGGAGAGGAATCGCAGGCAGAAGTACAGTGAACAGTCAGGACAATGGAAGGACACCACCCCGAGCATCTCTAGGATTGTGTGTGGACCGTTCGTTTCCCTGAACACCTTGTGTGGTGTATCGGAGTTTAAACAGAAGGAGCTGCCGTTTTAAGGGAGGGAGCCAGTGACTGACACTGTGTGCATGAAGAGTGAGCCTGAAGAGCAGTGTAGCATGGAGACTTGAAACGGGTCTAAAAAGCCGGATGAAGTATAAGACTCTGGATACTTGCTAGATTTGTTCCTGTGTGCTGGCTGTGGAAAGGACTGAAGTGTGTGTGTGTGTACTGTGAGGACTAAAGTGTGTGTGTGTGCTGTGTGGAATGACAGGAGCAGAACTCTGTGTAGGATAGTGTCAGGGTTTGTAGGAGCATTTATATAGGGTACCAACCCGTATTGATTGTAATATAGATCGTTTTTGTATTACAGTCAGTTGGAGGATTTTATATCTTTGTATTGATGAGTTAGATATATCTAATACGTCATTGAGGCACAGAAAAAACATAGCTTCTCAAGTGCTCCTATTTAAATATTTAAATGATTTGCAATTCATTTGAATGATACGAGACCAACTGTATGAGTGGCGATGGCAGATGGCTGAACTGGGGGACAGATTATTTTAGCTGGAATGTTTTAATATTCAGCTATGCCTTAAATTAGTCATGTTGATCACAAGTCATGAAAGTTTCTGACCACTTAGGATTCTAAACCATTAGGATTAACGCAAAGGTTCATGCTTTGAGTTAGCTTTTATCAGAATTAACTAGTTAATGTATTAGATTAAATTGTTCACAGGTCCAGAGTCAAAGCACCATCTCAGCAGTTACTCATCACAGCATAGTGTATTCCCTGTTTCAGGAGCCACAAGGAGGCCTTGAGTTAATACCAAGCATAGCTGGTACACTTGATTGATTCATCATAGTCATCTAAAGCTCGTTATCGTCACTCCAGGGTTTTCTATTAGTACCTCCCTGTCGCTCCTCTCTGCCACGCTGGGTTTGCTGATTCACACGTCATGTGATCCAGGTGGGAGATTCCTGCCTGGTGTGTGACAGTGTGTGTGACCTGCTGACTGTGAAGAGGACTGGGGAGGAACGGGGATGGGCCATGGGATGCACAGTTTTAATCACCCAGCTCCCTGCTCCTGCTGCTCTGTGCGAGTTCTAAAGAACTTTTCACTGTGCCGGAACAAATCGCTTAACTTCTGTGATTCAGAGACACTCTCCCTCATTAACAACTAGAGCAAATTAGCAGGAAGATGAATCTGCATGCTTGCAACTTTAGACAGAATAGCCTATTTCCTGTTTTAAGAGAACTCATCTTGGAGTGTTAATGCAATTTTTGTGGATATGGAACATTTTGTCTATGGTTGTCGTTCTAAGCAGAACAGTGTTACACGTGTGGCTGTTCTTGACTCTGTTCAATCTACACCTGTTTTTGAGTGGGTTTGAGCTGGTGAACACAGCAGTCTGGACACAGGACTCATACTGTTAACCAGCAGAGGGGACCCCAAACCCCCTCGACACCCAACCCCCTAAGTCCCTGAGACCCAGGGGTTCGTTATTAAACCCGATCTTAAGTCAGTGGTTTGGCCCCCGCTGCTGTGCGGGAGCCGACGCCTGCCTGCTGTGGTGCCACCGCCAAGCTGTCTCCCCTGCCCTCGTGGTGCTGGTGCGCTCGGCTCTGCTGGCCCAGGATGATGTGGCAGTGCCATGTGTCGTCGTCAGAGTGCCGCTGCTACCGGCTCAAAGGCTTCTCCCTGCTCAAGCGCTTCCCTCTATCTACAGGTGGGGCGGCTGGGCGGCTGCTGGACCAGCCCGTGGGAGACTGGCTGGAGCACGTGGGGCTGCCGCAGTACGAGAGCAAGCTGCTTCTCAATGGCTTCGACGACCTGCACTACATGGTGAGTCACTAGTACACACACCCCTCCTTCCTCTCTCGCTCTCTCTGTCCTCATATATTGTACCTACGCCTCACTCCTTCTGGGCTAATCTGGGGCTGTCTCATCCCCTCCTTTTTCTCTCACCTTCTCTGTCCCACTGTCTCTCACCGTCTCTGTCCCACTGTCTCTCACCGGCTCTGTCTCACTGTCTCTCACCAGCTCTGTCTCACTGTCTCTCACCGGCTCTGTTTCACTCTCTCACCGGCTCTGTCTCACTGTCTCTCACCGGCTCTGTCTCACTGTCTCTGTCTCACTATCTCTCACTGTCTCTCACCGGCTCTGTCTCACTGTCT
This sequence comes from Coregonus clupeaformis, assembly GCF_020615455.1. Classification (NCBI taxonomy): domain Eukaryota; kingdom Metazoa; phylum Chordata; class Actinopteri; order Salmoniformes; family Salmonidae; genus Coregonus; species Coregonus clupeaformis. The sequence continues at coordinate 30,774,357 of NC_059221.1, read as the reverse complement.
CTCACCGACTCTGTCTCACTGTCTCTCACCGGCTCTGTCTCACTGTCTCGCACCGGCTCTGTCTCGCACCGGCTCTGTCTCACTGTCTCTCTCCTGCTGTCTCACTGTCTCTCACCATCTCTGTCTCACTGTCTCTCACCATCTACAGTGAGGGAAAAAAGTATTTGATCCCCTGCTGATTTTGTAAGTTTGCCCACTGACAAAGAAATGATCAGTCTATAATTTTAATGGTAGGTTTATTTGAACAGTGAGAGACAGAATAACAACAAAAAAATCCAGAAAAACGCATATCAAAAATGTTATAAATTGATTAGCATTTTAATGAGGGAAATAAGTATTTGACCCCTCTGCAAAACATGACTTAGTACTTGGTGGCAAAACCCTTGTTGGCAATCACAGAGGTCAGACGTTTCTTGTAGTTGGCCACCAGGTTTGCACACATCTCAGGAGGGATTTTGTCCCACTCCTCTTTGCAGATCTTCTCCAAGTCATTAAGGTTTCGAGACTGACGTTTGGCAACTCGAACCTTCAGCTCCCTCCACAGATTTTCTATGGGATTAAGGTCTGGAGACTGGCTAGGCCACTCCAGGACCTTAATGTGCTTCTTCTTGAGCCACTCCTTTGTTGCCTTGGCCGTGTGTTTTGGGTCATTGTCATGCTGGAATACCCATCCACGACCCATTTTCAATGCCCTGGCTGAGGGAAGGAGGTTTTCACCCAAGATTAGACGGTACATGGCCCCGTCCATCGTCCCTTTGATGCGGTTAAGTTGTCCTGTCCCCTTAGCAGAAAAAAAACCCCAAAGCATAATGTTTCCACCATGTTTGATGGTGGGGATGGTGTTCTTGGGGTCATAGGCAGCATTCCTCTTCCTCCAAACACGGCGAGTTGAGTTGATGCCAAAGAGCTCGATTTTGGTCTCATCTGACCACAACACTTTCACCCAGTTCTCCTCTGAATCATTCAGATGTTCATTGGCAAACTTCAGACGGGCATGTATATGTGCTTTCTTGACCTTGCGGGCGCTGCAGGATTTCAGTCCTTCGCGGCGTAGTGTGTTACCAATTGTTTTCTTGGTGACTATGGTCCCAGCTGCCTTGAGATCATTGACAAGATCCTCCCGTGTAGTTCTGGGCTGATTCCTCACCGTTCTCATGATCATTGCAACTCCACGAGGTGAGATCTTGCATGGAGCCCCAGGCCGAGGGAGATTGACAGTTATTTTGTGTTTCTTCCATTTACGAATAATCGCACCAACTGTTGACACCTTCTCACCAAGCTGCTTGGCGATGGTCTTGTAGCCCATTCCAGCCTTGTGTAGGTCTACAATCTTGTCCCTTTAAGAGTGTGCTCCTAATCTCAGCTCGTTACCTGTATAAAAGACACCTGGGAGCCAGAAATCTTTCTGATTGAGAGGTTGGTCAAATACTTATTTCCCTAATTAAAATGCAAATCAATGTATAACATTTTTTACATGCGTTTTTCTGGATTTTTTAGTTGTTATTCTGTCTCTCACTGTTCAAAAAAACCTACCATTAAAATTATAGACTGATCATTTCTTTGTCAGTGGGCAAACATACAAAATCAGCAGGGGATCAAATACTTTTTTCCCTCACTGTATGTCTCACTGTCTCTCACCGTCTCTGTCTCACTATCTCATCTTCTGGAACTCTGTCCCTTCTGTTCTACCTGCCTACCTACTTTCAAAGTCAGTCAGCGAGTCAGTCTTCTCCTTCTCCTTCAATGGGTATTCATCAAATATCGATGCAGCCATCCATTAGCCTTCGCAGATCCCATTAGCTTTCCCTGTAAATTCCAATTGACTTAAACCCCCCTGATATTCCTGCCTCCCCCTTTCATTCAATCACACCTTTTTGATTCTCCTCTCTGCATTAAGACCCACTTCCTCAAGGGGTCCTGTCCTTCCTTGTGTAATGTCTTTTTGAGAGATGTCATTCACATGCAAGCCTTTTGTTCAATCACAAAGGTTATGCCTGAATTGCATGATGATTAAGCTTTTCCTTTAAAATATTTGAAAAAGGTGTTTGTTTATGTAGCAAACATTCCATCCAATTTGCCTCGTTGGAAAATTGAATACAGTTCATACTGTACATTAAATTACCTGCTCAGATGACATCAACAACGTTCATCTCAGAAAGGTAGGCCTTTAGCCTAGCCCTCCTGACAGGACTGAAACAGTTAATTGGTTTGATGCCTGGATCAGACTGGACGTTGATTAGATTTATTGGGGCCCCTCCACTCAGTGGCTGTCTGATTTAGATGATGTTCACATGGCTGGTGGTGACAGAGGGCATTGGCATCACATCCCAATAATGTGATGTTCTTGTTTACTGGGCCAGCGGCTCTAAATACCTCTTTAAACGCAATTAAACCAAAGCCTTTAAAGATAAAAAGACCAGCGAACTCCCTAGGCTCCCTTTCTATCTCTCACACACACACTGACAGTCAGTCACAACTGCTTTGAATAAATGACTGTCAAATATTTTCAAAGACTCTGCCATAATAAAAAAGAGCTGCAGTCAAGAACACGTCACAGCACAGCAAATGGAGAAGTCAGGCTTGAGCAAGGGGGGCACGTGGAAATGGTTAACACGTGAGCTAACTAGGCTCTGTGTTAACAGAACAGAGAGCTGCACAGTTCACACCAAACCTATTCAGCCTACTCCCAAGTTTTCAAGTCCAACATGACCTGTGTTATCACCCTGCTGTCAGCAGTTATGTGTTTGATGTCATTATTGCTGTTGGGAGCACCATTTACCTCCTACCACACTCTCACCTTACAGCTGCTCAGCCAATATCGGCACGGTCTCAAATTATTTCACTCGCAATCAGTTGGCTGCCTGAGTACCAGCTGCTGCCTCACCATAATATAACTGTATCTCAATAACCGGCGGGCTGGTGTTGCCGGGCTGACGGGGGTTATCCAGCCCCCAATGTGCTGTGTTGTTGTTTTCCAGCCCTGTTTGGTTTTTACCAGCTGCAGGGGGGTATTGATGCAGGGGAGGATGGAGGTCCCAGCTGGCCAGGCAGGGGAGTGGGCCGCAAGATGTAAATTAGAGGGCCATGTTGTGGAGACATATCCCATCTCACCAGGGCTTACCTCTGTGTCCTACACACACACAGCTTTGTTTTTGTGAATTCTCTGGACTTTTTGGGGAGTAAAATGTATTCCCATTTAAAATCCTATTTTCCCTAACCCCTGAACCTAACCTTAACCCTAACCTTAACCCTAAACCGAAAATTGCATTTTAACAAATTCAGGACATTCTGGTGACTTGTCAGGACATTGTGGTCCTGATAAGGTAGGAAAACATGTACACAAACACACACACACCTCCCCTGAAACATTCATCTCACTCTCAGAAGAGAGTGTGTGTGTGTGTGTGTGTGTGTGTGTGTGTGTGTGTGTGTGTGTGTGTGTGTGTGTGTGTGTGTGTGTGTGTGTGTGTGCTTCCCCCTTAAAATATTTACAGTGACAGTCAAAGGTGCTGAATGTGTCCTTCCCTACTTAGAGGTGACAATTTATGCATTACCCATCGTTTTTAGCAGAGTGTTTGTAAAGGGATGCAGTCACAGCACTTTCTGTTTCCAATGTTTTCCCTCTCTTCTCCAGACAGTGAAGGTCAATGGGAAGTGTTGATTGTCTGCCGTGGTAACAGTGATTTACGTGAGGGGCGGTCATAAATTGTAGCCGGAGTGGGTCTCCGGTCTATGGAACAGACAGCATTTCCTTGTTCTCTCTCGTTGTATTTCCTGTTCATTTTTATCCTCCCTCAGTGGTTTTTCTTGGTCTCTGATCTAGTCACGCTAGGCTGGATAAAAGTCACCCATGGCTTAAACACAACCTCAGAGGCAGCAGCCTGACCATGAGCTGTTTGGCCTGGGTTTATGATTCCCAGCCCTGGCCCTGGCCTTGTCTATATTGGCACTTTGGTTTGATGACTGAATGGACCAGCTGTGTCAGAGTGGATACGCTAAATTAAAATGCACCTGCTATGATTATCTTTAATGAACTGCTACATAATGGGAGCATATTCAGCATAGGCCAGCAAATTGCAGATCATTCTCCAGTGTGATTTTAGAGGGCTGCTCTCTCACACCTCCTGATTTGTTTATTTCTCTTGGTTTATGCACAATCCAGCTCAGCCCTTTTGAAATTATAACACACAGACAGACGTTTGTAAAGAGTGTCTGGACTCTGGAGCTTGGGGGAAGGATGTGGTGTTGGGAAGGGGTGACAGGTTTTGGGCTAAGATTACTCAGCCTTTCTCTCTCTCCCTCTCTCCATCCCTCCCTCTCTTAACATCAAAACCTGTCACCCCTTCCCAACACCACATCCTTCCCCCAAGCTCCAGAGTCCAGACACTCTTTACAAACTTGTCTGTCTGTGTGTTATCATTTCAAAAGGGCTGAGCTGTATTCTCTGACTAGAAGCTCTAATCTGTCTCCTCTTCTACTCTCCCTCCCTGCCTTCCTCACCCCTCCCTTATCCCCTCATTTTCTTCCTCCTCTTTCTCGCAATTCTCGGCACTGCCAATTTCCTATCTATTTTACTGGTCTCAGAGCACCTGCTTTGCTCCATTCTATAGGAGGGATTTGGACAAAAGCAGTAACATTTTTGTAACATTGCTTCTTGTCAGCTATTTCAGTAAATGGTGACCTTTTAAGGGTTCTCAATTTGTGCCTTGAAATCTAAAGTTCCCTGTTACTTTCCAAAGTGCTTCCACCCCCAGGACTCAGTACCGTCTCTCAAATGTGTGTGGATTGGTTTGTAATCAATCAAGCATTTCAAGCTTGAGACGCATATAAACAAATAATATATTTACCCAGGGATGTGACAGTATTGGCTCTACAACAAGTACCATTTCATGCATGCTAAGCACCAGTGACTCTACATCCCTCCCTATGCACTATCCATGTGCTGTCAGAAAATGAAATGACATTTTCCCCCCTTCAAATCATACTGACTGCACAACAATACATGTGAAATTGAAGCTTTTACCCCTTGTTATGGGGTGAGTCAGTGTTGTAGTGTCTTGATGTATGGTGTACAGAGCAGCCTTGACAGTTCCTAATTAAACTCAATTTATTCCAGCAGTCAGAGTACTGTGATCTCTCCTTGGCCGCTCCCAGCACCAGATCAATACAATAACAGTGATTGTATTGCGTTGTCGGATACAAGCGAAGGAGAAGCCCTTTATAAAATAAATGAGATGCGTTTCTCTATTGACCCAGAGAGAACGAGTCAAAGAAGCAAGCAAGTATCACTTCTAAGACTCTCTCTACTCTGCATGCTGACAGTTTAACTGGTAATGCCTGTCGCAAAAAAATGACACTTCTTCTTTGTACATAAATTACTAGTCTAAGTCAAAGAGCATCGTACTAGTGGCAGGCGGAACTGTGAGAGAAACAAGAGTGAGTTGGCCTTCACAACGTTTGTTCATCAATGCAGTCAGAAATAATTAATTTCCTTGAAGTCTCTGAGGTCAGCAGAGGAGTCGCAGGCACACACAGTAGCGGTAATGATTGCCCAGGGAAGAGGCTTAGACTGCTGCTCGGCTTGTAATCAAACATCACAATGATGGCAATGAGCTACATCAGAGGAGAGGAGCAGCCAGCCAAACAGTCTTCCTCTGTGAATACGCCAGCCTGTGTGACCCTCACAGTCCAGTCTGTCTCTCTTCATCTCTTCTGTTTCTTTGTTCTCTCGGCACAAATCAGTCACATAATGAACACACTGCAGCCTCTGATGACTAGGTAATGGTAATATGGTAATGGCAGGACAGACTTACTGCCATGCCTGATCAACTCAAGTATAGCGGAGGAAGGGCCTAAGTGATTTTTACATTGTTGTTGTGTGCATTTAGACATTTTAAAAAGGATTCGCTCAAAGTTGGAAGTTAATTGATTGCATACATAACCCCACACAAACACAACACATTTGACGCCCCTCCAGGCATTTTCTTCTTTAGTTGGCATAACATACTGTAGGTGGGCTAGTCCATAGCCAGGCTAACTGCCTCAGTCCCCCATGCTCATGGCCCTGCTTCTGAGAGTTAGCACTTAGTCTGGAGCAGTCATGCCCCTCAGGTGTAACACTGGGCAGAACAAGCCAAGCAGAGAGAATGCAGAATTCTAATGAAGGACCAGGGAGAGCAGAGGGGGTACTGAGATGTATGGAGCTGTACTGAGATGTATGGAACGGAGGAGAAACTATGACAGAAAAACAACAGTTTGATCGATTAGGTACATTATATGTTGTAACAAAGGTTAGCAAGGACTGTTTTTGAACAAAGCATTGTGTAATTGGGGTAGAATACTGTAGGTTCCTATACAGCTGGTCCTTCATGTCTCTGTATAGTTTAAAAGTAAGGTAATTTGTAGGAGTTTTATAACTTTTTGAGGTCCCTTGCATTGTTGAATTGAGTTGTGTTCCCTGGTGGTATAATCTAAGATGTCCTTTATCACCCCTCTGGCGTTCTAGCTCCTCTCATCATTCACTGAAGCTTATCAATAGCACACAGGACTGTTTGGCTTCCCCTTACTCACCCTTAGCACTTGTTAGAAAATGTTTTGCATTCCCTGAGATGAATAAGTCAGTTTTGATCATTTTGTGTCGAGCTCATTTGATGTAGAGGTTACTGTTTTATAAACACCCACGCACACTCACATGCTACTTTACTATGCATTAAACATACTGTACATTGCACATACTATGCATACCAATGGATGGACACAGGTACACAACAACATACACATGCAGTTCATGGTTCGGTCCCCTATGCTGAAGTCAGCTCCCTCTCTGTAATGTATTCTCACTATAACCTGCAAAGAGAGAACATTAGTCAAAGTGCATTAACGAGATTTCCCCATAGAGTTCCTAGTCATTTGAGTCTGATTGAGACTGTTTATCACAAGTTCTCCTGCAGTTTGAGGCCATGGGTGGAGGGAATAGAATAATCCTTATACAGGGGGAGGTTGAGGTGAATGTTGCATTTTGTCTCACATCAGGCAGTTGGAGAATTTCATCCACTCAATTGCCTTTTAATAGGAATTGGATAATCCCCTTCAAGTGTCCTTTGTCAATGAGGCAAGGGCACTCCTCTAGTCGCTGTGGTAACTTGGGTAGATGTGGGGTGTTGTCAGAGCGGTTTTAGTATGAGTGTCAGGATCAGAGAAATGCAGTCAGCCAGGGATGAGGGATTGTGTGTTACTGTGTTAGACCTAGAAATCAGCTCTGTGTCGAAATGGATGGAACCCCCTGCTCCATCAGTGACTGACAATAACACTGCAAACACACAACATTTCTGATTGGTCAGACCAGCGTTGAACAGTCCTTACCACGGGTACTTCCTGTTTGAGTTTCTGGCTATAGGAAGGGAGGAGCAGGCTGGAGGTGTGATCTGATTTGCAAATGGGAGGGCCTTGTAGACGTCCTGGAAGGGAGAGTAGCAATGGTAGAGAGTTTTTGAAAGGCGAGTGGCGCAGGCAATGTGTTAAAACTTCGCTAGCATTTTCTTCAGATTTGCTTTAATAAAGTCCCCAGCTACAATAAATGCGGCCTCAGGATATACGGTTTCCAGTTTGTGCAAAGTCCAGTGTAGTTCATTGAGAGCCGTCTGTAACAATGTATTTGAGAAACAACAAGTGCTCATCAAATACAAATGTATTTATGTTTTCAGTAAATATTGGAGACAAAATATAGTTTACATATTGTCAACAATCTATGCCAACCCTGTCTGTTTTGCCCCATAGTTGTGCACGCGTCAGTTTTGTTGCTAAACAACCAACCCATCTATTGAGAACAACATTATGAATGTCTTATGAATGCTATCACTCTGTTGAATAACTCACCCTTTACATTTTTTATCATCATATGGCCTCATTTGAAAATAAACTGATATGTATTATTTACCATTGGCTTGGAGCATTTTGCCACTCACTGACTCCCTGGCCCAGCAGTAGCAGTATACCAGTCTGTGGCAGTATGTGTTCCAAAGAGCTCTTTGGTATACTGTACCTGTGTTGGGTAACGTTATTGAATCCTGGTGCTGATGTGAACGGTAGCTCCTCCTCCTTTAGCATTCCAAACACACTATCAGCAGTGTGCTCCAAACACTCGTTGTCTAAATGGTGTGGGCAGCTCTGCTCTGGCTTCATTCCCCTTCATCATCGGCTGGAGAGAGATTAATGAATTGATCAGTTCAGGTCTGAGTGTAGGTGTGCTCTGAGCAGTCATCCACTATGAGTTATTAGATTAATAAAGGAAACTGATAAAAATTAAAAATAAATATTTCCCCTTGTCTTTCTTTTGAAGGTCTCTCTCTCCTCTCTCTCTCTCTCATCTCTCTCTCTACCCTTGTTTTCCCCTTTGCCTATCTCCCATAAACACATACATAATCCTAACAGAGTGGAAAATACCGTAGTCCTGATCTTTACACACTGCACATGCTCAGGTTAATACAGTAGAGCCAAAAGAAAGTGCACACGCACACAGTTATATACACACATACAAACATAGTCACTCCCTAGGTGCCTGCCTCCCTGCCATGGCTGAGCCACAGGGAACAGCAGTCCACTCAGCAGCCTTTTGTCTTAATGACTAATTTCACCCCTGTATAGATTCCACTGTGCCACAGGCACACACACACACACACTGATGCCCCCTCTCTCCTATCCATCTCCAACACACTCCCCTTGCCCCTGCAGGAAAGCAGCTTGTAAGCTCCTGACCAACCAACTCTTTCCCTCCCCTCTCCATCTTTCCATCCTTCCATCCCCCTGACTCTGCTCTCATGGTGGGATTAACATAGGGCTCATACACAACACTGCAGAAGCGCCTAAGTGTGTGTCACCTCCCAAGTCGATGCTCATACAGTAGCAGACTTCTAGCAACTTAATGCACGGTGTGTACAGTACCTCGCCTAGCTAATTGGTCATTTGAGTAATGGCAAATGATTCCACCTAATGTGACCACTTCAGGCCAATGGATGGACCCATCAAGTGACCCTGATAAATGGTGCTCGGTGGATGGAGGCTCCTTTCAGTCCCCTTCAGCCTACTGTCCTGCCGTTCCCTGATTGATCCATTGATTAGCCATCCATTGCTCCTGCCTGGCTGTGCCAGCCTTGGAGATGGTATTGTGTGGGACTGTAGATGGGTTTGACCCCCTCTCACCCCTTTCCAATGCCTGTCTCCCTCCCTCCCCATACACTTAAATTAAATTTACTCTAAGAATGTACCCCCAATAAAAACATTTTAAAAAAAGAAAAAAAAGAAAAGAATGTATTGACGTTTATTTCAGTGCTGTAGTCAACTGTATGTGAACTCTATGGGAGAGAAGGGTCGAAGTTCTTGACACCCCACAGGAATTGATCCCTTCTTTCCGCAATGACAGCATTAGGGCAGGCAGATCAATAACCAACCATGTGGTTGCATCTTTGTCTTAGTCCCATTTTATTGTATTAGATTTAACCTAAAAGCCATCCAACACTAAGATAATGTGTTAGATTTCCATAGATGATATGGAGAAAACCACTACCTCCATTGAATTAATCATTGTGTTATCAAATTCCTTGTCCAGTTTACGCAGCTAAGCCTGACGTTATGGCAACATTGAGACCATGTCGGTAGGATCATTGTGATGTATGTCATTCTAACCTGACCTTCCTCTCTCTGTTACAGGGTAGTAATGTGATGGAGGAGCAGGACCTGAGGGAGATAGGCATCACAGACCCAGGACATCGGAGGAAGATCCTGCATGCAGCTCGATCCCTACCTAAGGTTCCCCATGGCCCCAATGCAGCATTATAGCTCTACTAGCTAGTGTGACTGGCCCTGACTGTGTGAAGTGATCATTGTGTGACTGTGTGTCTCCCCATGCAGGTAAAGGCCCTGGGCTGCGACGGCAGCAGCTCTCTGTCCTCCTGGCTGGACCTCCTGGGCCTACAGGAGTACCTACACAACTTCCTGTCCAGTGGATACCGCAGCCTCGACTGTGTCAAGAACCTGTGGGAGCTGGAGATCGTCAACGTGAGTGTCTCTATGAAATTTTGTTTGAGAGAGAACATTTTGAAATAACTATTTAATTCAATAGTTAATATGTGCCAAATGACAAAATGCTCTATGGCTGTGTTTACCTGTGTCTCTCCAGGTGCTGAAGATCTCCCTGCTGGGACACAGGAAACGCATCATCGCCTCGCTGGCAGAGCAGCCCTATGAGGAACCTCCTGTCAAGCCCCCCCGCCTGTCCCAGATCAGGTGTCAGGACCTGGTATCCCAGACCTCCTCTCCCATCAGTCACATGGACTCCTATACGGGCCGCTCCATGGACCCCATCCTGCCCCTGGGGGAGCCTGGGGGGAGGAAGGGGCCCGAACCCGAATATGATGTGGCCCCCCACCGGTCCCGCAGTGAACGACACCGATCACATGAGAGGTATGAGGAGCGGCATCGGGAGCCTCGTCTGACCCTGCGACCCCCCAGCCTGGCAGCACCCTACACCCCTGTACAGAACTGGCACCACCAGCCTGAGAAGCTCATCTTTGAATCCTGTGGATATGAAGCCAATGTAAGGGCACTCTCTTCTCTTCTTGTTGTAACTCACTAATGGCTTTCTTTAATACAGATGGTCTCCCACTCTCTGTACTACTATATTAATGTGCTGCTCTCCCCTCTCTTCTCTCCAGTATCTGGGATCAATGCTCATCAACGAGCTACGGGGGACCGAGTCCACCCAGGATGCCTGTGCCAAAATGAGGGTAGGTCTAGCCTCTGTTTCTCCAGTCTCCTCATTATCAGAGAGGGACTCTTCTCTAACATTTCAGTTTATATCTGTTGATTTTTCTCCCCTTTGTTGCAACTTGTATTGTCTTAAACTTGATTCATTGTACCATCTGTTGCTCTTCATTGGGGCCTGAGCTTTCCTGATCACCCAAACTAATGTTCTCATTTTCATGCTCTACATCTCTGTCTCTCAGAGGTCAACAGAGCAGATGAAGAAGGTCCCCACCATCGTCCTGTCCATCACCTATAAAGGGGTGAAGTTCATCGATGCGGCCAATAAGGTTGGTTGGCGGGGTGCCCCCTTTTCACCTTAGACCTGATCCATACAGCGATATCTGAGAACTAGACAGATTAGTCTCTCTCATACACACACACCCCAGCCATGGAGGCTTGACACCAGAGGAAGCTGCCCGGTATCACACCACAGCTATCACATTGATCCAGCCCAACCCTCTCCCTCCTACTAAATTTCACCCGTCTATTAAGTGTGTCTAAGACATGACAGATAGTCCTTTAATAAGGCAGAAGGTCGAGGGGTCACAGGGTTGAAGTTTGTATTTGTCATATTGCAATTTTTTCCATGATGGAGATGTGAAAGTGATAGGTGTTATTGCCGCTGTGACTCCACATTCATCTTGCTTCCTCCTCCAAATACAGAACATCATTGCAGAACATGAAATCCGGAACATCTCGTGCGCGGCCCAGGACCCAGAAGATCTGTGCACGTTTGCCTACATCACCAAGGACCTGCAGACCAACCACCACTACTGCCATGTGTTCAGCACAGTGGACGTGGTGAGAATACCTGCCTACACATCAGCCCACTCATCTACTCTAGCCTGCAGTGACTTCATTGTATACTATGCTATTGTATTAGTTGCAGAATACATCCAACTTAAGACTGCTCATAATAGCTCTACTGCTGAAGTATTGCACTGCGGTGTGACAATTCAATGCAGAGACACTGTTCCCCTGTCCTGACCACAGAGCCTAGTTCCTCTATGTTCTCTCCTTTGTCCTCATATGGGATACTTCCCAGCCACCGTCTTTAATCCTCAGAGGAGATGTGACTCTGACTGGCAGCAGCACTGCATCACTGTTATCTTTACTCTCTAGACCCACTTATGTCACTGTGAGGTTTCACACTTCGTCAACACTGATGGCCTTTTTCCGGAAGAGTCATGGAGCTATGTTGTCTTCACTAGACAACCATCATTCCCCACCACACCATTCCTCCTGATAAATGATTATCTGACTAAACTCTTAAGGCTTCTCACATTTAATACTGCAGGGGTCATCAAAGGCCACTGACTAACTGCTAGAGAGTCTGGTCCCATAGAAATACAATTCATAGAATGGACATCCCCATTCAAGTCAATGGTTGTTGGTCTGTGGCTGGTTCCACCTTTCTGAGAGGTCTGCTGATGGCTCTGTGGCCTGTGTTGTCCTTCATAGGGCTGTGAACTGAATAGCCTCAGGGGTAATGCAGTAGGCTGATGACTATCTGAGGTGGGGGAGTATAATAGCCCTGAGATGTGATCAGAGCTTTTAAACAGTATTGACCAGGCTGCAACTGGACTCCCCCAGACTCCACAGGCTCATTTTTCACCAGCCCACACAATAGTACAGATCCCAGATCAGATCAAAGGATATAAACAGACATAAAGTTCCTCAGAAACACAGAGGAATAAGCAGTGATCTGTTTTTCTTAGGGTGGAGTTGTTTTGTCACTTAACTTTACAATAATATGTTTGGTGTCTCACTGGAGTGGGTTGAGCTGCCCAGTGGTGCTGTATGTGTCAGGGACAAGGAGGAGCATCAGAGGAAGCCATTAAAATCCATCTTTCTTTTGTAAAAAAAATCAAGGACTTTTGGGGTGTACAAATAAACACACCACAGACACACATGGACCCCCCAATGTTTTTGTCTCAGTCTCTGGTCCTGAGTGTGTGTTTACCTTCACCTGCTCCTATCCACTATTTAGAATCTGTCCGAGTGTTTTAATGTGATGCAGCTCCCAGTGGGTTTTCAGTAGCAGGTGTTTGCAGTCGGGACAGAGCGGGAACAGCTTGCTGTCTCGCTACACTTCCTCTCTACCTGACAGCTCAGCCTGCCGCTGAGTTGGGTCTGTTTACAAAGTGGTGCAGGCAAATAAACATAACAAATTAAGTCTTAGATTGCATTGTCTGACTAAGAGCATCTCTCCTGGAAGTTACTCTTCACTGGGATGAGATTGTGGCTTGTTGTGTTTCATTCACTCAATGTGTATGCTTTTAAATGCATACTTAGCCCTTGCCTTGTCTTACCTAGGAATTAAAGATGCAGCATATGCCTATAGTGAATTTGATGTTTTACTTTCATGATGACTAAGACTCAGTCTGCCGTTAGACTTCTCCACTTCAGTCTGAGTGATGCAGCAGCTTCCTATTCAGGAGCACTGGTGCATGTCTGTCTGTCTGTCTGTTGATATGAGAGACTGGAGGAGGGAGTAGAATACTGAGCAGGATTCTACATTCTGTCTCCACCCCCTCTGGTAGAACCTGACCTATGAAATCATCCTGACACTGGGACAGGCGTTTGAGGTGGCCTATCAGTTAGCTCTCCAGGCCCAGAGGTCCAAACAGCACCAGGGCATCCCAGCAGGACCCGGGACAGAGGTCATCGAGACCAAATCCAGCCGGCCCGTTCCCAAACCACGGGGTAGCGTAAGGAAATCAGGGGTGAGTTTGTCACACACACACACACACACACACAATTCTCTTCTGATTTGGACAGGAAACAAACAAGTAATTTATCAAAATTAGCCTGCAGCTCCTCACATCATTGTGAATACATTGTGAAAATCTGTCAGTAGCATTAAAACATTTAATGAATGGATTGCCACTGAACACATACGGCTGGTGGTACCTTAATTGGGGAGGACGGGCTCATTATGATTGCATGAACGGAATAAATGGAATGGTATCAAACACGTGATTTCCATGAGTTTGATACAGGTAACTGCCAAAATAAAGGGAACACCAACATAAAGCGTCTTAATAGGGCGTTGGGCACCACGAGCCAGAACAGCTTCAATGCACCTTGGCATAGATTCTTTAAGTGTCTTGGAGTGATGCCTCAACATTCTTCCACGAAATTCCATCATTTAGTGCAGGGGTGTCAAAGTCAAATGGACGGAGGGCCAAATAAAACATTTAGCTACAAGCCGAGGGCCGGACTGTTCGAATGTTCATTGAAAATTTTTTAAATGACGCATATAGTCTAGTGAACCTAATTGAACCTACTGAAAACCTAACAAATATATTCCAATATGATCAGATAAATAAAGCAATATTTTCTTATGGCTCTGTCAGTAATCTTTAATTTTCAACAGACACAAAAGACAAATTTCCTTTATATAAAAATCCCCATAACATGAACATTAAATGAAAGAAACCGGTATTCAAGGCACCATCAGTAGCCTATATTTTCTATTTTAGCAAAAGTGGGCTAAATTTACTTCAAAGAAAAAAACAATAATAGCAATTTTCTATCATCCACTCAACTGAAATATTTTTAAAATATAATTGGATTGAAATACAATAAAATAAAGTGCAAAAATCTATTAATCAAAAACAACACTTTGTTTAAGGAGAAGTAACATGCAGTGAAAACAAATATTAAACTTTAACTTTTAAACTTGAACTGAGTAAAAACTCTAAATATGTGATTGCACAGTAATGTTCACTTGTTTGAGGTTGAGGGTGATACTTGGTGGTGTCCCATCTTTTCCACAAGTTCATCAATGTTCGGGGGTAAGGCTCTGAGCTGAGGAAATCCTCAGAATTGAGTGGAGGTGTTCAGCACTACCTACTCAGTAAATGGCCGGGCTGATTTAGCGATCTCTTCTGCCAAAATAAAACTGGCCTTGACAGCAGCCTGGCCTTGTGATTTGGCTTTTTTGAACAGAGCCTGTCGAGATTTGAGGCCTCGTTTTAATTCCTCTGCCTTTTGTAGCCTTTGTTCCATGTCCATATTCTTGTTTTTGTCCGCGTGTTTCGTTTCATAATGTCGTCTCAGATTATACTCTTTCAGTACCGCCACACTTTCTCCACACAGAAGACACACAGGTTTTCCAGCTACCTCCGTGAACATATACTCCGACTCCCACCTTGTTTGAAACCCCCCGGTTCTCAGTGTCCACCTTCCGTTTTGCCATTTTTGATGGGTATCTGAAAGTTAATTTTACTGTGATGCTGACGACTGCTGTGCCAATAAATATTGAAATGAAGCAGCCTACTGCTCGGTGCGTCACCGTTGCATTGTGGGAAATGTAGTATTGGTGCGTGTAAAAGATCTGCGGGCTGCCGGCTTGCTGCGGTCTGCGGGCCGGTTCTAATAATAAATCAAGATCATCCCAGGGGCCGTAAAAAACCTTCTCGCGGGCCGGATGTGGCCCGCGGGCCTTGACTCTGACATATGTGATTTAGTGTTTTGTTGATGGTGGTGGAAAATGCTGTCTCAGGCGCCGCTCCAAAATCTCTCTTAAGTGTTCAATTGGGTTGATCTGGTGACTGACACACACACACACACACACACACACACCCTTTGAACCCCCTATGCTCCTTTGAGACCCTTCTTTCAACATCACTAAGATAATGGGCAACTGGCCATTTTTAGACATGACCCTAAGCATGATGGGATGTTTTAATTGCTTAATTAACTCAGGAACCACACCTGTGTGGGATCACCTGCTTTCAATATACTTTGTATCCCTCATTTACTCAAGGGTTTCTTTATTTTGGCAGTTACCTGTACCATCCCAGCCACTATTATGAGCTGTCCTGCTCTCACCAGTGCAAGTCTCCTGTGCCACTGAATGATAATGTGATGATCACAGGGCTGCTTAGACTATTTATTATATATAACAAACAGAAGGTGTGTTCATACACAATCCTTTCCCTTAGGAAAATTGTGTGATTTTGGCATAGCATGAAAACAACACAATGACGAACACCCCTAAAAACAACCTACCACACCGTCATCATAGCTGTGCTTTGGGATTAATAGATATATACTGACGCTACTAGCAGAGGGGTTTCATTCTGGAAAGCCTTTCTCTGCAGGAGGTATCAAATGGCAAGTGCCACTCCCATCGCTCCCATCGGTACACATACCTGAAATCAACACATCTCATGTCCCCCAGTTGCTGGACTAAGCAGGGTGTTGTGAGAATCTGTCCCTTCTTCCTGTTCTGTTTCAGTCCTCCCCATTCTGTTGTTCCATCCTCCCTGGCCTTTTCTTATTTCTTCTCTCTCTCTTGTCTTTTCACTTCCCCTGTGTTAATGTCTGTCTGTATGTGTGTCTCTCTCTCTCTCTCTCTTCCTGGCTGTCCTCCTGTACTGGCTGTCCTGTCTCTCTCCAAGGACTCTCCTCCCCTGCTGGACAGTCGCTCCTGCTGTTACTGTCACACCTGCACCACCCACCGTCCCTCCTTCCTCTCGCTGCACAACTCTGCCAGCCCTGTTGCCCAGGTGCTGCTCTCTCCCTCTCTCCTCATCCTTCTATCATCCACCCTTTCTACATAATTGTATGTGTTACTGCCTTGGCTTGATCTATCCCCCCATTACCAATCCTTTACCAAAAGCTCTCACATTTGTATCTCCTCCCCTTCAATCCATCCACATTACTCCTTTGTCTCTCCTCTTCACGCCTCATTTCCTCTCTGTTTTTGTCTCAGTGGGGTTCCCATCCTGGAGTCACATTATTATTTTTTTCTTTCAAAAGATGACGTCATTTTGAGACGCCATCAGTTCTCTGTTGGTTACTGTGTTGTTCTTTACTAGAACCCTTGATAGTTGTAAGGCCCTTGGGAGCCCCCTAGAGGTATAAACATTCCAGGTTGGGAATCAAACTTGATTTGGTGATGTGGTATATCTTGGTCCTCACTGGTTCCTCTGTTAAGATTTTCTTACTCACGCTTAGTACTTTTCACTGTGCTTCAATGAGTCATCAGTTTCTGTCATGATCTTTTTGTTTGCACAACATGTTCAGTCAATGGAAACCGGGACCTTGAATGACTAAGATGTAGTTCAGCACACTAATTGCATTTATTTGTCGGACTCTCTCACCCTAAGAAGTGTCAAATCCTGTACCTGTATCTGATCCCCCCCCTCCAGGTGGACCCGTTGGACCTGGAGGTGGACTCCCAGTCCCAGGGCAGCACCACGTGGCTGGTGGAACCTGTCCCCAAAGATTCCAAGAGGACCATCAGCACTAAGTATGAGACCACCATATTCTGAGTGGACCTGATTCCTCTCCTGGGCCTGACCTGACTTACTGTACCTTTCCTCCTCCTCCTGTGTGCCTTTCACTGTCACTCTACGTCCTGCCTCTCTCTCTGGGCCAGACCCGTCCTGCCCTCCTCTGTCTCTACCGCACCCCTCTGCCTACACCTCCTCTCCTCTGTCTGCTGAGAGACTCAACTTCTCTCCTCCCCCTGTCTGTCATTTAGTCTACCATTATGAGACCTACCTCTTCTGTCCTTGCCTCGCCACTGCCTCTCCCCCTGACCACAGCTCTGTTTGTGGGGACTAACTGGACCACTCCTCCTGGACTACACCTTGGTCCCTGCTCCTTTCCTCTGTGTTAAACTGCTGCCTCCTCTGGGCCCTCAATCATTGCTCTGTGATCATCATACAGTATGTTCCTAGGCATTTGGTTCCCATTGCCTCTGTGAAGCATGATACTGTACCTTGTCTTTCCACTTCCCTCACATTGACACGGTTAGTTCTGCTTAAAGTGTTCTAATGTATGGTGCTGTTATCCAGTACCCTAGCTGTGATGTGTGTAGGACAGCTAATGTAACCCACAAATCCAGTCACTGATTAAGGTTGTTCAGTGGCGGCTAACTCCATTCTACCTCCCCACTCCTCACCATTCCTCTTTCCCTCTTACAAACTACTATCCTTTCTTTTATTAATCAATCTTGTTTTCTACTCTGGGTGCTTTTCCTGCTCTACCAGGCGACGGCCACTGTGAGGCACTGTTGACAAACTTTCCCCCTCCTTGTTTTCGGAACTTTAAACTCCTGACTCCAGTGCTCAGAAAAATATATATGATTCTCTACAGCCAAGGATCAACTACCTGGATGAACATTGTTTCCAGAAGATTCATCTGTGAGAGACTCCCTGTTCCATTGTTGTAGTTCTATGCACATTAGTAGGAACATTGGCTGTTTCTCTGCAAGGGGATGGAAGACAACCCTGGAATAAGCCTGACTTATTTACGCTCTTTGTGTAGGTTTCCCCGGACTTAATCTGAGTCCAGGAAACTGGCCCTCTGTGTCATACTGCCAAAGTAGGCAAGGGTCCAGCACTGTGATAGGAGATGTCTACTGGGGGATAGATAGGACCCCTTCCCTTTTTCCACATTTTGTTAAATTACAGCCTTCTTCTAAAATGGATTAAATAAAAACATTTCCTCATCAATCTACACACAATAACCCATAATGACAAAGCGAAAACAGGTTTTTAGACATTTTTGCAAATGTATTAAAAATCAAAAACAGAAATACCTTATTTACATAAGTATTCAGACCCTTTGCTATGAGACTCGACATTGAGCTCAGGTTCGTCCTGTTTCCATTGATCATCCTTGAAATGTTTCTACAACTTGATTGGAGTCCACCTGTGGGAAATTCCATTGATTGGACATGATTTGGAAAGGCACACACCTGTCTATATAAGGTCCCACAGTTGACAGTGCATGCCAGAGCAAAAACCAAGCCATGAGGTCGAAGGAATTGTCCGCAGAGCTCCGAGACAGGATTGTGTTGAGGCCCAGATCTGGGGAAGGGTACCAAAAAATGTCTGCAGCATTGAAGGTCCCCAAGAACAGTGGCCTCTATCATTCTTAAATGGAAGAAGTTTGGAACCGCCAAGACTCTACCTAGAGCTGGCCGCCCGGCCAAACTAAGCAATCGCGGGGGGAAGGGCCTTGGTCAGGGAGGTGACCAAGAACCCGATGGTCGCTCTGACAGAGCTCCAGAGATCCTCTGTGGAGATGGGAGAACCTTCCAGAAGGACAACCATCTCTGCAGCACTCCACCAATCAGGCCTTTATGGTGGAGTGGCCAGACAAAAGCCACTCCTCAGGAAAAGGCATGACAGCCTGCTTGGAGTTTGCCAGAAGGCACCTAAAGACTCTGACCATGAGAAACAAGATTCTCTGGTCTGATGAAACCAAGACTGAACTCTTTGGCCTGAATGCCAAGCGTCACATCTGGAGGAAACCTGGCACCATCCCTATGGTGAAGCATGGTGGTGGCAGCATCATGCTGTGGGGATGTTTTTCAGCGGCAGGGACTGGGCGACTAGTTAGGATCGAAGAAAAGATGAACGGAGCAAAGTACAGAGAGATCTTTGATGAAAACCTGCTCCAGAGCGCTCAGGACCTCAGACTGGGGCGAAAGATCATCTTCCAACAGGACAACGACCCTAAGCACACAGCCAAGACAATGCAGGAGTGGCTTTGTGACAAGTCTCTGAATGTCCTTGAGTATGTTGTGGTCTTTGTTGGATTCTGTAAACTGGGTTGACATTGTAGTGTGATGGGTGCAGAAATTATGTTTGGATTTATTTGCTTTGCTTTAGATTTTAAAAATGTTTTACTTGGTAATTTACCTGAAAATAGCTGTGCAGCGACGCTCCCCATCCAACCTGACAGAGCTTGAGAGGATCTGCGGAGAAGAATGGGAGAAACTCCCCAAGTAAAGGTGTGCCAAGCTTGTAGTGTCATACCCAAGAACCCTCAAGGCGGTAATCGCTGCCAAAGGTACTTCAACAAAGTACTGAGTAAAGGGTCTGAATACTTATGTAAATGTGGTTAAAAAGAGGCTGATATATATGCAGATTAAAAGTACAGCATTACATAATGTTGCTAATACTTTAGGGATAGTGCATTCAGTGTTCTCATTTGAAATCATATCACTGTTTGCATCAATCTAAATTTCAAAGTCATCGCCATATTCCAAGTAGTGCCAAGATCCAATCAACCCACTCTGTTCAACTAATCAGTGGAATAAGGGACTTGACTTTTCCTACTCATACAGTACCTTCTTTATGTTCATCATGTTGTCATTAATGCCTGTCTGTTTGTTTTACTATTCACCCTGCCTCAGTCGATATTCAGTGCTAACATGGAAGCGGAAGTTAATCATTATCTAGAAAAATCAGTTATTTTGATTTTGTTTTCAGTTGGCTCAGTCATGTTTTTACATTATTTTAACCCCAGTGCTGTGTTGGTGTGTGTCTCCCTTCCATGTAGCTGACTACCATGACCAGACACCCAGCCAGAGTGAGAGGTCAGGGGTGACCCATACCCATGGGGTTGTGTTGTTGGGCAGGATGCATTTTTGGAACCAGGAGAAAGGCCACTTTCCATGCACCCTTCCTACCAGTAACACTGGGGACTGTGCTTGCATACACCAGGAAGGCCCTACCTCCTCTCTGACACCCCTGGCCCTCTCCTCATGCTCCACTCCTTCTCACCTCCACTGAGAGAGGTGTTCAGCTCCAGGGGTCAGCGCTGTAGCTCTGTATCAAACAGACAGGAAGTCAGCCCCCAGGCAGTAGGCCCAAACAACCAATATCCTCACTGCATCCACTTACTTACGCTGGAAAATGGACTCCATATGTCAAAGCTTGGTCAGTTATCCAGAGATTGAAAGGTGGGTGTTTGTTTGGTAGGCATCTCTCTTTCAATGTGAAGCACTCGACTTCAACGTCCCTCCTTTTCTGTTTTTGTTACAAATGAAAACATGTTTATCCTTGACAGGCCAGTGAATGCTGTTCAGACAGTGTATTCTATCAATGGGGGTACGAGAGTGTCATGTTCCCAGTTGTTGTTTTTCCCTGACATTTTGTGACGTGTATCCATTCCATGAGAGGTGAAGATAGATGCCTCTCTAGAGCGATCCCTCACACAACTCTCCCTCAGAGGGGCCTTTCCCATACACATACATGTGTCTTCACTGAGGGCTACGCTAAGCTAATGTTTACTCTGACAGGGAATTTTATAAAGGTACAGACAGTGGTAATCAACATAAAAATAGTTTTTTGAGCAGAGAAGTAGATCGAGATCTACCTTGATATCTCAATGGGAAATGGGAGACAGATTTAGATAAAGGAATACATTAAAGTTGTCCTCGGTATGCTTTACTCACTAGGGTACGATTGGGCAGAATAATTACAATGAGAGATACAGCAGTTCACAGGCTTTCTCCTGTCCCTCCGTTCAAGCACCGGGTCAGTTACATCAAAGCAGCTCTTTGTTATCTTCATTTTCTCATTCATAACACACAGAACCGTGATAATTAATGAAATAGTGTACAGGAGGAATTATCTGACATGGATGAAGTTTGGAGGGCCGTTCAACTGACACTACAGCAACTTTTAAAAAACGGGGATTGTCTTTTTGTATGTTTTAACTGTTCTGATACTGGAAACTATAGGACCTGTTAGGAGGTACTGATGGCCTTTTATTCCCCCTGATTCTATTTCTGTTTTATTTTAAACTAGTCAATCCAGAAAACCAGTCATGTAAGATTGTAGGTACAATATGGTACACAGCGTTTTCTCCCCATATGGTATCTCTCCTGGTACGTTGACTGTTTTGGGTACTCTGTGGTCAGCTGGAGTGTTGAGCCTCTGTGGGTACATAAACTAGCTATATGGTACTCACTCTATATGATACAGCTGTCTTTAGCTGGTTGATGTGAGCACCTGCAGCCATCAACCTGATCCTGTCTCCTCGTTTGCACATAAGGATCATGGGTAGTACAATGGGACTATTCTGATGATATTGATGAAGACTATGATGATGATGATGAGAACAATGATATTGGATTGTAAATTAATCTCTAGCAATCTGTATTTTGATACTTGAATGATTTTGCTTTTATAGATATCTATATATATGTATGTATGTACGAATGTAATTGTTTTGCCACATTTGTCGAAAAGAGAAAAAGGACTGTCTTATAAAGTGCAACATATCATGATACCCTACGATTGAAAACAGACTGAGAGAAAGAACTCAGAGGGACCTCACTACAGAAACAAAGAAAAAAGATTGTAAATAATCTTGGGCTTCCAGTCCTTTTTTATGACTATTATTTTCCATAATTGTACAACTAATAAATGAAGACATTATTAACCAGATTCCTCTGGTCTTTTTTTGTGTGTGCTTGACAATCATTCAGCCTTGAAGAATTTCATACTATTCTTGGTACTGTAGGCTTACATTTGTGTAGTCACAACAAGACAGAGAAAAGGTAATGATGATAGTATGATGAACCAACATGATCACGTCTTAGCATGGTTACCTGACAGGCTTGGTGTTGCATCTACTGACACAATCAAGTTGGTATTCAGACAATTACCAAACTGAATTCCCCCTTTGGACTTTAGTGGTTAATGTTTACTGAAGGCCAGGATAGTCAATAACATAAAATCTAACTACATTTGTATAAAAATGTTTCATTTTATTGCTTAACACTTTTAATGTGTAACTATAAAAGCTGAAATGTCCCGTGCTTATCGGGTGTCAATAAACATGTAAGAGCTTGTGTGTGACGGTAAAAGGCAAACCTGTGACTTTCTGAGAACGGGTAGGCGTTAGTTTTGTATTGCCCGGTGCCCTGAGTGGGCAGAGCTTGCACATTTTAGACCATCTATTGGTTCTTAAGTGAAATCTTCACACATCCGGCGCACTGGGATGCAAAACGAGCGTGCCGGTATTTTTCAAGACACAGCTAAAGAAAGTACGCAATCAGTTTACAGGATTACAGAGCTTCATGGTCGTCTACACCTGCTGTATGGAAACTGGAGTATTTTGAAATGAAGCTTTACACCTACACGTTATTTCTCATATATCTTACAACTGTTAATGCAGGTAAGGTCTATTGCTTTTTCATAAGTGGATTGTTGGAATGTAGTCTTGCTGAGAATTACTAATTGATCTCTCACCTCACAGGTAAAGGTTCCCACTCTCTGTGGGCGTTAGCGTCACACATACTTGGAGAGACAGAGTTTCCTGAATTCTGTGTTTTGTGGATGCTGGATGATATTCAGGTGGGATACTATGACTCCAATTCCTGGAGATTTATCTCTAGGACCGATGGGAACACAGATGAGTACGAAGGAGTAGCTCAGGGTGTGTCTTGGGACATGTACCTCAGCATGAGGAAGCGGTCGTCCCTCTTACAGCACCGCTTTAACTCCACAACAGGTGAGCAAACTGTAATAAACAGATGTTTCTCAGATTCCGAACAAGCCGGAGCCATAACGGTTCCCCTAAATGGACAGTAATATTGTGGGGTTCGATAAATGGACATAAAGGGGCACTCAAAGAGCATTAGATAGAGATTAGATTCATGCTATGCATTGGCCACACATTGCAATTTAAATTATTGGTAGAATGAGGAAGTAACAGGAAAAGAGTGGATCCATATCTCTCTTGTTAAGTTGCGTCAATTCAAATCTGGTATTAGGAACAAAAGAGGTCAATACACGTCTTCTAAAATAGACTAGTATTTTAATTAATGCAAACCACTTCAATGGTAAATATGATGTTCGTAAATACGGGTCCACTGAAATACCACGCAGGGCACTCAGAGAACTAAGCCATTGTTATGAGTTCTTCTTAAAATACTCAGACAGAGATAGTTCCTGCTCCCTGCTGGCCAATCAGAGTAGAGACTGAGCGTGGTTTAGACTTACTCAGCCTATCCGTTGGCGCACAGGCTGGTCCCAGCTCCTTGGCGCTCCACCGTTGCACACTGTTGCCAGGCATAAGTTGTTATCATCACAACCTGTAGAGTCAGCACCTTTTTGCAGTACACGTCCTTGGACGGTTCACAGATCACAAAGAGGCAGTGTTCGTGTCTGTGAGAAATACAAGTCTTATCTCATCCTACCCCCTAACGTTCCTCACATGAATCACAGCTTGTTATGTGAAACAATTTATATCAGTACAGTACAAACCTTTTATGTTTAATCATTAATGCATTCTTTCTAAGCTAGTCATCACATCTAGATCCCCACACTCTCTATTCTGTGACCATAAATATGGGGAGAACAGGGTAAATTGAGCCAGTGTAAATTCAGCCACCCCCATTATCTAAAATCTAGATAACCAAACAGATTTTAACTATGGTGTCAGAATGAAATATATCGGTTTCCATGGATGCCCAAGATCTTGAAGTGTATACATACATACAGTACCAGTCAAAAGTTTGGACACACCTACTCATTCAAGGGTTTTTCTTTATTTTTACTATTTTCTACATTGTAGAATAATAGTGAAGACATCAAAACTATGAAATAACACATGGAATCATGTAGTAACCAAAAAAGTGTTAACCAAATCTAAATATATTTGAGATTTGAGATTCTTCAAATAGCCACCGTTTGCCTTGATGACAGCTTTGCACACTCTTGGCATTCTCTCAACCAGCTTCATGAGGTAGTCACCTGGAATGCATTTCAATTAACAGGTGTGCTTCTTACTGCGTTTGAGCCAATCAGTTGTGTTGTGACAAGGTGGGGGGGGTATACAGAAGATAGCCCTATTTGGTAAAAGACCAAGTCCATATTATGGCAAGAACAGCTCAAATAAGCAAAGATAAATGACAGTCCATCATTACTTTAAGACATGTTTCTTCAAGTGCAGTCACAAAAACCATCAAGTGCTATGATGAAACTGGCTCTCATGAGGACCGCCACAGGAAAGGAAGACCCAGAGTTACCTCTGCTGCAGAGGATAAGTTCATTTGAGTTACCAGCCTCAGAAATTGCTGCCCAAATAAATGCTTCACAGAGTTCAAGTAACAGACACATCTCAACATCAACCGTTCAGAGGGGACTGTGTGAATCAGGCCTTCATGGTCGAATTGCTGCAAAGAAACCATGAATAAAGGACACCAATAAGAAGAAGAGACCTACTTGGGCCAAGAAACACGAGCAATGGACATTAGACCGGTGGAAATTAGTCCAAATTGGAGATTTTTGGTTCCAACCGCCATGTCTTTGTGAGACGCGGTGTGGGTGAATGGATGATCTCTGCATGTGTATTTCCCACCGTAAAGCATGGAGGAGGAGGTGTTATGTTGTGTGGTGCTTTTCTGGTGACACTGTCTGTGATTTATTTAGAATTCAAGGCACACTTAACCAGCATGGCTACCACATCATTCTGCAGCGATACGCCATCCCTTCTGGTTTGGGCTTAGTGGGACTATCATTTATTTTTCAACAGGACAATGTAAGGGCTATTTTACCAAGAACGAGAGTGATGGAGTGCTGCATCACAATCCCCCAACCTCAACCCAATTGAGATGGTTTGAAATGAGTTGGACCGCAGAGTGAGGGAAAAGCAGCCAACAAGTGCTCAGCATATGTGGGAACTCCTTCAAGACTGTTGGAAAAGCATTCCAGGTGAAGCTGGTTGAGAGAATGCCAAGAGTGTGCAAAGCTGCCATCAAGGCAAAGGGTGGCTATTTGAAGAATCTCAAATATAAAATATATTTTGATTTGTTTAACACTTTTTTGTTTACTACATGATTCCATGTGCGTTATTTCAGTTTTGATGTCTTCACTATTATTCTACAATGTAAAAATAAAGAAAAATTATTGAATGAGTAGGTGTGTCCAAACTTTGACTGGTAGTATATATATATATATATATATATATATATATATATATATATATATATATATATATATATATATATATATAATAAAGTGAATACTATAATTCCTTTACCACAGTTATGGTAAATGTAATAAATGGCTCAATTGACCTCTCTCTGCTAAGTGTTAAATAAGCTGGACAGCTCATGTTTTAAAATTGTTTTTTGTCATTATTATCGAAAATATTGGTTCTTTGCTTTTAAATTATTACAGGATTATTTGTTCATCAGAGACTTGTTGGTTGTGAATTGATGGGCAATGAAAAGCAAGGCCAACTCATGATAAAGGAAGCGTTCAATGGAGTTGATGGAGGTGTTCTCAATTTCAACAAACTGCAGTACAATTACCATCCTAAGTGGCCAGAACTTGAGTTTAATCAACAAAGGACACATTACGTTCAAATGGGTCTTGACAAGGTTTATCTCCCTATTTGCATTAAATCATTAAAGGACTACCTGAAGAAAGAGGAGAAACTTGTCATGAGAAAAGGTAGGCTTTGTGGACTATAAAAATAAATAGAGTCATGCCAATGCATAAACAATAGAACCAAATATTATTGTTATGCCATTATTATACCATGTGTAAAAAGCATCAGGAATACAACTGGAGCAAATCTACAGTTGATCCATTGATACACATTTCCTCCTCCTCAGTGCATCCTAGAGTAAGACTCATTTCAAAAGAAAGCACAGATTCTGAAGGGTCCAAGATCACCTGCCTGGCCTTTGGTTTCTACCCCCGCCACATCAACCTCACCCTGCTGAGAGACGGCCAGCCTGTGGCAGAGCATGAGCTCACAGGGGGGCAATCGCTGCCAAATGGAGACAGGACGTACCAGCTGAGAAAGAGTCTGACAATCAGTGTCCAGGAGCTGAGAGAGAGACACCACTACACCTGCACTGCCACTCACCTCAGTATGGACAACAAGCTTGATGTCAGTTGGGGTAAGACTAGGAGTCAAGGGATGCTCTGACATACAGTATCATCAGATTATGTGCTTTTTAGCAAACACTATGGTCCACCTCTGTTAGAGATAACAAATTACAAAGTTGTTCCAATAATAAATATTAGTCATGTAATACTGTCATGTATACATCATTTTTACAATATAATGTAATGATAATCTTGTGTTTGTTTTCATTGACAGATCCTGATACTGGCCCAGATAGCGCCTTCATCCTTCCAGTTGTCCTGGTGATGGCAGTTGTGTTAATTCTGATTGGGGGCCTTGTTTTTGGCATGTGGAAGTGGAAACACACAGGTGAGTTGGGGTTAGAAGAAGAGAATCGTGGCTACAGATGCAGAAAGTGTTTTGATGCTGATAACTTCTGTATTTGGAGTGATGGATTTCATTGGTTGAACTAATGCAATAACTGATTAAATAAGGCTGCCCTCTTGAGGTGGAGAATGGTCTTACATGGACATATCATCCATGGATTGATGAAGAATTGAAAAACTGTATGGTTGAAAGAGATGGGGCAAAAGGAGTGTCTAATAAGTCTGGCTGCACATCTGACTTACTGCAAATTAAGAAATTATGTGACTAAACTCAACAAAAAGAATAAATTGTTTTTGGAGTACTTTAAATGAAATTATGGGCAGACAGACAAATTCAACTCAATCTTTCATTGAATCCAGATGGCTTATCACAAAACCATTTTATGTTGCCAATAATTTTGGCAAAGTGGGCAAATTTTGGTAGGAAATGCCAACAACGAACAGTGAGCCATCTTATTCATGCATTAAAAAACAAATAATGTAAGAAAAGCTTTGTAAGTTTGAATTTTGTAAAGTTAGTGTGGGAGAGGTGGAAAATTTGTTATCGATCAATAATGACAACCTCCTGGCATTGACAACTTCGATAGAAAGCTACTGAGGATGGTAGATGACTCTATGACCACTCCTATCTATCATATTTTAATCTGAGTATAGAGGAAGGTTTGTCCTCAGGCCTGGAGGGAAGCCAAAGTCATTCCACTACCCAAGAGCGGTAAAGCGGCCTTTACCGGTTCTAACAGCAGACCTAACAGCTTGTTGCCAGCTCTTAGCAAACTGTTGGAAAAAATTGTGTTTGACCAAATACAATGCTGTTTCTCTGTAAACAAATTGACAACAGACTTTCAGCATGCTTATAGAAAAGGGAAGTCAACATGTATTGCACTGACACAAATGACTGATGATTGGTTGAAAGAAATGGATAATAATAATAATAAATAAACTGTTAGATTTCAGTGCAGCCTTTGATATTATGGACCATGTTTTTTGGCTTTTCAACCTCTGCCATATCTTGGATTAAGAGCTATCTATCTAATAGAACTCAGAGGGTTTTCTTTAACTTAAGCCTCTCTAATGTCAAACATGTAGGGTGTGGTGTACCGCAGGGCAGCTCTCTAGGTCCTCTACTCTTTTCTATTTTTACCAATGACCTGCCACTGGCATTAAACAAAGCCTGTGTGTCCATGTATGCTTAGTGGTTAAGAGCGTTGTGCCAGTAACCGAAAGGTCGCTGGTTCTAATCCCCGAGGCGACTAGGTGAAAAGTCTGCCGATGTGCCCTTGAGCAAGGCACTTAACCCTAATTGCTCCTGTAAGTCGCTCTGGATAAGAGTGTCTGCTAAATGACTAAAAATGTAAATGTAAAAATATACATGTCAGCAACCACAGCTAATTAAGTCACTGAAACCGTTAACAAGGAGTTGCAGTAAGTTTTGGAATGGGTGGCCAGTAATAAACTGGTCCTGAACATCTCTAAAACCAAGAGCATTGTATTTGATACAAATCATTCCCTAAACTCTAGACCTCACCTAACGGGGATCCTAATAAGATAGGACATGTCCCATTGGTGACCTACCTGTGTCAATGTGTTTTTCTAGGCTTTCCTCCATTTTCTGGACATATATACTCTGCTGCCAAAGATACTGGTAAGTATGTTTAAATTAATTTTTTATTTGTCTCTATACCATATCATTATGGCTTGTACTCAATAATTCCTGTCCAATACTACTCATATCGTAACGTGTTAACCATTCTCCTCCAGAGACAGAACAGATCAACTAATCTTTAGAGACAGAATCAACAGATTATTGATACTACTGTACTCATACCATTTCTGCTGAAGATGAAAGGAAGTGGATGATGGTCACCTATTTCAAAAGTGAAATGAACAAATCCAGAACTAATCAACAAGCAAGCTTTGCACTCCAGTGATGTCCAGGGTAACTCACTAATATGGTTAATGGCACAGAGATAGCCTGAACTGTGTAGCTGAATGTTATACAGTATGATTTCATCAACATACAAGTTTTTATATTTTTTTTATTTTACCTTTATTTAAACTGGGTCTCTTTTACATGGGAGCTCTGCATATACAATTTCATAAGACAAATCAAATACAATATAAAACAAGTAAGTCCATCCATTGTATTGCACCATGCACTTTCAAATGAGGACTGTAGGAATCATTAAAAGTCTGATATCTGTAACTGTAGACTATTACCTGTAGTGTATTGCCAGTCTTGCCATGTCTGGCAATTATCGAAAAATGACCACAATGGAAATAAGTCCAATGAGAAATAATATATAATTTTATTGTGTTATATTTTATACTGTAAAATGTAAATAATAGTACATGTACTAGCTGTATAATATGTATTTCTTAAATTGTCAAATAAATTCAATGAATCAATCCATGCTTTTTCATCTGAAATTGTTCAGAATAATCCATAATTGATGGAGGTGCAAATTGACAATAAGGCTCAACTCCCCCCATCCAATTTGAATCACTGTATGCTCTCGCTGAGTATGTGGCAGAAGGTAGATCGTGTATCACTGACCTAAGTATCCTAAAACCACCAAGGAGGATTAAGCCACCACTAATTTATAGGGATTATGCCTGTGTTATTTTGGTTAATCATTGACCTGAAAATAGGACAAGAGAAGGACTGTACTACACAACTGTCTCATGTCACTCCGAAAGGTTTATCTACTAGTTATATGCCCATAGGTAAGTACTAGAGTGAATTCAAAAAGTCATTACTGAGAATGTGTTGCTCTCCTCCCTCTGACAGAGAGTGTATGGGTAATGATTTCCCATCAGCCCTTCATCTCTCTCCAGAACAGCATTCCTGCTATTCTCCAAGCCTCTCTGTGTGCATGTTTGTGTGTGTGTGTGTGTGTGTGTGCGTGCGTGTGTGTGGAAATACATGCTATTCTGGAACAGCAGGGTGCACCATGTCAACACAAGACGTGTGTCAATAAAACACCTCAAATAAGTCCCCTTTTATTCAATATTGTATACACAACATATTTTATTATATATATATATACAGTGAGGGAAAAAAGTATGAAGCTATGAAGCTCCTAAATAAGATCTGGTGCAACCAATTACCTTCAGAAGTCACATAATTAGTTAAATATAGTCCAACTGTGTGCAATCTAAGTGTCACATGATCTCAGTATATATACACCTATTCTGAAAGGCCCCAGAGTCTGCAACACCACTAAGCAAGGGGCACCATGAAGACCAATGAGCTCTCCAAACAGGTCAGGGAGAAAAGTTGTGGAGATGTACAGATCAGGGTTGGGTTATTTTACATTTACGTCATTTAGCAGACGCTCTTATCCAGAGCGACTTACAGGAGCAATTAGGGTTAAGTACCTTGCTCAAGGGCACATCGACAGATTTTTCACCTAGTCGGCTCGGGGATTAGAACCAGCGACCTTTCGGTTACTGGCACAACGCTCTTAACCACTAAGCTACCTGCCGGTTATAAAAATATATCCGAAACATTGAACATCCCACGGAGCACCATTAAATCCATTATTAAAAAATTGAAAGAATATGGCACCACAACAAACCTGCCAAGAGAGGGCCACCCACCAAAACTCACGGACCAGGCAAGGAGGACATTAATCAGAGAGGCAACAAAGAGACCAAAGATAACCCTGAAGGAGCTGCAAAGCTCCACAGCGGAGATTGGAGTATCTGTCCATAGGACCACTTTAAGCTGTACACTCCACAGAGCTGGGCTTTACGGAAGAGTTGCCAGAAAGAAGCCATTGCTTTAAAAAAACAATAAGCAAACACGTTTGGTGTTCGCCAAAACCATGTGGGAGACTCCCCAAACATATAGAAGATGGTACTCTGGTCAGATGAGACTAAAATTGAGCTTTTTGGCCATCAAGCAAAACGCTATGTCTGGTGCAAACCCAACACCTCTCATCACCCCGAGAACATCATCCCCACAGTAAAGCATGGTGGTGGCAGCATCATGCTGTGGGGATGTTTTTCATCGGCAGGGACTGGGAAACTGGTCAGAATTGAAGGAATGATGGATGGCGCTAAATACAGGGAAATTCTTGAGAGAAACCTGTTTCAGTCTTCCAGAGATTTGAGACTGGGGACAGAGGTTCACGCTCAAGGTTTCTGTTTTTTTGTCTTATTTCTTGTTTGTTTCACCCCAAAAATATTTTGCATCTTCAAAGTGGTAGGCATGTTGTGTAAATCAAGTGATACAAACCCCAAAAAAATCAATTTTAATTCCAGGTTGTAAGACAACAAAATAGGAAAAATGCCAAGTGGGGTGAATACTTTCGCAAGCCACTGTATGTATTGTTACTAAATGATAATTGGAAATTCAGTTGCACAATGCCAAGACAAGCATTGATTTATGATTTTCATTAATAACAGGGAACAGGTATGCAAGCTACTGTATTCATCATACCAGCCTCATTACAGGGGTTTCTATTCTTCTTTTACTGCTGCTCTTTAATTATTTGTTACTTTTATTTCGTATTATTTTATATTGTATTTTTTTATGATTAATTTGGTATTCTTTCTTAAAACTGCATTGTTGGTCAAGGGCTTGTAAGTAAGCATTTCACTGTAAGGTCTACACCTGTTGTATACAGGGCGGCAGGTAGCTTAGTGGTTAAGAGCGTTGTGCCAGTAACCGAAAGGTCGCTGGTTCTAATCCCTGAGCCTACTAGGTGAAAAATCTGTCGATGTGCCCTTGAGCAAGGCACTTAACCCTAATTGCTCCTGTAAATCGCTCTGGATAAGAGCGTCTGCTAAATGACTAAAATGTAAATGTAATGTATTCGGCGCATGTGACGAATAACATTTGATTTGATATATACAAATAAATGTAAATAGCAAAACAGGTCAAACGACATGAAATACAGCTAGTTTGCTGTCTTACCAGCTTCAGTTTGAAGTGAATGCTGTGTAGTTGGCTAGCTCCTCTGAACAGTGTCCTGACGAGAGAGCACATTTTCTATGCTAGGCGAAATTGCGCATCATTAGCTCATTGTTATGGATGCATCCAAAACAGCTTAAGCAAATGCAGCTACCTTGCTGTTATTCTAGCTGCACTGTTTGACCTGACTGTGTTAGCCGTAGTTGGCTAGCTAGCAAGCAAGGGGTAAGAGCGTTGCCAGCCGGGTGAACGACTATGTCGCGTCTATAGATATAGAACAAAAAGACTTAACGACTGGGTCGAATCTCTGGCAACCTAGCCGATAGAATGAATGAATGGCCAGCCGGCTTGGCTAGCAACCCTAGATGTGTCAGGACTAAGCCTATATTTTTGTTGAGGGATGAAATAGGGGATGAAATAGTAGCCTATGAATACATTTATCAAAATAATGTTATTTATTTATTTGTTAACCCATTGTAGAAAAGCAATTGTACATTCGAGGTTGTGCAAAACAACCGTGCTAAAAAAGTTGTTTAGCACGCCCTCTTGTGTACAGTTGCTTTATATTGGCACTGGTGTTTGTGGAGGGCCAGCATACCTTGCCAATATATCCTCCAAACACCGGCTTTGAGGGCATTATCACTTTTATATAACGGGTTACCAACATACTCAAATAATGATTGACATATTTTCATTAAAAACGTTATTTTGACTGACTGAGAAAAGCTGCCTGTCTCGTCCAGATTCCGAACACTTTCATTACCATATATAGGGACAGCTGGAGATCGATTTTCAATGTTGCAAATGTCGGAGAGACAGACAGCAAGGTTATTACAAATATCTGCTGTTGAAAACCAAATGCTAGTCTAAAAGAAATGGGAGATAATGTCTAGATGCTTTTCACAGTGTAGATCTAGTATATAAATTGCCTCGCAGAGCTGATGAGACAGTGGATTGCGCAGTCAGATGGAACAGAGTAAATAGGCATTTCAACTTCATAGATTTAGCCAGTGGTAATTTATGTAATAGACACCGGCTGGAATGCGGTTTTAACCAATCAGCATCCAGGATTAGACTCACCCGTTGTATGATAGGACAACCATCATCTAGGGAGTTTTTCCTAGCCACCGTGCTTCCACATCTGTATTGCTTGCTGTTTGGGGTTTTAGGCTGGGTTTCTGTATAGCACTTTGTGACATCTGTTGATGTAAAAAGGGCTTTATAAATACAATTTGATTGATTGGTCATAAAAATGTGTTATAATGTGTGCGGCGGAAATACTCTATGCAAAGTTATTGATTTTCATAGAAATGCTAAAGACGTCAATAAACTGCCTTCATTCTCCTTAAAAGACCTGTTATCGCAAGAGTTGATAAAATGTACATGCTGTTTTTGGAATGACAACAATTGGAGTTATGTAATTGCAAATCCATTGCAGTTCATGTGTGTTGCATACAGTCCAACGACTTTGTACTGCACTTAAGATATGTGCAATACAAATAAATGTATCATAAATGTATCATATGTAATATATCATACCATTAGCCTACATGTCAATGAGGCCTAATAAATTATTTGTGCGTAATAATATGCAAGTATGAATCCAGGTTCACTGAGAGTTAATAAGAAAATATTTATAATACCCGTATTACCATTATTACCCCAGTAATACAGTGTCATTATCCTGCTTGAAACATGGGCTATCCCATTGGCTCTACCAAAGACACGGTAAATGAGATATGTGCTGATTGGACACAAAGGAATTAGGGTGCCGGACAAAGTGAGCCTGTCGCACTCACCTGAACTTCAACAAGACTGCTTTAACAAGGCAGATAGGATAGTTGCACAGAAAACCGGAATTGTATTTAAATGACTTTGGATAATTTTGAAGATACCACGTTTCTTTGAGTGCAAATTAACTTTGTGAAAAGGGAATAGTAATATTCTACTGCTCTCAGGTACGTTTCTTTTTTATACTTGCATTCTCCTTTTAAGTCTTTAGGCTCTACGCATGAATTGACACAAGGTTTGAATCTATGTGATGTGTAGATAATCCATAGTCTATGAGGCTACACTATTCTTGGTAATGGAACAGGAAAACAATATTTTACTCAACAGATGTTTTTATATCATTATGACCAAAGTTTGACTGTTGGTCCGTTGTGGATGTGTGTTGGATACAGGTTAGCCTTGGACAGAGGCTTAATTTACATGGCTGTCATGCTGTCAGGGGCAAGGTTATAACAGTTTTGTGTTTTTATGTTCGTTTTTATTTCTATTCATTTTGAAATTCAGTTAGTTTTCAGACCCACTTTAATAGTTTTTATTTAGTTAAATTTTATAAAAACATTTATATTTATAGTTTTAGTTTTAGTGTTAGGGACAGAAAAGCCTATGCCTGGGAGGCTAGGAGCCAGTTTTGTGTTTTTAGGGATGTCATCCTTGCCACTTTGGGTCAGTAATGCATAAGGTGATGGGTCAGGTCATAGTGTAGGTTCCTATAATGCATGCGGTTTCTTTTGGACATCATAGCTTTTGGGGAAAAAAGTTATGTTTTTTTTGTATTCATTCAGAAAAAGAACATATATATATATATATATACTAAAATATATTGGTCAAGCTGACACTTAAAAATTTTTTAGGTGCATTTTCCAACCTGCATAATCCTAACAGAGTGGAACTTAACAGGGTGGAAATTTGGAGCCTAAATTAGCCATAGCTCTGTGAGTGAACAAGACTGAGCTAGCATAATGGTGAACACTTGAACAGGATTTTAACTTCTCTATCAAACGTACAGTACCAGTCAAAAGTTTGGACACACCTACTCATTCAATGGTTTATTTTTATGATTTTTTTACATTGTAAAATAATAGTGAAGACATCAAAACTATGAAATAACACATATAGAATCATGTAGTAACCAAAAAAGTGGTAAACAAATCAAAATATATATATATATTTTGAGATTCTTCAAATAGCCACCCTTAGCCTTGATGACAGCTTTGCACACTCTTGGCACTCTCAACCAGCTTCACCTGGAATGCTTTTCCAACAGTCTTGAAGGAGTTCCCACATAT
Source organism: Coregonus clupeaformis (assembly GCF_020615455.1). Classification (NCBI taxonomy): domain Eukaryota; kingdom Metazoa; phylum Chordata; class Actinopteri; order Salmoniformes; family Salmonidae; genus Coregonus; species Coregonus clupeaformis. The sequence goes on along the minus strand of NC_059221.1, from coordinate 30,739,549 downwards.
GCTGAGCACTTGTTGGCTGCTTTTCCTTCACTCTGCCGTCCGACTCATCCCAAACCATCTCAATTGGGTTGAGGTCGGGGGATTGTGGAGGCCAGGTCATCTGATGCAGCACTCCATCACTCTCCTTCTTGGTAAAATAGCCCTTACACAGCCTGGAGGTGTGTTGGGTCATTGTCCTGTTGAAAAACAAATGATAGTCCCACTAAGCCCAAACCAGATGGGATGGTGTATCACTGCAGAATGCTGTGGTAGCCATGCTGGTTAAGTGTGCCTTGAATTCTAAATAAATCACAGACAGTGTCACCAGCAAAGCACCCCCACACCATAACACCTCCTCCTCCATGCTTTACGGTGGGAACTACACATGTGGAGATAATCTGTTCACCCACACCGCGTCTCACAAAGACACAGTGGTTTGAACCAAAAATCTCAAATTTGGACTCCAGACCAAAGGACCCATTTCCACTGGTCTAATGTCCATTGCTTGTGTTTCTTGGCCCAAGCAGGTCGCTTCTTCTTATTGGTGTCCTTTAGTAGTGGTTTCTTTGCAGCAATTCGACCATGAAGGCCTGATTCACACAGTCCCCTCTGAACAGTTGATGTTGAGAAGTGTCTGTTACTTGAACTCTGTGAAGCATTTATTTGGGCTGCAATATCTGAGGCTGGTAACTCTAATGAACTTATCCTCTGTAGCAGAGGTAACTCTGGGTCTTCCATTCCTGTGGCGGTCCTCATGACAGCCAGTTTCATCATAGCGTTTGATGGTTTTTGCGACTGCACTTGAAGAAACGTTCAAAGTTCTTGAAATGTTCAGTATTGACTGACCTTCATGTCTTAAAGTAATGATGGACTGTCGTTTCTCTTTGCTTTTGTGAGCTGTTCTTGCCACAATATGGGACTTGGTATTTTACCAAATAGGGCTATCTTCTGTATACCTTCTGTATGTCCAAACTTTTGACTGGTAGTGTATTTGAGCATTTTTACATTTGGTAAAATGTCTCTATAGTTTAGCCTAACAGGGTGGACAATTATGAGTGGGACATGCAGACTAACAACATGAAACATGGAAAAATTGATAAAACTGAGTGTTTATATTTAGCTTTGCACCATTGTTTTCCCAGCTAAGAAATGGTGACACTTCCTGAATGTGGTGTCATTGTAGGACTGGGTTGTTTTCTTAAATGGAGAATTACAACAAACTAACGATGGAAAGTGATATCAGGGACACACAGAAAATCTAATATAAAATCATCATAAATACAATAATCAGTTTAAAAAAAACATATTAATGAGAGAGAATTTAACTAGGACTATAAATACGGTTGAAGTCGGAAGTTTACATACACTTAGGTTGGAGTCATTAAAACTTGTTTTTGAACCACTCCACAAATTTCTTGTTAACAAACTATAGTTTTGGCAAGTAATTTTTCCAACAATTGTTTACAGACAGATTATTTCACTTATAATTCACTGTATCACAATTCCAGTGGGTCAGAAGTTTACATACACTAAGTTGACTGTGCCTTTAAACAGCTTGGAAAATTCCAGTTAATGATGTCATGGCTTTAGAAGCTTCTGATAGGCTAATTGACATACTTTGAGACAATTGGAGGTGTACCTGTGGATGTATTTCAAGGCCTACCTTCAAACTCAGTGCCTATTTGCTTGACATCATGGGAAAATCAAAAGAAATCAGCCAAGACCTCGGAAAGAAAATTGTAGACCTCCACAAGTCTGGTTCATCCTTGGGAGCAATTTCCAAATGCCTGAAGGTACCACGTTCATCTGTACAAACAATAGTATGCAAGTATAAACACCATGGGACCACGCAGCCGCCATACCGCTCAGGAAGGAGACGCGTTCTGTCTCCTAGAGATGAACGTACTTTGGTGCAAAAAGTGCAAATCAATCCCAGAACAACAGCAAAGGACCTTGTGAAGATGCTGGAGGAAATAGGTACAAAAGTATCTATATCACAGTAAAATGAGCCCTATATCGACATAACCTGAAAGGCCACTCAGCAAGGAAGAAGCCACTGCTCCAAAACCGCCATAAAAAAGACAGACTACGGTTTGCAATTGCACATGCGGACAAAGATCGTACTTTTTGGAGAAATGTCCTCTGGTCTGATTAAACAAAAATAGATCTGTTTGGCCATAATGACCATTGTTATGTTTGGAGGAAAAAGGGGAAGGCTTGCAAGCCGAAGAACACCATCCCAACCGTGAAGCACTGGGGTGGCAGCATCATGCTGTGGGGGTGCTTTACTGCAGGAGAGACTGGTGCACTTCACAAAATAGATGGCATCATGAGGAAGGAAAATGATGTGGATATATTGAAGCAACATCTCAAGACATCAGTCAGGAAGTTAAAGCTTGGTCGCAAATCAGTCTTCCAAATGGACAATGACCCCAAGCATACTTCCAAAGTTGTGGCAAAATGGCTTAAGGACAACAAAGTCAAGGTATTGGAGTGGCCATCACAAAGCCCTGACCTCAACCCTATAGAACATTTGTGGCCAGAACTGAAAATGCGTGTGCGAGCAAGGAGGCCTACAAACCTGACTCAGTTACACCAGCTCTGTCAGGAGGAATGGGCCAACATTCACCCAACTTATTGTGGGAAGCTTGTGGAAAGCTACCCGAAAAGTTTGAAACATGTTAAACAATTGAAAGGCAATGCTACCAAATACTAATTGATTGTATGTAAACTTCTGACCCACTGGGAATGTGATGAAAGAAATAAAAGCTGAAATAAATCATTCTCTCTGCTATTATTCTGACATTTCACATTCTTAAAATAAAGTGGTGATCCTAACTGACCTAAAACAGGGAAGTTTTACAGGATTAAATGTCAGGAATTGTAAAAAAAAAAAAAAAAAAACTGAGTTTAAGTGTATTTGGCTAAGGTGTATGTAAACTTCCGACTTCAACTGTATTTTATTATTTTATGTCTTATATTTATTGTGTGAAGTTGTTGATGATTAACATCCGGGTACATGGCAAAACACCTACATCCACTGAAGAAAAGTGTTCATAATGTATAACATTCCATTTCAACATCCATATTTATGTGTTTTTAAGGTAAAGGACACCTGACCTTATATTTAAAGCCTTTTGGAATCCACATTTTACACTAAATGAGAAGTGATATTTCCTGGGGACAGAAAAGGCATGGTAGGAAGGACCCAGCTACCACGTTGTAGCAGCGTGAAGTGCACCCGGACACATGCGCAGATACTCTGTGTGACTGTCTGATAACAAACTCTTGCCTCATGCTCATCTCGATGGTCACCGCCTTTCAAATGTGTTGCATTCTGGGGATAAAAATTGTCCGACTTGCTCCAACATGTTGGTTAATAGAGTCAGACAGGTGTACCGTGGGAAGGTTTTCCCATGAGAGATGATTGACACATAATTCAACATCATAATCACTGTTATGTGGTATGGTGGCCAAACCAAAGGGTGTGCTCTAATGTGAGCAATAGGTTAGTAATATGTGCCAATGCATACCTGAGATTTCAATGTTTGCCAATCAACAAAACCACTCCCGAAGCCGGCCCAACATTGACATTATAATTGTGCAGGTGCAAACTGACTCAATACCTGTCACGCCCTGGCCGCGAGAGGCCTGTTGTCTTTAGTTGGTTTGGTCAGGGCGTGAGTTTCTATGTTATACAGTGGGGGAAAAAAGTATTTAGTCAGCCACTATTTGTGCAAGTTCTCCCACTTAAAAAGATGAGAGAGGCCTGTAATTTTCATCATAGGTACATGTCAACTATGAAAGACAAATTGAGAAAAAAAAATCCAGAAAATCACATTGTAGGATTTTTAATGAATTTATTTGCAAATTATGGTGGAAAATAAGTATTTGGTCACCTACAAACAAGCAAGATTTCTGGCTCTCACAGACCTGTAACTTCTTCTTTAAGAGGCTCCTCTGTCCTCCACTCGTTACCTGTATTAATGGCATCTGTTTGAACTTGTTATCAGTATAAAAGACACCTGTCCACAACCTCAAACAGTCACACTCCAAACTCCACTATGGCCAAGACCAAAGAGCTGACAAAGGACACCAGAAACAAAATTGTAGACCTGCACCAGGCTGGGAAGACTGAATCTGCAATAGGTAAGCAGCTTGGTTTGAAGAAATCAACTGTGGGAGCAATTATTAGGAAATGGAAGACATACAAGACCACTGATAATCTCCCTCGATCTGGGGCTCCACGCAAGATCTCACCCCGTAGGGTCAAAATGATCACAAGAACGGTGAGCAAAAATCCCAGAACCACACGGGGGGACCTAGTGAATGACCTGCAGAGAGCTGGGACCAAAGTAACAAAGCCTACCATCAGTAACACACTACGCCGCCAGGGACTCAAATCCTGCAGTGCAAGACGTGTCCGCCTGCTTAAGCCAGTACATGTCCAGGCCTGTCTGAAGTTTGCTAGAGTGCATTTGGATGATCCAGAAGAGGATTGGGAGAATGTCATATGGTCAGATGAAACCAAAATATAACTTTTTGGTAAAAACTCAACTCGTCGTGTTTGGAGGACAAAGAATGCTGAGTTGCATCCAAATAACACCATACCTACTGTGAAGTATGGGGGTGGAAACATCATGCTTTGGGGCTGTTTTACTGCAAAGGGACCAGGACGACTGATCCGTGTAAAGGAACGAATGAATGGGGCCATGTATCGTGAGATTTTGAGTGAAAACCTCCTTCCATCAGCAAGGGCATTGAAGATGAAACGTGGCTGGGTCTTTCAGCATGACAATGATCCCAAACACACCGCCCGGGCAATGAAGGAGTGGCTTCGTAAGAATCATTTCAAGGTCCTGGAGTGGCCTAGCCAGTCTCCTGATCTCAACCCCATAGAAAATCTTTGGAGGGAGTTGAAAGTCTGTGTTGCCCAGCGACAGCCCCAAAACATCACTGCTCTAGAGGAGATCTGCATGGAGGAATGGGCCAAAATACCAGCAACAGTGGGTGAAAACCTTGTGAAGACTTACAGAAAAAGTTTGACCTGTGTCATTGCCAACAAAGGGTATATAACAAAGTATTGAGAAACTTTTGTTATTGACCAAATACTTATTTTCCACCATAATTTGCAAATATGTTCATTAAAAATCCTACAATGTGATTTTCTGGAAAAAAAATTCTCATTTTGTCTGTCATAGTTGACGTGTACCTATGATGAAAATTACAGGCCTCTCTCATCTTTTTAAGTGGGAGAACTTGCACAATTGGTGGCTGACTAAATACTTTTTTCCCCCACTGTATATTCTATGTTTACATTCAAGTTAGTCTATTTCTATGTTTCAGTTCTAGGTTGTGTGTCTATGTTTGGCCGGGTGTGATTCCCAATCAGAGACAGCTGTCGCTCGTTGTCTCTGATTGGGGATCATACTTAAGTAGCCTGTTTGCCTACCTTAGTTGTGGGATCTTGTTCCGTGTAGGCTGGTTGTTGTATAGCCCATAGGACCTTCACGTCAAGTCACGTTACGTTGTTTTGTCGAGTGTTTATCCAGTTTAATAAACATGTTCGCATACCACGCTGCACCTTGGTCTGACCCGTTCCTCAACGATCGTGACAATACCAAGGAATATTCATGGAATATTTATTCATGCATGTTCTCTGTGCAGGTTGGGAGTTGCACAACATGGTGTGAATGTCTGTTATGAACGTTTATTTACTGTAAACCATTAACTACACTGCTCAAAAAATAAAGGGAACACTAAAATAACATATCCTAGATCTGAATGAATGAAATAATCTTATTAAATACTTTTTTCTTTACATAGTTGAATGTGCTGACAACAAAATCACACAAAAATTATCAATGGAAATCAAATTTATCAACCCATGGAGGTCTGGATTTGGAGTCACCCTCAAAATTAAAGTGGAAAACCACACTACAGGCTGATCCAACTTTGATGTAATGTCCTTAAAACAAGTCAAAATGAGGCTCAGTAGTGTGTGTGGCCTCCACGTGCCTGTATGACCTCCCTACAACGCCTGGGCATGCTCCTGATGAGGTGGTGGATGGTCTCCTGAGGGATCTCCTCCCAGACCTGGACTAAAGCATGTGGCTGGAGTGTGTCAGCAGTTCCTGCAAGAGGAAGGCATTGATGCTATGGACTGGCCCGCCCGTTCCCCAGACCTGAATCCAATTGAGCACATCTGGGACATCATGTCTCGCTCCATCCACCAACGCCACGTTGCACCACAGACTGTCCAGGAGTTGCCGTTTATTCAAGTGCAGTCGCAAAAACCATCAAGCGCTATGATGAAACTGGCTCTCATGAGGACCACCACATGAATGGAAGACCCATAGTTACCTTTGCTGCAGAGGATAAGTTCATTAGAGTTACCAGCCTCAGAAATTGCAGCCCAAATAAATGCTTCACAGAGTTCAAGTAACAGACACATCTCAACATCAACTGTTCAGAGGGGACTGTGTGAATCAGGCCTTCATAGTTGAATTGCTCTAAAGAAACCACTACTAAAGGACACCAATAAGAAGAAGAGACCTGCTTGGGCCAAGAAACATGAGCAATGGACATTAGACTGGTGGAAATTAGTCCTTTGGTCTGGAGTCCAAATTGGAGATTTCTGGTTGCAACTGCCGTGTCTTTGTAAGACGCGGTGTGGGTGAACGGATGATCTCCGCATGTGTAGTTCCCACCGTAAAGCATGGAGGAGGAGGTGTTATGGTGTGGGGGTGCTTTGCTGGTGACACTGTCTGTGATTTATTTAGAATTCAAGGCACACTTAACCAGCATGGCTACCACAGCATTCTGCAGCAATACGCCATCCCTTCTGGTTTGGACTTAGTGGGACTATCATTTGTTTTTCAACAGGACAATGACTCCAGGCTGTGTAAGGGCTATTTTACCAAGAAGGAGCGTGATGGAGTGCTGAATCAAATGATCTGGCCTCCACAATCCCCCGACCTCAACCCAATTGAGATGGTTTGGGATGAGTCGGACGGCAGAGTGAAGGGAAAACAGCCAACAAGTGCTCAGCATTCCAGGTGAAGCTGGTTGAGAGAATGCCAAGAGTGTGCAAAGCTTTCATCAAGGCAAAGGGTGGCTATTTGAAGAATCTCCAATAAAAAATATATTTTGATTTGTTTAACACTTTTTTGGTTACTACATGATTCCATATGTGTTACTTCATAGTTTTAATGTCTTCACTATTATTCTACAATGTAAAAATAAAGACAAACCCTTGAATGAGGAGGTGTGTCCAAATTTATGACTGGTACTTTACATCAGAGCATAGGGTGCCAGCCAGGGCGCTTAGTTCAATGACAAACCATGTTTTCAAGGAAGTAGGCAAAGTGACATTCCTAGGTGTATTAAATGTCTGTGGTGGGTGTAGTGAGTATAGGCTGCTGTCTCTCCCACTACCGCCCTGTAGGTGTGTAGGCTGGGTCAGGGAGGTGCTGGGACATTCTCTTTCACTCTGTTGCTCATACTATTATGTCCTCACGGGAGGGGCAGGCAGAAGGCCTAATTATCAGCCACTAGACTAACTGCAAGGGAGCCCTGAGATGCTGTGTGAACCAACTAGAAAGCCCACTATCTGTTGTTGACAACACCGTACTGTGTGGCCTATATTGACCCACATGTTTCTTAAGCTGCCGTTGTTTCATTGGGTGGGGTGATATTCTGTACAGAGCGCCAGGATATATTTGGCAATAGCTTAATATTAGTGTAATTAATATATTATGTAATAATTGTCCCAACCCAAACCCCAAGGTAATTCAGCAGCATTGTGTGGCCTGTTGACGGATCTTCAGGGTTTGGGTGGAAATAACGCACTGTAGACTTCAATGGAAATTCACTATCATTACTGTTCCTCTCTGCTTCTGTATGTGTAATCAAATGGTCTCATGATAGAAGTCAATAAAACACAGTTATATTGCCACTTACACACCTGAAAGAGTTGAGCAACAGTATAGGCCATTAGCTCTATGTCTGGGCAAAATGAATGAAAACAATCTGAATAGTAACTGATGGTCAAATGTAATTAGATATTTTATGTTCTAATGAAATTGCTATAAAAAAACCTGCATGCATATTTTGTCAACACTAGTACATCTACAGTATTTTGGCTACAGTATATCCTGGATGTCAACAGGTTGTTGGTGGCCTGGCTTGGCATGGAGTGATGGGGTTCACACAGTGCTACTTGATAAGGTTTAGAAGGAGCTTAGCCCGACTAAGAATCTTGTGCGTTTAAAGATCTTACTCGTCTTTGCTCCATGTGGAGCTTAAGCCCACAACAAGACCACGCCATATGCCGGACGCTCCTTTACAGTTTAAAGATATACAGTGCATTCGGAAAGTATTCAGGTCCCTTGACTTTTTCCAAATGTTGTTATGTTACAGCCTTATTCTAAAATTGATTAAATATTTTTTTCCCCTCATCAGTCTACACACAATACCCCGTAATGACAAAGCAAAAACAGGTTTTTAGAATTTTTTGCAAATGTATAAAAAATTTAAAACTGAAAACATTTACATAAGTATTCAGACCCTTTACTTAGTACTTTGTTGAAACACCTTTGGCAGCGATTACAGCCTCAAGTCTTCTTAGGTATGACGCTACAAGCTTGGCACACCTGTATTCGGGGAGTTTCTCCCTTTCTTCTCTGCAGATCCTCTCAAGCTCTGTCAGGATGGATGGGGAGCGTCGCTTCACAGCTATTTTCAGGTCTCTCTAGAGATGTTTGATCGGGTTTAAGTCCGGGCTCTGGCTGGGCCACTCAAGGACATTCAGAGACTTGTCCCGAAGCCACTCCTGCCTTGTCTTGGCTGTGTGCTTAGGGTCGTTGTCCTGTTGAAAGGTGAACCTTCGCCCCAGTCTGAGGTCCTGAGCGCTCTGGAGCAGGTTTTCATCAAGGATCTCTCTGTACTTTGCTCCGTTCATCTTTCCCTAGATCCTGACTAGTCTCCCAGTCCCTGCCACTGAAAACATCCCCACAGCATGATGGTGCCACCACCATGCTTCACCGTAGGGATCGTGCCAGGTTTCCTCCAGACGTGACGCTTGGCATTCAGGCCAAAGAGTTCAATCTTGGTTTCATCAGACCAGAGAATCTTGTTTCTCATGGTCTGAGAGTCCTTTAGGTGCCTTTTGGCTAACTCCAAGCGGGCTGTTGTGCCTTTTACTGAGGAGTGGCTTTTGTCTGGCCACTCTACCATAAAGGGGTGATTGGTGGAATGCTGCAGAGATGGTTGTCCTTCTGGAAGGTTCTCCCATCTTCACAGAGGAACTCTGGACCTCTTGTCAGAGTGGCCATCGGGTTCTTGGTCACCTCCTTGACCAAGGCCCTTCTCCCCCGATTGCTTAGTTTGGCCCGGGCGGCCAGCTCTAGGAAGAGTCTTGGTGGTTCCAAACTTCTTCCATTATAGAATGATGGAGGCCGCTGTGTTCTTGGGGACCTTCAATGTTGCATAATTTTTTTGGTACCCATTCCATGATCTGTGCCTCGACACAATCCAGTCCCGGAGCTCTGCGGACAATTCCTTCGACCTCATGGCTTGGTTTTTGCTCTGGAATGCACTGTCAACTGTGGGACCTTATATAGACAGGTGTGTGCCTTTCCAAATCATGTCCAATCAATTGAATTTCCCACAGGTGGACTCCAATCAAGTTGTAGAAACATCTCAAGGATGATTAATGGAAACAGGACGCACCTAAGCTCAATTCTGAGTCTCATAGCAAAGGGTCTGAATACTTATGTAAATAAGGTATTACTGTTTTTGATTTTTAATAAATTTGCAAACAATTCTAAAAACCTGTTTTTGCTTTGTCATTATGGGGTATTGTGTGTAGATTGATGAGGGGAAAAAAATACTTAATCCATTTTAGAATAAGGCTGTAATGAAACAAATGTGGAAAAAGTCAAGGGGTCTGAATACTTTCCGAATGTGAATCAAAGGCTAATAATAGTCTTTCCTTTTCTCACTGCTTGAGATTTGGCCAGGGCTTTGTCCGTGTATCCCTCTATTGGATAAGGGCACATAGATGCTAAATAGAGAGACAGTGTTGGTGATGTAATAATCCTGCCTGTAAGCTGTTGTTTGGCATACTATTGTCACTCCTGTACACAGATATACAGTACTGTATTAGAGATATCAAATTTGATTTGTCACATGGTTCGTAAACAACAGATGTAGATTAACAGTGAAATGCTTACTTATGGGCTCTTCCCAACAATGCAGAGAGAAAAATAGTAGAAAGATAACACAATCACAAGGAATAAATACACAATGAGTAACGATAACTTGGCTATATATACGGAGTACCAGTACCGAGTTGATGTGCAGGTGTACAAGGTAATTGAGGTAGATAATAAGCGGTAGCAGCAGCATATGTGATGAGTCAAAAGAGTTGGTACAAAGAGGGGTCAATGCAGGTAGTCCGGGTAGCTATTTGGTTAACTATTTAGCAGTCTTATGGCTATTTAGCAGTCTTATAGAAGCTGTTCAGGGTCCTGTTGATTCCCGACTTGGTGCATCGGTACCGCTTGCCGTGCTGTAGCAGAGGGAACAGTCTATGACTTAGATGACTTTTGACAATTTTTTGGGCCTTCCTATGACACCGCATGATATAGAGGTCCTGGATTGCAGGGAGCTCGGCCCCAGTGATGTACTCAATCAATCAATCAATCAATCAAATGTATTTATAAACCCTTTTTACATCAGCAGATGTCCCAAAGTGCTATACAGAAACCCAGCCTAACACCCCAAACAGCAAGTAATGCAGATGAAGAAGCACAGGTCGTACGCACTACCCTCTGTAGCACCTTGCGGTTGGATGACAACCAGTTGCCATACCAAGTGGTGATGCAGCCAGTCAAGATGCTTTCAATGGTGCAGCTGTAGAACTTTTTGAGGATCTGAGGGAAGAGGCGTTGTCGTGCCTTCTTCACAACTGTGTTGGTGTGTGTGGACCATGATAATTCCTTAGTGATGTGTACACCGAGGAACTTTAGCTCTCAACCCGCTCCACTACAGCCCCGTCGATGTAGATGGGGGCGTGCTCGGCCCTCTGTTTCCTGTAGTCCACGATCAGCTCATTTGTCTTGCTGCCGTTGAGGATGGCTGTGTGTTGTGGAACTCTACCATGATATCACTGATCAAACTTTGTCACTGCTAAAAAAGGCCTGGCTTAAAAGCAATAGCATGAGTATGTAACATTTCCTAATCTTTAACCACATAGGCTGTAATAGAGAAATGCCACAATTTACACAAGGGAAGCTCTGCAGAATGGATCATCATGATGATTTTTGCCTCAAGTGTTAACATTTATTTCCTTCCTTTTTTCCCCCAGTTACTTCCCCATCTGTGACTTCCAGCCAATTAGCAGAGGCCCCCTGAAGCCCTGGCCCCTCCCGCTGTCCCTGTGCCATGCCGAAGAGTGACACGTGGCCGGGTGGCGTTGCCATGGAATCACTGATCAATATGGACAGCGCTGGGAGCTATGACAGTGTGGTCAGCATGAACTCTGGCTTTGTGCGTGCAGAAGCTATTTCCCCCTTTACCCTTAACCACTAACCAGGAGAATAGCTGAGACCCTGATTTCACCAGTTTATTGTTTATTTTGTTTATGTGCTGCACTGCTGCCTTTGTGGTAAACATTTTGGAATTGATCTAGCTAGAGGCAATGTGTCAAAAATTGAAAGAGCGCCTTTCTCGCTCCCGTCTTGGAATGGATGTATTGACTATAAATTGATATGTTTATATACAGTAGTACCACTGTCTCCCAATGCTAAGTCAGTGGGCTCCAGGGCTTGTTCATGTTGTGGGTGAGAGATTCAGATGTTTGTTCAGAGAGGGGCCTTTGAGGGGTTCCACAGAATGAGAGAGACATTAGAGAGAGCGACTGCTTTGAGGACCCAGTCTGTTCATTTCAGAGCTGTTCAGAGGCCCCTCACTAAAATCCACTGCAATACATTCCTCTGGCAGTGCAGTATAGGATGAAAGCTAAAAGCTAGCCGGGAGGAGTGCTGAGGTAATTTCTAATTCCATCCCTGCTGTGTGAAAGGTAAACGTAACTTTGATCCGCTCTGTGTCTACAGTCTCACTGGGCCTCAATGTGCTGTTCAGCCTAGCTGAAAGCAACACATAGACTGACTATTAAGAACTGAAAACCAAGCCAAAAGAGTTTGAAGGCCTCACCTAACTTTATACAAGGATATATTGTACACAGACATACCTCCCAGCTAGCACATTTGGTTCCTTGGAAGTTGTGGGAACGTATATTTTTGGTTTCACATTGGTTGTGGGAACAAAGCCATACGTTTCCTGACTGGTAAAACTGATTGTTTTTTAAACATTCTGAGAACAGAAGTGAACATTTCGCCTGTTCTGGGAATGTTTATTTTTAGGTTGCAGGGAGGATCTGAGAACATTTTCCTCTGGTTCCTTGAAAGTGTTCCTGGGAGGTTTTATTAATGCTCTGAGAACAGAAATGATAGGTTATTTGGAGGTTTTTTAATAACTTCCTTAAAACTTTCACTGAATGTTTTAATAACACTGCTAACTTATTTTGGGTTAACTTTTTTGAACTTCAAGCACAGATGGAAATTCATTTCCTTAGGCATTAATCATGTATTTTTTATTGTGACACGGCATCAGTGAGATTCAAACCTATAATCTTCTGTTCTCTATCCATGGAATTAATCCACTGCGCCACCAGGATGGCGCTAGCATGCCATGTTTTTTTACGCATACAAAGCTGTTAATTTTAGTCTATTCAAACACACCCCATATAAGCACTCATTAAGATCAGGAGTTGCCAATTAGGGGGCATGGCCAACACACCTGAACACACTTAACATGATTGAGGATAGAGAGAGTTTTGTTGATGCTGAGAACGGAATGTAAATGTTTTAAAATAACATTCTTAGAACGTTCTCTGAACATTACCAAAGTTTTCTTGTGGTTTTTATGGAATGTTTTCTTAACGTTCTCGGAACAATTTGAGAACATTACTTTAAATAGAACCATGAGGAAACCTGTAGGAAATGTTATTCTGAAGGACTGAAATTCTCACAGAAAAACATTGTTTCTTAACCTTCTTGGAACAATTTGAGAACATTACTTTAAATAGAACCATGAGGAAACCTGTAGGAAACATTATGCTGAAGAACTGAAATTCCCACAGAAGAACATTGTTTCTTAACATTCTCTAAACTATTTGAGAACATTCTCAACGTCAAACCAGTTAGAGAACGTTCCTAGAACATTACCAAAATTCAAATGAAATGTAACCATGTTCTAACTTTTAGGAAACGTTCTGTTAAAGTAATGAAATACCAAGAATATATATCTTTTTTTTTGTCAAGTTCCTTAAATGTGCTGAGAATGTTCCAAAGCCAAGCAACTGTCCTGCACCATTCCCAGAAGTTGTGGGAAGGTTCTATACAAAATAACCATAGGACAACCACATATGGTTCTCAGAACATTATGTGCTAGCTGGGCTGTCATACAGTTCTACATACAGTAGTTATGTAATCTTGATTAAAGGGTAGCAATTAATTGCATTGTTATTTTATTCTGAATCTGTTTGTTCTCTACAGTTCCAGGTTGTCTATGTTTACGGGTTTCTTCTTTTTGTCGTCTTTGTGTTTGTGTTTGTGTGTGGGTGTGCGTGTGTGTGAGGTAGAGTGATGACAGTCTGGAGCACCTCTCTATTGAGGAGCGGGCGTGCCTCATGTTTCTGGAGTCCACCATTGAGTCTCTGGAGATGGAGGAGGACAGTGGCCTGTCCAATGATGAGCCAGACCCCAGCAGCCTGGCAGCCAAACATGGCCACCTCTCTATGGCACAGACTAGACTGGAGGGTGAGTACGACTAAAAATAGTTTGTTCACGTCTATGCAGTTGTTTTATCAGGATTTTCCCATGCAGGAGACTAACTAATGTGTCCAGGTTTTGGGTCAGGATTGTGCGAGCCAAGCTTAGCAACCTGTGAGAATTTTATAGTAAAATAATTCCTGCTGTTTCTGCGTGTCTTCTAGATGTGTCAAAACTCCAGCATGATGACTCAGGAAGAGATCAGAAGTCCTTTCTGAACTGCAGAGTGCCTACACCACTTCTACTGGCAAATGGCCTTGCCAGTATCCAGATCAAAGCCACAGGGGCAACCACCCATCCCAAGGCTCCAGGGGAAGCCACACAGCCCAGTGTCCCAACTGCAGCAATTGAGCCCAAAGCCCCAGTAGTAGCAACCCAGCCCAGTACCGCAGGGGCAGTCACTGATCTAAAACCCCCAAAGGTAATCACTGAACCCACAGTCCCAGAGGTAGTCACAGACCCTAAAGCTCCAAAGAAAGCAACTGTGCCCAAGACCTCAGAGTTGACTTCTGACATCAAAGCTCCTGGGTTGGCCACTATCACAAAAGTTCCGGTGCTGTCCACTGAGTCTAAAACCCCAGAGTTAGCTACAGACCCCAAAGCTTTTGAGTATGCCGTTAATTTTCAAGTCTCTGGATCGGAAACAACTCCTTCCTCAGCCACCTCAGATTTACCCAAAGATGATTCTGTGGACAACATGCCCAAAGGAGTCTCTGTAGACAGCAAGCCTGCGAAGTGCAACATTAAGGTTCCCTCTGAGCTGGATCTGAAGCTGATTCCCCCTCCCTCAGACTTCAGGGATGTTGAGCTAGAGGAAGAGAGTGATCCTCCAGTGCCTGCAGAACTCAGAGGTCCTCTGACCTACAGTGAGCTGGAGCAGCTACGCAGGCAGGTCTCCATGAAGAGAGCTGCACCAGCCTCACCTGGAACCCAAGAGGCACCACCTTCTAAACCCCATGTTGATCTGCCTGTCAGTACCCAAGCACCACTCTCCCCCTCAGATGTCCTACCCACCCCCATTACTGAGGCCCTGGAACCAAAGAGCCGGCCCGCTGTGGCCCCTAAGCCCAAGAGGCTTCCCTACAACATCATACTGAAGTTCCACAAGTTAGACAGTCACCCAGGCCCCTCTCTGCCCTCGCCCATTGACAGGTCGATGATTGACCCCCATAAGGTGCGCTTGGAGGCCCTACGGAAGCTCGGGCTCCTGAAGACTGAGGATGGAGACTCTGTAGTTTCATCCAAATCCCAGAAGTCATGTGCACCCCCTCCTTCTCCTCGCAGCCTGGTTGCCACCCAGACCAAAGCCTCAGCCCAAATCCTTACCCCAGCTCCAGTCCCAGCCATCACCCTTACCCCAGTCCCTGCCATCACCTTTACCCCAGTCCCTGCCCCAGCACTAACCCCAGCCCTAGTCCCAGCCCCAGTTTCAGCGACTACCCCAGCCCCTCCCACTACCCCAATCCCAGCCCCAGTCCCCGTCCCAGCCACTACCCCAGCCCCAGTCCCAGCCCAATTCAGTGACAATGCCAAACCTCTGCCCTCACCTGCTACACTTCCTTCACCACCCAAGCATATTCCCCCTCCCATAAGGGTTAGATCAGCCACTCTGGAGCGCTCTGGCATGGGCCTGAGCAGCTACATGGCCAGCAATGCCTCCCTCAGGGCTAACCGAGGTCCCAATGTCCCACTGTTCCCTGGCGACCTGCGCAACTCTAGACCCCGCCCCGCCTCCCTAGGAACTGGGAAAGACTTTGTGAATGTTCAGGGTGAGGCCTCCCACCCCCAGCCAGGTCATGGGGGGTCCCAGAACAAGCTGCCCTGCTCCCATGGCATCAGTGTGCTCATCTGCCCCAAAAGCAAGAGTGGAGAGGCCCGGCGGGAGGCCCTGAAGAAGCTAGGACTGCTGAGGGACTGAGGGCATGAAGAGGGGCAATGGAACTGCACCATTACGGAATCCATATGAGGGGTGAGTTCTGAGGAGGAGGAATGTTCTTAATATGGATTCCGTACAACTAAGCCCTCCTCTAGTATTTGGTCACTGGGACACTTACATTTATGGGAAGATTATTCTCCCCATAAAAATGCCTTCTTTGAAGCAATATGCAAGGAGCACTATTTGATTGATGGAGGATTGCTTGGCTCTACAGACAGCTATAGTGTATATTTATAGAGGGGAGTGTCTTTTTGCCTTCTTACTGCATAGAAATGCTGTATGTACCCCCAAGACTGCCTTTTAATGAATATCATGATTACAGTATCATACTACTATGAGATACTACACTAACTACAGTATGCAGTACAGTAGGTAAATGAAAGGCTGTTTGTGAACCTCATTTGACATATTCAGTAATTTTCTAAATAAAATAATATAAACTCCATGTAGGGATGTTTGTGTGTTATAAAATTGTATGGCAGACCAATACACAATCTGTTTTCTCAAATGGCGAATACACCTGATGGTATTGTTACAGTTAGGGATGTGCCTTTATAACTTCTCCTTTCACGTAACCTTTGACAAGAATACCATTGTTTTAACTTCCTAAAATTCCTCTAACCTCACCTTAAAGTTATTGTTTTTTGGAGGACCATGGCAACCAGTAAATAAATGTTGCTGCTGATTTGCAATTTGACTCTCTGACTCAATTCAATGTGTCAAAATAATTTGTTTGATGTAGTGATTGGCAGTTTTCATGGAACCAAATTAAAAGGTAGAAAAATTCACTACTACATAGCCTATAGTACAGTACGTAGATAGAAGCTTCAGTCAGTCAGTGGCCAGTCAGTGATAGGAATCTGAAACATGGTTTTAGGTGTGACGCACATCACAACCAATACAAACTGGTTGCTGAGCAGCAGCCACAATGTCCAATATAGGTCTGTCAGTGGTAAGCATGAGAGATGATTGAAATACTGTTTTTCTAGTTGAGAGAGCGAGTTCCTGATGGTTCTAAGATTGTATCAGTTCATGTAGTTACTATTCATTGTCTGTCAAAATTCATTTTTTACATTTTAGTCATTTTAGCAGACACTCTTATCCAGAGCGACTTACAGTTAGTGAGTACATACATTTTTCATACTGGCCCCCCGTGGGAATCGAACCCACAACCCTGGCTTTGCAAACGCCATGCTCTACCAACTGAGCTACACAGGGCCATCACACTCAAACTGTTAGCATAGCATTTAGAATTGAAAGACAAGGGAAAGGGAATGCCTAGTCAGTTGCACAACTAAAGGCATTCAAATGTCTTCCGCATTTAACCCAACCCCTCTGAATCAGAAGTGGTTCATTAAGTGTTACCCGTGGCAGGACTTTCTAAACCATGTCAATGGTTTGGTTTGTAAATAGAGAATAAACCTTGAAACTATCTTCATATGAACTCTTAAATTTATACAACACTTTTAACGTGATGAGTATGGTATAGTGCTATATAATATGAAATGGTTGGTCCAATGGATGTGACACAAAACTGGAGGAACCTTTCATTAACTCATATCAACCTTTCTGTGCTGCAACAACCTTTCTATTCCATCTATTATTGTTCAAGCTCTGTATGACTTGATTCAATGGTTTATCATTTAGAAAGATTTGTGATTCAAATTTTAAACATGGTTTACACACCCTTGTTATTAAGGGGTACTAAATATAGCTGCTCACCGTAGCATTTTGACAATGTGTATTAGGGCTGGATTCAATCTGTATCACATAAGTACAGTGGGGGAAAAAAGTATTTAGTCAGCCACCAATTGTGCAAGTTCTCCCACTTAAAAAGATGAGAGAGGCCTGTAATTTTCATCATAGGTACACGTCAACTATGACAGACAAAATGAGAGAAGAAAATCCAGAAAATCACATTGTAGGATTTTTTATGAATTTATTTGCAAATTATGGTGGAAAATAAGTATTTGGTCAATAACAAAAGTTTCTCAATACTTTGTTATATACCCTTTGTTGGCAATGACACAGGTCAAACGTTTTCTGTAAGTCTTCACAAGGTTTTCACACACTGTTGCTGGTATTTTGGCCCATTCCTCCATGCAGATCTCCTCTAGAGCAGTGATGTTTTGGGGCTGTCGCTGGGCAACACGGACTTTCAACTCCCTCCAAAGATTTTCTATGGGGTTGAGATCTGGAGACTGGCTAGGCCACTCCAGGACCTTGAAATGCTTCTTACGAAGCCACTCCTTCGTTGCCCGGGCGGTGTGTTTGGGATCATTGTCATGCTGAAAGACCCAGCCACGTTTCATCTTCAATGCCCTTGCTGATGGAAGGAGGTTTTCACTCAATCTCACGATACATGGCCCCATTCATTCTTTCCTTTACACGGATCAGTCGTCCTGGTCCCTTTGCAGAAAAACAGCCCCAAAGCATGATGTTTCCACCCCCATGCTTCACAGTAGGTATGGTGTTCTTTGGATGCAACTCAGCATTCTTTGTCCTCCAAACACGACGAGTTGAGTTTTTACCAAAAGTTCTATTTTGGTTTCATCTGACCATATGACATTCTCCCAATCCTCTTCTGGATCATCCAAATGCACTCTAGCAAACTTCAGATGGGCCTGGACATGTACTGGCTTAAGCAGGGGGGACACGTCTGGCACTGCAGGATTTGAGTCCCTGGCGGCGTAGTGTGTTACTGATGGTAGGCTTTGTTACTTTGGTCCCAGCTCTCTACAGGTCATTCACTAGGTCCCCCCGTGTGGTTCTGGGATTTTTGCTCACCGTTCTTGTGATCATTTTGACCCCACGGGTTGAGATCTTGCGTGGAGCCCCAGATCGAGGGAGATTATCAGTGGTCTTGTATGTCTTCCATTTCCTAATAATTGCTCCCACAGTTAATTTCTTCAAACCAAGCTGCTTACCTATTGCAGATTCAGTCTTCCCAGCCTGGTGCAGGTCTACAATTTTGTTTCTGGTGTCCTTTGACAGCTCTTTGGTCTTGGCCATAGTGGAGTTTGGAGTGTGACTGTTTGAGGTTGTGGACAGGTGTCTTTTATACTGATAACAAGTTCAAACAGGTGCCATTAATACAGGTAACGAGTGGAGGACAGAGGAGCCTCTTAAAGAAGAAGTTACAGGTCTGTGAGAGCCAGAAATCTTGCTTGTTTGTAGGTGACCAAATACTTATTTTCCACCATAATTTGCAAATAAATTCATTAAAAATCCTACAATGTGATTTTCTGGATTTTTTTTTCTTCTCAATTTGTCTGTCATAGTTGATGTGTACCTATGATGAAAATTACAGGCCTCTCTCATCTTTTTAAGTGGGAGAACTTGCACAATTGGTGGCTGACTAAATACTTTTTTTCGCCACTGTATCACGGAAGATCCACGTTATAGCTCGATAGAAATTTTAAGGCAATGTTCGCAGAGACTGCATTCACAGTAAACATTGCATATGTCGGCTCAATCGGAAATTACCTTTACATTTTAAATCAGATCTTCCGCGATACGTAGTGGATCCAGCCATAAATTAAATTCTACAGCACTGCATACAATCTCAGTACAATTTTGGATTAAATTGATGCGAGAAGGATTTTCTTGTCCCAGTTTCAAGGGTCAGTCAGAAAGACCAGTACCCTAACCCAGTACACAAAATACTACCTGACACACCCCTTATTGATTGATTTTAAGAAATGGTTATTGACTGAGATGTCCTCAGTCTCATACACATCTTTAAAGAAAATGACTACCTTAAGACATCAAATAATATTTGAAATTAAACTCAATTACAGTATGTTTATTTTGATAAGTGTTTTCATTTCACCTCTGTACATACACTTATTTTTTTTACTTTTTTTTTAACTGTTGATAAAGTTACATGTACGTGTGCATCTTCATCTTTATGGGTTGAACACAGTGGACGAGCATTTTAAAGAACAAACGAGAGCTACAAGAAATGTAAGAACACCAATTCCATTCATTTAAAAAGACAATACAAAATCCAGACATTTTTACATGAGCAATAACAATTTTCAAGTGCAAATACCATTATCAACTCTATGATACATCATAGCAAACGCATGTTTTTAAAAAAAACTACAAAACAGAAACATATGATGTGTTCAGGTTGCAGGGACAGAGGGAGGATGATGAAGGAGAGAGGGAATGGTGTGTTGGGGTATGTGGGAGCAGTGAGCGCTATGGACTGTTGCTATTGACATCGAAATGCTGAAATTAAAAAGCAAACAGGATGATATAAATACTAATGGCAACTTAAGAAAACCATAAATGTAGCTAGGCTTTTTTTGGAAACATTCAAAGGGATACAGATAATGGCATTATGTGTGACGTGTATTAAACAGTTCCTCGTATGAGGTTTGCAAAGCTAGGCCACCCTTGTCTTACAATTTAGCAATGTGGTCAAAATCCCTTTCCCTTATCCATAAGCACATGTGCTTACAACTATCTAAAGGTCATGTACAGTAGCTTTTACTGTTTACACTGTTTAATTTCTCTTTTATATACAAAAAAAAAACCTGAAAAACAACTAACCATCAGAGTTTGCAAGGGAAATCCATATGATGTTTAGGAGCAGTAATATATTTATTTGTCTTCAACGAGGGTTTGAGAGTGTTAGGATTACTTGTTATCATTGTCATCAGCTTTTACATTGACAATGCAATTGTTAGCAATAATTAAATTGCAATATTATTGTATTGATCAACTATATTGGTATTTCAACATTATTGTAGTGGGATGCTGAACTTTATTCACAACCCTAGGAGATCCAATAATATGTTCTCAATATGTGTTGGCAGATTTAAACATTGTTTTGTAGTATTTCTCTGGACACAGAGAGAGGAGTAACACAATGGAGACTTAATTCATTGCACTTATACAACAAAGGTAGGATGACAGGCTCTAGATCTAGTGCACAAGATAATAACTTGGCCTGCCGTGCAGGCAGTCTTTGGAAGAGCTGGTCTTATTGGGACAGAATCTGACATGGGCGTTTGGGAAGGAAGGGGGCTGGCTGGGGTCCTTGGATTAGGGAGAGGGTGAAGAGGACATGGGTGGAAAATAGTTTGGGGTCCTGCTCAAGTTAATTAGGATTAAAAGGATTCAATCCTCATCAAATTTATTTTCATTATTTACAAGATTGAAAGACAAATTCAATAAAATTGGTTGGTAGTCCACGGATGAAGAGACAAATGTGATGTGACTATCAATTTACATGAGGACAGGTGGTAGAATTGTATTTATGATGCATCTCTCTCAACTTTATTTTATATTAAAGCAGGAGTGTCAAACATACAGCCTGTGAGGAGGTCCAATCCGGCCCGCGGGTGGTTTGAGTAAAACAATAAAAACATAAACGTTAAAATGACTAAAACCAAATTGAAACTGTGTAGAAATGATAATGGACCTATATTCATACAGTTTCTTGACTGTGTCCAGATCGCTAATAATCACTAGACAGTCAGGGAGCATTGAAAATTCCCAAAACGATCGATAGAGGACAATATTTTGAAATTTTTGACAGCAAAAAAAATATTTAAACAATTCAGTGCGGCCCTCCGGACCTTGTTGAAGACCGAATGCGGCCCCCGGAGCAAAATGAGTTTGACACCCCTGTATTAAAGCAATGGACTATTAGTGTGATGCGAGGTCAGAAAACACCAGAAAGAGAACTTGAGATTGAATAATTAAAGTGACCTTTTTAAAAGAAGCAGCAAACGTATGTCCCTCAAAGACATTTCTCTGTCTCTCTCTCACAGAGTCGTGTCCAACAAAGACATTTCTCTGTCTCTCTCTCACAGAGTCGTGTCCAACAAAGACATTGTCTGTATCACAGAGGCGTGTCCCTTAATTAAAACGTCTCTCTGTCTCTCCCTCACCAGTCATGGTCCACAGAGACATAGAGATATTTCTCTCTCTCTCTCCTGTGGCTTTCACAAATCTAGTTTTCTATTTATTTTCCAAAATGTCCATCACGTTCTGGAAAAAATTATAAACTACATTGTATGCGCTTTGTTAAGTTAACTTGGACATAGAATAACAGAAAATGTCTGAAGGTAGGGAACAGACAGTTATACAATCTGGAAAGAAGAAAAAAAACATAGAATAACTGTTTTAACAGTAATACCTTAACAAGAAGTTGCTCTAAGAGCTCAAATATAGTAAGGCTTTGAATGTTGTGGAATGTAACTATGACATGAAACTGACAGGTCCTTCTCCTTGAGGAGTGTTCATGGAGGATATAGATCTACAAAAGGTTATACATTTATCAAAACAGACTCGTCCTGGCATGGATAGAGCTGAAGCTGGAACTCAAGTGAAATACTATTTATTAAAGCACATTTACGATAACTCCGTTCCAGCTCTAAACAAATGTGACAAACATATTACCCTTGTAACATCCTTCTTCTTGTCTGACATAAATGCCACTACCGTTGTCCATTTTGTCAACACAGACTTAACATGCGTCATCTGAAATACGCACACATCCTTCTCATTGGGGATTGCTGTGAAAATGACATACAAGGTCATATATGCTAATAGAAACATGAATGACAACAGCAAAAAAACTAAGAAAGACACCAACATATTGTAGTGGTGATAAATATTCAGAAAGAAGAGATGAGCAAGACAGCCTGTACTGTACTTTGACTCAAGTTGGTTGACTTCAGAGACTGTATGGTTTTGGAGGAAATGAAACGGCTTAAAACCAAACAGATGAAGAAGATCAACATATGAGACTGCATAGTGAAGTGTGTCGTCAAAGCCTACAGTTTGAAAAAATAGAAGAAAAAATAGTAATTTTGTCAACTTGTTTAAAGTCCTGTGAGAGTTCGGTGTTTGGCCTGTACGAGGGGGCGGGGTCTGGTGCTTTAGGGGCGGGGTTTGGTGTGGCAACTACTTATATGGTCGCAAGAAGCCGGAGACTTTGCTGCTTATGAGGCGTATGAAGGAGCGCGGCAGCATCTCGTTGGACTCCCGAGTGGTGTACTTGAAGTAGTTGTTTGGGTGGGCCAGCACGTCGAAGAGAGTTTTAATCAGCTTTTTATCCTGATAGGAAGAAGACAACAACACAGCACACTTAAACAATTATATGACAAGTATACAATTATTTATTCAGAGAATACCTGACTTGAACATGAACATGACCCACGGAGGGATGCAGTAGTACGTATCTTAGCAACAGGCACTAACCTTTAGGATTTCTTGATGGTTTTCAGAGGCATAGAGTCGTCCATCCCTGACAATGTCCTCTACAAGCTGTTCATAATCCTCTGTAAATACACAAAAAAACATGATACATTAAACACCAAACATCTCAGAATCGGAGGACTTACCCACTCTGTTTCATCATTGAGAGTTCATGTGGTGGGTGAGAGTTTACCGTCATAAGTAACATAGGGGATCTGGAAGCCTCGGGCACTGTTAGCCTCGTTGGACTTGAAGTTGATCCAGAGTCTGCGGGAGCGGGCGGTGAAGGCGATGGGTCGCTCATACGTCTGACACGTCTCATAGGTGGTGATGGACGTGGCCGACCCTGGAAGAACGGACATGAAAGACAGAGAAGATTGACTAAATACTCTAACTTGGCATATTGGATTTATATTATGGTTGTGGAACACCACACTGGTTTATAGAGGAGGCTGGTCAGGGGAGGACGGCTCATAATAATGTCTGGATCAAATGGAATGGTATCAAACACGTGCTGGGATATATGAGAGGTTCTCACAGTTCTTCCTCATAACCAGTACGTCTCCACACTCATCCTCTGAGGGCAGGAAGATCTCAGGCACCACGATGAGGATCTTGCGCTTGCTGGGCGGGTTGATGTTCCAGATGCATTCCACGTTAGCTGGGTAGTTCCCGGGGTAGTTGGGGGACTCAATGTAACCTGTGAACTCGCCCATCTCTCCTCCGCATTCTCGGTCTAACATATACACACAAAAATGCACATTATTAGTGAATCCATCTGGAGCCTTGGAAAGAGAGACAATATTTAAAAAATAAAATAGATTTTCATTTGGCTGGATAAATGAAACATTTTTCAATTAGTCAGGTGGGGATTTCGGATACATTTTGATAATTTATGCATCCTGTATTTTGAATTTTATATTCTGAGAAAAGGCATGGACCTTTTGAAAGTCCAAAAGTGAAAGATTTTCCTTTTGAAAATGCATCCTGTATGCAGATAGCAGGTTTATACAATCAGGCCCTTACTCTTGCACTGAGAGACACTGGTGGCCCCATCAAAGTCTGTAGTGGTGTTGCCAGGACAGGTGATGCAATAGTTCTGTCTGAACTCTGTCTGGTAGGTGCCCAGAGGGCAACGAATACACCGGTGCACCGTAGTGTTGTAGTAGTGGCCAGGGGAGCACTGAACTGCAGAGAGGAGAGGGACGACGCATACACACATTTACAAACCAGATCTGAGATTAAATATTGAACCAATTGCACAAATCTGAGGATCTCTCTTGTGGTGATGTGTGTTTTGTCCTACATTTTTCATTTTAATCACCGGTCCCCACAGGAGGCCTTTTGCCTCTTGGTAGGCCATCATAGTAAATAAGAATTTGTTCTTAATTGACTTGCCTAGTTAAAGGTTAAATAAATATGATGTAACTGGTTGGATAAACCACTGACCTTTGACCTCACAGTCGTGGAAGGAGCTGGCCCCCTCCCGCTTGGTGCTCAGCCCCCCTCCGCAGGGGAAGCATAGGGTCCGTCCCAGGTCTGGCTGGTAGGAGCCATACGGGCATGGCTGGCATGGTTTAAACCCATCACTGGAGTAGTACCCAGTAGGGCACTGACCTTGATGTAGACAACAGTGACAATAAACATTTTCAGTCAGATAGAGATGTACAGTACACTGTGCTACACTCCACTATAGGCTATTGCACAATGTTGGCACATGCAGACATGGACATTAGTGCGCTCTGCCATAAGGGGTGTGTATGTACCTGCGCAGGAGGAGATGTTGCGTGCCCCGGCAGGTCCATGCCCGTCACTTCCAGGGCACAGGTCACAGGCCAGCTGCCCCTCCCTCTCCTGGAAGGTGCCAGGTGGGCACTGGACGCAGCGCTCCTGTTCCCCGTGGTAGTATGATCCCGGCAAACATCTGACTGAGAGAATAGCCAGGGGGTCTCTGGTGAGAGAGCTATACAGACCAGTACATACACTGACACCAAACACTCCTGGCTCCAAACTAACTAACACAGCTCAGGAGATGTTTGTGTATTCAGTACATAAATACATAAGAGTCATAAATAGTCATGACAACGGATGTCAGCTTATGGTTTGTGTCATGACATTGTCTTGACTGTTTATAACATCTGTTATATTAGCATTATATCAGTTTCAGGCAGAGTCTGGTGGTGGTAACTAGTGACAGAGAAAGATGTCTGACTAACTGTTCTTACCACAGTGTCCGCTATCCTTCTCACGGCCTGGCCCACAGTTCTCATGGCCTGAGGCGACCTGGGGCAGCTTCTGGGCCACCTCATACTCCAGCCCAGCCACGCGGATCAGGAAACGGTCCTGGTTGATCGACTTCTTCAGGGCCTTGATGTACGTCTTCACTTGCTTTTCCATGCGCTGGCGCAGGCAACTCAGGTTACAGCTCCCTATGGGGGAGAAGGGGCAGTACAGGGCAATATTATCTGTAACTGTGCCAGCAGATCAATCAATCAATCAAAATATATTTATAAAGCCTTTTTTGCATCAAGTGCTTAACCCGGCCCAGACCCACAAAGAGCAAGCAGCAGCACAGTGGCAAGGAGGTATATCAAAGAGGACATCTTGTAAATCCCAGTAATGGTGTACAGACAGACTGACCTGTGGTGTCCCCTGGCTTGACCTCCGCCTCCAACTCAAGGGTGATGCGTGTCACTTCCTTGTTGGTGGGGTTGCGGGCACGACGCCCTTTGGTCTTCTTGGTAGAGTCACATTTGAGGTTGACAAACGTCACCAGGCAATTATTGCAGGGCTGTCCACCTCCTAGGGGCATAAATGTTACCTTGTGTCAGGAATTAGGATCCATTTGAGGTCTTTCATGGGTTAGTTAGGGGAGCACTGGTCTGTTAACAACAGCATATTAGACAGATTACTGGCTTCAAGGCACAATCACATTGATAGTTGCTATGTAGCGTACATAACAGCCCACAAACCCCCAAATGTGCTGCTTGATATGCACATACTGAATATAAGACATACAGAGAAAAATAATGCAGGTCTTTCTGTAAGGCCATCATTACCAAGGTCTGGCATGTAGGCCGGATGTGGCCCCTCACCTGGCCCCAGCGCTCGGCCCCTGTCCTCGGCCCGGCCCGTCAGCTTGGGGTGCAGGTGGCACTTGGCATCTTTGATCTTGAAAGAGGCAGTCTGCTTCACTGGAGGGGCCCCTGTCTCTACAGGTAAACAGAGCAGTGTAGGTGGATGGGTGTAAAGAAGGATTACACTTGAATAGAACCATTCAGTCCAAGAAACAGTGGCAAAGATAGGAACACGATACAAATACATTGATACTGACCACAATCCTAACCCTAGCTCCAGATATAGCCCTATCCCTAACCCTAGCTCCAGATATAGCCCTATCCCTAACCCTAGCTCCAGATATAGCCCTATCCCTAACCCTAGCTCCAGATGTAACCCTATCCCTAACCCTAGCTCCAGATGTAGCCCTATCCCTAACCCTAGCTCCAGATATAGCCCTATCCCTAACCCTAGCTCCAGATATAGCCCTATCCCTAACCCTAGCTCCAGATGTAACCCTATCCCTAACCCTAGCTCCAGATGTAGCCCTATCCCTAACCCTAGCTCCAGATGTAGCCCTATCCCTAACCCTAGCTCCAGATGTAACCCTATCCATAACCCTAGCTCCAGATGTAGCCCTATCCCTAACCCTAGCTCCAGATGTAACCCTATCCCTAACCCTAGCTCCAGATGTAACCCTATCCCTAACCCTAGCTCCAGATGTAACTCTATCCCTAACCCTAGCTCCAGATGTAACTCTATCCCTAGCCCTAGCTCCAGATGTAACCTTATCCCTAACCCTAGCTCCAGATGTAGCCCTATCCCTAACCCTAGCTCCAGATGTAGCCCTATCCATAACCCTAGCTCCAGATGTAACCCTATCCATAACCCTAGCTCCAGATGTAACCCTATCCCTAACCCTAGCTCCAGATGTAACTCTATCCCTAACCCTAGCTCCAGATGTAACTCTATCCCTAGCCCTAGCTCCAGATGTAACCTTATCCCTAACCCTAGCTCCAGATGTAACCCTATCCATAACCCTAGCTCCAGATGTAGCCCTATCCCTAACCCTAGCTCCAGATGTAACCCTATCCCTAACCCTAGCTCCAGATGTAACTCTATCCCTAACCCTAGCTCCAGATGTAACTCTATCCCTAGCCCTAGCTCCAGATGTAACCTTATCCCTAACCCTAGCTCCAGATGTAACCCTATCCCGAACCCTAGCTCCAGATGTAACCCTATCCCTAACCCTAGCTCCAGATGTAACCCTATCCCTAACCCTAGCTCCAGATGTAGCCCTATCCCTAACCCTAGCTCCAGATGTAACCCTATCCCTAACCCTAGCTCCAGATGTAACCCTATCCCTAACCCTAGCTACAGATGTAACCCTATCCCTAACCCTAGCTCCAGATGTAACCCTATCCCTAACCCTAGCTCCAGATGTAACCCTATCCCTAACCCTAACTCCAGATGTAACCATATCCCTAACCCTAGCTCCAGATGTAACCCTAGCTCCAGATGTAACCCTATCCCTAACCCTAGCTCCAGATGTAACCATATCCCTAACCCTAGCTCCAGATGTAACCCTATCCCTAACCCTAGCTCCATATGTAACCCTATCCCTAACCCTAACCCTAGCTCCAGATGTAACCCTATATCTAACCATAGCTCCTGATGTAACCCTATCCCTAAGCCTAGCTCCAGATGTAACCCTATCCCGTGGTCCTCTGTAGCTCAATTGGTAGAGCATGGAGCTTGTAACGCCAGGGTTGTGGGTTCGATCCCCGGGACCACCCATATGTAAAAATGTATGCACACATGACTGTAAGTCGCTTTGGATAAAAGCGTCTGCTAAATGGCATATTATTATTATTATTATTATCCCTAACCCTAGCTCCAGATATAGCCCTATCCCTAACCCTAGCTCCAGATATAGCCCTGTCCCTAACCCTAGCTCCAGATGTAACCCTATCCCTAACCCTAGCTCCAGATATAGCCCTAACCCTAGCTCCAGATGTAACCCTATCCCTAACCCTAGCTCCAGATGTAGCCCTATCCCTAACCCTAGCTCCAGATGTAACCCTATCCCTAACCCTAGCTCCAGATGTAACCCTATCCCTAACCCTAGCTCCAGATGTAACCATATCCCTAACCCCAGCTCCAGATGTAATCCTATCCCTAACCCTAGCTCCAGATGTAACCCTATCCCTAATCCCAGCTCCAGATGTAACCCTATCCCTAACCCTAGCTCCAGATGTAACCCTATCCCTATCCCTAGCTCCAGCTGTAACCCTATCCCTAACCCTAGCTCCAGATGTAACCCTATCCCTAACCCTAGCTCCAGATGTAACCCTATCCCTAACCCTAGCTCCAGATGTAACCCTATCCCTAACCCTAGCTCCAGATGTAACTCTATCCCTAACCCTAGCTCCAGATGTAACTCTATCCCTAGCCCTAGCTCCAGATGTAACCTTATCCCTAACCCTAGCTACAGATGTAACCCTATCCCGAACCCTAGCTCCAGATGTAACCCGATCCCTAACCCTAGCTCCATATGTAACCCTATCCCTAACCCTAACCCTAGCTCCAGATGTAACCCTATCTCTAACCATAGCTCCTGATGTAACCATATCCCTAACCCTAGCTCCAGCTGTAACCCTATCCCTAACCCTAGCTCCAGATGTAACCCTATCCCTAACCCTAGCTCCAGATGTAACCCTATCCCTAACCCTAGCTCCAGATATAACCCTATCCCTAACCCTAGCTCCAGATATAGCCCTGTCCCTAACCCTAGCTCCAGATGTAACCCTATCCCTAACCCTAGCTCCAGATATAGCCCTATCCCTAACCCTAGCTCCAGATATAGCCCTATCCCTAACCCTAGCTCCAGATGTAACCCTATCCCTAACCATAGCTCCAGATGTAACCCTATCCCTAACCCTAGCTCCAGATGTAACCCTATCCCTAACCCTAGCTCCAGATGTAACCCTATCCCTAACCCTAGCTCCAGATGTAACCCTATCCCTAACCCTAGCTCCAGATGTAACCCTATCCCTAACCCCAGCTCCAGATGTAACCCTATCCCTAACCCTAGCTCCAGATGTAACCCTATCCCTAACCCTAGCTCCAGATGTGACCCTATCCCTAACCCTAGCTCCAGATGTAACCCTATCCCTAACCCTAGCTCCAGATGTAACCCTATCCCTAACCCTAGCTCCAGATGTAACCCTATCCCTAACCCTAGCTCCAGATGTAACCCTATCCCTAGCACTAGCTCCAGATGTAACCCTATCCCTAACCCTAACTCCAGATGTAACCCTATTCCTAACCCTAGCTCCAGATGTAACCCTATCCCTAACCCTAACTCCAGATGTAACCCTATCCCTAACCCTAGCTCCAGATGTAACCATATCCCTAACCCTAGCTCCAGATGTAGCCCTATCCCAAACCCTAGCTCCAGATGTAGCCCTATCCATAACCCTAGCTCCAGATGTAGCCCTATCCCTAACCCTAGCTCCAGATGTAACCCTATCCCTAACCCTAGCTCCAGATATAGCCCTATCCCTAACCCTAGCTCCAGATGTAACCCTATCCCTAACCCTAGCTCCAGATGTAACCCGATCCCTAACCCTAGCTCCAGATGTAACCCGATCCCTAACCCTAGCTCCAGATATAGCCCTATCCCTAACCCTAACTCCAGACACAACCTTCTACCAAAGTCCTAAGAATGAGTCTGTTTCTGTGGGACACCGTACCTATGCAGCTCTGACTGCTGCTTGTGTTCAGTCTGGCTGGGGTTTTGCCTCGAAGGATGGGGATGCCACAGCTCACTGTATAGCTGCTGTCAGATTCTGCAAAGGATGAAACATATCGTTACAGCTTCAGTCAGAAGTAATTCAAATCAATAATAGCATATCACTTTAAGAGAATAAGAGCTGCAGCAATGTGAATGGACTTATTGTATGTGGATGTCACTACCTGCCAGATAGTGAGCCTTGGAGGCACAGGTGAGGGAGCAGCTCTCTTTCTTGCCCGTTTTACTGCAGGTCAGAGTGGTCTTGGGAGCTAGGCCAGTCAGACATTTCACCAGCTCTGGATGAACATAAAAACAACATCACACAATCATACACTACTCTTTAAAGGTGCAATATGCAGAAATCGCATATTGCATATGAATAGTTTGCCTAATTTCAGTTTACGTGACAAAAAAAGCAATTAATAGTGTAGAGAATCATTGTACCATCTAAACCGCTGTGAAATATATTTTCAATAACCGCTTCTTAGACTTGCTTTCAATGAGAATGACAGATCTATAACTCTTATTTCTATGTGAATTTGGTCAGGTCGCCCAAAAAGTTACACATTTCCGCTTTAATTACACCATCCTTTCCATGACTTGGAACCAAACCAATGTTTCTATCTTCTGACCACTGGGTGGCGGTGTTGTTACATACCAATGCAGTCCTTCTTGTTCCAGTGAAGCTTGTATCCAGGTGGACAGGTACACTCGTAGCTGCCCAGAGTGTTGACACAGCCATATTTACAGCCACCGCGGTTTATACTGCACTCATCAATATCTGCAAAGGGAAACAGAGCGTTATGACCATGTATGTCTAGACACAGAGTCCAATACACTCTTTTACATTTTAGCAGACACTTATCCAGAGCGACTTACAGGAAAAATTAGGGTTAAGTGCCTTGCTCAATGGCACATAGACCGATTTTTCACCTAGTCAGCTCAGGGATTCGAACCAGCAACCTTTTGGTTACTGTCCCAATACTCTTAACCGCTAGGCTACTTGCTGCCCCACACTCATATGAGTGGAAATCCAAAACACACCAAACGCATAGACATATGCACAAACACTCACTCACTCCGTAAACCTGGTTGCATCAATATAACGGAGCTATCATGATAGATGAGAGAGAATAATCGAAAGAAACAAAAGAGAACGTGTTCTGACAGCTGCAAATCAACAGAGTTTCTGACAGCTGCAAATCAACAGTTTCTGACAGCTGCAAATGAACAGTTTCTGACAGCTGCACATGAACAGAATTTATGTGAGGTCAATTCTACTGTCAGTGATCACTTCTACAGAAGATGAATGTGTGTTATGGTAAACCGGGCTGACTGCTCATTTGAAGTCTAATCCAGGGCATGTGATATCACTGCTCTGCATTTCCCCTTGGTTGGAACTTCAACTTCTCTTCCACCAAAGCTCACTCTCTTTGGGAATAATAACATTTGGAGGGACTTTGCAGAGCCAGATAGGAGTAAATTATAATCACTTTTTAACACACAGAAACCAAAACCACTCAAACCATACAGGAACCAGATGGAGGTTGCCTAGAAAATTACATTATTAGTGTGATGAGGGGGACAAGGCAAGGCGGTGTGGCTCGGGGCTGAGCACTCAGCCAGGCTAAGTGACAAGGACACCAGCAGAGGAACACAGATAATGACAGTGATTGATGATGTGGCCTGCTGATAGAAAATGTTCATCCCTGTTCCGTACGGCGTGAATAAAAACAGTCTGCGAGCCTCCGCTGCTCTCTCCCACGATAGAGATGATGACTTCATCAAAAGTGTTTGGCTGGTGTTGAGTTGCCAGCTCCGCTCAATGCAAAGGAGATGCATCAGTCTGTCAAACAACTTGTCTTAAGTCTGAACATATTGAAGAACTCCATTTAAATAATAGAGGGAGATGGAGAGAGATTCACTTCTCTATGCCAACCAAAGTTTCTTTTTTCTCTTATTCTTCACAAGCTTGAAATGTGAATAGACTTTGAGTATACTTTTATCAACCCATCTCTAGAGCTAGCTCTGTCTGTTTCTGTTTCTGCATGCTCAGAGGAAATCAACTCATGTATCCCAGAGGCCAATGTGGGACAGGAACATAAGGAGGGAGAGTCAAAGAGAGAGAAGAAAAATACTTTCAGATTGGCATGCATGCTGAAAATTGTATGTGG
Source organism: Coregonus clupeaformis (assembly GCF_020615455.1). NCBI lineage: Eukaryota > Metazoa > Chordata > Actinopteri > Salmoniformes > Salmonidae > Coregonus > Coregonus clupeaformis. The sequence continues at coordinate 30,707,491 of NC_059221.1, read as the reverse complement.
CTGCTATCATCCGCTAGTGTCGAAGGCATTACTCCAATTCCAGGGGGGAACAAAAATAAATATGAAAATAAGCTAGCTCAGCCGGCGGCTCTTGCTTTCTTCAATAGACATCAATACCTGTCATCTCCCTGACACGCAGACACACATTCTTCTGCCCCAGACTCCGGTGAGACTGAGAGGCTGTAGAATAGGCTAATCACAGTTTGACTGTGAAGGTCAACAGTAGACAGAGAGCACCACGTCTGTAGAGCACAGATCTAGGGCTGTTAGCTATAATGGGGTACCTTGTCTCAAAGATAGGTTCTTTGGGACCTTTCTTGTCTTCATAAGTCTGCTCAATGCTTATCACGTGATTGTAACCGAGTCAAATAGAACATAAAATTGTTTCTTAATTATCAAATATCAACTTGGTTTTATGTAAACAACATATTGATTTATTCAGATGATTCATTCAGATCTATCTACTAGCGTGCCACCTCATATCATGCCTCTCACTTTAACGCCACAGTGTAACTCTAACATGTCGTTTTCCTAATGGCTTGGAAGAGAATGTCTCAGTCAGGAAAGTCTCTCTCAGATGTCAGCTGAAGCCAGTGATGACAGGCCTCCACACTTTCCTTGACAGCAGGTCACTGACCTTATAGGGGTTGTTTGGGGTGAGTCCATTGTTAAGCACTGAGCAGCAGTCTCTGGAGTGTTTGGCAGCTATATTTCAACTGATAAGCTATGGCGGGGAATAAGACAACCTTGGTCACTGCTGTAGAAGAGGAGGTGCAGGGGAAGCAACATACATTTCAGGGTTATCTAACAGTTCCGACAGCATAGACTAGGAGGTAAGAGGGAGGGGAGAGTCATTCATCATTAGGAGGACTCTACAATGGCACACAGATACACACACAACTCTTATGCCAGGCAATTTTCCTGCCCTCTCGATCCCTCTAATTCACACATATTACCACATTCCATGTCCTGGAAATATGCTATCATAACATTCCTGCATTGGTAGACCTGTCAAAACGAACAAGAATGGAGAATAAATAATTGCAAAGCTATGTGTTGGGTGTGTACATACAGTAGGCTCTCTCTCTCTCTCTCTCTCTCTCTCTCTCTCTCTCTCTCTCTCTCTCTCTGCTTATTTTTCTTGTCACTTCTGTCAGATCATAGAGAGAGTGACTTTTGTATACTCTGCACCCCCTCTCTCTCTCTCTCTCTTTCTAACCTACACCTCCTCTGAGAGGCCCTCAGGCTCTGAAGCCAGCAGCAGATTCAGAGTCGTGATACACAGACCATGAAAGGGCCGCTGAAACAGCCTGATGCGCTCAAACGGGCCCCCCTCTCTCTCTACCCTGCAGATCTGGCACACACCAGCCGCCTGGAACATGAGACTGCCTCCTTTATCTCTACCACACTGGAATAGATCAACAACTTTACCACAGCATCAAGCACATACCTCTTATAATAATTGTTTGTTTAAGTGCAACAGGTGGAGTCATGTGTGCTACTGTGTACTACTCAAGGCTAACGTGTCAGTCTTCCTCCACCTCGGGATTGCTAGCATTAGACTGACTGGTCTGGTAAGCAATATGAACTAGGGAGCCATACAAACAGGTTACAAAGCTAGCTGAAGTAATGATCATGAAGATTCACATTATTAGGGATAACTTAGCAGGAAGGTGTGGTTTCTAGAGAAAGTGAGGTGGACTGGGTGAGTAATGGTGCACAGAGACGTGGAGAGGGGGAATAAGTGTCACCTCACCTCCACAATGTGCCAGACCGTAGAGAACATAGCCTTTATGACAGAAGCACTGGAAGCTGCCGGGGGAGTTGACGCAGGAATGGTCACACGTCCGGTCAAAAGAACACTCATCAATGTCTGGGAAGAGGGGGAATATACAGAGAGACAGGTATGAGTTCACATTATTCACTTACACAACTTCTCAAAACTCATTTGAGATTTTATAATATAAACAAATCTATTTATGACAACTTGGATTATAAATAATTTGAAATGGGACCCAGGAAAATAAATAAATAATGTTTTTTAAATTGAATATCATTTTGTTTGGTATGAGACATTGGTTGCTAGTCTGAGCAGTAGCAAGACTGTTTCACCTACTGATAACAGGAGCTCTGGGCCATTTTTCAATTCCCAAATTACCTGTCAATCATTTCACTATACCACTGTTTCGTCCACTAAAAAATAACCATTTAATGAAACTTCTCTCTGTCTCACTATCTCAAATGTCTCATTATTGTGTTCTGTGGAAATCATTTGTCTGAGAAGCAGTCCTGCTTATCTAGGAATATGCTGTAACTTGAGACCAGAAAGGGTCATGAATCTGTCTGTCTAAAGAAGCTCTCCAGCCATCTTCCCTGACCCTGACCCCTGCCTCCCAGCCCCACCACCTTGCACTGGGTGCACAATAATAACTTCCTGTCTATTGTTACCTCCTCTATCCTTATTCCCTGCCTGTCTTTATCAGATAATTGGAACACCACTGGACTCTCATACATGTACCTCTAATATCACTCTCCATGCCTGTGAATACAATGGAACCCTGGCTGAGACCATTAAAATAATACAGGAAGTAATGTGGAGGACATTTGGGTTCGGTAGCCTACTATCCGATGTTTAAATGTCAGCAATTACATATGTCAAGTCCAGACAGCTTCTACAGAGAAGAGAGCTGGGAACTGGAGAGAACGGGGCCTAGTTACATCTTTACTGGACATTTAATTGGCTAAATTGAAAAGGATAGAAAAGGTAGGGAGGTTCCCAGGCATTTCATAGTCTATATTCTCCCCATCCTGAACCTTGTCTTACCTGACATTAAGGCACTGTCAGCCCAACATCAAAAGGATGATAATGGTTTGATAGTATACATTACATGGCAATTATAGGAATACTGCTAAAGCAAAAAAATACTGGGTTACCAAAAACCAGAAGGAATATCTTAACTTTGTCAGCTGCAATATAGGGATTTTTCTTTCTCTTTTTACCTTTTAGCACAGTGGACATCCCCATATGTTCGTATGTGAGGTGTAATCCCTTATACCATTGAACTCTGTCCAGCCTTGAGAGAGAAGCTACTAGTCTAGGGATGCGTCACAAATGGCACACCATTTCCTATTATTGCACTACTTTTGACCAGAGCCCATAGGGTGCCATTATATGGGGAATAGGGTGCCATTTGAGACACAACCAAGGAGTTTTGGCAAGCCTCTTGTGACAACACCTCCAACGAAAGAAGTGGGATTGGGTTGAGATTAAACACCTATCTTCAGTGTTTCAGGAGGAATACAGGGTGATGTCGAACATTTCAAAAAACCCTAAAAGGCAACTTGGCATAAAGAGTAGATATTCATCCAACTAAAGAAGTGGAAGTGATCTCCACTTTATGTTCACTTTGTGAACTCACTTTCACAATAACTTGAATGGAATCTTATAGTGTTACTGTTTAACACTGGGCCACTGAGAAATGAGAGATGATGAGTTTGGACAAGAGGAACACCTACGTGAGAATGCTATTCATTGACTACAGCTCAGCATTCAACACCATAGTGCCCTCAAAGCTCATCACTAAGCTAAGGATCCTGGGACTAAACACCTCCCTCTGCAACTGGATCCTGGACTTCCTGACGGGCCGCCCCCAGGTGGTAAGGGTAGGTAACAACACATCTGCCACACTGATCCTCAACACGGGGGCCCCTCAGGGGTGCGTGCTCAGTCCCCCTCCTGTACTCTCTGTTCACCCATGACTGCATGGCCAGGCACGACTCCAACACCATCATTAAGTTTGCCGACGACACAACAGTGGTAGGCCTGATCACCGACAACGATGAGACAGCCTATAGGGAGGAGGTCAGAGATCTGGCCGTGTGGTGCCAGGACAACAACCTCTCCCTCAACGTGACCAAGACAAAGGAGATGATTGTGGACTACAGGAAAAAAAAGAGGACTGAGCACGCCCCCATTCTCATCGACGGGGCTGTAGTGGAACAGGTTGAGAGCTTCAAGTTCCTTGGTGTCCACATCACCAACGAACTATCATGGTCCAAACACACCAAGACAGTCGTGAAGAGGGCACGACAAAGCCTATTCCCCCTCAGGAGACTAAAAAGATTTGGCATGGGTCCTCAGATCCTCAAAAAATTCTACAGCTGCACCATCGAGAGCATCCTGACTGGTTGCATCACCGCCTGGTATGGCAACTGCTTGGCCTCTGACCGCAAGGCACTACAGAGGGTAGTGCGTACGGCCCAGTACATCACTGGGGCAAAGCTCCCTGCCATCCAGGACCTCTATACCAGGCGGTGTCAGAGGAAGGCCCTCAAAATTGTCAAAGACTCCAGTCACCCTAGTCATAGACTGTTCTCTCTGCTACCGCACGGCAAGCGGTACCCGGAGTGCCAAGTCTAGGTCCAAAAGACTTCTCAACAGCTTCTACCCCCAAGCCATAAGACTCCTGAACAGCTAATCATGGCTACCCGGACTATTTGCACTGCCCCCCACCCCATCCCTTTTACGCTGCTGCTACTCTGTTAAGTATTTATGCATAGTCACTTTAACTCTACCCACATGTACATATTACCTCAACTAGCCGGTGCCCCCGCACATTGACTATGCAACGGTACCCCCCTGTATATATAGCCTCCCTACTGTCACTTTATTCTATTGTATATATAGCCTCCCTACTGTCACTTTATTTTTTACTTCTGCTCTTTTTTTCTCAACACTTTTTTGTTGTTGTTTTATTCTTACTTTTTTGTTTAAAATAAATGCACTGTTGGTTAAGGGCTGTAAGTAAGCATTTCACTGTAATGTCTGCACCTGTTGTATTCGGCGCATGTGACCAATAAAATTTGATTTGATTTGATTTGATTTGATGTATTACCACATTGGTTTATTATTTTGGTGCTAAATAAAGCTAACTTTTACTGAGCTCTCAACTCCAGTCAAAAATAGAAATGAACTAGCATCATTTGTTTTGTTTGAAGGCACTCCTCTGGGATATTGGGATGCTAGCCACCATCTCAGGACTGGTGTTGACTGGGACATGCTTTGCTGCTGGGACATAGTCTATTCATCTCTGATCAATAGGATTCAATGGGAAGAAGAAACCTGCAGCGTTGTATTGTACTGCACTGTACAAAGCAAGGGATGGGCTTGGATGTGTCAGGATACCTGGGACTATGGTTGTTGTTTACCAGCAGGTACGGTGAGGTATGCGGGGGTTGGCAGCGCTAGAGGCCCATGTACGTGCAAGGGGCCACGGGACCAGAGATGAGGGACACACTGAAAGAACAGTGGCTGCTGTTTTTAAATAGAATACAGACAGAAACACCCTCGTCTTGCCCTTCAATCTGAACAATCTCACATTTCTGTAAGTGTGTTATTTATGGCAGACATATCGCCCTTACAGTGTAAGATTGAAAGAGAAAGATGAAAATTAAAAAACCTAAGGCCACAGGTTTCTTTCGACAATCCTCCTCCGTAGCAGACTCACAGTGTCCCAGACTGGCCTACGACTCACCCCATCACCTCCTCTTCCCCCCTCAGTTACACAAAATAACAATCCTTCAGAACAAATAAATGTTACAACAATAGAATGGTGAAACAATGCCTGGCCAAGGCTGTTTACACAGAGTAGATAAGGCCTTTATCAGTGATGCTCCTTCTGGGGGAGACCTAGTAGGATCTGATAAGGACACTCCCACCATGCCCTCATTGGGATCAGCAGGGGATGGGGGAGGATAGGGGGGAGGAAGGGGTAAGGAATGCCTCCAGGCCCTGGACCTGGCTGGGACAGACATGTCACGTCTTGATTGATGGGCCACGCGTGGGCCGCTGACAGCTGGGAAATACTGACTGTTCAGTTTATATATCCCAACACTGTACTATGCACTTTGTGTACTGTAGTAGGTCATTTTTTTACAGAATGTTACAGCACAACCACATCTCTGATAAGGCAGGACATATTATGATTGAGTTTATAGCTCTTTTATTCACTCATGGCACTGGCTTTAAGTAGTGTAGATAAAAGTGTTATTTAGCTTTATGCTCACCACATTTCCTTCTTCCTTTTTGCACCCCAAACTTCCCAATAACAATGGCCAGTTGGCCAGATCTCAGCTAGCATGCAACAGTCACCCAGCTGGGCCTGAGAAAGTGCTGACCACACACCACTTACCTAAGAATGAGTAAATTGCTGTTGATCTTAGGACATTGTCCACTCAAAAAAATATCTGCATGAAAAACACAGCTAAGAAAAAATGGCCAAGCAGTATATTCACCCATAAGCCCGTTCTGCTGTGATACTCTGTGGTGCTTGTGGTGGTGTGATGTTTTGTCTGCTGTCTGTCTGCTGCATATAAGAAGTCATTGAGCAAAAGCCAAGTGGCTGGTGCTGGGCTGAAAACACTGAGGTTCCCAGGCAGTTACCTGTCATGGAAATACTGTATGATCATGTGGGACTACCTAAACATGATATCCTGACGGGCAAAACATCTCATTAAATAAAATAAGAGGGGGGAATCAGAAGCACTGTAAAGCCAACAGTCAACTAGAGTCACACTATAGACCTGCTGAAACCTATGGCTCCCTTCCATGGCCCAGTCAGTTAGTGAGTCAGTCAGTCTGCCACCTACATGTAGAAAACACCCAGAATTACCCTACCAGCTGCACCAACCGGAGAGCAATTTAGAGAAATTAAGCTTTTATTGTTGGGCGTGCTCTCTCTACTTCTTTTCAGTTGGCACGGAGCAAGGGATGGTGGGATAGGAGCATGAGGAAGAGTAGACTAGACGGATCAGTGTACAGTGTAGTGTAGTGTGGTGTGTAGTGTGGTGTAGTGTGGTGTGGTGTAGTGTAGTGTAGTGTAGTGTAGTGTGGTGTAGTGTGGTGTGGTGTGTTGTAGTGTGGTGTGTTGTAGTGTAGTGTGGTATAGTATAGTGTGGTGTAGTGTGGTGTGTTGTAGTGTAGTGTAGTGTGGTATAGTATAGTGTGGTGTGGTGTAGTGTGTTGTAGTGTGGTGTAGTGTGGTGTGGTGTGGTGTAGTGTAGTGTGGTGTGTTGTAGTGCGGTGTAGTGTGGTGTGGTGTAGTGTAGTGTGGTGTGGTGTGTTGTAGTGTGGTGTGTTGTAGTGTAGTGTAGTGTGGTGTGTAGTGTGTGTAGTGTAGTGTGGTGTGGTGTAGTGTAGTGTGGTGTGTTGTTGTGCGGTGTAGTGTGGTGTGGTGTAGTGTGGTGTAGTGTGGTGTGGTGTAGTGAGGTGTAGTGTAGCACAGGGGTGCCGCCGAGCATGTTGGCTTGACAACGCCTCACTCAACTGGAGGCCAGTTTTATCAACACCCCTACTCTGCAGACAAAACAAACTGTTCCTAACAATCTCAACACTGTTCCCAAGTAGCCCCACTCACATACAACACAACACCACCCTCCTCCTCTCAGCTTGGAATATTCCCAAGACCATGTGGCTGAATTGGTTTTTGGGAAGTGCTATAGGAACATTAAAGATGTGTTTTCAATTCTCCCTTGGGTCATATTGTTTGTGTTAAATGTGAGAGGCTTTGGCTAAAAGCATGTGCCAAATGACAGCATTATTTAGATAGATTCCAAATGAGGAGAGAAAGAGCTGACCCCCAAATAGTCAGATTGATGTACCTTTACAAGTTCTCAAGTTCAATTACAGAAACAGTTGGTCTCTTTACAGTGAGTTGGACAACATACACTTTAAATGCCCATACTTTGGATAGATGTACATGTTTAGGATGCTGTGTTTCAATGTTGAGCCCAAGGCATGTCGCTGATATGTACCAGCCTTGATACTGATTGACCACATCAATACAGAGAGAGAATAAAAGGCACATCATCTGTTTTTCCACTAATTTCCATAGTTCCATGGTTCCATAGTTCTTGCCTTGGCTTCTCTTCCCAGCAGTGCCAGATGTTTGGGAGGGGGATGGTTTGCCCAAGTCAAGACCCAGAGGTTTTTTAGACTTGGAGCTCTTATTCCACACCTGTAGTAGTAGGCCTGTATGGCAAACTCTTTATTTGCTCTGCGGCTGGCTCCCCCGGCTCCCGCTGAGCTATGGCTACCACCGAATCTTAGAAACAAACAAGCTAGAGAGAGGCCTGGTTTGGCAGTTCCTCTCAGCGAGCTGAAGCCAAAACAATTTGGGAGGAGGAAGACGACTTATTATTATCACGACAATGCTATTACCTTCCCATTCACCTCAGTAACAGGGTGAATAAACCTGCCTAACTCATAACCATCTAAATCTATGTCATTAGGTGAAGGGCACACAGAACAGGCAGTAGCCACTGGGACATTGGATCATGAGCAGTATGATAGAGTCTTGTTATGGCTGTTTTCTAGGCCTACCTTGGCAAGTCCTCTCATTGGTCAGCAGCTTGTAGCCCTTCTTGCAGCTGCACTCGAAGCTGCCCACTGTGTTCCGACACACGTGGTCACATCCCCCGTTGTTCAGGCGGCACTCGTCAATGTCTGAGGACAGAAAACACATACAGTAGAGAACTCACTTCAACGCACAGACAGGAAGAGAGAGAAAGAACAAGAGAAAGTGCAGGAGAGAGAGAGAGAGAGAGAGAGAGAGAGAGAGAGAGAGAGAGAGAGAGAGAGAGAGAGAGAGAGAGAGAGAGAGAGAGAGAGAGAGAGAGAGAGAGAGAGAGAGAGAGAGATGGCAAGGATGTGGTGTACGTTTGAGGGCTGAAATATGTATGTGTGATGGATGACTCTGGGGCCTAGCAGTCGAGAGCAGTCAGGGTGTTAAGTAGAGGATGATGATCCACATGGCTGACTGGAGATCCATCCCAGAGAGAGAAGAGAGAGATGCACAGGGAAAGTGCACTAAGGATTTCTCCTTAGATCTGGGATGGGTATGATCTGGGTCTGTATGTGGTTAGAATAGATCACAGCCCTTACAGAGACAGCCAGGGGAGAACTATGTCTCAGCACAGACCGACCACAGCTCGACCATTCTTTTCATCGTCAATAACAAATCAATACATCATATGGCTCACCCGGGCTTTGATCGGGACTTGGCCAAGCAGCTTCGATCAGATTTACTCTGAATCATCATTGTAAATGAGGCATCCGTCTCTTGAGGGAGAGTTCAGTACATCATCTGGTTAAAATAAATGCATCAGAAATTGAATAAAATAATAATACTCTCCTGTCTCTCTCTTTGTCTCTCCCCCCTGAGAGGTCCCTTGCCCGCAGCGGGCCTCTGTTTTCTCTTGCCAGTGCTGTCTGAGGTTGTTTTCCTTTTCTTTCCTCTCAAACCAAACTAATAAACCCAATGTACTTTTATCAGAGTTGTTAGCGTAAAGTTATGAGCACTGAAGGGGAAGCAGACTCATATTCTAGGCTTTTTGGCAGCAGTCTTGAGTTTCTCCACCGAGCTCTTCTCTCTCTCTCTCTCTCTCTCTCTCTCTCTCTCTCCTCGCTCTGTCTCTTTGCTATTATCTCCCTGAAATGTACTCCTAATCTAAACCGTTCTTACTCCCATGCTCTTGTTTGTATAAATTAAGAACAGCTTTTGATAAATTGTGAGGATATCAAGCTATTTGTGTTTGACAGCAGCAACAGCATATGGGTACCTTGACAAACGGATTTGCTGCCAAAGCAGTACCCAGAACAGCAGGGTCATTCGACTATATACAGTGTTGAAGTGTTGGCATCATTAGACCTCAACTCTCCACTCCATCCCAATGTGAGAGTTGTGACAGAGGCAGAGGCAGCCGATGAGACAGAGGGGATGAGGCAGAGCAGGGTGGCAAGGCGAGGTCAGTCGCCACTGGGGAACCAGACAGCAGCAGTCCTACACGCCTCAACGAGCCCACAATGCATCTCTGATTAGAGTGTCAGGTCCCTGCTCTCCATGGCCACCGTGTGTGTGTGTGTGGGTGGACACAATGTGTATGGAGGGCTGTGGGGGCTGGAGGGAGGCCAGTAAAAGCTTAGGAACCAGCAAGATAGATCAAAGGGAAAATATAGAAAGAATCAGTGGATAGTTTAGGAAGGAAAATAATGATTGACAGGTTTAACTGGTACTGTAACATTGTGGAGCTTGGGTGACTGACAGAATAATACGGTTTAGAACATGAAGGACAAAGTGTGGGTTAAGTCTAGTGAGTAGTGATAACACATTGTATGTGACTGACAGTGTGAGAGGTTGGGAGACTGTATGATTGACAATGTGAAAGGGGTGGAGATCATGTAATTGACAGGTGGATAGTTGCTGTTTGAGAGGATGAGAGGTGAGGGAGGGAGACTGGCTGTGTGTGTTAGGTTACCTTTGCAGGTCTTGCGGTCTGGCTGGAGAGTGAAGCCTACAGGACAGCTGCAGCGGACTCCTGTCACCGCGTCATGACACGTGCTGTCACAGCCACCGTTGTTCACTGCACACGTCTCTGCAGAGAGAAACACACATGCAGTACATCACAGTTAGACACACACACTGGGATCTATAGGTGGTGGAACTGGTCCCAAAATCGGTTGCTTTTCCATTATCATTTAAAAAAGATGTCTATTATACAGTGCAGTTCCAAAGAGGATAAGAAAAAGACAGAGAAGAGACAGGAAAGTGCTTCAGTAGTTTGCTCCTGTGTGGAACAATGGAAGTGAACAAGAGAGCACAGTTAGGTAATTCAACACCTGATACTATGGATGATAGAGGATCAGAGTACTAAGAACATAGTGCCATGACATAAATGAATGAGTGTGTGCACACGTGGATGTTTGGCTGCTCTTCGGACAAGGTGAGTTAAAACACCCCCACCCCCATTACTCCCCCAACATCCTCATAGGACATCAACCAACTCCTATCATGAGGACAGCAGCTCTTCCTCCAGACAGCTGCGGTCAAAATCATTTTCTTTACCCTGGCTTTGACAAGAGCTTCCAGGCATTTTGGGGATAAAAAAGCAATTTCACCAGGCCAGTCAGCGTGATTGATTTGAAGAATGGAGGTTATTTAGTCAGGGAAGGGAGGGCACCCGGCTGCCTGGCAGTGCCTCATCTCTAGACACATTAGAGATTAGGCACTGCCACACATTTCACAGAGAAGACTGACTTTTAACAAAAGGCAGAAGAGAAGAAATGTGTTCCCACTTTAAAGAGCTTGGTGTCCGTCTGTGGCCTGTAGCATCGCCAATAGCTTCAAACACTCTGGAAAAATAACACCATTAAAAAACAAAACCTGATCTACTCTGGGAAATCACGATACCTTGCTACAAGGGCATCTGGTCACTCTCAGAGAAGCACATAGCATCACTTTTCCTCTAATAAGCTGAGGGATACCAGTCGGCAGTTATTTCACAAACTAGGTCTATTAAATACCCAAGAGCCTATCTCATAAAGTGCACCAGAACAGCTGGCCTGGCTGTGGGCTTCACCACAGACTGCTGAGAGGGTTGAGACTGGTATGGAGAGGGCTTCTCACACGTGGCAACACAGAGGAAGCACAGCTGCCCCAGTCTCCACAGAGAATAACTGGATCTCTGTGAGGAATACCTAAGCTAACATGAAACTGCCATGATGGGGCAGGCCAAACCCTCTTGATACACATCAACTCTACTGCAAGTCATAGATCATGGAATGCTATTTAGGTGGGAGAAAGTGTTTAAGCGTTTATTGCTTGTTTCACATCTGGTGACAGTGGCATCATGGCGACACTGTGACAGAGACCCCAGGCAGTTTGGTGCTGATATGGGCGTGGGGCTGGCTCTGGCTGTAACTTAAAGGCCATGACTCAGCCATCCTGTGGAAGTCCATGGGCGCTGTGCTGGGGTAGAGAGAGAGAGCATTCCTAGTGAACCACGGTGGTGCTGTGCGGGGGAGAGTGGCACAGCCAGTGTGTTTGTCCAAATTGCACACTGACTGAGAGTTGGCAGACAGGGTGATGCAGCACTGTCACGACATGCCTCCAAAACGCTTAGAGAGGCAGTATCACACCAAACAGTAATGATCATAAGGGTAGAGAAATATTTATGAAGAGGGAGACACACTCTGGTATGTGTGTGGGTTGTGTTTTCTGAATGCAGGATGCAGACCAGCCACGTCCACAGTCAGTGTATTGGGTTATATGGACAGACTTTTGTAAGTATTCACAATATGAAGGCTCTGATATGTACAGTGTTTATTTTTATCAGTTCCATATGTTGATGTAATGTACAGTGCACCTCTCTCCCTGAAGCAATAACAACGTTTTGTCATTCGACTGCTATATTACACCTACGTGGTGAAAAGCTTTGGTTGCTTTCCAAGGGGCGACATACCTCTTGCTGGCTGACAATAACATACATTTGAGTTTGGGATGACATAGGCAACAAGTCCAAAGTGGCTGTTACCACCAATTGGATAGTTGAACCAAAGATTTTATAGAAATCATCATTGAGTTATATATGGTTTATTTGAACAACGACAAAGAAACACAGACACACACACACATACTCCTCAAAATCCAAGCCTCTGAGTTCACCTAGCAGCAGACATGCAGTTAGAATTGGGTTATTCAGAAAATAGTACACAAAAAGGTTATTTCAGACAGAAGAAAAATTATGTAGTGAATGCTTTTTCAATAAACATAAAATAAAAGAAATAGGATAATAACAACCCCTGAAAATGGTCTGCAAATTTCCTTTACCGCTGTAGCTTTGAAAGCAACCCCAAGAGCGAGCTTTTGTCAGGCTTGGCTGTATGGATTTCTGGGCTCATTAAGCAATGCTCTTTGAGCTCAGTTTGAGCTGACTGAAACCTCAGCAGAAAGCATGAGCCATGGTAACAACTCACTCACAATTATCTATTTTCCCTCTCTCTCTCTCTCTCTCGCGCTCTCTCTCTCTCTCTCTCTCTCTCTCTCTCTCTCTCTCTCTCTCTCTCTCCCTCTCTCTCGCGCTCTCTCTCTCTCTCTCTCTCTCTCTCTCTCTCTCTCTCTCTCTCTCTCTCTCTCTCTCTCTCTCTCTCTCTCTCTCTCTCTCTCTCTCTCTCTCTCTCTCTCTCGCTCTCTCTCTCTCTCTCGCTCTCTCTCTCTCTCTCTCTCTCTCTCATAATTTATACAGCAACACATAATATTGAGCTCGATAGAGAGAGTGACTTTTGTATACTCTGCACCTCCTCTTAAATGTTAAGAGTAATCTTGAGAAACATCAAACCCGTACTGTACATTTCTCCAAGTGGAAGTATACATTCCACTCTACGTGAAACTTTAGAACAGAGAGGTATTCTATGTTCAGTCTATTGTGTGGCTGAGTGTCAAGTCATGGACGTGGCTCTGGCCCCCTTCCAAGCACTAATACTCTGTGATAGCGTTCCAAAACCGGCCACGGATAGGTGCTCGTCACAGCACAGGGCTTAATTCTCTTCATAGCAGCTGTATCAAAACACAAATAAACCTCAGGGCCCTTGGCTTGGCCTGTTTCTAAAGAGCCATCACAGTAATTGGAAGAGAGAGGTTGAGGACTTTGAGTCAGGCCATTCACTTAGCCTAGCTTTCACCAGTACATCTACATACAGCTATCAAAGGAGGCATAGAACGTTTATGTGTCAGACAGAACAGATTGGCCAGGGATTAACTCTAGGTAGGGAAGGAAGTCTGTTCTAAAGCCTCAATATTGTAGCATTCAGTACATGCCATATATCTCTTATCTGTCTTTAATTTTTATCATATTGTTTTGTGCTTGTAAGTTGAAGGCTTCTTTTCCTAACAGCAGCTGTGTTTTGAAAAGGCGAGGTTTGACATGGGCAGCAACCATTGTTATTGAAAGGGCATTCACAGAAGGAAGAGGAAGGTGGAGAGGTGTCAAAGGTCAGGGGTCAGAGAGGGATGATGCCCCTTTGGGAGGGGTGCAATGTGTGTTAGGTTAGTTAGTTTCCCCCGGGTCCTTTCGGCCTACACCCCACACCCACATGGAAGGACAGAGGGGCGCAGTCAGGAGGAGTCAGGGGGTCAGTGGAGCCCCCCAGAGAGGAGCCAGAGGAACAGAGATATTTACCATTGGGGAACAGCTGTGGGGCTGCCTGGTTCTGGACACTCCTCTCCCCTGCACACACATACACATACATTGCAAAAATACTGCTTTAGTGCTTCATTTAGAAACATGGGCCGAACATCTGTGATGTCATCATGAGAATAATCCTGTATGTATATAATACTGTACATTAGTGGTGTACTGTTCAATGCAATTGCCCCCATTTCTGGGCTGGTTCACTAAGCATATTCATGAAACACATAAGTCATCCATCTCTACTAGATGTAACACTCAAAATCAATGCCCAGAGGAGTTGCAGAAAACCATTGATTTGTCACAAGGGCAAAACTATTGATAATAATTGTACTATTGATAATGAATGGACGGCTGGCCAGACAATGTTGTGTACATTCTAAATCTAAACAGAAAATGGCTATGATAGATAACTCGCTAGAACAAGAGGGTCACCTCTAATGACAAAGGCAAACAAAGGCAGAAACCCACACCATGCAATCATGCACATACAAGAGCCACACGTTCAAGAGGAGGCAGACTTGAGGTAAAGCCAAGTTAGTGCAAACTCTGCAAGCCATTATAGCAAGAGTCAGATAGTTAGTGGTTTGTAAGAGAAGACAGGTCAGAGACAAACAGATTCACCCTCATGCTTTGCTGCCAGGCATTCAGGGTTAAAAAGAAGAAGTTGTGACGTCTCACAGCATGGTGCTACTGTTGTGTAATGTTGTGTGACACTCTACTCTCCTCAACATGCTTAGAACATGTATTCCTCTGATGTCATTCAGGTGAATGAGGGATTATACATTTCCATGTCACTCTCTGTTTTCATAGAAACGCATGAGAACCATTGAGGATTTTATACCTCAGCGAGGAGACCGCACACACAGCATGCACTGTTTACATCCACTGTTGCCATAGATATACCAACATGACTGGGTGATTCCATGCCAGCATAGCCCGAAAATATTTTGGGTATCTCAGATTGTTCTGGCAATTCTCACATATAAACTTAATTGGGAGGAAGGATGTTTGACATGCTTTTTACATTTGAATCATTTGTAATCATTGTATCTCAATGAAGTTACTATGTGAGAATTGCCAGAACAATCTGAGATACCAAAAATATTTTCGGCATACGCTGGCGTAGAATCGTTCAACTCCATCCTAACATGCCCCATCCAACAACCATGCTTCTAGGCAGAAAGACAGACCGATGTCAAAAGTATTCCAACACACAACTACCATAAGAATGAATATACAGTATGGACCACCCGTTAGCATATACACTACCAGTCAAAAGTTTTAGAACACCTACTCATTCAAGGGTTTTTCTTTAATTTTACTATTTTCTACATTGTAGAATAATAGTGAAGACATCAAAACTATGAAATAACACATATGGAATCATGTAGTAACCAAAAAAGTGTTAAACAAATGAAAATATATTTTATATTTGAGATTCTTCAAATAGCCACCCTTTGCCTTGATGACAGCTTTGCACACTCTTGGCATTCTCTCAACCTGCTTCACCTGGAATGCTTTTCCAACAGTCTTGAAAGAGTTCCCACATATGCTGAGCACTTGTTGGCTGCTTTTTCTTCACTCTGCGGTCCGACTCATCCCAAACCATCTCACGGGGGGCCAGTATGAAAAAAAAAATGTATGCACTCACTAACTGTAAGTCGCTCTGGATAAGAGTGTCAGCTAAATGACTAAAATGTAAATGTCAATGTAAATTTGGTTGAGGTCGGGGGATTGTGGAGGCCAAGTCATCTGATGCAGCACTCCATCACTCTCCTTCTTGGTAAAATAGCCCTTACACAGCCTGGAAGTGTGTTGGGTCATTGTCCTGTTGAAAAACAAATGATAGTCCCACTAAGCCCAAACCAGATGGGATGGCGTATCGCTGCAGAATGCTGTGGTAGCCATGCTGGTTAAGTGTGCCTTGAATTCTAAATAAATCACAGACAGTGTCACCAGCAAAGCACCCCCACACCATAACACCTCCTCCTCCATGCTTTACGGTGGGAAATACACATGCGGAGATCATCGGTTGGAACAAAAAATCTCAAATTTGGACTCCAGACCAGAGGACTAATTTCCACCGGTCTAATGTCCATTGCTCGTGTTTCTTGGCCCAAGCAAGTCTCTTCTTCTTATTGGTGTCCTTTAGTAGTGGTTTCTTTGCAGCAATTCGACCATGAAAGCCTGATTCACATAGTTTCCTCTGAACAGTTGATGTTGAGATGTGCCTGTTACTTGAACACTGTGAAGCATTTATTTGGGCTGCAATTTCTGAGGCTGGTAACTCTAATGAACTTATCCTCTGCAGCAGAGGTAACTCTGGGTCTTCCATTCTTGTGGCGGTCCTCATGAGAGCCAGTTTGATCATAGCGCTTGATGGTTTTTGCGACTGCACTTGAAGAAACTTTCAAAGTTCTTGAAATTTTCCGGATTGACTAACCTTCATGTCTTAAAGTAATGATGGACTGTCGTTTCTCTTTGCTTATTTGAGCTGTTCTTGTCATAATATGGACTTAGTCTTTTACCAAATAGGGCTATCTTCTGTATACGCCCCCTACCTTGTCACAACACAACTGATTGGCTCAAACGCATTAAGAAGGAAAGAAATTACACAAATGTACTTTTAAGAAGGCACACCTGTTAATTGAAATGCATTCCAGGTGACTACCTCATGAAGCTGGTTGAGATAATGCCAAGAGTGTGCAAAGCTGTCATCAAGGCAAAGGGTGGCTATTTGAAGAATCTCAAATATAAAATATATTTAGATTTGTTTAACACTTTTTTTGGTTACTACATGATTCCATATGTGTTATTTCATAGTTTTGATGTCTTCACTATTATTCTACAATGTAGAAAACAGTCAAAATAAAGAAAAACCCTTGAATGAGTAGGTGTTCTAAAACCTTTGACCGGTAGTGTATGTGTGTGCGCTTTTGTGCATGCATGCGATCGTGAATGTATGTCCATATACGTGTGTGTGCATGTGTGTGTATGTGTTTCTGTGTGTGTATGCAGAGGTGTAAAGTAATTAAGTAAAAATACTTTAAAGTACTACTTAAGTAGTTTTTGGGGGTATCTGTACTTTACTATTTATATTTTTTACAACTTTTACTTTTACTCCGCTACATTCCTAAAGAAAATAATGTACTTTTTACTCCATACATTTTCCCTGACACCCAGAAGTACTCATTACATTTTGAATTCTTAGCAGGACAGGAAAATGGTCCAATTCACACACATATCAAGAGAACCTCCCTGGTCATCCCTACTGCCTCTGATCTGGCGGACTCACTAAACACAAATACTTTGTTTGTAAATTATGTGTTGGAGTGTGCCCCTGGCTATCAGTAAATAAAGAAAACAAGAAAATTGTGCCGTCTGGTTTGCTTAATATAAGGAATTTGAAAGGATTTATACTTTTACTTTTGATACTTAAGTATATTTTAGCAATTACATTTACTTTTGATACATAAGTATATTTAAAACCAAATACTTTTAAACTTTTACTCAAATAGTATTTTACTGGGTGACTTTCACTTTTACTTGAGTCATTTTCTATTAAGGTATCTTTACTTTTACTCAAGTATTGTAATTGGGTACTTTTTCCACCACTGTGTGTATATGTGTGTGTGTGTGTGTGTGTGTGTGTGTGTGTGTGTGTATGGACGGCATAGTGTGACTAGTTCCTGAGCATGTCTGCATCTGCCTGCTATTTGGAGATGTTTATGATTTGCTGTACTAACAGCTTGAATACTTCCACATGATGGCTGCTCCTTTCTGTTTTGTTAAGTTTCTTGCTTTACAGAAACGTACTGTATGTGCAAACACACTGGAGACCAGTCCAAGAGGGAAGTTTACAGTGTGTTAATTCAACTTTAATGGAAGATTTGGTAAACTGATGAGTTTCCCTTATAGTAAATCAGATCATACATCACTTACTGAGTGTGTGTGTGTGTGTGTGCTTATTTGCGTGTCTGTGACGGGAATAAGTAAGCCATATGTTTAGATATATTGCACCATGCTAATTTGATATGTCTGTTTTTCCCCATATAGGGGAGCTCTACTGATACATACACTACCGTTCAAAAGTTTGGGGCCACTTAGAAATGTCCTTGTTTTCCATGAAAACATACATTAAATGAATTTGAACAGGAAATATAGAAAAATGCATAGGAAATGTAGTCATTGACAAGGTTAGAAATAATGATTTTTTTAATTGAAATAATAATTGTGTCCTTCAAACTTTGCTTTCGTCAAAGAATCCTCAATTTGTAGCAATTACAGCCTTGCAGACCTTTGGCATTCTAGCTGTCAATTTGTTGAGGTAATCTGAAGAGATTTCACCCCATGCTTCCTGAAGCACCTCCCACAAGTTGGATTGGCTTGATGGGCACTTCTTTCGTACCATACAGTCAAGCGTGGTCCTCTGTAGCTCAATTGGTAGAGCATGGCGCTTGTAATGCCAGGGTAGTGGGTTCGATCCCCGGGACCACCCATACGTAAAAATGTATGCACACATGACTGTAAGTCGCTTTGGATAAAAGTGTCTGCTAAATGGCATATTATTATTATTATTATTATAAGCTGCCCCCACAACAGCTCAATAGGGTTGAGATGACTGTGCTGGGCACTCCATTATAGACAGAATACCAGCTGACTGCTTCTTCCCTAAATAGTTATTGCATAGTTTGGAGCTGTGCTTTGGGTCATTGTCCTGTTGTAGGAGGAAATTGGCTCCAATCAAGCGCCGTCCACAGGGTATGGCATGGCGTTGCAAAATGGAGTGATAGCCTTCCTTCTTCAAGATCCCTTTTACCCTGTACAAATCTCCCACTTTACCATCACCAAAGCACCCCCAGACCATCACATTGCCTCCACCATGCTTGACAGATGGCATCAAGCACTCCTCCAGCATCTTTTCGTTTGGTCTGCGTCTCACAAATGTTCTTCTTTGTGATTTGAACACCTCAAACTTCGATTCGTCTGTCCATAACACTTTTTTCCAATCTTCCTCTGTCCAATGTCTGTGTTCTTTTGCCCATCTTAATCTTTTATTTTTATTGGCCAGTCTGAGATATGGCTTTTTCTTTGCAACTCTGCCTAGAAGGTCAGCATCCCGGAGTCGCCTCTTCACTGTTGACGTTGAGGCTGGTGTTTTGCAGGTACTATTTAATGAAGCTGCCAGTTGAGGACCTGTGAGGCATCTGTTTCTCAAACTAGACACTCTAATGTATTTGTCCTCTTGCTCAGTTGTGCACCGGGGCCTCCCACTCCTCTTTCTATTCTGGTTAGAGACAGTTTGCGCTGTTCTGTGAAGGGAGTAATACACAGCGTTGTACGAGATCTTCAGTTTCTTGGCAATTTCTCGCATGGAATAGCCTTCATTTCTCAGAACAAGAATAGACTGACGAGTTTCAGAAGAAAGTTATTTGTTTCTGGCCATTTTGATCCTGTAATTGAACCCACAATTGCTGATGCTCCAGATACTCAACTAGTCTCAAGGCCAGTTTTATTGCTTCTTTAATCAGCACAACAGTTTTCAGCTGTGCTAACATAATTGCAAAATGGTTTTCTAATGATCAATTAGCCTTTTAAAATAATAAACTTGGATTAGCAAACACAACGTGCCATTGGAACACAGGACTGATGGTTGCTGATAATGGGCCTCTGTACACCTATGTAGATATTCCATAAAAAATCAGCCGTTTCCAGCTACAATAGCCATTTACAACATTAACAATGTCTACACTGTATTTCTGATCAATTTGATGTTATTTTAATGGACAAAGAAATTGCTTTTTTCTTTCGAAAACAAGGACATTTCTAAGTGACCCCAACTTTTGAGCGGTAGTGTACATTTACAGCATGTAGAAGTAAATGTGTTGAGACTTGCACCATAAACTCTAAACCCCAAACAAAAGTGACTGATAGGAAAGATGAAAGGCAAACTGTTTCAAATAAAAGAAGGCTATGCATTGCCCATTGAATATTGACTGAGTTTGGGTGGAGAGACTTGAGACAACTGTCACGATCGTCTGAGGAAGCGGACCAATACGCAGCGCGTTGAGTGAACATGATGACTTTATTTAATCAAAGCAACCACGAAAACAAATAAACGAATGACGATAGTGAAGTCCACAGTGACAAATGACTGTACATGGAACAAAAACCCACAAACACACAGTGAAACCACAACAGTTTAAATATGGCTCCCAATCAGAGATAACGAGCCGACAGCTGACACTCGTTACCTCCGATTGGGAGTCATATGACTAATCACCAAACATAGAAATGAACAACTAGAAACCAACATAGAAATACACCCAAAAGAAAATGAACAACCCTGGCTCAATAATCAAAGTCCATGGAGCCAGAGTGTCACAGTACCCCCCCCTAAAGGTGCGAACTCCGGGCGCACCAGCATACAGTCTAGGGGAGGGTCTGGGTGGGCGTCTGTCCATGGTGGCGGCTCTGGCACTGGTCGTGGTCCCCACCCCACCATAGTCACTACCCGCTTACGTAGCCTCCTCCAAATGACCACCCCCAACTAAACCCCACAGGATTAAGGGACAGCACTGGACTAAGAGGCATCACCGGACTCAGGGGCAGCACCGGACTAAGGGGCAGCACCGGGCTAAGGGGCAGCACCGGGCTAAGGGGCAGCACCGGACTAAGGGGCAGCACCGGACTGAATGGCGGATCCTGGCTGGCTGGCTCTGGCGGATCCTGGCTGGACGGCTCTGGCGGATCCTTGCTGGACGGCTCTGGCCGGATCCTGGCTGGACGGCTCTGGCGGATCCTGGCTGGACGGCTCATGGCTGGCTGACGGATCTGGCTGCTCATGGCTGGCTGACGGATCTGGCTGCTCATGGCTGGCTGACGGACCTGGCTGCTCATGGCTGGCTGACGGATCTGGCTGCTCATGGCTGGCTGACGGATCTGGCTGATCCTGTCTGGCGGAAGGCTCTGGCTGATCCTGTCTGGCGGAAGGCTCTGGCTGATCCTGTCTGGCGGAAGGCTCTGGCTGATCCTGTCTGGCGGAAGGCTCTGGCTGATCCTGTCTGGCCGAAGGCTCTGGCTGATCCTGTCTGGCGGAAGGCTCTAGCGGCTCCTGTCTGGCGGAAGGCTCTAGCGGCTCCGGTCTGGCGGACGGCTCTGAAGGCTCATGGCAGACGGGCGGCTTTGCAGGTTCAGTACAGACGGGCGGCTTTAGCGCCCGTTGGGCAGACGGGCAGTTCAAGCGCCGTTGGGCAGACGGGCAGTTCAGGCGCCCGTTGGGCAGACGGGCAGTCCAGGCGCCGTTGGGCAGACGGGCAGTTCAGGCGCCCGTTGGGCAGACGGGCAGTTCAGGCGCCGTTGGGCAGACGGGCAGTTCAGGCGCCGTTGGGCAGACGGGCAGTTCAGGCGCCGTTGGGCAGACGGCAGACTCTGGCCGTCTGAGGCGCACCTTAGGCCTGGCGCGTAGTGCCGGAACTGGAGGTACCGGGCTGAGGACACGCATCTCAGGGCTAGTGCGGGGAGAAGGAACAGGCCGGACCGGGCTGGCGACGCACACCGTAGACTTGGTGCGGGTGGCAGGAACAGGCCGGGCAGGGCTGTCGACGCACACCGTATCCTTGGTGCGTGGAGCAGGAACAGGCCGGGCAGGGGCTGTCGACGCACACCGTATCCTCTGTGCGTGGAGCAGGAACAGGCCGGGCTGGGCTGGCGACGCACACCGTAGGTTCTGTGCGTGGAGCAGGAACAGGCCGGGCTGGGCTGGCGACGCACACCGTAGGTTCTGTGCGTGGAGCAGGAACAGGCCGGGCTGGGCTGGCGACGCACACCGTGGGCTTGGTGCGTGGAGCAGGAACAGGCCGGGCAGGGCTGTCGACGCACACCGTATCCTTGGTGCGTGGAGCAGGAACAGGCCGGGCAGGGCTGTCGACGCACACCGTATCCTTGGTGCGTGGAGCAGGAACAGGCCGGGCTGGGCTGGCGACGCACACCGTAGGTTCTGTGCGTGGAGCAGGAACAGGCCGGGCTGGGCTGGCGACGCACACCGTAGGTTCTGTGCGTGGAGCAGGAACAGGCCGGGCTGGGCTGGCGACGCACACCGTGGGCTTGGTGCGTGGAGCAGGAACAGGCCGGGCAGGGCTGTCGACGCACACCGTATCCTTGGTGCGTGGAGCAGGAACAGGCCGGGCCGGGCTGGCGACGCACACCGTAGGTTCTGTGCGTGGAGCAGGAACAGGCCGGGCTGGGCTGGCGACGCACACCGTGGGCTTGGTGCGTGGAGCAGGAACAGGCCGGGCAGGGCTGTCGACGCACACCGTATCCTTGGTGCGTGGAGCAGGAACAGGCCGGGCAGGGCTGTCGACGCACACCGTATCCCTGGTGCGTGGAGCAGGAACAGGCCGGGCTGGGCTGGCGACGCACACCGTAGGTTCTGTGCGTGGAGCAGGAACAGGCCGGGCTGGGCTGGCGACGCACACCATGGGCTTGATGCGTGGAGTAGGAACAGGCCGGTCCGTATTGGGAACACACACCACTGGCTTTAACTGGGGATCAGGAACGGGCCGGACCGGACTGGTAACACACATCAGTCTCTCACGCCGTGCCGCAACAACTTCCCTTCCTCTACTCGCCAATGGCTCCCGTAATCCGATAGCCTTCTCTCCACGTCTCCCTGTAGCAGCCTCCTGCTGCCCAGCCGCCCAAGCCATGTGCCCCCCCAAAAAAACTTTTTGGGGTTGCCTCTCGTCCTTCCAACGATGATGGCCCTGCTGACGCCGTTGCTCCTCTCTCGCCAGGGCCTTGATCTTCCCCCAAGGTCCCTTGCCCCCGAGCATGTCCTCCCAGGACCACGATTTGCCCACCTGGGCCATCGCCAGCCTCTCAATCTCCTTACCAGGCGCCTCCTCCCATGTCCAGTCTCTTTGCTCCTGGACACGCTGCTTGGTCCTTTTATGGTGGGTTTTTCTGTCACGATCGTCTGAGGAAGCGGACCAATACGCAGCGCGTTGAGTGAACATGATGACTTTATTTAATCAAAGCAACCACGAAAACAAATAAACGAATGACGATAGTGAAGTCCACAGTGACAAATGACTGTACATGGAACAAAAACCCACAAACACACAGTGAAACCACAACAGTTTAAATATGGCTCCCAATCAGAGATAACGAGCCGACAGCTGACACTCGTTACCTCCGATTGGGAGTCATATGACTAATCACCAAACATAGAAATGAACAACTAGAAACCAACATAGAAATACACCCAAAAGAAAATGAACAACCCTGGCTCAATAATCAAAGTCCATGGAGCCAGAGTGTCACAACAACAGAATGAATGAAGACGTGGCACGATGAGCAAAAAAAACCTAAAAAACAACTACGAAATCAATAGCCCACTAAAGAAATACACACCGTAGGACTACTATGGTCAACAATGGTTTAGTTGGTCCTGTTCCAGTGTCATTCATGGGACTGAGAGCATTGAAGTGGTAGTCCCGGTTCAATTAAACTACTGTAGTTTAGTATATTGGGGCTATATGAACAGAATACTCTAGCTTACATAAAGGTTGCTTTGGTTGTTTTTCAGCTTTGAATCATCCTACATTACTGCTATAAAAAAAATTCTCTCCCATCCTTATTTGGTCACATTTTCACTGAGGAAATTCATTTTCACTGGGAGTCTCCATCTCCCAATCTGTCCTGTCTGGCTGTCTTTAGTAATGTTAGTGCCTGGCTGAAGCAGTCCCAATCATCCTGTCAGTCAGCCCGTTGTCAGGGGCTCGTTTGGTGGTTTGTTTATTTTATTGTGGTTTTATTAACTAATAGCGCCTCTCGGAGAGATGGAGCGCACCAGCACCAAACCGCAGAGTGGGCTGCTACCACAACTCCCCGTCCCCCTTGTCTCCCCCCACTGCAATCCACCGTACCCCCAGAGCCTGTGGAGGGAAACCCAAGACTCTAACTGCCTGAGCGCTCCCTAATCTGTCACGTCAGGCGCAGTTCTCTTCATCTTGGTAATGGTGGCTCAGACATTGAATTTGGCCACAGCAGACTTTGTGGCGTCCTGGCAGCCTCGCTAGAGTACGGTGGTAATGATAGGGTGGTTGACCAGGCCTTGACATGGGCCTGGATCTCATCAGCACCATGGTGGAGAGGGGGGGACTAGACACACTGAGCCAACCAGACAACCAGCCACTGAAACCAGCCAACCAGACAACCAAAACAGCTGACCAGCCACCGACACCAGCCAACCAGCCGCCCAAACCAATCAACCAGCCACCGAAACCAGCCAACCAGCCTACACACAGCCTCAATTCACTTACAAAACGCCAAGAGGTGAACTACAAATATACTATATATCCACCTGACAGAAAACACCAGTCAGTCTGGTTCAACGTGTCTCTTTCCATGGGTCATTCTACACAGCCTCTATTTAATTACTTAATGTCAACCGAAGCAAACAACATTTACAAATGTCAATGAAGGTTTAGATTGGGTTTGATTAGGTATACTTTTAGTGTAACATAATTGAGGAGTTGACCAAAGGCCTAAGAGAGTAGAGGAGCTGCATCTGGCTACATGGGGTGGTGAAGCAGAAGCAGAGGAAGCACAGTGTCCAGCAAAGCAGGGAGAGAGGAAAGACCAAAGCAAATGTAGCCAGAGAGAGAGAGAGAGAGAGAGAGAGAGAGAGAGAGAGAGAGAGAGAGAGAGAGAGAGAGAGAGAGAGAGAGAGAGAGAGAGAGAGAGAGAGAGAGAGAGAGAGAGAGAGGGTCACAGCTGTAGACTGCAGCAGTAGCAGCAGAGAGAGGCACAGCTTTTGTCTTTGTGTGTAATAGCTGAAGCAGCAGAAGGCGACTTGGAGATGCAGATGCCTCTGGAACTACCTGGTAATATGTGAGTAAGGTTGTGGATATGATTGATACAGTACATGTAATATTCTATCTCAGAGCACATCCTTCATTTAGTTATCCCCCACAACCCGTCAAATGTGTGCTGACTCACCTACACATGTCTTTCCATCAGTGTGCAGGGCAAACTTCATGTGACACGCACATCTGGGGCCGTGGTCCGTCTCCTCACAGATGTGCTGGCAACCCCCGTTGCCGTAGTTACAGGTCACTGCCAAGGAGCACACAGTTAGAGCAGTAGGAACATGCTGCACAGTCGTCCGTGTGCTGTGACACCATCACCCTCTCAACCTCAGTATGATGGAGACGTTTAGGCAGTCCTCCCATTTACACCTTGGTGTGAAGGATCTCACACCCCTAAACCATCACCTACTTAGTGGAATGGAGCAGAACTGCCGAGTTCAGGGTTTTATTCTCACTTGAAAACACTACTGTAGTTCCACATTGGAATGAGAGTACCGCTTCTTTAGTGTGTGTGTTTGTGTGTTTATGTGTGTGTGTGTGTGTGTGTGTGCACATGCGTGAGTCTGTTTGTGGTGTGTTGATTGTGTCGACATTAGCATTCTAAATACACCTGCGATGTCAGACTGCCAAAGGGTGAGAGCCAAGGCTTCATCCTCCATCCTGATGTCTGCATTCCACTACCCCCGCACCTTTTGCCCTTTTCCTGGGCTGTCACATATTTATTTTTTTATAACACTTCTCCAATCCTTATCCAAACACAGGCAAATCCCCCATCAGCCCCGGCCCCAGCCCTGACAGGATGAGCCCTGTTGGAAGGCAACAGGAAGCATGTGCTGTCCATCACAATGGCTCTGTCTCACAGAAACCTGCTGACCGCTCCCTTAGTTACTCTATTTGTGTCGATTATCAGACGCTATAAATCATTTGGTGTGATAAACTGGCAGTTTCATTTGGAAATAACTGATGTAAAATGTTTGTTTCTGGCACTGTTTTAAAAATCTGTTGGATGCATCTATTGGAAGGTATTTGTAGAATGAGCTGAATGATCTGCTCCACCTTCCATGATAATAAGTGGTTTATATGGAGCAATACTATAATGACTCTACATCATGTGTAGAGAGGAGCAGGGGGCCCACTTACATTTGCAGTCCCTCATGTTCCTGGTGAGCTGGAAGCCAGGTCTGCACTCGCAGGCAATGCCTCCCTTTGGTGTCTCCCGGCAGATGTGAGCACAGCCATGGTTCTTATCCATGCAGGTGGGGCCCTCTTTGGTGCCCTCTGATCGCACTGCAGAGAGAAAACAGAGAGGGAGAAGTGAGTTAGAGGTGACCTGATAGATTTACACTATGTGCTACTAACTACTCCTTGTCCAGATCCCACGCCTCCATCAGAGGAGGCTGGTGGGAGGAGCTATAGGAGGACCGGCTCATTGTAATAGTTGGAATGGAAGAAATGGAACGGAATCAAACATGTGGTTTCCATATGTTTGATGTGTTCGATACCGTTCCATTGATTCCATTCCAGTCATTACAATGAGCCCATCCTCCTATAGCTCCTCCCACCAGCCTCCTCCTGCACACGCATACACACACACACAGACTCCCTAACCCTGTCTACTCCTGGTGACTGACATCCACAATTGCCCCTGTTCCAAATTTCCAGTGTTGATGATAGCCTGTTAGAACACACTGCATTGTGCCAGGCTATAAAAACTAGCCCGCCTAGAGAAAGGATGTAACTCCCACCAGGAGTTGATCCTGCAGTCATGTAAGCTTAATTGAGGTAATCCCTAACTGAAAAGAGGACACAAAGGAGACATTTCAACTTTCAGCCAAATTCTTCAAACTCCGAGGCGTGAGGGGAGAGGCCTAAAAACACAGCCTATTTCCAGAGGTTTACTACACTCTAACCTCAATGCTTTGGTTCAGTTCAAATGGGTCCGTTTACTGTGGATGCATGGATCCATTGTTTCTCCAAACACAACAAAGGGATGCTTTTGTTGGACTCCATTATATACAGCCATCTTACAATAGCTGAGTGTTTTAGCCATTCAAAGCTAAACTCAAAGTGCCATGCAGATACAGCATTTTGATCTCATGTATGTATGAAGGTCACTTGTACAACACCGTCCATGACTCAAGAGGGTTCCATCCCAGATCTCACTTGTGTTATAAATTATAACAGGAGTCAGTGGCACATCTGTTATGCTACTATGTATTATGGATGACACCTTTAGAGATCACAGGCAGAGATTTGACTCCATGCGATGTGAGACAGTGTCACTATTACAGCTGTAGTGACAAGCCCCAAACCCACTGTCTCATTAAAAACCAAACACATCTCTAATCCCCCACCCCTGTCCCTCCCTATTCCATATTTAGTGCACTACTTTTGACAAGGGCCCATTTGGGACAAAACCCAGGTCTCATTGGACCTGCTGACACTCAGAAGGATGTTTGGGTCTACACTTCAGCGCTGTATACTGTTCCAGTCACACACATTCATATTGTAAATCACCTTTTTTTGTCAGTGCATGCGCACATGACTGTAAGTACATCTCAGAATGCCCAAGGGCCAAAAGTCTTACAGGCCACCCATACAAAAATGTATGCACGCACTACTGTAAGTTGCTTTGGATAAAGATGTCTGCTAATTTGTATATGTTATTATTATATATTACATTCCATATGTACTGCAATGTACTGTACATGGACAATCATTCTACAGTTTTCATGTGCGTGCCCTGTGGACATACTGTATGATGTGATGATGAGAAAATTATATCATTGTAAATGTGCTGACGAACCATGGCAAAGAGACAAGAGCTGAGCCTAGTTTTATCCTTAATGCCTTATTTATATACTTTAACGCCTGCCTTCATAGCCTTCCATAATTACACCCTCTTGTTTTCCATGTGTTGTGCCAACAAACTGAACTGGCCCTTTTATTTAGTTTCACTTAGTTAGGCTGATGTCAGAGAGACAGTCCCTCTCTACTTTTTGTCTAGCTGATGTTGATGTGTTGCATTAGTGTTGTCCATCACCTAAAGTCTGTTAAGAGGTGTTACGTTGTCAGGCTTCAGCCTTTCTGTCAGGCTTCCCAGCTTTTGCTTTCCTGATCCGTAAAAAGGGGTGATGGCCCAGTCAGAAAGATGGTAGAGGCTGAGCAATCAGACACTGACTGCAAAAACAGACCGAGGACAGAGGGTCAACTCGGAACAAAAAACCCATTCCACCACCACAGCCGTTGAGACACATTAAGTACAGGGACGATGACTGGAGTCCACTGACCATATAACAACACACCCTCTTTAAGGTGCAGCAAACCTCAGGAGGTCAGGGCGGTGGGAAACTCAAGCAGAAGTTGGAATTCATTGCCAAACCCAACACACAGACAGACGGGAGGTGAACCCAACACACAGACAGACAGTGAACCCAACACACAGACAGACAGTGAACCCAACACACAGACAGACAGTGAACCCAACACACAGAAGAGAGGTGAACCCAACACACAGACAGAAGGGAGGTGAACCCAACACACAGACAGAAGGGAGGTGAACCCAACACACAGACAGAGAGGTCTGTGAAGACGGAGAGGGGTAGAGTTTAACACTTGGCAGCCCCTAAGAGACTCAAGATCACTTACCAGGGTCACAACATGCATCCCCAAAGTCCCCCCACTCTCTCCCCACCTATATGAGACCTATATGACACCCCTCTCCCCTAATACCGCAGACCAATCCATCAATAGCGGACCGGGCCAGAGCCAGAACCTGGGCCCTGTTCTCTCTGAGGACCTATAAAAGCCAAAGTGCTGACACAATGGTCCTTTTCTCCCTGGCCAAGCTATGGAACCACCCTCTGCAGTTCCCTTCAACTGGCTGCCAAATACCTACAGTTTTTATCATTACTACTACAGCTATTATAATTTATGCAGGGTCTCTTGTCGAGAAATGAAATATAAATAAATAATAGGGATGCAGAAAGAAAAATGGCCCATCGCAAAGTAGCTGGGAGAAGTGATGGAGGAAAATAAGGAACACCACCGGTCCACTGAAACAAGACCCATAAAACATAACTCTATATGTAGAAACCAATACAAATATCACAGGGCACTTTATAGACAGACCGCTGGATAAGCAATATGGGTTAAAGTCATGGAGCCAGAGGGGAACCTTCCAAATGGTTACCAGGGGTCAGACTAGACATTGGTTCTCACACTATTGAACACGGAGAACGATCATCGAAAACCACTGACTGCAGTGGTACAAAAAAGAACACCCGGCAATTAGCGCAAAGAACAGCAAGAGAAGGAGAGAGCTTTTCCCCAGAAGCGACGTAGCCACAGCAGCAGTATCCACCCAACCAGGTCGTGACCTGCACACCAGACACTCAGGAGAGGCTTGTAACTCAGGGACTACTGTACTGCAGTGCCACCGCAGCAGCCCAAAGCTAAACAATCTAGAACCAACCTCTCCCTCCCTGCTCCAGCTCTCGACACAACCGTGTTCAGGCTCAAGGCTAAGGCTTTTAAAGTGCAGTTTAACAAAGTAAAAGAAGCAAAACATTTATCAAGAAATGTTCACCCGATATGGATAAAAATACCCTCAAATTAAAGCTGAAAGGCTGCACTTTAACCTCATAGTTATCATTTCATCCAAAGTGCTGGAGTACAGAGCCAAAACAACAACAAAATGTGTCACTGTCGCAATACCTCTGTAGCTCACTGTAGCGCTTCATTAAAACTATCAACTAAATGGAGAAATTTAGGAAATTGTTATTACAACCTGTCATATACAACAGGTTGTAAAATTAATTTGATACAATCATAGCCATAGACTGGAACAGTAGGATTAAGGCAGCCTTTTGTTTCTGTAAATTATTTTTAAATGTTTTGCAGGACAAAACATTCCAACTTTGGCTACAATATTGGCTACTATCCCAAATGGGTCAACTTAAAACTTGCAATGCAAAGCACTGCAGCATGTTGAAAATGACATGTGGGAAGTGGCCCTCAGCTAATAAAGAAGAAACATGTTATATAGTCCCCAATTCTCACTGCGGTGGAGACAGTTGGGCTCCTGGAACAAAGCCCTAATCCAGGGAGCCTCTTCACCAGAGCTCCCCAACAACATGAGGGCCTGGTCAGTTCCACTTTAGGGGCCATGTAGTGGAGAGTCCCACACAATAGATTGTAAAGTGGTAGCTCATGCTGGGGTTTTATTGGCGTAGTCAGTATAAGTGTTTGGGCTGGTAAAAGGAGGACTCGTTGTACGGTAGGGGCCCAGACTCCGTCATACAGGACAGAAGCCCCTGGAGGGGAGAGGAAAGCCCCATGGACTTGATGCTGGCTGCCGTAGCGATGCGGCGTACGGGCACTGTTGGTTGCTAGGGGAACAGGGCCTAAACATAGAGCGACCAGGCAATTAAAGCAGCATTCCTTCCTCTTAGATAATGGGCCGTTAAAACTTTTTAACAGGAGGATAAAAATGTCAGCGCATGGAAAAGGCGGAGAGGAGCCGAAGAGGGAGCCGGGACCGGGCCAGGGTGCAGATGGGCCCGGGGAGCAACAGGGCATCCAGGGGGTCCGCGTCGCGACCTAGCGCCGTCCCGACGGCAAGCGGCTGCCCTCAAAGAGACAGCAGAGCCAGCCCACTGAGCCAAGTGCTACTGTTTGGGCCCTTCTTCCAACCGTTGGTTCCCTTCAACTCCCAAAGGCCCAGTTACAGCAGCAGCTTATTCACTTATTGGGAAGAGAGAGAGGGCATAAACAGTCCCAGCCAGGGAAAGTGGCAGTTGATTGTGGAATTATATTTTCCCATAGGATACATCTGCATGTCTGTGGTTAGGATGAAAGGCACCTAAACTACCAACAACCTAATGACATTATTTCTATACTATGTTTCCAAAACAATACTTGCATAGTTTCCTAATGATCCTAACTATTGTATAGCTAAGTGGTTTAAATACTTTTGGTTTAAGAGACTAGATAAGACATGATTTTGAAGGCTTTTCTCACTTGTCTCTGCTTCTCTACCTGTGGGTGTATGGTTTATTTCTTGTTGCTGTTCTTGATGTTGTTGTTATTGTTGTTGCTGTTGATGGTGTGTATGTCTTTGTATTATTTTGTGTATATGTGCCTTTCAGTGTGAATACTGTGTGTGTGTGCGCACGCAAGTTTACATGCATGTGTGTGTTTGTGTGTGTTTGTGACTGCATCCATCTGTATGTGTGTCTATTCTGCAGCCCCTGTAGTGCAGGGTTTTCCGTTAGGAAAATGTGGTGCCAGACAACGTGACCGGGAAGATTTTAATTTACCGGCCATTTGAGAAATTTACCAGACCCATATGTATTGGGTGCATAACCCATTAGGGCGTCCACCCACGGTGCTCAGAATGACAGAAATCACATTTAGATTATGGTAATGCATCTTAACAAAACATGCAACTCATGTAATGAAGCAGACAATAAAACGTCATTTTCAAACATTTGCCAAAATGCAATTAACGGGAAAACACCATTCTAAACAGCACACCTGATAGCGGTTCCATATGTGACAGAGATGAAAATCTCTGTTAGAAAAGAGGGGGATGGGTTGCTAATATGACTAGGATTGTGCCTTTGACTTCTGGACAACGAAAGAAAGTTGATATGAAAACCAATAGAACAGGAGAGAAATGGCATAGCGGTGGGTTCAATAGGGAGGTAAATGGAAATAATAGTTTGTAGGTCTATGCCTATTTGGGCAGAGCGCCTGGCAATAGGCTAGCTGATTATTGAACAGCGGCTGTTAGTGAAAAGCATCTAAAATATGTGTGATGATAATGTCTTGAGTACAATTTAAAATGTTGAGACAAGAAGAAAGGGAGGGGTGTATGGCGAAGATATAGACGAGTCTCTCTCCAGAATGGCTCAGCTGTCTCACGCTAATTCTTGTGCATTCATTGTTTCATTGTGTGAAATGTTTGCCCTTTGAGTTTTGATTTATTTAATCAATTCCCCATTCCATATGTCACCAATAGTAAATGTACCATTCATTTAGAATTGTTGCGCAATGAATGGAGTTATAAAAGCACATGTTTTACTCCAGCAGCAACCAGCTGAGGAGCAGCAGGAGAAGTCTCGCTCAAAATAGGCTCTTTATGCTGTGCGAGTGTGATAGTTGTGTTGGACACAGGCACATTTAATTCCACTAAATTAAGAAAATTAACCTATTGACCGATAAGCATGATGGTGAAATGTATTTCCATCAACTGGTATTTTCATCAATGAATAAAAAGCATTATTTTAAGACAGTTAAAACATCCAAAACCCTGCTACTGTGGGACATGCCCCTCTCCCTCTCACTCCTCCTCTCATAATTTCAAGGTCACCTCTGCTCTCCCTCTCCCAGCGGACCACCAATCCATCGTCCCCCCCCCCCCCCCGACAGAGAAGGGCACACAGAACAAAATAGAGCAACACAACACACCAGAGGCTTACCAGAATACCTGCACAAATAAAGGAGGCCATCCTCTCTCTTAAATAAAAAGAAAAATGTCATTTCAATGCCACATTCTTTCTGAAATCAAAGGTAGACCAGCTGAAAGCAGCCGTCTGTCTGACAGGAGAAGGAGACAGGATTCAGGCTGGCCCTCTGGGTAAAGCAATGACGACAAAGTGTTAGTGGAAAACCCCCACTGACACTAAGGCAGTCCACTGCGGCATGCTGGCCCAGCTAGCTTAGAAATGGCCTTCAACAAACCCGACTATGAAAAGGGATGCCCGCCACAAAAGAAGTATGGAGGATTCAGCAGTAGGGCAGCCAAAACTTGGTAGAGCCCAAGCCACTGATGTATATATTTGTTGAAGCGTGGGGAGCCATGGGGCCAATGAAAGCCCAGTCTAGACAAAGAGGGGATAGCAACTGAAGGTAAATTAGAAATGGAGATGAGAGAGAATTAGAGAGAGGGGGGGAGGGGGGAGAGGAGAGGGTGAGAGAGAGGAAGAGAGTGAGGAGCGAAAGAGACAGAGAGAGGGAGAGAGAGGGGGGGAGAGGGGGAGAGAGAGGAAGAGAGTGAGGAGTAAAAGAGACAGAGAGAGGGAGGGAGAGAGAGGGGGGAGAGGGGGAGAGAGAGGAAGAGAGTGAGGAGCGAAAGAGAGAGCGAGGGAGGGAGAGAGAGAGAGAGTGAGAGGATGAAGGAGAGTGAGAGAGAAGGAATGAAAAAGAGGGTGAGAGGGAGAGAATTGCAGAGAAAGAGAAAGTAAGAGGGAGAGAGAGAAAAAGCCAGAATGGAGGAGAGGGGCAGCGTCCTGTAGGTCTCATAGAGAAACAGTCTTTGATGCTGGACTAATGGTGAGAATTAATAGGTAGCCATGGGAGTGCGGGACGTTCCACTCGCTCCACTTCCCCAGAATAGGAAAAGAGCCTAGTTATACGGTCGGGCTGCATAGCAATGGAGCAGCCACTCCTGCACTTGTAAAAACAGCTCTGCGGCCAGCATAGAGCCAGACAGGCAGGCATGCTGAGATCCAGCTCCAGGAATGGGAAGGGAAGGGACACTACAAGCCCTTCACAGTAGGGGCTCCAGGCAGGAGAAAGAGAGGCTTCTCTTTTCACACGACTGCCTATAGCCAGCCATGGCACACCATATCATATAATGGGAAACATTTAAGAATACAAATAATCTATCAACGCTTATAGAAAATAACCAGAAATAGAAATAACAGTCATAGTCCTGTGTGCCGTGTATAAAACAAGCACCTGATACTCTCCATGGCAACACAGATAAAGGAGTTTGATAAATTAGGGACAATTAGCTGCTACTCTGTTAAAGCAAGTGGGTTACATGTCCCCTGGTGATGAAGAATGTTTCAAGTCAGGGATCACTGGCACCTATCTCAGCTTCTCTCATACAAAAATAATGTAGCCGCAGTGAAGCAGCAAAACTATGATGCCACCATGTGTAATGGATTTGATCATATTTATGGCAAAATTCCTGCTGCAGTTATGGCCTGGACATGAAATCAAATGTCCTGACGTACACATGGCGTGTTCTGCCTCCAAATGCTATAATAGAATGTGTCTCAAAAACTGTGCCTAAAGCTAAAGTAAATTAAAAACTCTTGTGTACGTGCATGTGTGTGTGTGTTTGCGTGCGTGTGCGTGTGTGCCTATATTCATGCTTGAGTGTGTGCATGCGTCTGTATGTGTGTGTGCACATGCGTCTGGGTGTGTGTCTGTGTGCGTGTGTGTGTGTGTGTGTGTTAGATGAGATGAGAGACCCTGCCAGCAAGTCTCATTGCACAAGGGCAAACAACCCCCCTGGGAAGCTAATGAAAGCTCCAAACACAGGAAGTGGTTTTCAATGACGAAGTAAACATTTCCAGGAATGGCAAAGATAGTCATGTTCTACAGTAAAGGGAAGAGATTATTAGGAATTCATTGGTCATCCCAATGGTCAGGTAGCTGACTAGAAATGACTGGATGTGAATTTAGTGGTAAACGTCCAGTGTAATATTGCAAACAAAGGACATTTAGTTATATTCTCTGATTAATCAACAGAATGTATATGTAGCTATGGTAACCATGTTTGAAAGAGCTGAGGAAAATTATGTGCTAGACACTTGTCAGCCAACAACCCACTTCAAGACTATAGCACATTGATTGGTATGATTAGTGTATACCACACAATTCTCATGGCCCTCTCCAAGATCTCTGTAAACCTGATATCCTGAGACTACATCGATGAGAGTGCAGTAACCAAGTAATTGTGGGTACTGTGTCATGCGCTGCCAAGGCCTTGTGTCATGAAGCATCTGTCATTTGATCAGTTTGATTGTGTGATTGGGAGTGTGAGGTCATTAAAATAATATCTGTTCTCGTCTCTCTGATGAAAGGCTCTAATGGGTTCCCACAGAACATCTGCTCTAGGAGATTATAATCATCAGTGTAGGTATAGAACAACCATATACACGCTGCATGCTACAATAAATACCTATTTTCTCTACAATATTATGTTACGTTTTGGTGTAATGAATGTTGAAAAATCAGCAGTTTGCCAGTTAAACAAGTAGACAGTCTGAAATGGAATATAGCCCATCAGTGTACACCATAGGTACTGTCATACTGGATATTTTAAAACATACTGAAACTAAAATTATAGATGTCTGAGTTGACTGAGCAGCACGGAATTCCTGAAGGAGGCATTCCCATCTGCCAGACTCAATCTCACACACATATGTGGGTAGCAGGGACCCTGTTATCCCCCCCCCCAAAAAAAAAGAAAACCACAAATAAGTGGAACCCTCACTGACCTGAATGGCATTCCTATCAACCGCTAAGCACCTTGGCTGGTCTTTCAAAGACTTTATGTCTTGACTGGGAAGAAATGTTTGGGGAGAATAAATGAACTGTTACATTCTGTCCAGCAAAACGATGGGAGCCTTTATTTGGACGGAGAGTTGTTCATTCCTTTCATGGGGGGGTCTAATAAGAGACAGCCAGGCAAGCAGCAGACACCTTGTCATTAGCTGTGGAGGCTGGCAGCTCCCTGCTGCCTAATTGGCAAAGCTCTCTACTAACAAGGGCTCTCAGCCAGCAGGGGAATAGCCTGATAGTGCCCAGCCCCTGCCCCAGCCCAGCTGCAACGTCCCTTATCAGCCTCTCCATTCCCTAACTCACCCGGGGAACACCTGATCCAATGATGAAAGGAATGGGAAGCTGATGTCTTTTTAATGAGGGTGATAGAACTCATGAGCTAACTGCACCCCAGGCCTAGCGCGTGTAAGAGGAGGGCTGGCCAGGGCCGTATTTAGGAAGTACTGAGGGTCTCCTCTAAGCAGACTTGGCAAAGACACTCAATAATATTTCATGTTTAATTCCATATTTTCTCTCTATGACTTTTAGTGTAGCCTTTGACACTTAAACATCATTTTTCAATAAGCAAGAATGTTAATGCTGAGGATGAGTCAGGGTTATTGTTCAATAACTCGGCGGACTGGCTTCCTCCTTCACTTCCCTTTTCCTCTTAGCACACACTGTTGTAATAATAATAAGCAGATGTTCCGAATGTTTTTTCTAGAATAATGAAAAAATGACAGGGCGGTGATCTGTTGAGTGAGTGAGTTTGTAGATGTATGGCAGCTTTAATCTCTCCGTCCAAATGGAGCTCATCTGGAAGCAATGAAACCAATATTAACATGACAAATGGAACATTAACAGGGTACTTTATCGAGAGAGAGCGAAAGAGAGGGAGAGAGAGACAGAGAGAGAGAGAGAGAGAGAGAGAGAGAGAGAGAGAGAGAGAGAGAGAGAGAGAGAGAGAGAGAGAGAGAGAGAGAGAGAGAGAGAGAGAGAGAGAGAGAGAGAGAGAGAGAGAGAGAGAGAGAGAGAGAGAGAGAGCTAGGTGCCTGGTCCTGAGGATGGTATCGCAGACAGACAGACAGACAGCACTGGAGCTGAGGGGGCAGTCCCTTCCCAATGAAACACACGATCCAGCCATTTACTACACTCAAATAACACTGTGCTTATGAAATGTAAACATTCACAGTTCACTAGGCCAGATTGATCTCATAAACCATGCTTCCAAGATCCCTGGCCTTCTATACTGATGACTACATTTTCGCTGAACAATAGGGTAAAATGGCATCTTGTGAAAGAGGCCTTGTGGCTTTCTGATAGCACAGTTCATCTCAATGTCAGGGTAAGACGTATTCAGTGATAATAATCTTGTAATTCATGAATTGACATGCTACTCAAACTAAAAGCATGATAATAGTACTTATCAGTCAAGTTGATGAGGGGATTTCATTGCTGCTGTTCCTCTACAGGTATCTACAGTGTCTTCAGAAAGTATTCATACGCCTTGACTTATTCCACATTTTCTTTTGTTACAGCCTGAATGCAAAATGGGTCAAACTAAAAATAATAATCTCACCCATCTACACACAATACCCCACAATGGCAAAGTGAAAACATGTTTTTAGAAATGTTTGCAAATGTATTGAAAATTAAATACAGAAATATCACATTTACATAAGTATTCACACCCCTGAGTCAATATATGTTAGAATCACCTTTGGCAGGGATTACAGCTGTGAGTCTTTCTGGGTAAGTCTCTAAGAGTTTTGCACACCTGGATTGTACAATATTTGCACATTATTCATTAAAAAATTCTTCAAGCTCTGTCAAGTTGATTGTTGATCATTGCTAGACAGCCATTTTCAAGTCTTGCCATAGATTTTCACGCTGATTTAAGTCAAAACTGTAAGCAATTCCGGTGTATATTTGGCCTTGTGTTTTAGGTTATTGTCCTGCTGAAAGGTGAATTTATCTCCCAGTGTCTGTTGGAAAAAAGACTGAATCAGGTTTTCCTCTAGGATTTTGCCTGTGCTCAGCTCTATTCCATTTCTTTTTATTCTAAACAACTCCCTAGTCCTTACTTATGACAAGCATACCCATAACATGATGCAGCCAACACCATTGCTTGAAAATATGAAGAGTGGAACTCAGTAATTTGTTGTAATGTTTTTTCCCCATACATAACGCTTTGATTCAGGACGTATTTTGCAGTATTAATTTAGTGCCTTGTTGCAAACAGGATACATGTTTTGTACAGGCTTCCTTCTTTTCACTCTATCATTTAGTTTAGTATTGTGGAGTAACTACAATGTTGTTGATCCATCCTCAGTTTTCTCCTATCACAGCCATTAAACACTGTAACTGAGGCTTGCCATAACAAAGGAGTTGAATACTTATTGACTCAAGACATTTCAGCTCTAATTTTTTATTAATTTGTAAAAATGTCTAAAAACATAATTCCACTTTGACATTATGGGGTATTGTGTGTAGGCCAGTGACACACAATCTCAATTTAATCCATTTTAAATTCAGGCTGTAACACAACAAAATGTGAAAAAAAGTCCAGGGGTGTGAATAATTTCTGAAGGCACTGTATATGTATGGCTCTGAACAGATTGGCTCCACGCCTTCCCTTCTCTGACACATCCATCCCAATTCCAAAGGAAAGCTCCATAAACAAGTATTGTTCCCGCTTCTGGCTACACAATTAATCTTTCTTTCTTTATCTCAGCTGTCCCGAGGCCATTCATACAACTGATGCTTTAAAAAAGCTGCCAGACTCTGCCAGATCAGATCGGTCCAATTTGAAAAGGACTGAAAAGAACAACACACAGCTTTCCTTACAGCTCAGGTGTTTTCTAACCACTCATACTTTTACCTTTGTTCACCTTTGTTGCAGGGCAGGCCTGCTAGGGCGGATCCTGCTGTCAAAGACCCGGTTTGATTCCCTATCATATCAGACCAGTCACAGAATACATACCTGTAGGCCTGCAGTATTGCTACAGTATGTGTACATCCCAAATAGCACCCTTTTCCTTATATAGTGCACTACTTTTGACCAGATCCCTATGGGTGCACTATATAGGTGTAACACCCTGGCTCTGGGACTCTATATGTTGAGCCAGGGTGTGTTCTTTCTATGTGTTATATTTCTATGTTGGGAGTTCTAGTTGTGTTTATTTCTATGTTGGCTAGAGTGACTCCCAATCAGAGGCAACGAGTGTCAGCTGGGGCTGGTTGTCTCTGATTGGGAGCCATATTTAAACTGTCTGTTTTCCCTTTGTGGTTGTGGGTTCTTGTTCCGTGTTGGTCTATGTTACCTAGGACGTTACGAGTCGTTTGTTGTTTTTGTTTACTGTCCGTGTTTATCGCTAATGATAAATAAACATGTTCGTTCATCACGCTGCGCCTTGGTCCTCCTCTCTTAACGACGATCGTGACAATAGGGAATATTGTGGCATTTGGGACTCAGCCTATAGCCTATGACTTGTAGTAAAACCCTAAACAAGGCTTACTGAAAATTCACCATCTGCAGTGTAAATGATACTTTCCCTGAATGGAACCAAAATGAGATCATGACCCCAACAGTTTAAAGTCCCCCCTCAGGTCAGAGAGCAGGACTAATGAGCTCATACTGGTATCCTCTCTTGCACCATAAATGGAATGTGTGTGTGTTGAGGATGCAAGGCTAACCTTTGGGCCTTTGGATGCAGGTGTGCTGGTTGTCGCTCAGGAAGAATCCTTCTCTGCAGCGGCACTCGTAGCTGCCCATCATGTTGACACAGATCTGCTGACAACCACCATTACCCTCCGAACACTCATCCACATCTGCAATGAAACAGGAAGAGAGAACAATCATTACTATCATTGCACCGAAATGGGTCCAGGAATGAGGAGATAGACCATTAGTGTCAATTGGAATAAGGGATCTTCTTCTGCAGTTACTTTTTTGCACCCAGTCAGTTAGATTTTACTGAAGGAAACTATATATGATGATATGACAGCAACATAACAAAACGCAAGTTTGTTGGCATGGAAGGGTTGACACAGGAGAATACAAGAGTTCATGATCATTTCTGAAAAAGTATGAGTCTAATAACATTCATATCAATGCAATAGAACCAAGGGAGTGGTTTTCAGCAGTGCAAACTGCAGAGGTCATAAAATGAGGGGGAGATATGAGACATAGTCAAGAGAAGCCAGAGGGGGATGTCTAAAGGTGTCTGAAGAGTTGGTGTCTCAGTTAATAGTTATCTGGCGTGGCAGCAGACGGAGCGGAGGGCTAACGGTTTGAAAGCCTCCAACTGTGTAGCACTAAGCCTGAGCAGCACAATCCTCTGGCAACTGTGGTAACCTGATCCACCTGGAACAGAGTACCTGTCGATGACGAGCGTCTGTCAGCCCCTCCACTGAAAGAATGCCAGGAGAGGAGGGAAAAGAGTGAGAAGAAACGGAGGGGAGGAGAGGGAGTGGAAGGAGAAGGTGAGAGAGGGGAGAGGGAGGAAGGGGAAGGAGGGGGTAATGAAAGGGAGGGAGGAGAGGAGAGGAGTGCAGAGGGAGTTGAGGCACTTGAAGCCTAGTGAAGTGCAGCACACAGCAGCAATCTGTACAGAGGTATCTCCTGAGGCTATGCTTTGCCACTGGGCGTAGAGCCGTAGACTAATGAGTAGGTACTAACCGGTAGGTGCTGACATAGCATTTAATCCCATTGAGACTTCATTGGGCCCCTTACTCTACGTAAGATACTACTAAAGGTGTTCGGTACTCTCTGTCTGAAGCCAACTGAGACTACACCCAATCAGTGTTAACAGCACAACATCTATTCATTAACAACTTGTTAAAAACGTCAGAGCACACCAGTAACTACATGGGGTATCGGACCATAGAGAAACCAGATGTAAACTCTTTTGAATGTATAGCATCAAGCCACCATCCTTACGGTGGGAAAAATCCAAACATAGCCCTAAAATGATTTAACAGTATCAAATTAAAGACGTTTGGGGCCATCCATTAATCTTTGAAGACCTTTTAAATGGAAGGTCTTGCACAGTGTCATACAATATTATATACAGTATATTTTTTATTTAACCTTTATTTAACCAGGAAGTCCCATTGAGGTCAGAAGACCTCTTTCCCAAGAGAGACCTGTCTACAGGATTAGATGTTAGTAATGTTACCAGCCATCCCAGCATTCCCTATGCGTGACAGTGCCTTGGCTTGGCCTCCTCCTCCCCTGGAGACCTGTGCTCTGTCCCTGACAACGGACAGCGCTGGAACCCTATCTATCACCATGCTCAGCGCATCAATAATCTGCTGTATACACAAGGCTTTTTTTAATAAACCGTCATGCGAAACAGATTTTCTGTCTATTTGTCCAGTCTGAGAACGCCTCTGGATTAAGTTTCCTTTCTGGGGGATACTCAGCTCAGCATAGTTAGAAATTAAACTTCACTCTGTCCTCCTCTCTTTCACACAGACATAGACACACACCGATGCACACACACACATGCATGCAAACACACACCTCCAACTCCAGAGTGATCCCTTGAGTGATGTCATAGTGGAACCTGACTAGACAGAAACCTCTGGGGTAGCTAAGTGGGTTAGTGGCATGTGACCCTCCTGACCTCCAGGTCTAGTCCATCAGCACCGCTGCCTGCCTCCTCTCAAAACAATGTCATCATGTCACTCAGGCCCACTGAGAAAACCTGAGCACTATCGCTGGCCAGGTGACGTGTCTGTCCCTGCATTCTTGAAAAGAGATGCTAAATAAAGTTAGTGTTATAAGTACCGACCGGAAGGCCTATGAAGGTTGAAGTTGGAGCTGTTTCAGAGTGAAGTGTACTCCATTTGAGCAGCAGAGCTGCAATCCACCACAGCCTCAGTGCAGATGCTTTGGCTTTAACTTAACAGTCTTTCTCCACAGTGAAAGAAAGGGAGAGTGGCAGGGGTAACACCTTTCAGCTTAGCTGCAAGGAACCTGCAGCTGCACCTTTGCAGATAAACCGTAAAGTCAAACACCAACCTGTATGACACACACACCCAAATAAACACACACCAAAATAAGTGGGCACACACACAGACACATAGATAGAGAGAAATAAACGCATGACACATGCATGAATACACACCAAACAAGCAGTCAGCCACAAAAAGCCAATCAGGAATTCTCTTTCCAAACCTCCAGCGCATCAATGAAGGTTTCATTTCCTGATTCCTTCATCCCTCCAAATGAGGCGTTGCCTGTCAGTAGATCTCTCCTGTTCAAATAGCTGCAATAATTGCCTGTGTTGTGGGCTAGGCAAGGCTGGCGTCCAAAGCAAATATTTCCAAGCGGAAAGGGATTCTGGCACGGCCAGGAGAAGTGATCATGTTATTTTTTTTTTATTATCTTGAGAGGATGGAAAAAATGTCTTAATCAAGTTAAAAGGGTTGCCTCAGTTATGAAAAATGAGATCTCTCCCTCTATCCCTCGCTTTGCTACGAGGAGGAGAGGGGAAAAAGGGAAGATTCAAACAGAGGGAGATTAAGAGATTGGTTGTGTTTGCAGAGGCCATGTCCGCTGGTTTCTCAGATAGCCTTGACTGTATATATAACATTTGGCCTTGTGCTGAGCTTCGGAGCCGTGTAAACATGGCGGTTGAGTTACAGAAACTCCTCAACCCTTATTTTGGAGACGCGCTCATGTCTTTTTCTAAAAGGGTTCAGTTACTCTCGGGACATTTATTGCTGACCCAGCACCAGTGTATTGAGGGGAAAATAAAAAACAATGTGGATCTCCTCCACAGTGCTGACCAAGAGTTGTGCTTCCACAGACCCAACAGACAGGCAGGCAGACAGACAGGCAGACAGACATACATATCTTTGGGGTCCAGACCAGAGCAGACAGCCCAGAGACATGAGGTGAAATCTCACTGTTTGTGCTTTTCCTTTACAGGGGTATAAGAAACACACACTCCCTAATAAGGCAGCAATAAGGGCCAGGCTGAAGGCAGCACACAAACAGCATGCTGTGCTGCCTGAGCTGCCCTGGTAGGTGAGGGAGACATTATGAGGATAAACATCCCATTGGCTTTGCCGAGCATCGGTAGGTGGGAGGAGGGAGGGAGGGACGGGAGCATAGAGAGCTAGTCCCAAATTAAAACAAGATCCTTTATTTTTTAAACAGGATTAGGGGATTTCCTCTTTCCTCTCCGTTGCCCCTGGAGTTCAATGACATGGCTCGTTCTTTCCACCCTCTTGACTGAACAGTGACCACGGCGCCAGGTTTGAACTGAGCCGAGGCGCTCTGAGAGGAGCCCTGAGTGCACACAGACACTGGCCA
Organism: Coregonus clupeaformis; assembly: GCF_020615455.1. NCBI lineage: Eukaryota > Metazoa > Chordata > Actinopteri > Salmoniformes > Salmonidae > Coregonus > Coregonus clupeaformis. Next base: position 30,664,924 of record NC_059221.1, on the reverse strand, counting down.
CGCGTAAACAAACACGTTGCGCTTATCAGGCACATGTCAGCAGGAGGTTGCACAAGTGAATGTGTTGCCTGAGCACAAACACTCTCTGTCTATTAGGTGGGTGGTTGAGAAACTAAACTCTGAGCAGTGGGAGAGCTACTAGACTAGAGATACTTTTTATCGGTTAGACAATGCACTTCCTTAGGTTAAGCCAATGTGTAGGTGTTATTCAAGCTGATTTAAACCTGACTAGCCCGACCACAACACACAGACACAAACAAAGCCTTTGCTTAGGCTGCATTTTTATTTGAATTCTTAAAAGTCTAAGCCGTTGGGTGGAGGGGGGGGGGTTCTAAGCTGACATATGGAATTGTTTTAAGATGGTCATACTATGGATCATTTAGCTATTTGATTTTGAATTTAGGTATAAAAAATATATAACAAATTATTTGATAAAATATTGAATTTGGCCTTTACCCAGAGAAAACGCATTGAATAAACCATTCATAAATGGCATAAAAGACAGTGAAAAACAAAATCATAAGAAACAAGATTTTGAAGTGTTTGTCCTTTATCTAGGAGATATAAGAAAGCTCAGGAAATATATATATTTACAGTACCAGTCAAAAGTTTGACACACCTACACATTCAAGGGTTTATTCTTTATTTTTATTATTTTCTACACTGTAGAATAATAGTGAAGACATCAAAACTATGAAATAACACATATGGAATCATGTAGTAACCAAAAAAGTGTTAAACAAATATATTTGAGATTCTTCAAAGTAGCCACCCTTTGCCTTGATGACAGCTCTGCACACTCTTGGTATTCTCTCAACCAGCTTCACCTGTAATGCTTTTCCAACAGTCTTGAAAGAGTTGCCACATATGCTGAGCACTTGTTAGCTGCTTTTCCTTTATGTGTGGTTCCCATTGTGAAGCATGGAGGAGGAGGTGTGATGGTGTGGTGACACTGTCTGTGATTTATTTAGAATTCAAGGCACACTTAACCAGCATGGCAACCACAGCATTTGCTGCAGCAATACGCCATCCCATCTGGTTTGCGCTTAGTGGGACTATCATTTGTTTTTCAACAGGACAATGACCCAACACACCTCCAGGCTGTGTAAGGGCTATTTGACCAAGAAGGAGAGTGATGGAGTGCTGCATCAGATGACCTAGCCTCCACAATCACCCAACCTCAACCCAATTGAGATGGTTTGGGATGAGTTGGACCGCAGAGTGAAGGAAAAGCAGCCAACAAGTGCTCAGCATAGGCGGATGCGGTGGATTGAGATGCATCCAATGCAAAACTGATGGATTTTGATTGGGATTTTTTTATTATGCTACTTAGATTGACTCTAGGGGGATAATTCAGTGGAACCGTTTATTGTCATACTAACACGATATAAACAAAGCTAATGCTGCTTTGATCGAAGCCCAGTCTCCAACGATGCACTCGTCGCTCAGGTAACAGTTTTTGGTAAATATACACAGAGAGAACCTGAACTTCCACTGTCTCACTCGGTTATTCCATAATAAAAAAGTTGCTTTGGTCATACCAAATGGTATTCCTCTGTTCCTTCAAAACAAGTTGAAGTATTTTAAAAACAAACCCCAGAATGTGTGTTTGGGTGGACAGGCTCGTGCCAAGAAGACAAGAGGCTCTGACGTCTGCAGCCTGACGGCTCGCTGTCTGCTGGATGCTTACATCCATAAAGCCCAATCCCAGGCTTGAGTTTCCCCCCAAGCCCTGCCAGTCGGTTCAGATGGAATTCTTAATTTCATGGTGGATGGGGCCGAACAATCCTGAGGGAGAGAGAGTGTTGATATACTCTTCAGGAGCTAGCTAATGCACCAAACCCAAATCCTCCTCCTCCCTTACAACTCATCACTCCACCCTCCACCTTCCATCTCCCCTACCTGGACTGTGGAAAGCCTCTCTGCCAAAACCTGATCTGTGCGTGTTACAACAACAGAAAAGTGATTGCACTCTGGGGAGAGAATGGTATCTGACCAGAGTGCTCTGGGTATCTACATCTGCAATGGAGAGATGGTGGAGGGGAGGGTTATTACTAAGCTCCCAGAGAACCTGGGATTTGTGATTTCCCCTGGATCAAACCAGAGGAGTGATGGCCTTTACTTTACCAGAGCATCATTATCTGGGCCCCCTCTCAGACAGCCACCATATTGACACACATAGGGGAACAGTGAGGTTAAGGTCATCTCCTCATGTCCAGGAAAGAATCAAATACGATCTGTTGAGAGTGAGGGGTGGTGATGGGGGATGGGGGGGGGTTATTACACTACCATTAAATTGTAACAAGTGCACTTAAAAGTGTTGCATTAAAGGGTGCTTGCTTCAAAGAATGAGGATGTAGCGAATCAACGTGAGGCTCTCTGATGACTGCACTTTAACAACAGCCCCCTGGTCAATAATACATCAGGCTGAATCCTGGCAGTTTGATTAGCCAGCCTTAGAACAAAATCCCTGGGGATTAGAGGTATACAGGCTCAACCAAGCGATCACTCAAAGCTGTCACACTAGATTGGGGAGAAAACAACGTTTTTCCACTTAGTCAGAGGGGCCGTTGCCATGGGAATGGGATTATCACATAAGATAATACGGAAATCACATACAACTTTGGTTTGAACAGTGAATACTATGACACAAATTCATGCTCTTCACTGACATAAACTTGTATTAGTATGATGTGAAGCATCTACCAGCTCAGCTGGTAGAGCACGGCGCTTGTAACGCCAAGGTAGTGGGTTCGATCCCCGGGACCACCCATACACAAAAAAATAAATGTATGCACGCATGACTGTAAGTCGCTTTGGATAAAAGCGTCTGCTAAATGGCATATTATATTATTATTATTATAAGCATTATGCAAAGCCTTTATAAACAGTGTTTAACAAATAAAGTGTACCACAGTAATAGTATTGATATTGTTGCTGAGATGATCTTTTGAGTGAGCATAAATTGTGTGAGTCCTGAGGATCTGCTCCTACAACTGACAGGACGATACCAGAGAGAGAGAGAGAAAGAAAAGAGAGAGAGAGAGAGAGAGAGAGAGAGAGAGAGAGAGAAAGAGAGAGATAAAGAGAGAGATAAAGAGAGAGAGAGAGAGAAAGAGAGAGAGAGAGAGAGGTGATGTCGATGAATAAGTAAACATAATGCGATGATGATAACAGCTCGGACAGCTGGCCAGCTGGAGAGGACAGGACCTGAATCATTACTGCACACTGCTTTGGAGACATTGCTGCCTTCCACACATCCATCTGTGGCGTGTGGTTCTATTCTGGGTCTGCCATTGTTTATCTGTGGGCTTTCAGGCTCTGTGGTGGTGGTGGTAGGGTAGGAGCAGGGGCGGCCATGTTTTGGCAGTGCTTTTTCCATTCAGAGAACACAGACAGACAGGGCATCTGTGTTTTATTTGTCTATGTCCATTCTGCTGTGCTGTGTCTCTCTTTGACCTGGCCATGCTTGACATAATATCAGTAATGTGATCCCCTATAATGTTTTTCTGCCGGGGCCAAAGGTTAGTAAAGATGTGATTTGTGGTTTGCTAGCTGTAAATCCATCAGGGTGTATTTGCACAGATGTTAATGATATTTGGCACCACATAGCCCTACTTGAGTGATTCCAATGGACCATACCAATGATAAGAAGGAATTTAGGTTTCTAGAGGTCCTAAAAGAAAACACATAGCTCATAAATGTAGGGACATTTGCACTTTAGCGGGGAATAATGGACATCATGCATCTATGAATCGCTATAGGCTCCTTTTTAAGTGCCTAAAAAAGCCCTTCTGTCCCAAACACCATTATGAACTAGGTGTGGTAATTCAGTAAAGGTCTTCAAAACAAAAGCCATTTCACTCATAAAGAATATAATAACATTGTTTCTGCTTCACTACTTCACTGCAGTGTGCCTCTTTGTAGAGATCTCGAGACATCAGTGAATACAAGAGCGCACCATGAGGTAAATTATACAGCGACCCACAGCGACGTCTTACTCCACATGCACAGATTCACTGTGCTGTGACATCACATTGGTTCCACCTGAATTCCTGACTTCCTGATGTCTTTGTGAGGTGTCTAGGGCATTCAGGGGAGACAAGGGAGGCCACAGAAACCTGAGCAGCCCAGTGAGGCTACGGTCGACTGCACGCTCTGCCACCTGCCGCCCAACATCATTAACACTGCTAGAGCGGCCAATTACAAGGACATGTGGTGCGGGTCGGTCGGCAGGGGCCAGGAGAACGCCTTGTTAGCGACTCACAACTGACTAGGTATCCCCCTTTCCCCTTTCCCTGTCTATCCCAACCCGGCCCCTGGACTGATTAGCAGACACAGCACCCCCTGCTGGCTGGGGCCAGGGCCGTGTAAGAGAGGGCAACAGGAGAGGAGAGTAGGGGCCAGGGACGTGTGAGAGAGGAGTGAGGGAGTCAAAGCCAACCTAAGCATGTGGATCATCAACCTCATGTCTTATACAAGTGAACTTCGGAGGATCGGATCAGGTGGGTCTAGGAGTGAGTGACTCACTGATTACAGTGATACTGTCCAGGTATCAGTCTGCTCTCCAGCCCACTAGCCAGAGCCTCTATTAGGTCTGAGCTTCTCTGAGCACCATCTGCACAGCCACTCCAGTTACAGGCCAATAGAACTAATCTTATCGAAGGGGGCCAAAGGCGCTTAAACCTCTAGGAAGTTAAGGGGGAACATGAAACCGCCACAATGCCTCTTCCTCTCATGCTTCTGTGGTAAGAATGAATCACTTAGAATTCCAGAGCGGGGATGTATAAGACAGTTTTCTTCCCAAATCCTCCAAACTCTCATCAAGCCCAGAAGACTAGGCTAGGGTAATTGCTAGGAAAGAATAGGCGACACTAGAAAGCTAGAAACCTTTTCAGCACCATTTAGTTAATACTTGACCCACTCAAAAGATTTGATCAAAAGAGTTCATCGCTAAATACATATGTTTTACTTTTGTTAATCGTTGAATGTGTGCAACAAAAATAAAAATATGTTTCATTGCGTGTGTTATTGTATTGTTTCTAATGGAGGTAAAATGATTCAATGATACAATAATGATTCATCCACGTTACTCACAACCATTGGGGGACAAAAATAGTGTTTAACATGATTTTTGAATGACTACCTCGTCTCTGTACCCCACACATACAATTGTCTTTAAGTAAATTTCAAACACAGATTCAACTACAAAGACCAGGGAGGTTTTCCAATGCCTCGCAAAGAAGGTCACCTATTGATAGATGGGGGGGGGGAAGCAGACATTGAATATCCCTTTTAGCATGGTGCAGTTATTAATTACACTTTGGATGGTGTATCAATACACCCAGTCACTACAAAGATATAGTCGTCCTTCATAACTCAGTTGCCGGAGAGGAAGGAAACCACTCAGGGATTTCACCATGAGGCCAATGGTGACTTTAAAACAGTTACAGAGTTTAATGGCTGTGATAGGAGAAAAATTAGGAGGGATCAACAACATTCCAGTTACTCCACAATAGAAACCTAAATGACAGAGTGAAAAGAAGGAAGTCTGTGCAGAATAAAACTATTTCAAAACATGAATCCTGTTTGCAATAAGGCACTAAAGTCAAACTGAAATTAACTTTATGTCCTGAATACAAAGTGTTATGTTTGGGGAAAATCCAACACAACACAACACATCACTGAGTACCACTCTTCATATTTTCAAGCATGGAGGTGGCTGCATCATGTTATGGGTATGCTTGTCATCGGCAAAGACTAGGGAGTTTTTTCTTTTGAAAAAAAGTGGCCTAGATACAGTTTTGACTTAAATTGGCTTGAAAATCTAATGCAAGACTTGAAAATGGCTGTCTAGCAATGATCAACAACCAACTTGACAGAGCCTGAATCATTTTTTAAAGAATAATGTGCAAATATTGTACAATCCAGGTGTGCAAAGCTCTTAGAGACTTACCCAGAAAGACTCACAGCTTTAATCGTGGCCAAAGGTGATTCTAACACGTATCGATTCACCGGTGTGAATACTTATGTAAATTAGATATTTCTGTATTTAATTTTCAATAAATTCACAAAGAATTCTAAAAACATTTTTTCACTTTGTCATTATGGGCTATTTTGTGTAGATCGGTGAGAAAAAAAATTAATGTAATACATTTTGTATTCAGGCTGTAACAAAATAAAATGTGGAATAAGTGAAGGGGTATGAATACTTTCTGAAGAGACTGTATATCAAAGGGATTGATGGAAGCATGGCCTGAAGAGGCAGCAGGCCCATAACCACAGATACACACCTGCATGCAAGGCAAAGCAAATGATCCACACACAAATAAATGGGCTCTGCTAAATGACTTGGAAAATAACCCTGCTTCAGACTATGCATGTTGTGTGCGCTTGTGTGTGTGTGAAGGAAGAGAGAGAGAGAGAGAGAGAGAGAGAAAGAGATAGAGAGAGAAAGAGAGAGAGAGAGAGAGAGAGAGAGAGAGAGAGAGAGAGAGAGAGAGAGAGAGAGAGAGAGAGAGAGAGAGAGAGAGAGAGAGAGAGAAACTGGCGTAACAAAGCGAGGCAGACAGCGGCCCCCTCAAGCCTGTACATGTTTATCAGTCTACGGAGACACTTTGCTACTTTCAGTTCTGTAAGGGCATGAGAAATAGATATGAGTCCTTGTTGACTGTCCATGGCATGTTTACCGTGTTGATAAGTAAAGTTGTAGGTTGTGCTGAGAAATAGTTTATCTACTGTTCATGTTAGCGTGTAAGAAAGAACACACTGATCTAATTCACCACCAACACATCACTCTATCCTATCACCAATGAAGCATTTTGTAAACCAACAATAATACCTAAAGAGACAGTACAGGATTCACAGACAGATTAGAGAGAGAGACATCTGTCAACACATAACCTGTCTATGAAATATGAGTAGTTATATCATATCACACTTGCTATTCTCATTCACGGTCAACACACAGCAACAAACAACATCAAAGGTTCAAATGTTTTATGATGAGGTTCAAATAAAATGTTTCTGTCTGAGGAGAAGCCAGGTTTGACTTGAGGTTTTGGAGCAGGGAGAGAGAGACTGTGGGAGAGAGGGGGAGAAGGGAGAGGAGAGAGGTGAGAGGGTGGCTATGCTAAGCAGCTGAGCAGAATTACTTTCCCTTAATTTTGTAGCCTTTTAAGTTGAATGTGTGCTCTAAGGGGCTAATATGAATGGCACACTGGTGTAATATTAAACCATGAGAAAGTACGGTCCACTGACAGCTCACTCAGAGCCCTGAGCCCAGGGTCAAGCTCTTCATAAATTCACTATTTTTACCCAGACTTGTTGAAAAAACAGGGGGCTTTTTTTGTATGTGGAAAACAGAAGGCGTGAGAGTTTCATCCTGCTATGTGGGACCAGGAAACGTCTGCCAGAAGTGAACTACAGTAGTAGTCTAAACATCACACATTAGCCCTGACAAATAAATGATCCCTCCCCCAAAGTCCTTTTCTGAGGTATGATAGACATCCAGTCTGGAAGATTAATTCATGCAACAACATGAATTATGTCAAGTTCAATGTTTAGGACTTGCACATGTGCAGTTGAATGGAAACCAGGCATTTCCTACTCAGGGACCTTCTGTAGGCAGTACTTTAGTTCTCTCCTTGGGCTATGCTAAGCAAAGTGACTGAAAGGACACAAGATCCCGTGTAGCTCAGTTGGTAGAGCATGGTGCTTACAACACCAGGGTCATTGGTTCGATTCCCACTGGGACCAGTATGTAAATGTATGCAATTGCTCTGTATGACAGTGTCTGCTAAATGACTAAAATGTCATAAAGCTGATCATCAGCTAACACACACTCACCGAGGCAGTTGTGTCCGTCGTGTGCAAGGCGGAAACCGTCATAGCATGTGCACCTGTAGTTCCCCGGGATGTTGATGCAGTCATGGACACAGCCACCATTGTACTCACTCGCACACTCGTCTAAATCTGCAGGGAGGTAGAGACAGAGGGATGAGTTAGGACTATGGGCTTTTAATGTTTGACCTGCACCCCACCACCCAATGTTTGGACTCAGAGATCGATATGACAAACGTAGCTACCTGTAAGACGTTTAAGGAGTATGTTATTTCAAAAATAGTTTGCATTTTAGTCCGAAACATTGGTGCATGTATCCCTCATGAAATCCGCATAAGTACTACAAATCCAAGAGCATAAGATAAAAAGGGAAATATACAGTGTTGCAATGTTCTATAAATAATGGTAGACAGACAGAGTAAGTGAAGTTTTCTCAAACTTTAGAAGCAGGCAGAGAGGGTACAGTACATTAAGTGTATTGGGGGTACAGTGTGTGGATGGGGAATGTGAATGTGGCCATGAACACAAGGTGATATTATAGATGAGATGATGGATGGTAGGATAGAGAGAGAGAAAGAGAGTTAGAGTGGGAGAGAGAGAGGGGGGAGAGGGAGAGGGAGTGGGAGAGAGCGAGAGAAAGAAAGAAAGAAAGAAAAATGAAAGAAAGAAAGAAGCAAAGGACATGAGTAATACTGAGGAGAAGCAGACGTGCAGCTGAACCAATACTCCAGTCAGCGAGCAACATAAAGATGACAGAGGAGTAGAGTGGCCTGTTGTGGAGGTGGCTGAAGAGGCTCTGGTGATGCGCTGGCAGGCAGGGAGGCAGGCAGGGAGGCAGACAGGCAGGGAGACAGACAGGCAGGGAGACAGGCAGAGAGGCAGGCAGACAGGCAGGGAGGCAGACAGGCAGGGAGACAGGCATGGAGGCAGGCAGATAGGCAGGGAGACAGGCAGGGAGGTAGGCAGACAGGCAGGGAGGCAAACAGGCAGGGAGACAGGCAGGGAGACAGGCAGGGAGGTAGGCAGACAGGCAGGGAGGCAAACAGGCAGGAAGACAGGCATGGAGGTAGGCAGATAGGCAGGGAGACAGGCAGGCAGGGAGACAGGCATGGAGGTAGACAGGCAGGGAGACAGGCATGGAGCTAAGGAAGACAGGCATGGAGCTGAGGAAGACAGGTAGGGAGCTGAGGCAGACAGGCAGGGAGACAGACAGGCAGGGAGACAGACGGAATTGGAGATGCACCCCATCTCTTATTTTCTGACCCATTTAGGGCCAATGATCTGGGTGGTTCGGCTCCTCTTTGTAGTTGCCTGGTACAGATGCCTCAGTGCTTGATTTGACTCGACAGCAATGGGCTGAGCCTGGACCAGTGCACTCTCCCTCTAACTCCCAGAGCTGCCTGCCACCACAACGTTCTGCTGCTCCATCCCATGATGTCACACAGGAGACACACTAATGCCAGTCTTACTCTCATCTACCCCAGGCTAAGAGCATCTTATTCCCTCAACGAGAGGAGGCTTCCTCCCTCTTGTTCACAACACTGACATTTCTCAAGATCAACATGATTATATCCACCCAACACCATTGTTCAGTCTGTTCACTATTCAGTCTGTTACAGACCAATTTGACTAATTCACATTAAATGCAGCACCATCAAATTCCTATCAAACTGGTGGATTTATTCCATGGGCAATACCAGTGAGATAAAAACTAAGTAATGTTCTAGGGGTTAAAAGAAAGAGAGATCAAGAGAGAGAGGAAGAGACAATAAGAGCGAGAGAGCAAGAGAGAGAGCGAGAGAGCAAGAGAGAGAGAGAGAGAGAGAGAGAGAGAGAGAGAGAGAGAGAGAGAGAGAGAGAGAGAGAGAGAGAGAGAGAGAGAGAGAGAAAAGAGAGAGAGCAAGGGAGGGGGGAGAGAGAGAGGGGAGAAAGAGAAAGAGAGAGAGAGAGAAAATGAGAGAGAGCGGTTTCTGTGATGACTTGGTCAGGGGACTGCTAACAGGCACTGAGGCATGATGCTGCAGTGCAGTGGTTCTCATGCTGATGGACTAGAAGATTGAGTGGATAGAATGGTTCTGAACCAGCCTGTCATGTTCCCTGTTCCCTGCTCTCCCAGACAACCTCCTTGGCATCCTCAGACAGAGGCTGTGCCACTGCCAAGGTGTGTGTGCCAGTCTCGTGTCTGCCAGCATGTCAACGGGTGTCTCAGAGCAGCACGTCACCTGAGACCACACTAAGGACCAAAGTTCCCTCCACACACCATGAGTCAGGACTCAACAGCAACAGAAGAACAAGTACCACATATAGAACAAGTACATCAATATGTATTATTATCCTGTCTCCCTGTTATGCTTTATTTATCTCCCCCTCTCTCAGCAGGACTCTAAGGACCTCTATTAGCAGGGTAGAAACACTAACAGTCTTTATGTATACATGCTTATGTATTTCAATGGAATTCTAATGTTGAATACAGAATGCTCAACCTTAGTGTTATTGTATGGGTACACCTGCAGAGACATAGGCAAAAACATACAGTATAATTAAGCAATACAGCCTGAGGGGGTGTGGTATATGGCCAATATACCACGGTTAAGGGCTGTTCTTATTCACGACGCAACGCGGAGTCCCTGGACACAGGCCTTAGCCGTGGTATATTGGCCATATATCACAAACCCTGAGGTGCCTTATTGCTATTATAAACTGTTACCAACGTAATTAGAGCAGTAAAAATAAAATAAAAATCATACCGGTGGTATACATTTACATTTTAGTCATTTAGCAGATGCTCTTATCCAGAGCGACTTACAGTTAGTGAGTGCATGCATTTTTCATACTGGCCCCCCGTGGGAATCGAACCCACAACCCTGGCGTTGCAAGCGCCATGCTCTACCAACTGAGCTACAGGAGGCCTGATATACCACGGCTGTCAGCCAATCAGCATTCAGGGCTCGAACCACCCAGTTTATAAAATGCAATGCAGTATATCCAAGCATCACCTACAGGGCGCTCTGGGCTGGTGTAGTGTGAGTATATGAGAGTGTGTGAGGGAGAAAAGGAGCGTCTGGTGTGTGTGTCAGTCATTCAAATCAGATTGTTTCCGCATCATTACGGTCATAATGAGGCCTCTGCAGATGATAATCCCTTTACCGTATGAGGGACAATAGCTCCTTTAGCCTCCAATAGAAATAATCCTCATCCTGTACCTGACGTGGGATAGAGAGTAGATGATAGACAGACACATCAGCTAGTTGGACTGGATGCTCCATTTTGAGTTTGGACTGAGTTTAGACTTGCCCTCTTGTATTTCAACTACTCTTTCAAATTGCTTATGCATAAAACAATTATAGTATATTTTCACTCATGACTTGGGGATAACAAAGACATGCGATAGCTTACAAACATACACTACATATACTACCAGTAAGCCATCAGACTGCTGAACAGTTAATCAAATGGCTTTGTATGTTTGTTTTTTTTTTGTTGCCCTGACTCTCTTGCACTGGCTCTATGCACACTCACTGGACTCTACCCACACACTCACACATACTACACTGACACTCCAACACACACATACACACACACACACACACACAAACACACACTCATACACCACATACGCTCACAAACACAAAATACACACACACATGCATATTGACGCCACACACACTCACACATAGACACACTTTCACACTCTCCACGTCTTGATTGCCTAGTCACTTTTACCGCTACCTACATGTACATACTACCTCAATTACCTCAACTACCTCGTACCCCTGCACATTGACGTGGTACTGCTACTCCTTGTATATAGCCTCGTTATTGTTATTTTATTGTGTTACTTGTTTTTTGCTAATGTTTCTTACTTTTTAACTCTGCATTGTTGGGAAAAGGCTCATAAGTAAGCATTTCATGGCAAAGTCTACACCTGTTGTATTCGGTGCATGTGACAAATACATTTGATTTGATTTGAGTAATCTTCTAATGTGTGTACCGTTGCAGAAAGAACTGAGAAGCAACACAGGAAGAGTATATTTGTACAGCTATCCTAATATCTCAATTTCCACACTTCTTCTTCCACAATCACAAGGCAAATGTTATGATAGCAAAGGCTGTAATTCCACCTCAGCATATACAGTTGAAGTCGGAAGTTTACATGCACCTTAGCCAAATACATTTAAACTCAGTTTTCCACAATTCTTGACATCTAATCCTAGTAAAAATTCCCTGTCTTAGGTTAGTTAGGATCACCACTTTATTTTAAGCATGTGAAATGTCAGAATAATAGTAGAGAGAATTATTTATTTCAGCTTTTATTTCTTTCATCACATTCCCAGTGGGTCAGAAGTTTACATACACTCAATTAGTATTTGGTAGCATTGCCTTTAAATTGTTTAACTTGGGTCAAACGTTTCGGGTAGCCTTCCACAAGCTTCCCACAATAAGTTGGGTGAATTTTGGCCCATTCCTCCTGACAGAGCTGGTGTAACTGAGTCAGGTTTGTAGGCCTCCTTGCTCGCACACGCTTTTTCAGTTCTGCACACACATTTTCTATAGGATTGAGGTCAGGGCTTTGTGATGGCCACTCCAATACCTTGACTTTGTTGTCCTTATGCCATTTTGCCACAACTTTGGAAGTATGCTTGGAGTCATTGTCCATTTGGAAGACCCATTTGCGACCAAGCTTTAACTTCCTGACTGATGTCTTGAGATGTTGCTTCAATATATCCACATAATTTTCCTTCCTCATGATGCCATCTATTTTGTGAAGTGCACCAGTCCCTCCTGCAGCAAAGCACCCCCACAGCATGATGCTGCCACCCCCATGCTTCACGGTTGGGATGGTGTTCTTCGGCTTGCAAGCTCCCCCTTTTTCCTCCAAACATAACGATGGTCATTATGGCCAAACAGTTCTATTTTTGTTTAATCAGACCAGAGGACATTTCTCCAAAAAGTACGATCTTTGTCCCCATGTGCAGTTGAAAACCGTAGTCAGTTTTTTTTATGGCGGTTTTGGAATAGTGGTTTCTTCCTTGCTGAGCGGCCTTTCAGGTTATGTCGATATAGGACCCGTTTTACTGTGGATATAGATACTTTTGTACCTGTTTCCTCCAGCATCTTCACAAGGTCCTTTGCTGTTGTTATGGGATTGATTTGCACTTATCACACCAAAGTACGTTCATCTCTAGGAGACAGAACGCGTCTCCTTCCTGAGCGGTATGATGGCTGTGTGGTCCCATGGTGTTTATACTTGCGTACTATTGTTTGTACAGATGAACGTGGTACCTTCAGGTGTTTGGAAATTGCTCCCAAGGATGAACCAAACTTGTGGAGGTCTACAATAATTTTTTCAAATCTGTCTGTAAACAATTGTTGGAAAAATTACTTGTGAACAAAGTAGATGTCCTAACCGACTTGCCAAACCTATTGTTTGTTAACAAGACATTTGTGGAGTGGTTGAAAAATGAGTTTTAATGACTCCAACCTAAGTGTATGTAAACTTTCGACTTCAACTGTACAAGCGGCTGAACCCATTGGCCCATGTTTTGCCAGGGTTTAAGGTTTGTTTCAGTAATACCAGATTTGTTGCCCGTAGCAGAAAACAGCAGGTTTGTCTTTGAAAATGATTTATGTAATAACAATTTTTTAAAAATCTTACTAGTCAATGGTTTCATTACGGATCGGTTAACAGTTGACAATAATCACAGTAATGTAAACTCTGATGATTGGCAAAGAGATTCAACCAAATCGCGATCATACATTTTATTTCAGGCCATACTCCTCCTGTCCTTAGTTTAAACCAGGTAAAGTCAATAACAACTCGCTGTGTAGAAACCTGGGCAGGACCAACAGCCATGTGCTGTACTGCACTGCCTTATACCTGCTATGATTATTTACCACAGTCAGTATAGGAGAGGCAGGCAGCTCATGGCCATCAACTACACTTATGGTGTTTATCTGCCTTGAGGAGTCTTTACAGACATGCTGCTAATGAAGAGAGAGAGGCACAGACTCTTTCAGGCATCAGCGCTCTACTCTCTCCTCAGTTTAGACTTTCAAGTGGGCACTTATAACCTGAAGGCAAACAGCCATGAAAAACACAATCAAATACATTTAAGAATAATCTTAGGGGGGTGACATTGTGAATATGGTTCTGCAGTAATACTAATAAAAACAGGGGGAAATAACGATCCAGAGGCTTTGAACACTCCCTACTACAAAAACAGGGTTATGGAAACTTTCCTGACTTCTTGGCAGACAGAGGCCTCTGATTGCTTTTTCAACCGCTATCTTAATTCTCTTCTCTAACGTGTACGAAATGTACTGCTTCATTTAATCTTTGACACAAAAGAGCAGTCGGCTGCACCTGTCTTTTTTTCTCTCTCTCTCCTTTTACACAGCACCTCTATCCTCTCTCTCTCTTTTACACAGCATCTCTATCCTCTCTTTCCTTTTACACAGCATCTCTATCTTCTCTCTCTCTTTTACACAGCATCTCTATCCTCTCTCTCCTTTTACACAGCATCTCTATCCTCTCTCTCTTTTACACAGCATCTCTATCCTCTCTCTCCTTTTACACAGCATCTCTATCCTCTCTCTCCTTTTACACAGCATCTCTAACCTCTCTCTCCTTTTACACAGCACCTCTATCCTCTCTCTCTCTTTTACACAGCATCTCTATCCTCTCTCTCCTTTTACACAGCATCTCTATCCTCTCTCTCCTTTTACACAGCATCTCTATCCTCTCTCTCCTTTTACACAGCATCTCTATCCTCTCTCTCTTTTACACAGCATCTATCATCTCTCTCCTTTTACACAGCATCTCTATCCTCTCTCTCCTTTTACACAGCATCTCTATCCTCTCTCTCCTTTTACACAGCATCTCTGTCCTCTCTCTCCTTTTACACAGCATCTCTATCCTCACTCTTCAGGTGAGTTTGGGATTTAAAGATGGATTAGGGAAAACAGCGCCACTGTCCGCCCCAGCACCTTTATTATTGTTTTTGTTTTGTGGACGAAACAGAGGTGAGGTGCGTCGAGCAGTGTGGTAAATGAAATTGCAGTACATATTCTGCTGTTCTATCGGGCATGCAATGATGTCAGAGGGAAAAAAACAGTGTTCGTTGTTTGCAGTAACTTCTTTGTTGTTGTAATATCCCAAATGGATGTGGCAGTTTCCCCATGAAGGATTCCAGCTTTAAAGTTTTAAAGCCAATAAGACATGTAAAGTATAAAATTGTGTGTGTGTGTGTGTGTGTGTGTGTGTGTGTGTGCGTCTCTGACACCTTACCTTCGCAGTGCTTGCCATCCCCCTTGTAGCCTGACTTGCAGATACATTTGTATGACTTGAGCGTATTCTGGCAGATGGCATCGATGCTGCAGTTGTCAATTTGCTCTGCACACTCGTCCACATCTGACAGAGAGGGAGAGATGGAGGGAACAGTGACGTCTAAGGACAATAACAACTAACAATGTTTAATTTCCCCAAGTGGCTAATGTAGTGTACATTAGGGGAGGAGGGTCAATCATCAATCTGACAAGGTATTCACCATATAGGATGTTTACTGTGGATATACAACCCCTGTAAAGTACCTTGTCAGACAGACAGACCACCATGAGAATAGAAGCAGTCACACTTGATAAAGACAAAACAACTCAGCTCAATAAACCCCGCTACACTGTGGTATGTTTGACAGCTTAATAGTTCTCGGAAACCCTTGTACAAATAAACAGTTAATTCATGCGTTTTTGAAGAACCGATTGCTTCATAACAATAAACAAGCAGTTGACTAATTACTATAACGTGTAAATAAACAGTCTATCATTGATTGACCTGTGATGAACCTCTGTTTGACTGGCTGCTGGCTTGGATAACCTGTACCTCTGATACACGGGTCAAGAAATTGAGTAAAAAGTCAATGTTTTCATTGGGATGGTAGGATAGATAGCCCTCTGCCATGGTCATGGACCAGAGTTAGGTTAGAGTGAAGGATGAAGTCCAGAAAAGTATAATCAGGGATGTGATCAGGAAATCGTATAAACTCAGGAAAAATAGGATATTAGTTTGAGATCAATTTCAATACTTTATGAATAAAGGATAATGTAAAAATCCCAATCTTTTATAAAATATTATCATAAAAGTGAAATTATGGGCTTGATTAAAACAGGGAACTGCGGAGTGAAGTGGGGGCAGAGTGGGTTCTATGGCCCCCTCCTCTCTAATCCCACCTGATCCCGGTTAACCAGCCCAGGTGTTTGGGATTACCCCTGCTCGCAGGGGGGAAAAGCTTAACAAGGTTTACACAGCTTCCAATATCGACCCTTATCACAAGTCCTCTCTCTGCAGGGTCACGGAGGACTGATCCCAGGAGTACACTGCCTGCAATCTGAGACCTGTTAGTTTAGCATCTACCCTGGGAGCCATAGGCCATCACTTCCATGGGCCTGACCACAGAAGACAATGACATTAAAAACCCATGCTGTTCTTTGGAGAGGTCAGGTCTCAATAATCCTTGGAGAAGCTTTTATTTTTTCCTGTCCAAGGGAAGTCTGTAAGGCCAACTACACACACGTTTGACCTTTTGAGGTTAAATTAGAAAATAATGTTTTAATCTGGCTCTATTCAATCTGTATCGCAGAAGTTCAGCGTTACAGTGAGATTGAAATTTAAAAGCTCCCGCGTCAGCGGAGAATGCATTCATGGTAGACGCTGCATATGTCGGCTCAATCGGAAATTACCTTTACATTTTTATTGCGCAATCTGTAAATCTGTCCCCATCCCAAGCCATGTTGACTACAGGAGTTTAGTAGAATACTTTTCTCAGTCACACAAGCATTTGCAATACCACAAGTCCCAAAGGCTCAAAGTAATTTATTTATCCATATTGATTTATATGAAGTGGTAACAATGGGAATCCTCAGGGATAGAAACACAAGCTAGATATTTTCTCCTCACTGATTATCCTGAAGGATGAATAGGACAACGTTCCTTTGATAGTCGAGTAAAAACATATTCATCTTTTAGTCAGGTCTCCAAGATGACGTAGTAGTACGGTCGTGTATTCTGTTGTGTCCTCATGTAAATAGCCTGTTTTTTTTTTTTTTCGTATATATTTCTCTCTCTAACTTTCCATCCTTTAACTAAATATACTTTCCTGCAACCCGCCTCACCCAATGTGGAACGGATTCTATTATTTCTTTATTTTTATCAAGAACCTACGGCTGAAACTAGCCAGCTAACTAGCTACTTGCTATTTGCCACCGTTAGCGGTCTTCACCACTGTCCGTGGCCTGCACTACCTACCAGCCAGCTCTAGCCTGGACAATTATCGGCCAGTCTGCACAGCGTGCTATCGACCCAGAGCATATCGGATTTTCTGCCGGAATCACTGAATCACTGGACCTTAACACCGGACCATCGCAACTAGCTAGCTGCAACCGAATGGCTGTTGTTGGCTAATCACCACTGGCCCGACGTATCAGTTAGCCTTGAGCCAGCCTCGAGACAGGCCCATCTCCCGGCTATCTACCTCTCTGTCAACCGGACGGGACCTCCTAGTGTCGACACAGAGCCCCGCCAATCCATCACGACTGGTCTGCTAACGTAATCGTCTGATGTGGTTTCAACAGGCTTCCCGTTGCGACGACCACGAAGATCCATCTGCTAGCCCCGGCCCGCTAGCACACGCAATCAACTGCCGTGCCTTCTGCTCGCCTGTGCTGTAGCAGCCTACGAACTGCTCCCGGACTTACTTAGTGCTGTTCACTGGACCTTATGATCACTCAGCTACACAGCTAATGCCTGCTGGACTGTTCCTTTACACGGTACCCCATCCTGTTTATCCATTTAGCCTCAGCCCAAACTTTCGTCGCCATTACCAGTTGTTGTCTCAGCCCTCTCAAATAATACCTGTGATTGCGTTATGCCTCTCTCCCATGTCAATATGCCTAGCCTATTGCTGTTTGGGTTAGTTCTTATTATACAATTTCACTGTAGAGCCACAAGTTCTGCTCAACCAGCCTCAGAGAGCTCCTTTGTCCCACCCCCCATACACGCAGAGTCCGGCTCAATCGGTACCTCCAGTGATGCTATCTCTTTCATAGTTACCCAATGCTTAGGTGTACCTCCACTGTACTCATATCCTTCCATATCCTTGTCTGTACATAATGCCCTGAATCTATTCTACAACGCCCGGAAATCTGCCCCTTTTATTCTCTGTACCCAACGCACTAGAAGACCAGTTCATAAAGCCTTTAGCCGTATCCTTATTCTATTCCTCCTCTGTTCCTCTGGCGATGTAGAGGTTAACCCAGGCCCTGTAGCCCCCAGTATCACTCCTACCCCCCAGGCGCTATCATTTGTTGACTTCTGTAACCGTAAAAGCCTTGGTTTCTTGCATACCTCCCGAGTGGTGCAGTGATCTAAGGCACTGGGGCGGCGCACAATTGGCCCAGCGTTGTCCAGGGTAGGGTAGGGAATGGCCGGCAGGGATGTAGCTCAGTTGGTAGAGCATGGCGTTTGCAACGCCAGGTTTATGGGTTCGATTCCCATGGGGGGCCAATATAAAAAATGATGTATGCACTCACTAACTGTAAGTCGCTCTGGATAAGAGCGTCTGCTAAATGACTAAAATGTAAAATGTTAACATTAGAAGCCTCCTCCCCAAGATTGAGTTATTCACTGCGTTAGCACACTCTGCCAACCCTGATGTTCTAGCAGTGTCTGAACCTTGGCTTAGGAAGGTCACCAAAAATTCAAACATTTCCATTCCGAACTACAACATTTTCCATCTAGATAGAACTGCCAAAGGGGGCGGAGTTGCAATCTACAGTTTGAGCTTCTACTTCTAAAAATCCACCTTTCCAGAAATAAGTCTCTCACTGTTGCCACTTGCTACAGAACCCCCTCAGCCCCCAGTTGTGCCCTGGACACCATATGTGAATTGCTTGCCCCCATCTCTCCTCAGAGATCGTACTGCTTGGTGACCTAAACTGGGATATGCTTAACACCCCGGCCGTCCTACAATCTAAACTAGATGCCCTTAATCTCACACAAATTATCAAGGAACCTACCAGGTACAACCCTAAATCCGTAAACATGGGCACCCTCATAGATATTATACTGACTAATTTACCCTTTAAATACACCTCCGCTGTCTTCAACCAGGATTTCAGCGATCACTGCCTCATTGCCTGCGTCCGTAATGGGTCTGCGGTCAAACGACCACCCCTCATCACTGTCAAATGCTCCCTAAAACACTTCAGTGAGCAGGCCTTTCTAATTGACCTGGCCCGGGTATCCTGGATGGATATTGACCTCATTCCGTCAGTAGAGGATGCCTGGATGTTCTTCAAAAGTGCTTTCCTCTCCATCTTAAATAAGCATGCCCCATTCAAAAAATTCAGAACTAAGAACAGATATAGCCCCTGGTTCACCCCAGACATGACTGCCCTTGACCAGCACAAAAACATCCTGTGGCGTACTGCATTAGCATCGAACAGCCCCCGCGATATGCAACTTTTCAGGGAAGTCAGGAACCAATATACACAATCAGTTAGGAAAGCAAAGGCTAGCTTTTTCAAACAGAAATGTATATCCTGTAGCACTAACTCCAAAAAGTTTTGGGACTCTGTAAAGTCCATGGAGAATAAGAGCACCTCCTCCCAGCTACCCACTGCACTGAGGCTAGGAAACACTGTCACCACCGATAAATCTACGATAATCGAGAATTCCCTTGGCCATGCTTTCCACCTGGCTACCCCAGCCACCAGCTCTGCACCCTCCGCTGCAACTTGCCCATGCCCCCCCACCCAAATTCAGATAGCTGATGTCCTGAAAGAGCTGCTAAATCTGGACCCCTACAAATCAGATGGGCTAGACAATCTGGACCCTTTCTTTCTAAAAAATTAGCCGCCGAAATTGTCGCAACCCCTATTACTAGCCTGTTCAACCTCTCTTTCGTATCATCTGAGATCCCCAGAGATTGGAAAGCTGCCCCGGTCATCCCCCTCTTCAAAGGGGGTGACACTCTAGATCCAAACTGTTACAGACCTATATCCATCCTCCCTGCCTTTCGAAAGTATTTGAAAGCCAAGTTAACAAGCAGATCACCGACCATTTCGAATCCCACCGTACCTTCTCCGCTATGCAATCTGGTTTCCGAGCTGGTCATGGGTACACCTCAGCCACGCTCAAGGTCCTAAATGATATAATAACCGCGATTTATAAAAGACAGTACTGTGCAGCCGTCTTCATCGACCTGGCCAAGGCTTTTGACTCTGTCAATCACCGCATTCTTATTGGCAGACTAAATAACCTTGGTTTCTCAAATGACTGCCTCGCCTGGTTCACCAACTACTTCTCAGATAGAGTTCAATGTGTCAAATCGGAGGACCTGTTGTCTGGACCTCTGGCAGTCTCTATGGAGGTGCCACAGGGTTCAATTCTCGGGCCAACTCTATTCTCTGTGTATATCAATGATGTCGCTCTTGCTGCTGGTGACTCTCAGATCCACCTTTACGCAGACGACACCATTTTGTATACATCTGTCCCTTCATTGGACACTGTGTTAACAAACCTCCAAACAAGCTTCAGTGCCATACAACACTCCTTCCGTGGCCTCCAACTGCTCTTAAACGCTAGTAAAACTAAATGCATGCTCTTCAATCGAACGCTGTTTGCACCCGCCCGCCCGACTAGAATCACTACTCTCGGCGGGTCTGACTTAGAATATGTGGACAACTACAAATACCTAGGTGTCTGGTTAGACTGTAAACTCTCCTTCCAGACTCACATTAAGCATTTCCAATCCAAAGTTAAATCTAGAATCGGCTTCCTATTTCGCAACAAAGCCTCCTTCACTCATGCTGCTAAACATGCCCTCGTAAAACTGACTATCCTACCGATCCTTGACTTCGGCGATGTCATTTACAAAATAGCTTCCAACACTCTACTCAGCAAATTGGATGTAGTCTATCACAGTGCCATCCGTTTGGTCACCAAAACCCCATATACTACCCACCATTGTGACCTGTACGCTCTTGTTGGCTGGCTCTCACTACATGTTTGTCGCCAAATCCAATGGCTCCAGGTCATCTATAAATGAATCACTTCTAGGCAAATCCCCGCCTTATCTTAGATCATTGGTCACCATAGCAACACCCACCCGTAGTATGCGTTCCAGCAGGTATATCTCACTGGTCATCCCCAAAGCCAACACCTCCTTTGGCCGCCATTTCTTCCAGTTGTCTGCTGCAAATGACTGGAACAAACTGCAAAAATCTCTGAAGCTGGAGACTCTTATCTCCCTCACTAACTTTAAGCATCAGTTGTCAGAGCAGCTTACCGATCACTGCACCTGTACACAGCCCATCTGTAATTAGCCCACCCAACTACCTCATCCCCATATTGTTATTTACATTGTTATTTATTTTGCTCATTTGCACCCCAGTATCTCTATTTGCGCATCATCTTCTGCACATCTATCACTCCAGTGTTAATACTACATTGTAATTATTTTGCACTATGGCCTATTTATTGCCTTACCGTCATAACTTACTACATTTGCACACACTATATATAGATTTTCTATTGTGTTATTGACTGTACGTTTTGTTTATTCCATATTTAACTCTGTGTTGTTGTTGTTTTTATCGCACTGCTTTGCTTTATCTTGGCCAGGTCGCAGTTGTAAATGAGAACTTGTTCTCAACTGGCTTACCTGGTTAAATAAAGGTGAAATAAAATAAAAAATAAAAATTAAGGATTCTAAGGCTCTATGGTGATTAATATTCATTAAAAACTAAAACGAAAGAATCTCACATTTCCACTTTAGCCTACATTAATGCTCCTATCCGGGTCATGAACTCCAGATCATTTACAATTAACTGTCTGGAGAAGGTGCACTTGGTTTTACTGCTAAATATTGCCTTTCACTGAAACATTGTTCTAAAAAATGCAATACAATACTTTACACAACAAGATAACCTGTGGTAATATACTTTGAATAATCAACCATTTATTTTATGTTCAACCATTTATGAATATGTTTTTGAGTATATCTGAAGTGATTCAGACATAATACTATTAGAGAGGACACAGAGTGTAGCATCAAGATGTCTCACTGTATTGAATGTATCATGCTTGATTTGCATCTCTGAGCTGTTGACAGTATAACATATTTCCTCAACAAATCTCACTGTTGGTAACAGACGTACTAAATCAATAAAACAATTTGTCAAAAAAACCTTCAAATAGACTTTAAAAACGACAGTGCAGTTTAATTATGATCTCTATGACCTGCAAATTATTGAATTGGGTTCCTAGAAAAAGAAAAGTTATTTTCTCACCTTCTCATGTTTCTTTGACTTTATAAACCATAATAATGGTTGTATTATATTATCAAAATCACATTCTAGAACACAACTTCACTGAGCAGTGGCACTGTTCTCAACTTTCTATTTGCTCTTGTATCTCCAATCTAACTGCCAGTGCCATCATAGATCAACCTCCTCAACCGTACCTGTAACAGCAGACCCAACCATCACGAGCAAGCAGTTCACTCACAACGCACAAGAGTATGTAAGGAACTAACTTTTAAGCCAAGCCTACACAAACTAATCTTTTGACAACATCGGCTGAAGCCAAGCTCAACATTTCAACAAGCACTGCCATACTTTATACAGCCTTGTATATTTCCCCAGATCTGGACAACAACATTCACTAACACTGAACCTCTCTCTCCTTAGCAAAGTTCAGTGTTCGCTGTGTAAGGCCAAGGCTCTCCAACTTCAACATCTCTGCAATGCACATGATATGTTACAATTATATAGCATTATATAGGAGAGTGCTTGCAGTTTGATAAACCCCTATAACTAATTCATTTCTAACTAGCATGGGCCGAGCACAACTCTGCTAGTGCTGAGTGTTCTTGAAGACAACAGCAATTTGTGTCCCCTCATTAGCCAAACAATAGAGGGGAAAGTGGGTAATTATACCAACACTTTATCTTTAAGAAATAATTCTGAACTTTGAGAAGAGCTTAATCAATAACTTTTCATGAGCTGTCAGCTTAGGTCAGGGAACAAAAATATAAAATTGAGTAAGTTATTTCTTTTTTTAATCTCTTGAGTACATCTCTCGTTTACAGAAACAGACATTTTTTAAACGGCTCACAAAGACGTCCAGTTAGTCACTCACTCAAACTTCAGGAGTAGTTCAATAAAGTGGCACTTTGAACAAAATAGAACCTTGGCCATGTAAAAAGAACATGTCAGATGCTGGGTTGGTGGTTTAAATAAAAAGGCACCTAACTGGGGAATTGGGTGCATTCCCTCCGACACATGCACAACAAATGCTGAAAATATGCTGGATCTGTTACAAATCGAAAAAAGGCCTTTGCCGTGAAAATAAACATGTCAGAATCAATAGGTCCTACGGTACAGTCCCGAGGACATTCCTCGGAACACTTCAGAAACAAAGTTGCCGAATGTGTTCAGTAACGCTGCCCTCCTAATTGACTCATGCAACATATGAAAAGCTTTGCTTTTTCAGGCTGTCCGTGTATGTGGCTTTTTTTCTTTGGCACTGATGTATCAAAGTTGTTGGGAACAAGTTTAAGCAGCAGAGATTGAATTCAGTGATTTGAGACAGGGATGAATAAACAAAGTCAAAACAACAAAACTAAAGAACGGAAAAAAATGTTTGGGGGAAATGCTCAGACGTTTACCCAATTTCCTTTGGGGAATGAATGTGTGTCAATATTTTATTGTTGCTGTAGGTCTGTGCATGTAGACATGAAGTTTCGAGTTTAGGAGCCCAGAATTACATACTGTATGTACGTTAGTTAACCTTTCTGCTCAACGCTTTGGTTGAACCCACGGTTGGATGTCCTAGGAAGAAGTAGGCCAGTACACTTTGTCTGAGTGGTAGCCCTATAATGAGGCACATCATTCAGTCTCTTCCCTTCATAACTGGGCCAGGATAGTTGGCTGCTCTTAATACCACATTAAGTGAAAAAGAGAGCATTTCATGCACTAAGCCCTGGTTTATCAAACCCAAATCGAAAAGTGCCGCTGTGTCTCCAGGGTTTTGCTATCGTCAGCCTGTAAGACACTGTGACTGCGCATGCTCTAGTCTTGTCTAAAGTTCCGGAGGGGAGATAGTTAATTTATATAATCATGTTGATTAGTGCTTTGGTTTAACAAAGACCTGCAGACAAATGTGGTTCCATCCTCAGCATTATAGTACTCAGATATAAGTCAAGGATTTTTTTCTGATATTGAAAGAAGAACAACCGTACAACTCTCTGAGTCCACTGCTGTGCAGCCATGTTCCAATGCACCCCCCACATGCGAGCCAGAGAGAGCTGTTGGCCATGGAGGTGAGACATTGACAGATCCTGCAGAAAAACAGCATAGACCAGCATACATTTCAAGTTGGTCCATACTGGTCTATGCTGGTCAGTGCTGGTCGGATGTTGGTCAAGCTGGTCTGACCAGCATGGTCTAGCTCAGGGGTTCCCAAACGTTTTCACTCTGGGTCCCCCTTCCAGCATTGGGGAACATCCCGTGCCCCCCCTGTGCGCACGCGCCACGTCTATTTCTATGGGCACAAGCACTGTTCATGACACAAACTGTTCACACCCCTCTTGTTGGTGGAGAGAATTTTGCAGGTTTAAAGCTTATTTCCTGCAATTCTAAACATTTAGTTTTGGGGTGCAAAGAACATTTTGCAGTTTAAAGCTCATTATTCTTGCAATTCTATACATTTTGCTATGTCTAATGTGTATTCATGTGATATTTGAGTGACAAAAAAATTACAACAATATCTATGGGCTAAAAAACCTAAACAAGAAAACGAGTTGATCTGGACATTTCTGACAAGTTATAAATAGCTCTCTAAGGTATGCAATGACAAACATGACAAGAGGAACTGATTATGCACTACCCATATTACAACTTTCAAGACCCGGCGCGCCCCACAGTTTGGGAACCACTGGTCTAGCTGGTTATGCTGGTTGACCAGCATGGTCTAGCTGGTCAAGCTTGTCTGACCAGCATGGTTAGGCTTGCCGACTAGCTGGTCAAGCTGGTGATGCTGGTGACCAGCCTTCGCTCTGTTTTTGCTGGTGCCTTCGCTATGTTTTTGCTGGTGAAAAGTCTTTGCTGTGTTTTTGCTAGTGAGCAGCTTATGCTGGTATGCTGGTGATGCTGGTATGCTGGTGACCAAGCTGGCCCATGCTGGTCTATGCTGGTCCAGCATGGTCTAGCTGGTCAAGCCTGTCTGCAAAACCACGCCCATCATTATCATATTTCCCAGCATGCTCTATTGCAATTTGATTTTTAGAATAGTTTTTTTGAATTATTTATTGTTTGTTGTGTTTTTGCATGTACAGTACATTGATTGATGAATTAATATTTTGCTACACAAATACACCTTTTCTAAACTAATCCAATCTGTTAGTTAGACTTCACCCATTACTGAAATAGTTTTTCCAGTTTAGATGGTTTAGGTAGTCAAATGTATTAATCTTTCTAACCCTGGCAGTCATTCTGAATACAGATTGTGGGTGAATAAAATGTCAAATTGTTGGATATCCCCACTCTGGCTGGATTCCAATAGGAATTGACCATAACTTTGCAAACTAACATAATGTGACTTGATGCTGGTTTTGCTGGTGACCCTTTGCTGGTCACCATTGTCCAAAATACACAGAAGGCTGGTCACCAGCAAAAACACAGAAAAGGTTGGTCACCAGCAAAAACACAGCGATGGCTGGCCACCAGCAAAAACACAGCAAAGGCTGGTCACCAGCAAAAACACAGCGAATGTTGATCACCAGCAAAAACGTAGCGAAGGCTGGTCACCAGCAAAAACACAGCGAAAGGCTAGTCACCAGCAAAACGAGCACTGGTGACCAGCATGACTAGCCTATGCTGGTCTATGCAGATTTCTTCAGCGGGGGGATAAGCAGTGTATTTAGCTGGGCCGGTCGGCTGAAGGGAAGGGGGATGTGAGTGGGAATAGGGCTGAGGGGAGAGTGAGTGTGTGGGAGACTTGCCGGACCCAAGGTGTACAGTTCAAACACAGGGCAATGTTTACTTTGTGTGTTGAGACCCTCACTGTTTGCTCAAGCCCCCCAGACCACCCCCTGCCCTGTCCCGGCCCATCCCCCTTCCTCCTCCTGCCACAGAAATAGAGTGAATAACGCTGGGACACCCTATAGGGTAGACCCTTGGCAGAACAGAACGGCATGTTAGGACTAAGGCAGTGGTATTCGAAGTCGGGGTCATGACCTGGAACTGCAGTGGGGTCTTTTAAAAAATAATAATACAACATTTCCGAACAAAAAGAGTACAGATTATTGTATGGGACAATGTTTTTTATAACGATAATTTGAAAAATACAATTTTATTGAGTAAATGTATTTATTGGTGTCTTTTAATTTTGATAAGAGATTTAAATGTAATGAATTTAAGGTTATTTGTAGATGTAAAACATTTTATTGACCAATTTTAAGGTTGTGTCATTAGATTTGGGATAGGGTTGGGGTCCCCAGAAATTCTAGTGGAAAAAATGGGGTCCCAGTGGAAAAAGTTTGAATACCACTGGACTAAGGCAAACAGAACAGTGATGAGTCCAGGCCAGGGTTGTTGTGGCTCACCAATGCAAAACGAAATAGATGTTTATCAGTCCAACAGGAATGTCAAGAGTCTGAGACTAAAATGAGTAATCCCAAATCCAGACATGAATGCAGATCATTTTTGAGTCATACAGTAATAGACTAACAGTCATAATAGTTTGAGATAAACTTACAATAAACAGGATGGCCAGTCCATCATCGCTCTTAACAACAACAACAAAAAGAATATCAGTGGCCGTATTGATGGGGCTTAGGGGGCCAGCACCATCAGTACATCAACACGCCCTCTGAGCTGGACTAGCAGTTGACCCTTGACCCATGATGAGAGAGGAGGAGAAGAAGCAGGGGTCAGGTCCATAAAGTGCTGCTAGCCTTGCCTTCCTTCATGGAGCTAGGCAGCGGAAGTGGAGGGTGAAGAGGAGGGGAGGGTGTGAGTGTGAGCCATGGCAGAATGTCACAGCCCCTCACAGCACACAGTGCACGTCTCATGGGTTATTAGGCCGACTAGGGAAGGAGACTGGTGGTCCAAAAAAGGGTTTGATGAAATGCAGACGTCAACAGTAGTGCAAATTTTAGCATCCTCCCCCGCCCCCACCCAAATCCCCCCCAGCTAATGAAGGGATACACTGTTTGACGTCCGGCAAAGCTTTTAAAAGTTGTGAATAAAAATATAAACTGCTTCCATTTGGGCTATTTACACTCATCCTTCACACACTCTAAATGTTTAGGAATCATGACCACTGACTTGATCCTGGTCTTCTAAAAACAATGACACCAACTTCAAACCTGGCTGGACCCCTCCCTAGCTGGGTCCACCAACCATGCAGCGAAAGAGTCTACTGTAGATGGATCTTACTGTACGGTAATAAACAAAATGGAACAAAATGGCAAGAACAAAACGGCAAGAACAAAACAAACAGTTAAAACTGTACTGTAAATAAGAGCTGTAGCAGCAACTATAAAATGATTATTCAGTGACAGTTATGGTAAATATTGTATACCACAGTCAATAACACCTAGTACTGTGTGTAGGTGGTAGTTGCTGATACATTCTAAATCACCACCTCTGTAGGTAGTTTTTTTAAAGTATAGTGGTCTGGAAATATTGTTAGATTTTTTTGTAGGTTGTTTATAATAATTCATAATCCACTTAAATATTAAATATTAAACAAAAAATACATATCCCAGAATGCATTAGATCAAACACTCCTGAAAGGAACGGAACAACCTAACATCTCATGACAAAAATACAAAATAAATAAATACCCTGCTGGGTAGGAACCTCACAAGGCAGCATGTTGACAATCTTACATTGTGACATGTTGGGCAACTCAAGCTCATTTTATGGGCGGCAGGTAGTGGTTAAGAGCATTGGTCCTGTAAACAAAAGGTTGCTGATTTGAATCCTGAAGTCCGACTAGGTGAAAAATCTGTTGATACAGTGAGGGAAAAAAGTATTTGATCCCCTGCTGATTTTGTACGTTTGCCCACTGACAAAAAAAGTATCAGTCTATAATTTTAATGGTAGGTTTATTTGAACAGTGAGAGACAGAATAACAACAAAACAATCCAGAAAAACACATGTCAAAAATGTTATAAATTGATTTGCATTTTAATGAGGGAAATAAGTATTTGATCCCCTCTCAATCAGAAAGATTTCTGGCTCCCAGGTGTCTTTTATACAGATAACGAGCTGAGATTAGGAGCACACTCTTAAAGGGAGTGCTTCTAATCTCAGCTTGTTACCTGTATAAAAGACACCTGTCCACAGAAGCAATCAATCTATCAGATTCCAAACTCTCCACCATGACCAAGACCAAAGAGCTCTCCAAGGATGTCAGGGACAAGATTGTAGACCTACACAAGGCTGGAATGGGCTAGAAGACCATCGCCAAGCAGCTTGGTGAGAGGTGACAACAGTTGGTGCGATTATTCGCAAATGGTGGAAACACAAAAGAACTGTCAATCTCCCTCGGCCTGGGGCTCCATGCAAGATTTCACCTCGTGGAGTTGCAATGATCATGAGAACGGTGAGGAATCAGCCCATAACTACACGGGCGGATCTTGTCAATGATCACAAGGCAGCTGGGACCATAGTCACCAAGAAAACAATTGGTAACACACTACGCCGTGAAGGACTGAAATCCTGCAGCGCCCGCAAGGTCACCCTGCTCAAGAAAGCACATATACAGGACCGTCTGAAGTTTGCCAATGAACATCTGAATGATTCAGAGGAGAACTAGGTGAAAGTGTTGTGGTCAGATGAGACCAAAATCGAGCTCTTTGGCATCAACTCAACTCACGTGTTTGGAGGAGGAGGAATGCTGCCTAAGACCCCAAGAACACCATCCCCACCGTCAAACATGGAGGTGGAAACATTATGCTTTGGGGGTGTTTTTCTGCTAAGGGGACAGGACAACTTCACCGCATCAAAGGGACGATGGACGGGGCCATGTACCGTCAAATCTTGGGTGAGAACTCCTTCCCTTAACCAGGGCATTGAAAATGGGTCGTGGATGGGTATTCCAGCATGACAATGACCCAAAACACACGGCCAAGGCAACAAAGGAGTGGCTCAAGAAGAAGCACATTAATGTCCTGGAGTGGCCTAGCCAGTCTCCAGACCTTAATCCCATAGAAAATCTGTGGAAGGAGCTGAAGGTTCGAGTTGCCAAACGTCAGCCTCGAAACCTTAATGACTTGGAGAAGATCTGCAAAGAGGAGTGGAACAAAATCCCTCCTGAGATGTGTGCAAACCTGGTGGCCAACTACAAGAAACGTCTGACCTCTGTGATTGCCAACAAGGGTTTTGCCACCAAGTACTAAGTCATGTTTTGCAGAGGGGTCAAATACTTATTTCCCTCATTAAAATGCAAATAAATTTATAACATTTGTGACATGCGTTTTTCTGGATTTTGTTGCTGTTATTCTGTCTCTCACTGTTAAAATAAACCTACCATTAAAAGTATAGACTGATCATGTCTTTGTCAGTGGGCAAACGTACAAAATCAGCAGGGGATCAAATACTTTTTTCCCTCACTGTATGTCCTTGAGCAAGGCATTTAACCCTAATTACTCCTGGCTGTCGCTCTGGATAAGAGTGTGTGCTAAATGACTTAAATGTTATACTAGAACAGTATAGCTCTCATAAGACCTGGGAGTGCATTAACGTGTGCCTCTCTCTACTGAAGAACTAAGATCATTAAAAGTCTGAATAGATATAATGTCCTCGCTCAGCATGTGTTGCTTGGAGACCACAGTGCACGGAGATGCTTCGAGTGAACATTCTATTTTTACATCTTTGAATGAGCAGCTACCTTATAGCTTCAGCTCAACCTTTCTGGTCAATGCTCTGTGACTTTGATGGGCTGCATCCGGCGTGTGCGGTACCATGCTGTGCTGTGCCCATAGAATTAGAATGAATGGCTGTGCCATGGGTGGCCATACTGATCTATGACTCATAGACCCTCCTATACTGCGGAAAACACCTTTTACAGTAAGTAAGTGGACCATGACACTTTCATTCAGAAAGGCCAGTGTGGAATATTTTTTGTCCATTCTTTGCCACTGCGTATATTCCTAGAATATCGCATACATCTTTCCTATAATTTTGCATACATGATGACAATGCATCCAAAGTTTTGAAGAGTACAAGTAGTTCATTCACAAGGTTAATGCACTGTTTCTTCGATCTTGGCATATGTCCTCAATTTACAAACTCCTAATGTTTTCTTGGCCTCTAGCTCTATAACATAACATTTCATTTTATATACGAGGAGGGTGGTACTTAGTGCTGTTATATACCTTATTATTTATACAGCCAGAGCTAAATGACATGACACTCTCCCCTGTGCACACAGCAATTACATTCATTGGCGGCTGCTTTAGCAAGATACAGAACCTACTATAAAGAGGGAAACATAGCAATTACAGCAGAAGTGTTAGTCTGATATTTTTAGCTGCTTCCTGTGAAACTATGAGGTATAAAGTGAATGGCTCTCTGTGTGTGAGTGAGATGCGGAGTAGAGCATGGCAGTTCTTATCTGAAATATACAGCTCAAGGAGGTAATGCCAGAGGAGTGAAATACTTGTTCTAATGACATCATAAAAGTGTCATTAGAGACAAACACCATATGGAACAATAGTTAATTTTGACGTGTTACTGACATTCATTAGACATCTCTGTTTCACAAGAACAGAATTCCAATGAGAGACAGTCCATCTGGCTTCTCCTATTAGAACTCCAACACACTTCAAACTACTAAGGATAAAATAAAAGGTAAATAGAGCAGAAAAATGTCAATCTTAGAGTACATGGAAGATATTGGTTGCCAAATGGGGGTAGTGCAACGTCTGGCACCTCCTAACAAGATTATGCTCTTACCGGTTAAGGGTCAAACAAAAAGCATGTTATCACATCTGAGTGTACAAAACATTAGGAACACCTTCCTAATATTGAGTTGCACCCCCTTTTGGCCTCAGAACAGCCTCAATTTGTTGGGGCATGGACTCTACAAGGTGCCGAAAGCGTTCCACAGGGATGCTGGCCCATGTTGACTCCAATGCTTCCCACAGTTGTGTCAAGTTGGCTGGATGTCCTTTGGGTGGTGGACCATTCTTGATACACATGGGAAACTGTTGAGCGTGAAAAATCCAGCAGCGTTGCAGTTCTTGACACACTCGAACCGGTGCGCCTGGCACCTACCCCCATACCCCGTTCAAAGGCACTTAAATCTTTGTCTTTCCCACTCACTCTCTGAATGGCACGCACACAATCCATGTCTCAATTGTCTCAAGGCTTAAAAATTATTATTTAACCTGTCTCCTCCCCTTCATCTACACTGATTGAAGTGGATTTAACAGGTGACATCAATAAGGGATCATAGCTTTCACCTGGTCAGTCTATGTCAAGGAAAGAGTAGGTGTTCCTAATGTTTTGTACATATCAAGTGTTAACATCCTGGGATATCTTCCTACATTATCCTCAATTTGAGAAGATCCCAGCTTTCCCTATGACTCCTCTCACCAATAGTCCTGAGCGATTAGTGCTTTTCTAGGTCGGTTTGGTTTCAGTTCGATTATTTAAAAAATAATTTCAATAAAAATAAATAACATTAAATGCATTATGAAATAATGGCACACATTTTTTGGTTGCTTTTTAATGCAAGTCCCAAAGCCAAAAATAGTATACATTAAATTGCAAACTCATTTAAAATATTCCATTGTCTCTGTCAGGTCCACATTGGGTAGACATTACTATGAAATAATAAAATATTTCAGTTGTATATTACTTAGTTTTTATATGATGACTTTATTATTTTTCATTCCTTAAAGTCATCATCTCATCTCTGCTCAGGTAGTAGCAGCCAAACAGCCAGACAACGTTATCTCTGTACTTCCCATACTGTTCTCTCTTTAGTCATCCTATTTAGCTAGCCTAGCTGCAGAGCTGTCTGACTAAATCATTTTACTAGTTCTTCAAAGAAGATAAGGCATACTTTCACAAACTGTCTCTATCCCTCTCTCTTGACATTGTGTTGTGTACATTCCTCTCTCATGTGGTCTATGCGGTCTGTGTGTATCTAACCTAATGTAGCAGGCGTAAAAGTGTATCCCTCTCTGCTTGAGAGAGGAATTATAACGTTTCTGCGCTGAACTAGGTCGAATATTTGCATAGTGAAAACTACAACTCCCTTCAGCACAGCGTCCCACATAGTTCTTGAGTTGATTTCTCTCGTGAATTATTTGATTTCTCTCTAGAGAAACAGCGTTGGGCTCACAAAAAAAACATTCAAGTAATTGAACCGACATCGGTCAATTAGTTGTTTAATAACCCCCCAAAAAATAAATGTTGGTTAATCGCTCAGTACTACTCACCAAGTAAGTATCTGTTTCATCAGTGACGTCACCCCCATCATTTCAGCCCCAAAAAGCTTCAGCCAAACCCCATGTACTGCACCAAATAAATGAGTTCATTTTATTTGTCCGAAACAATCCTTGATGTGTTGGGTTTTTCTATTACTAAGCAGAATAAGAGCATTTCCTTTCATTTACAGCAGTCCCCAAAGCTGGCTCTAGCCTCAAGGAATGTAAACACAGCAGTGTGTAAACAGAGCTCTCTCTGGCCCCCCAACCCCCCTCCAACAACACTGACTGACTGACCATCACAGACCAGTCTAATGACATCCCTCGCATTATTAGGCCAGGCCAAAGGGGTCTCAGGAGGGAGTGGTGTGAGGAGGAGGAGGAGGAGGAGGAACGGTCTGGGACAATGGCAGCTAGGCTCTTCTCCACTCCACTCCTCTCCACTCAAACCATGTTGAGCCTCAGCAGTGGAGAGAACAGAGAACTAAAGCAGACAATCCCACAGAGCAGACACTCACTTCTGGTCCTGGATCACACCATTGCCAATCAGTGAATCATGGAACAGAAAAACAAATGAGGGGTTTAATGATCTGAGAGCAGCCCCAGCTGTCGGCTCCTAACGGGGGATGGACAGGCCGGCCTTGGAAGCTCTCCCCTGTCCTCGCTGGAGCCATCAGCACTTTGAGAGGGAGTTGTAGAGTGGCTCGGGGCTGGGGTTCAGTGTACCATCAACTCTGCTCTTTATCCTCCCACTAACCAATGGGGACGCAGTGCCTCCACATCCGCACAGAGAACAAAGAGCACAGAGAGATAGAGAAATAAAGAGAGAGAGAGTGAGAGAGGGTGAGAGAGAGAGAGAGAGAGAGAGAGAGAGAGAGAGAGAGAGAGAGAGAGAGAGAGAGAGAGAGAGAGAGAGAGAGAGAGAGCTATCAGACGTCCCACCACAGCGCAAAGGAAAAGTATTACAAGCCTCATTTGGAGCACGCTGTTTACATTACGGCCCAATAAATAAATGGGCTTCTAAGAGCTAGGGGTCTCAGTCAGGGAGCGTGTGGAGGAACAGCCTGAGTCTGCCCACATTGTTTGGACTCGTGTGTCTTCATGTGTGTGTTGTGTGTAATCTTGTCAGTTAATGTTGGTGTTTTCACGTGTTTGTCCATGTGTGTAGGAAGGGAAAGGTAAAATATCATGTAGGTTTTCTGAGAGTGTGAGATGTTATTGGTCCAATATTTCAGTCTGTTTCAAGAGGAGTTTCACTCCTCCTGTCCTGTCCATGTGGAAGCTCTGTCAGCATTAAGACCATCTAATTGAGACTAGGAATGCTGGAACGCTGGTCACTGGGGGGTTGATCTGCTGGGTGCTGATATAGTGGTTTCTCTGCTTCAGGGGAGAAGAAAAGGTGCCATGACAGAGTTACGAGGCGTGTAAAAAAAAAAAAAAAAAAAGATTGCTTCCCCTGGGCACTGGGCAGGTACGTATGCTGTCGGCAGCCATAGGCAGGTTCTGAATGCCCCGTGACGACACAAACCCTCAGACTCAATCCGACATGTCCAGAACAATGCTCAGTTACTAAGGCAGGAGCCAGAAATTCCACTACTTCAGTCAAACCCCCATATCGACTCCAGGAGGCTTTTCACAAATTAAAGCTAAATAACTTTATAGATACATATTTCATTTTCAGAGCACCATATCCTGCAGTATAATTCAACCTGTGTCTGACAGCACTGTGGAATGGCAAACCGTTTTCTCTGGCTACCACAAGCAGTGTACAACCTAGAGTGTAACAAACACCTTCAAGCGAAAACAGAGCCTGTGTTTTTCTTGAACTCAACACAACAACAAAACATTTTACCCAGAGGGTCAGACTAATAAAACTCCCCATCACCCAGGCCAGATCTATCAATTTGCCACAAATGCTTTGGACATTAACTCTTTAGTAACCAAGAGTGGATCAGTTACAGAGAAAGAATAGGGATGCCTTACAGTATTTCCCTTGGCCTGACTCTGAATCTTTGACACACTGTTGGCAAAATAATATGTATTGGTTTTAAATTCCAGCAGCCAGAATGAAAGTGAGTGACTGACCAGTACTGGGGCTACTGAACTGCTCTGGGTCATGGCCTGCACCAGACATCCCAGCTTTTACACATGGCTGTAAACATGCATGATAACTGTCCGACTGTGTGGATCTCTACCATGCTCTGACTACAGTATGCCCCTCTGTCCGACTGTGTGGATCTCTACCATGCTCTGACTACAGTATGCCCCTCTAGAACCTCTGTCAAACAGCAACTTAGAAACAATAACAGCATTGACAATAAACATAGAAAAGTGATTCCATATGAAAACAGGACAAAAAATACCATGATTTGGGGGATTTTCATGACATTCATTTGGAGGAAGGATTGTTGACATATATTTGAATCTAAAACATTTTGGCATTACCCAGGCCTCCTTTAAGACTCCATAACTTTTCTGTAGGCATTACCCAGGCCTCCTTTAAGACTCCATAACTTTTCTGTAGGTGCTACAAAGCAACAATCTCACTCTGGATCTTCGATATGCCCGTAGAGTATATTATGTTCAACAATATATTGAACAATTTGCTAAATCTAAAAATTTATTTTTTCATTATTATTTTTTATTATTTTCAATATTCATACATTTATTTGTTTATTATTTTTTTAAATCAAAATTCTACTCATATTACAGCAGTAAAGCTTCATATGGCACCAATTTTTGCTTTGCACCTACATATTAAACATTTAGGACACTTAAAGGAGGCCTGGGTCAGGCCAAATTGTCATAAATATGCCAACTTTGATTAATTATTTCTCAATTATGCTTTTAGATACAAATGTCAAATATATGTCAACAATCCTTCCTCCAAAGGATCATTCTATGAATTCAATTTTGTGAAAATCCCCCAAATCATGGTCTTTTTTTTGTCCTCAATATAAGATTGTGTTCAATTAGTTGCATGCATACCTCTTCACCTATTCACTAAGAATAAATAGGCCAATCTATCCCTCCGAATACTGAAAACTTGCTCATTACTATACACCAGACACTATACTGTAAAAGGCAGTCTAGTGGTGAAAGCACCTTTCCTGTAAATACACTTAGTGGGTAAATACAGTATATCAATATGCAAACTAAACTAGTATCAGTTATATGCTTGTCTTAACCTCACCACCACATGTCCTTAAAGATCAAAGCTATTTTCACTATTCATACAGTATATTTGTCTTGGATAGAACTGTCATCAATGGTTTCAACTACTCAACTGCACTGCAAAGATTATTATCTCCCTCCTTTCACACAACTGCTCTGTAACAACATGTACAGTGGTATTGGAGCACCACTTCTCAGGAAGATTGTATCGGAATATCCATTCTCTGGGTGGGTAAGCATGACTTAATTGATCGTCTGCTCTACACTGATGAAGATCAATGACCCTGACAGACTTCCACGGGGACGGTGATGTATAGATTAACAAGAAGAAAAGGACAGTATCTCAAGAGAACATCTATTCAACCATGTGACCTGGAGCTATATTGAGTAAATAATAAAGACAAAGTGTTCTGTGTGTCAAAACCCCTGAGTTGGCAAACAGAAAGGGACTTTTGCATCAGTACGCTTTAAGGCACATATCCACTCTGTGAGTAGATAACAGTCATGTAATGGCACAACAAATACCACTGTTCTCTAGAGCAATGCATGAAGCACACAAACAGCACCTAACAGAGTGAATGTGATGAGAAAAGTGTGTCGAAGTGTTGTCACAATATGATTGGGAAGTGGTGGGAAAGGACTGGCCACGATGATCACATTCACAGAGAACAGAATGCTGTCTCCACAAGAGTTGCATTCTTCTTCTGTGGTGTTCTTAGGGTGGTCTAAGCCCAGAAAGATGAGCAGGAAGAAAACATATTTGCAGATCTTTTCATGTGACTTCATATGTGGTTACCAGGAACTATTACTAAGAGATCACAAGAGATGTCTGTATTTGACATCTTCATGAATTGTACAGCTTTGATTTTCACAGGTAAATGCCTGCAACCTTTGCTGACAAAAAGCAAAGCAAATCTATCAACATTTTGATCTTCCACAACAGGGAATGTATGAGGACTGGACAGGTTTAAATATTTTAAACCAGAGGATAAGAAAATGAGGAATAGGAGCCCCATTTACAAGAGCTTGTGGATGCCTGTAACACACATAGACATAGCCTATGACAGACAGAGGAAAAAGACATGGCTACTTCATTAAGTATAAATTAAAGAAAAAGAAGACAAAGCAAACAAAGAAGAGGAGGGAGAAAAAGAAGGGGGGGGGGGGGAGACACACCACTTCTAGGTAGGCCTCCCTCCCTCGGGCCTCATTTTGCTGAGTCGTTCCCTCCAGGCCAGGGCTGGTTGGTTCCCACACTGTGGCCAGACCCAGGGCTCAGGTCTGCTGCCTCTGGCTCCCTCCATGGCTGTAGTAGGCACTCTGCCTGCCAGAGAGACCCCCAGGTTACACCAGCAGAGGTTACACCAACGAAGCCACCGCTCTGCACCGCACCACAGCATATCAGAACCTCACCAACGGTTGCCTTGGCGCTGTATTACCTAGCCAGGAGCTTTCGACTTGAGCTTAGCTCA
This sequence comes from Coregonus clupeaformis, assembly GCF_020615455.1. NCBI lineage: Eukaryota > Metazoa > Chordata > Actinopteri > Salmoniformes > Salmonidae > Coregonus > Coregonus clupeaformis. The sequence continues at coordinate 30,627,930 of NC_059221.1, read as the reverse complement.
AAGGCTCAGTGATTAGCCTTGTCGTCCAAGGCCCTTCACTCTTTCCCTTTTTTTTCTTTCTCTCTCTCTCTCTCTCTCTCTCTCTCTCTCAGCCTGCCCCTCTAATCTGTCCAATTTCCCTTCTTCATCTCCCTCTTTTTCTACCTCTTCTTCACCACATCCTCCGCATCACTCCTTTGTTCCATTTCTCTTTTTAGATGAGCTAACGATTGATGCCCTGGCCTGAAGTCAGACCTGTAATTAAGATGACAAGGATAAAGGACAAAGAGGCTTGTCGCCAACATCTGTGTTAAACAAATATTAAGCTGACAAATTGTGCTTCTTTTTGATCAGCATCTCTCTCTCTCTCTCTTCTAAATGTCCAAAGATAAAAAGCCATACAAATATTACTAACTGCACATTATTCATAGACTATCTTCCCAGTCTTAAGATTTCTGTTGAGTCTATTCTCACTACTGAATGTTCATTTTTCACTCTTCTGCATTAAAGATTACACTCAACAACCAGGGTCCATCAAAAAAATATGTCCATGAACATGAACAATACATGATCACTATCAGGCCATGCTTAGTTTGGCACATACTATACTAACACATTCCTCCCTGCGCTTCAGACTTCTCATGTCAAAAAGCCTAGACTGTGCTATGCCATATCTTATCAATAGTAGACTGACAGACATTTCTAGAGCCAATGCCAGGCTATGATGGTGGCGCTGCTTGTCACCTAGGCTACAAACAGGTGCATGCCATTACTGAGTGAAAACACTGTTCTGGTAACATTCCGCAAGATAAGGGAGTGTATAATCGATGTTGTGGAAAATTAAGTGAGAAAAAAGTAGTTCTAATTGCAAAATGTAAATATTGGGTTTTCCCACAAGTAGGGGCAGACCACCCAGGATGCAAAATAGTCACTCCCCCTCCCCCCTCCTCCTTCACTCCTTGCCTATGGGCAGAGGGATGTCTTTTTGTGTCTCTCTGCGTGTGAAACAGCACCAAACACAATCAAAGCTGCTAAGGCTTGCACAGTGGCTACAGATTGACATACATAAACTTCTTCTCCTTCTTCTTCTTCCTATTATTATTTCAAGAGAAAAACAAGCAGAATAGGGGAAATAGTAAATGGATAAGAAAACAGCACCCAGGCAGCAACATATTTCAGTCCTTTTATTGTGTGAATGGATTACTTTTATTACTGCAAGTAAAATGTTGTCCAATGACATGCATCATGCATGCATTTTCATTGGCTTTCATTGCCCTAATCCTGATAACCATCGTCATATTTTGAGTCTGAACACTCAATGAGGATTTAGAGTTGTTTCACCTTAAACTCTTCAGGCACAGTGTATGATGAATCAGAAAGAGAAGGCAAGTCATGGAAGAAAACTGGGTGCAGTACTGTAGGCTAGCTCAGTGGAGGCTTTGACAGAGAGAGAGCCATGCCACTCCATGTGAGTGTTACAGAGTAGTGTCAAATACTTGCCTTGGTAGTGACAAATACCTCCTCATGGTCTCTCTTTCATTAACTACTCCTCTGCTGAAGTTCGCAACAAACCTGTTCTGTTCACACTGTTGTTGTTGTTGCGGTTTGAAGTGTCACCAGTTATTCTTCATGGTTAGAGAATGGGAGTGTCAGGGGGATTTAAACATGTATTAACAGTTTTAAATCAGACCTATAAAACAGGTTAATTTGAAAATGTTGTGCCTAAGTCTCAGAAAAGTGCAGCAGTAGTTTAACCATTGTGGAGAGACAAATATAGTCTGGGCATGCAATGTGAGAATAATTGAGTACTGTAGTTGGTGAAATTCCCAGAATCCTTTATATCTCTGTAACAGCACTCTGACAAATGCCAGTGCAAAAACAATATTTAAACAGAGTGGAATTTCCTTGGTAGAATTTAGCATACAAAAAAATAGTTTTAAATGTTCTTCACCAAGTGTGCCTATTCTTTTAAAATGTAACCTTTATATCATTTTGAGTAGGATTAATGAGCCATACTTATATTTTTATATTGAAGTTATTGGTGTGTGTGTGTGTGCAAGTGCGTGTGTAATCTTTAACAATTAACTAATTTGTAACTTAATAAAACATTGGTCAGGTATTAGCCTACATATTCACCATGCACTGCAAATTGAAGTAGTAATATCTGCACTAAATCACCATGCATAGTCTAGGGTTAGGCTACTCCAGAAAAATAAAGCGTGAAGGAATAAAGGTATTTTGATGGGAAAACGTACCTTGAGTGGATTTGCTTCCTGAAGCGCGAGCTGGCTGTTGGACAAAGGCGACAAGACAGAAACCGACTAATCCAATGCTTGCGCGCATTATAACGTGCATATGCATGGCTACTTGATACTGTAGTTAGACTGTTATAGTTAAACACCTAGCTACTTTGCAACGCTTATCACGCGCAAACGGACGGTCTTTTTTTTAAAAGTGTTGGTCCACCTTTAAAAATATAATGTGGGACTCTGAAATCCTTTCCTTTATGTCTGCTTATTCTGTTTCAAGTGATCGGGTTTTGCGAAATGCCCGACAATGTGCAGCAATACTGAAGCGGTGTTCTGTGATCATGTTCTACCCAGACCAATTTCAATATAAGACAGAGGGAGAGAGAGGGTTGAGAGAGATGGAGTGGAGCGGAGAGGAGAAGGGGGAGGAGAGATTAGGATCCGCGCATTGCTCCTGCTCTCGCTCTCCCTCACGCTCTCTCTCTTTTTCCAACTACTTGCAAGGATTTCTTTTTCTGCAGGAATTTACAATCAGCTGCTGGTTGGACCGTAGTCGGAGGTTGCCATGGAGACAGCTTCCGCGGTTGAGAGGTCAGACTCTGGGACCATGTGCAAACAATGGACTGCGCGCCACACCACCACCATCAAGTAGGCCACTTTTCTCATTAATTGACAAGGGAAATGAGCATTGTGCGAGGGAAAAATACTCGAAACGTGCAAGAGACACATATGGTGATTTACAAATAAAGGAGTGCACAGGTTGTAGCCACTGTAGGTTCGTTATAGCGACTTGTAGCCCCTGCGCTTGCACCATCTCCCATGATTGGCTCTCATAAGCCTACTAAAGTATCATCCTTTTTGTCAACTCAACTTGGAACTAACTATATATCCAGCAGTCATCAGAATTTGATTTGATGATATCTAATAGCCTAATGTAGTTGTAGTAGGCTGTCAATCCAACACAAGCTCCAAAGAAAAAGCCATGAGCCAATCATATTTCTAAGAGATCCAGAGACAAACACCAAAATTCTGTTTAATTATCACATCTTCCCTATATCTTTGTGCCCCCACAAGTCTGGTGTAAGATTATCACTATTATCATGATCTTCCTGATCTAGACATGATTATTCAAGCCTATACATACTCCTTTTTGAAATTAGTTTGTACCCTGTCCAATTTGTATGCACCACTGCCTGGATGTGCCTATTGCTATACCCATGTGTACACTCTTAGAAAAAATCTAAAACCTAAAATGGTTCTTTGTCTGTCCTCATAGGAGAACCCTTTGAAGAACCATTTTTGGTTCCAGGTAGAACCCTATTGGGTTCCATGTAGAACCTTTCCCCAGAGGGTTCTACATGGAACCCAAAAGAGTTCTACCTGGATCAAAAAGGGTTCTACCTGGAACCAAAAAGCGTTCTCCTATGGGGACAGCCGAAGTACACAAGGCATAGATAGACACAGAACAATTATTAGATTGACCTGGCCACAGCTCACAAAAAGGTTTTCATATCTTCTGAGAGCAAGAGATAGCAAGAGATATCTCCAAGCAGTCTAAACTTCACATCATCTGCCTGTAACATCCCTCAAATAATACATTTCCTTTCAATTCACAGCAGGACTCTGTTTTCCTTCTCCAGAGGATATTGTCCCATATTTAAATGTCTTTGTGTTACCGCCTCTATCTCTTCCTTTTCTATTTTCAAGAATCAATAAAAGCCGAACAAAAGGAAACAAACAAGAATCAGCATGTTCCTGTTCTTTCATTATACCATGGCTGCTTTTCAACTTGAAAGAGGGTAAAGAAGACAGTTTGCTTTTCCACTCTCCTCCAGAACACTGTATCACTGATCATGTGCTTTATTCACCATTAGCAGTGAGAGCCTACTGGGAATGAGACTTGAAATGTGCTTGAATCAAAGCACTAGCTATCTGTTCCTTCCTTCCCACGTTACCTGGAACAAAAGCCTAAAAACTGAGCTGCTTTTTCACACCTTGCCTTTTGGAACATGGTGATTAGATTCAGCACGGCATCAGTATCAGACAGAAGATATGCTTATTATATTCTCTTTCCTCTAGGAATTAATCTGCTGTGCTGATGCATTTATGTTTACATGTATGTTTTGAGACAGATAATGCTCTATAATTATGTTCCATAGCTCCTCTGTGTTATTTCTCTTCAATCAAAAGTGCAATTATGGTCTCGCATTAAGATATAATTGTTATCTCCAAATCAATCTACTACAGGCTAAGTCAGGTAATGATGAACATTTGATAGAAGGCAATCTGATAAAAGCTTGTCCATAAAGATGGATATCTCTGTGGCTGATAGATTTGAAACGTTCAAGAGTTCAAAGGTACAGAGAAACAGAGGTTTACCCAGGTTTAATCTTTGAAGTGTTTTTACCTTGCAGGGGGGAAGCCACTTTCTGGGAATGTCTAATGCTCCTTATTAACATTTGGGGGGTAAAATTAAGCCTGATCATACACTTTTTCTTAAATCTGAGGATGTGTTGGAATTTAGAATAAAGAATCACCATGGCATGGGCGGAACTCTTCTGTCATGAACCTTCATTTCGTGAATCTTAATGGTTTCCCTAGAGTTGTATTTATAACCAGGAATAATCAGACAAAGTATAAAAATGCCCTTTAAAAGAAATCCCTCCTGGCTTGTAACATACATCATTTGAAAGGATTCATAGTAATGACCATTCATATCCAAACTGTGAAGTCTGTCAGCCTGGCCTGTGTAATTATAATAACATCCTCCACATGAAATATGGAAATATCCTAAACCCAAATCTCCAGGTAATTGTGAGCCCTTATACAACCAGATGAACTGAGAGTCACTGGGGAGCCAGAGGAAGTCAGGCCACCGTGGCAGGGGAGCCTGGGAGCTGTAAGTGATGCACAAGCATCAGCATAGTTTTTCATATGGGTACGGCAGTAATACTTACTTAATTAAGGGCCGAGGGGTGTGCATGGGCATCACTCTACACACAAACTGGGCTATTTTTACTTGAACAGACACATAGGGGAAGCCCAGGTAATGTTTAATTTATGACCCTAGTCGTCATGAAAGGACTTCAGTTAAACTGTGAATCCGGAGGAAAAGGAAAGGGTAAAGAAAGAGAGTGAGAAAATACAGCTGCAGGCTGCAATACAGGCTTCTCCTATTAGATAAGCACACAGCCCCACTATGCAACCAAATGGCATCATATACTTCGGCAATGGGACTCTACCACACCATTGTACATGTATCCAAAGCAACATACATTTCGTATGGGTGGCCCCAGAGGGAAACGAACCCACAACCCTGATGTTGCAAGTGCCTGAGCCACACAGGACCGAGATGGTGCCCAGCTTTTCCCCTCCAGGCAACACCGGCTGGGTTTCAGTCACCACCACAGGCCCAGCAGGGTCTCTGGCATTGACCATGCCAACTCCACAGGGGATCAGATTGGGAGGGGGGGTGCACACCACATTTCAGCACTGGCAACCCGGAGAACATTGTGGGCTGGCCCCAGGAATTCACCTGACCACAGCCCCAGGCGCTGGCACCACGAGAGAGAGAAAGACCGCCCTTCTCTGGTTGGTCAGCAGGTAGGCTAGGATACAGTATTACTATGCATGCAAGAATGTGAATGGTTCTAATCTAAGGAACATTATCAGACTGTAGGTGAAATAAAACGCACTCTTGTTGTTTTCTCAGAGGTGTGTCTTTTCAGAAAGAATAAGTGAAGGAAATCCCCCCAGTAAATGTGAGCTCTTTGGGTATTTGGACAGGTAAACTTAAAATTGAGTGAGGGTTAGATGAGTTGGAACCTCAGCATGAGTGAACGTCATTACTGTGCTCTAAGGCTATGGGTGATGAGGGCTTGTTTTCCAGTGCAGAGTAGATTGTGTGTGAGCTAGAGTCTTATCATGTAGATGAGAGTGGAGGGGAGGGGCAGATAAGATGTGCATCAGGATTGACGTGTGTGTCTGTGTGTGTGTGTGTGTGTGTGTGTGTGTGTGGGTGGGTGTGTGCGTGCGCGATAAGGGACAGGTAACTGCAGACAGGAAAACCAAAGGATATGCCTAATCCTGCTAAGTCCTTCTTAAATGTATGAGTGCTCACATTACTAAAGGCATTATCGTCATATCATGCTATTATGTCATCAACTTTTACAGTTGTACTTAACTATTATCTGTCTGCACACATACAATCACAAGTCTGTAGATGACTAGGCAGGGAGGATAATGGCGATGCCTCCCACATGTTTTGTTTGTGACCTGTTTGAATGAGCTAAATGGGCTGGGTAGCTGCACACTCAGCAGTGGCTTTACTGTACAGAGCATCTGCACTAATCCCCCTATGATCATCTAAGATCCAGCCTGAGACAGACCTGGCAACCACCCACACAAGTACAGTCAGAGGATGAGATCTGGCAACCACCCACACAGGTACAGTCAGAGGATGAGATCTGGCAACCTCCCACACAAGTACAGTCAGAGGATGAGATCTGGCAACCTCCCACACAGGTACGGTCAGAGGATGAGATCTGGCAACCTCCCACACAGATACAGTCAAAGGACGACCGACCGCCCAAGACAGCAACCGACACAGACGACCATGACCTCAATGTGTAGCCATACACCAACAAGGTTTATGCCTTTATCCCAGTCAGCATCTGACAAGGCTTAGAGGAGCGTCATAAACCTGGAGGTTTGTATCTTCACAAAGTAGAAAAGGATGCTGATGATAGAATAACAGAAAACTTGTAGACTAGACACATTTTTGATCCTTTTAAGAAATGTTATGTGAAAATATTCCTATAACTTTACCTTGACAGGCATCAGACTAGATAAAAGATGAATGCACAATTGATGCTTTGTTGAGTAATAGTTTTCATACAAAACATTCAGACTAAGTGCCACAGGTCAGGACCAGTCCTAACACCTTTTTGTTTTTGACTCTGGAGAAAATAAATGATTTCCTCTGAAAGAGATAAAAACAACCACGCCACTCTGAGCTCTCTGGGTCACCCAAGGTTTCACTTTTCAGTTCAAAAGAAATTGGTTATTGTTATCCAGCCTGCCTCGCTGCACTGTGGCCAGGGCCCAAGCAAAATACTTAATTTCAAATCTCCAGAGGAAGCAGGTTCAATTTGATACAAGGGGAAGAAAACACAATTCAACAGTTCAACATTCATACTGTTAACTGGAGGCAATTCTTCTTATTAGTGAGTTACAAATTACCAACATTTTGTACAAAATGTATTACTTAATGGCTCATGATAAACGGTATGGAATATGAAATACATAAAACACAAAATGGATATTGCATTAGTGGGCATTAGTCATTCATTCACTGCTCATTTATTGCTCTGTGTTATCGCCAAAGAGAAAGCTGTTAAAACTTAATTATTTCCCTCTCGCAACCTTCAGACAGAGAATTCTAATGGTATTATATAAATATAAGTCTGACACTAACGGGGAGCATTCTTTCCTATGAGAGAACAACATTGCAGACTGTTTCTCCTCCCGTAGCTTTTGTTTTTAGATGACGGTGCTCACATCACGTCATTCCTCGGCAACAATAGAAAATAAAATAAGAAATCCACACTATATGCAGCATAATCCTGTCTGAAATGAAGCAATTAGGTCATTATGAACATCTTACAGGGGGTTATGAAAGAGGATGACGGTAAACCCATCAGTTCGTTTTGAAGACTATTTGGTCTGCCTGCCTGAAATGAATAAAGATTACATTAAGATGACAACAGGCAACTAAACGGGGGTCCACCCTATGTTCTATGTCCTCAAAGAATTCTACAGCTGCACCATCGAGAGCATCCTGACTGGTTGCATCACCGCCTGGTATGGCAACTGCTTGGCCTCCGACCGCAAGGCACTACAGAGGGTAGTGCGTACGGCCCAGTACATCACTGGGGCCAAGCTTCCTGCCATCCAGGACCTCTATACCAGGTGGTGTCAGAGGAAGGCCCTCAAAATTGTCAAAGACTCCAGCCACCCTAGTCATAGACTGTTCTCTCTGCTACCGCACGGCAAGCGGTACCGGAGTGCCAAGTCTAGGTCCAAAAGACTTCTCAACAGCTTCTACCCCCAAGCCATAAGACTCCTGAATAGCTAATCATGGCTACCCAGACTATTTGCACTGCCCCCCCACCCCATCTTTTTACGCTGCTGCTACTCTGTTAATTATTTATGCATAGTCACTTTAACTCTACCCACATGTACATATTACTTCAACTACCTCAACTAGCCGGTGCCCCTGCACATTGACTCTGCACCGGTACCCCCCTGTATATATAGCCTCCCTACTGTTATTTTATTTTACTTCTGCTCTTTTTTTCTCAACACTTTTTTGTTGTTTTACTCTACTTTTTTATTTAAAATAAATGCACTGTTGGTTAAGGGCTGTAAGTAAGCATTTCACCGTAATGTCTGCACCTGTTGTATTCAGCGCATGTGGCCAATAAAATTTGATTTGATTTGATTTGATTTGTTCCCTCAGCCCTATGTTCCCTGGGCCATGTGTTCCCTCAGTACCAACTTAATACATTTCAATTAAAATTGGCACAACTGGTTATTGTCCAAATAATTTGTATTGTAATCAAATGTGGCCTTTTTTGGGGACGGAGAACATTCAAATAATACCCAGTGTGCTTTGAAAGAGTTCATTTTCACATAACATTTTCGTCATTTAGCAGATGCTTTTATCACACCATAGTGCCATCACACTTCTGACACCAATGCAGTAATTTGGGGGAGCTAAGGGGCCACAAAATTGTGAGCTGCTATAAAAAACGATATAGAAAAGCATTTTGTAATTGTGTTATTACAAAATACATTGCATTTGAGTTCAGGCCAGTGAAATACAAATTAAAAAATACGTATTTCAAAAACATGTAACAGAAATTCTGTCGTCTCTGTTCCATCATGCAACAGTGGATCAACTTACCAAAACCAACCAACAAGTGTGTGAAAAATATAAGGTTGATGGATCATAAGGCAGAGGGCACATAGGGCTGAGGCAACATTGGTTGAGGGAACATAGGGCTGAGGGAATATCGGGCCGAGGAAACATAGGGCTGAAGGATCATAGGGCTGAGGGAACATAGGGCTGAGGGAACATAGGGGTGAGGGAACATAGGGGTGAGGGAACATGGGGCCCAGGGAACATAGGGCTGAGGGAACATAGGGCTGAGGGAACATAGGGCTGAGGGAACATAGGGCCGAGGGAACATAGGGGTGAGGGAACATAGGGGCCCAGGGAACATAGGGCTGAGGGAATATACAGTGCATTCGGAAAGTATTCAGACCCCTTGACTTTTTCCACATTTTGTTACGTTACAGCCTTATTCTAAAATGGATTAAATACATTTTTTTCCTCATCAATCTACACACAATACCCCATAATGACAAAGCAAAAATAGGTTTTTAGACATTTTTGCAAATTTATAAAAAATAAAAACAGAAATACCTTATTTACATAAGTATTCAGACCCTTTGCTCGAAATTGAGCTCAGGTGCATCCTGTTTCCATTGATCATCCTTGAGATGTTTCTACAACTTTATTGGAGTCCACCTGTGGTAAATTCAATTGATTGGCCATGATTTGGAAAGGCACACACCTGTCTATATAAGGTCCCACAGTTGACAGTGCATGTCAGAGCAAAAACCAAGCCCTGAGGTCAAAGCAATTGTCCGTAGAGCTCCGAGACAGGATTGTGTCGAGGCACAGATCTGGGGAAGGGTATCAAAAACTGTCTGCAGCATTGAAGGTCCCCAAGAACACAGTGGCCTTCATCATTCTTAAATGGAAGAAGTTTGGAACCACAAAGACTCTTCTTAGAGCTGGCCGCCCGGCCAAACTGAGCAATCGGGGAGCAAGGGCCTTGGTCAGGGAGGTGACGAAGAACCCAATGGTCACTCTGACAGAGCTCCAGAGTTCCTCTGTGGAGATGGGAGAACCTTCCAGAAGGACAACCATCTTTGCAGCACTCCACCAATCAGGCCTTCATGGTAGAGTGTTCAGACGGAAGCCACTCCTCAGTAAAAGGCACATGGCAGCCCGCTTGAAAAAGGCATCTAAAGACTCTCAGACCTTGAGAAATAAGATTCCCTGGTCTGATGAAACCAAGATTGAACTCTTTGGCCTGAATGCCAAGCGTCACGTCTGGAGGAAACCTGGCACCATCCCTATGGTGAAGCATGGTGGTGGCAGCATCATGCTGTGGGGATGTTTTTCAGCGGCAGGGACTGGGAGATTAGTCAGGATCGAGGGAAAGAAGAACAGAGCAAAGTACAGAGAAATCTTTGATGAAAACATGGTCCAGAGCGCTCAGGACCTCAGACTGGGGCAAAGGTTCACCTTCCAACAGGACAACGACCCTAAGCACACAACCAAGACAACGCAGGATTGGCTTCGGGAGTCTCTGAATGTCCTTGAGAGGCCCAGCCAGAGCCTGGACTTGAACCCGATCAAACATCTCTGGAGAGACCTGAAAATAGCAGTGCAGCGACTCTCCCCATCCAACCTGACAGAACTTGAGAGGATCTGCAGAGAAGAATGGGAGAAACTCCCCAAATACAGGTGTGCCAAGCTTGTAGCGTCATACCCAAGAAGACTCGAGGCTGTAATCGCTGCCAAAGGTGCTTCAACAAAGAACTGAGTAAAGGGTCTGAATACTTATGTACATTTGATATTTCCGTTTTTTATTTTTAATACATTTGCTAAAATGTCTAAAAAACTGTTTTTGCTTTGTCATTATGGGGCATTGTGTGTAGTTTGATGAGGTGAAAAAAACGATTTAATCCATTTTAGAATAAGGCTGTAACGTAACAAAATGTGGAAAAAGTCAAGGGGTCTGAATACTTTCCGAATGCACTGTAGACATGGTCCCGCTAAACGCAACAGTTGTTAAGTGAGTGGTAAGGCTATGGCTGGACTAATCATCATCTTCCACACTTCAAAGATCATAGTGGATCACATACTGTAGTGGAAACCTTTGGAGGCATTCCTAACACTTTATTCCAATGGTCCTAACCAGACTGCAGATCAAAGTAAGGACAACACCAGCAGTCCACCGAAAAGTGGTCTGTAAACAGTATGTTGTCTTCCATCATCACATGAGGCATTATAATAATATCACACAAATCAAATCAAAGTTTATTGGATGTGTACACAGTTTAGCAGATGTTGTAGCGAGTGCAGCGAAATGCTTGTGTTACTAGCTCCTAACAGTCTAGCAAAAATGTTGAACAAGTAGTACACAAATAATAATCAAAAAGTAGAAAAATAGGTTACAGCCTCAATCATGACTGTGCAATTACCTCACCGCTCTGTAGTCTCTCACTGTGCCTGTCTGCATATACAGCTGCTGTGAGGAGAGACTAGTCTGCATAGGCTCACACAGACACCTGCCTACATACACACCTATCCAGCACAACCCTGGAGTGCCCTCTAGTTGCAACATGGTGCTCACACAAGCTCTGAAGGTTGACCACCTGTTTATGGTCACGTTCACTACTAAACGTTCTTGAACGTTGCAGATAGAAATACCACAAATAGAGCCGACGTGATTCCTTATTCCACATGTCAGGGATGCATATTTGTTCTACATCGATAGTATATTTATATCCGAACGTTCCAAAATGTTGCGTCCTGCTGTACATGCCCTATGACAAATGTCAGTACTCTTCTCAATGGCTCTCTCAATCGCAGTAGCCATTTAGAAAACCTGTCAAACAAATGAAAAACAATGATACCTTATGAATTTATTTGCCCTCAGAACAGCCTAAATTCGTCGGGCATGGACTCTACAAGGTGTCGAAAGCATTCCACAGGGATGCTGGCCCATGTTGACTCCAATGCTTCCCACAGTTGTGTCAAGTTGGCTGGATGTCCTTTGGGTGGTGGACCATTCTTGACACACGCGGGAAACTGTTGAGCGTGAAAAACCCAGCAGCGTTGCAGTTCTTCACACAAACCGGTGCAGACCAGCTTGCTGGAGGGTTTAGGGACATATTCAACCTCTCCCTATCCCAGTCTGTTGTCCCCACTTGCTTCAAGGTGTCCACCATTGTTCTTGTACCCAAGAAAGCGAAGGTAACTGAACTAAATTACTATCGCCCCCTAGCACTCACTTCTGTCATCATGAAGTGCTTTGAGAGGCTAGTTAAGGATCATATCACCTCCCTCTTACCTGACACCCTAGACCCACTACAATTTGCATACTGCCTAAACAGATCCACAAATGACGTAATCGGCCCCCTCCTGTACTCCCTGTTCACCCATGACTGCGTGGCCACGCACAACTCCAACTCAATCATCAAGTTTGCTGACAACACAACAGTGGTAGGCCTGACTAGCAACAACGACGAGACACCATACAGGGAGGAGGTGAGGGCCCTGGCGGAATGGTGCTATGAAAATAACCTCTTCCTAAACGTCAACAAAACAAAAGAGCTGATCGTGGACTTCAGGAGACAGCAGACAGAGCATGCCCCCATTCACATCAACGGGGCCGCAGTGGAGAGGGTGAAAAGCTTCAAGTTCGTCAGCATGCACATCACTGACAACCTGAAATGGTCCACCCACACAGAGTGGTGAAGAAGGCACAATAGTGCCTCTTCAACCTCAGGAGGCTGGAGAAATCCGGCTTGGCCCCTAAGACCCTCACAAACTTCTACATATGCACCATTGAGAGCATCCTGTCGGGTTGTATCACCGCCTGGTACGACAATTGCATCGTCCGCAACAGCAGGGCTCTCCAGAGGATGGTGCAGTTAGCCCAACTCATCACCGGGGGCACACTGCCTGCCCTCCAGGACCTCTACATCACCCGGTGTCACAGGAAGGCCAAGAAGATAATCAAGGACCTCAGCCACCCAAGCCATGGCCTGTTCACCCCTGTACCATCTAGAAGGTGGAGACAGTACAGGCAGTGATGTAAAGTACTTAAGCAGAAATTAAATATGAAGTACAAGTAAAAAATACAACTTGAGTAGTTTTTGGGGGTATCTGTACTTTACTTTACTATTTATATTTTTGACAACTTTTACTTCACTACATTCCTAAAGAAAATAATGTACTTTTTACTTCATATATTTTCCCTGACACCCAAAAGTACTCGTTACATTTTAAATGCTTAGCAGGGCAGGAAAATGGTCCAATTCACGCACTTATCAAGAGGACATCCCTGCTCATCCCTACTGCCTCTGATCTGGCGGACTCACTAAACACAAATGCCTTGTTTGTAAATGTTGGAGTGTGCCCCTGGCTAGCCGTAAATAAAATAAAAAACTAGAAAATCGTGCTGTCTGATTTGCTTAATATAAGGAATGTGAAATGATTTATACTTTTACTTTTGATACTGATGTATATTTTAGCAATTACATTGACGTTTGATACTAAAGTATATTTAAAACCAAATACTTTTACTCATGTAGTATTTTGCTTGGTGACTTTCAGTTTTACTTGAGTAATTTTCTATTAAGGTACTGTCATGGAAATTCTTACACAGGGACACTCAAAGTCAATCTTAAATGAATCATAGTTTATTGTCAGCGCGCTGGAGAGGTTCCAACCAACTCAATGCACCATAGTACACGTCAATCAGGAGCTCTGCTGGGGCAGTCCCAGCAGTTGTCTTATATACGGCTATACACAGACAATTTATATTTGCATGATTTAGCATCATTAATTAATCATTACCGTTTTGTTTCATTCATGTGACCGACAAATACTGGTTCATAACATGTGACAGACCAATACCTCACGAGGCTTCTTCTCTGTAACCTGAGACCTTGAAACTGAGATGTCTTTGGTTCTCAAACAAGGTCTGGGCGTACTGCCAAATTGCAGCTACTGAGGATTTGTTCAGTCAGTCACTTGCATGAACACAGAGGATGAACACAGAAATTGGTTTATAGAAAAGCACAAACATAGAACATAGAAATTGGTAGATCGAAAAGTACCAACATAAACATTTCCATCACAGTATATTTCCACCACTGAGTGCAGGTGCATCAATGCTGGGACTGAGAGACTGAAAAATAGCTTCTATCTCCAGGCCATCAGACTGTTAAATAGTTACCACTATCCGGCCTCCGCCCAGTACCCTGCCCTGAAATTAGTCACAGTTACTAGTCGGCTACCACCCGGTACGCTACCCTTCACCTTAGAGATTGCTGCCCTATGTACATAGTCATTGAACACTGGTGATTTTTTATTCTGTTTACATACTGTTTTACCCACTTCATATGTATATAGTGTATTCTAGTCAAGGCTCATCTTATATACAGTGCATTCGGAAAGTATTATTCTAAAATGTATTAAATTGTTTTTTTCCCCCTCATCAATCTACATACAAAAACCCATAATGACAAAGCAAAAACTGGTTTATAGAATTTTTTGCAAATGTAAAAAAATAAATAAAACTGAAATAGCACATTTACATAAGTATTCAGACCCTTTACTCAGTTCTTTGTTGAAGCACCTTTGGCAGCAATTACAGCTTCGAGCCTTCTTCGGTATGACGCTACAAGCTTGGCACACCTGTATTTGGGGAGTTTCTCCCATTCTTCTCTGCAGATCCTCTCAAGCTCTGTCACGTTGGATGGGGAGCGTCGCTGCACAGCTATTTTCAGGTTTCTCCAGAGATGTTCGATTGGGTTCAAGTCTGGGCTCTGACTGGGCCACTCAAAGACATTCAAAGACTTGTCCCGAAGCCACTCCTGCATTGTCTTGGCTGTGTGCTTAGGGTCATTGTCCTGTTGGAAGGTGAACCTTTGCCCCAGTGTGAGGTTCTGAGCACTCTGGAGCAGGTTTTCATCAAGGATCTCTCTGTACTTTGCTCCGTTCATCTTTCCCTCGATCCTGACTAGTCTCCCAGTCCCTGCCCCTGAAAAACATCCCCACAGCATGATGCTGCCACCATCATGTGGTCCTCATCATGTGGTCCTCTGTAGCTCAGCTGGTAGAGCACGGTGCTTGTAACGCCAAGGTAGTGGGTTCGATCCCCGGGACCACCCATACAATTTTTTTTTTTTATGTACGCATGACTGTAAGTCGCTTTGGATAAAAGTGTCTGCTAAATGGCATATTATTTATTATATTATTATCATGCTTCACCGTAGAGATAGTGCCAGGTTTCCTCCAGAAGTGACGCTTGGCATCCAAACTTTTTGGTACCCTTCCCCAGATCTCTGTCTCGGAGCTCTACGAACAATTCCTTCGACCTCATGGCTTGGTTTTTGCTCTGACATGCACTGTCAACTGTGGGACCTTATATAGGCAGGTGTGTACCTTTCCAAATAATTTCCAATCAATTTAATTTACCGCAGGTGGACTCCAATCAAGTTGTAGAAACATCTCAATGATAATCAATGGAAACAGGATGTACCTGAGCTCAATTTCGAGTCTCATAGCAAAGGGTCTGAATACTTATGTAAATGAGGTATTTCTGTTTCTATTTTTATAAATTTCCACACACACAAAAAAACTGTTTTCATTTGTCATTATGGTGTATTGTGTGTAGATTGATGAGGAACAATTAATTTAATGAGTTTTAGAATAAGGCTGTAACGTAACAAAATGTGGAAAAGGGAAAGGGGTCTTAATACTTTCCGAATGCACTGTAACTACTGCTGTACACACTTTTTCTACTCATATACTGTCCATACAATAAGTAAGCATTTCATGGTAAGGTCTACCTACCAGAGGTGGGACAAAGTCATTGTTATGCAAGTCACAAGTAAGTCTCAAGTCTTTGCCCTCGAGTCCCGAGTCAAGTCGAGTCAAAGATGAGGCAAGTCCCAAGTCGAGTCAAAAGTCAAAGCCATCAAGTCTCAAGTCGAGTCCAAAGTCCTACATTTTAGTTTCGAGTCATTTCAAGTCCTCTTAGCAAGCCTTTGCAAGTCATTACAAGTCCTCGTAGCAAGTCTTCTCGAGTCATAAGGCGCAAGTCCAAGTCAAGTCACGAGTCATTGATGTTAAAGTCCAAGTCGAGTTGCAAGTCTTTGTACATTTTGTCGAGTCGAGTCTGAAGTCATCAAATTCATGACTCGAGTCTGACTCGAGTCCAAGTCACATGACTCGAGTCCACACCTCTGCTACCTACACCTGTTGTATTCGGCGCATGTGACAAAAAATGTTTTCTTTGATACGGTCTATACACACCATTATATACATATACAGTGAGCACCAATTTTTTGTTTTGTATTGGCTCTGTACTCCAGCACTTTGAAATGATACAATGACTATGTTAAAGTTAAAGTGCAGACTGTCATCTTTAATTTGAGGGTATTTTCATCCATATCGGGTGAACCGTTAAGTGAGAAAGTTAGACGCACAAATATCATACCCCCAATACATGCTACCCTCTCACCATTATTACAATAAGAGTGGAGGTTAGAATATTTCCATATTTGGTGTGATATTTCTTTTTTGTAATTTAGCAATGCGCTTATCCAGAGCAACTTACAGTAGTGGGTGCATACATTTTCATATATACAGTGGGGAGAACAAGTATTTGATACACTGCCGATTTTGCAGGTTTTCCTACTTACAAAGCATGTAGAGGTCTGTAATTTTTATCATAGGTACACTTCAACTGTGAGAAACGGAATCTAAAACAAAAATCTAGAAAATCACATTGTATGATTTTTAAGTAATTAATTTGCATTTTATTGCATGAAATAAGTATTTGATCACCTACCAACCAGTAAGAATTCCGGCTCTCACAGACCTTTTAGTTTTTCTTTAAGAAGCCCTCCTGTTCTCCACTCATTACCTGTATTAACTGCACCTGTTTAAACTCGTTACCTGTATAAAAGACACCTGTCCACACACTCAATCAAACAGACTCCAACCTCTCCACAATGGCCAAGACTAGAGAGCTGTGTAAGGACATCAGGGATACAACTGTAGACCTGCACAAGGCTGGGATGGGCTACAGGACAATAGGCAAGCAGCTTGGTGAGAAGGCAACAACTGTTGGCGCAATTATTAGAAAAATGGAAGAAGTTCAAGATGACGGTCAATCACCCTCAGTCTGGGGCTCCATGCAAGATCTCACCTCGTGGGGCATCAATGATCATGAGGAAGGTGAGGGATCAGCCCAGAACTACACGGCAGGACCTGGTCAATGACCTGAAGAGAGCTGGGACCACAGTCTCAAAGAAAACCATTAGTAACACACTATGCCGTCATGGATTAAAATCCTGCAGCGCACGCAAGGTCCCCCTGCTCAAGCCAGCGCATGTCCAGGCCCGTCTGAAGTTTGCCAATGACCATCTGGATGATCCAGTGGAGGAATGGGAGAAGGTCATGTGGTCTCATGAGACAAGAATATAGCTTTTTGGTCTAAACTCCACTCGCCATGTTTGGAGGAAGAAGAAGGATGAGTACAACCTCAAGAACACCATCCCAACCGCATGGAGGTGGAAATATCATTCTTTGGGGATGCTTTTCTGCAAAGGGGACAGGACGACTGCACCGTATTGAGGGGAGGATGGATGGGGCCATGTATCACAAGATCTTGGCCAACAACCTCCTTCCCTTAGTATGAGCATTGAAGATGGGTCGTGGCTGGGTCTTCCAGCATGACAACGACCCAAAACACACAGCTAGGGCAACTAAGGAGTGGCTCCGTAGAAGCATCTCAAGGTCCTGGAGTGGCCTAGCCAGTCTCCAGACCTGAACCCAAAAGAAAATATTTGGAGGGGAGCTGAAAGTCCGTATTGCCCAGCGACAGCCCCGAAACCTGAAGGATCTGGAGAAGGTCTGTATGGAGGAGTGGGCCAAAATCCCTGCTGCAGTGTGTACAAACCTGGTCAAGATCTACAGGAAACGTATGATCTCTGTAATTGCAAACAAAGGTTTCTGTACCAAATATTAAGTTCTGCTTTTCTGATGTATCAAATACTTATGTCATGCAATGAAATGCAAATTAATTACTTTAAATTCATACATTGTGATTTTCTGGATTTTTGTTTTAGATTCCATCTCTCACAGTTGAAGTGTACCTATGATAAAAATTACAGACCTCTACATGCTTTGTAAATTGGAAAACCTGCAGTGTATCAAATACTTGTTCTCCCCACTGTATATATATTTTCATACTGGTCCCGTGGGAATCAAACCTACAACCCTGGGCGTTGCAACCGCCATGCTCTACCAACTGAGCTACAGGAGACACTATGACACTATGATATTTTTGCATCTGTAGATGTGTTTAGAAACATATTCTATTCACAATAAAAGTGACTCCAAAATGACACAATACATTATTTACCATACATTTTTATTGGAAACAAAATAATCAGAAACACAAACAGCAAATGCATCTAACAAATTTGTAGTCACAAGCTTGATGCAGTCATTGTGCTATGAATATGGGACCAAATACTGAACTTTTGACTACTTTAATACACAAGTTAATTTTTCCCAATGCTTTTGGTCCCCTAAAATGGGGGTCTACAGTGAGGGAAAAAAGTATTTGATCCCCTGCTGATTTTGTACGTTTGCCCACTGACAAAGAAATGATCAGTCTATAATTTTAATGGTAGGTTTATTTGAACAGTGAGAGACAGAATAACAAAACAAAAATCCAGAAAAACACATCAAAATTTATATAAATTGATTTGCATTTTAATGAGGGAAATAAGTATTTGACCCCCTCTCAATCAGAAAGATTTCTGGCTCCCAGGTGTCTTTTATACAGGTAACGAGCTGAGATTAGGAGCACTCCCTTTAAGAGTGTGCTCCTAATCTCAGCTTGTTACCTGTACAAAAGACACCTGTCCACAGAAGCAATCAATCAATCAGATTCCAAACTCTCCACCATGGCCAAGACCAAAGAGCTCTCCAAGGATGTCAGGGACAAGATTGTAGACCTACACACGGCTGGAATGGGCTACTAGACCATCGCCAAGCAGCTTGGTGAGAAGGTGACAACAGTTGGTGCGATTATTCGCAAATGGAAGAAACACAAAAGACCTGTCAATCTCCCTCGGCCTGAGGCTCCATGCAAGGTCTCACCTCGTGGAGTTGCAATGATCATGAGAACAGTGAGGAATCAGCCCAGAACTACACGGGAGGATCTTGTCAATGATCTTAAAGCAGCTGGGACCATAGTCACCAAGAAAACAATTGGTAACACACTACACCTTGAAGGACTGACATCCTGCAGTGCCCGCAAGGTCCCCCTGCTCAAGAAAGCACATATACAGGGCCATCTGAAGTTTTGAATGATTCAGAGGAGAACTGGGTGAAAGTGTTGTGGTCAGATGAGATCAAAATCAAGCTCTTTGGCATCAACTCAACTCGCCGTGTTTGGAGGAGGAGGAATGCTGCCTATGACCACAAGAACACCATCCCCACCGTCAAACATGAAGGTGGAAACATTATGCTTTGGGGTGTTTTTCTGCTAAAGGGAACAGGACAACTTCACCGCATCAAAGGGACGATGGACGGGGCCATGTACCGTCAAATCTTGGGTGAGAACCTCCTTCCCTCAGCCAGGGCATTGAAAATGGGTCGTGGATGGATATTCCAGCATGACAATGACCCAAAACACATGGCCAAGGCAACAAAGGAGTGGCTTAAGAAGAAGCACATTAAGGTCCTGGAGTGGTCTAGCCAGTCTCCAGACCTTAATCCCATAGAAAATCTGTGGAGGGAGCTGAAGGTTCGAGTTGCCAAACGTCAGCCTCGAAACCTTAATGACTTGGAGAAGATCTGCAAAGAGGAGTGGAACAAAATCCCTCCTGAGATGTGTGCAAACCTGGTGGCCAACTACAAGAAACGTCTGACCTCTGTGATTGCCAACAAGGGTTTTGCCACCAAGTACCAAGTCATGTTTTTCAGAGGGGTCAAATACTTATTTCCCTCATTAAAATGCAAATGAATTTATAAAATTTTTGACATGCGTTTTTATGGATTTTTTTGTTGTTATTTTGTCTCTCACTGTTCAAATAAACCTACCATTAAAATTATAGACTGATCATGTCTTTGTCAGTGGGCAAACGTACAAAATCAGCAGGGGATCAAATACTTTTTTCCCTCACTGTATGTACAAAAAGTGCTGCCCTTGGGTTGGGCTGGGCTCGTCCAGCACGTATTGGCAGTTTATCACCGACTCATTAATTCCTGAAGCAACATGCCCCTCAAAGCTGCCCTGCCTCTCAGGGAAAGGGAGCAAAATTCCACAGACAAAAACGTGAAAGAGCAAAAAAAAAAAAAAAAAGTTAATGTGTCATCTCTGATGCAATATTTTATTGGGGGGGGGGGTTTAATAACATGATTCCAGAAGACATAAGGGGTATTTAAAGAAAACAGTCATTAGGATATTAATTTATTATGGTAAAGTATATGGTAAAATGGTTGATTTAGCAACATTCAGTATAATGATCAATGGTAGCAGACCTTCAGCGCTGCCAATCTGTAAAAAAAGAAAAAAATGAGACAATTTTATACAATGCACTCCAGTTATGTATAAGCCAAGCCTACAAAGGGTTATATTGTCAGTGAATAGAACCTTCAGAATTACTCACATTCACATGTGGGAAGGGCAGGAGACCATGTCCCATCCAGGCTGCATGTGACGGTGCCTGATCCATTCATCACCATGTCTCTATCACAGACAAATGTCACAGAGTCACCAAACTCAAGTGGCATTCTAATTCCTCTTGTCCTTCGGGCATATTGTACTCTGGGATAGGGACATTTAATGTCTGTGAACAGAGATTAAAATGTCAACATATGCTTTTATTCTATTGGTTTTAAAGGGGTTGAGGGGTTTGTTCCTTAATATTACTCTCAGGGCCAAGTTCTCAACACTTAAGGGATGTTCATAGTTTGCTAAAGGGAACAAAAACATAGCAAAATAGTGCAGCTATAGAAGCTATAGAGTTGAACAGCTATTGGCACCTTTGCACTCTGGAGGTGGCGCACTCCATGTCCCATCTTTGGTACAGTAGATCTCACTCGCTCCAATCAGTTTACCTACGCGACACCGATAGCCAATCACAGTACTGAAAACGTAAGGTGGTTCCAAACGGCCATTTGTCACTCCATTTACCACCTCAGGAAGTTCAGCACACTGCACAGCTGAAACACACACACAATTAACATTATAAAAATTGTTTTACGATTATGGCGACAGAACTGGAAGTTCAGGGATGTTATAAACTAAAGCAAAGCTACCTAAAGCAATTTACCTATGACCCAGGTGTAATACTGTGTGGTGCAGTAGCCTATCTAAAAAATAAATGTGACAGCCTACCTTCACAGACAGGAACACGCCCATCCCAGCCATCATTCATGCAATTTCTTACATCATGTCCAACCAGTTGATACCTGGTGTAATAATGGGTACAAAAAGTGATTTCATCTGACAAAGCATCATTTTATTTGTACACTGCAACAATTATGAGAGTAGCCTCGAGAGCAAATAGACATACTAGCAGAATAGAACTTACCCCTCATCACAAACCCCTGTGGCTTTATCTCCAAACTCTGCACCGGTATAGACAAATTGACCAAAAGAGATCTCTCCAGCCGATCCACATAATTTGCCTTTGGACAAGAAACTTTCATTAAATTACATTTTTTTAGAAGGCACAAAACACACAAACATTCACTCCAGAGTGATATATTATAAATAATCTATGGCTCTGCTGCCACCTAATGCTTAAACAAGACAAGTGCAACCTCCTGAACGTGCTGCCTGAGACAGCGCAGTTGCATTTTTGTTGAATGTACTTTAAATACTGTAGTACATAGGAAGAAGTATTAATGATGTGCCAGAATATATGAAAAGTATGTGTAGAGTAACTAACTGTACATATACTTTCATATATTCTGGCACATCATTAATACTACTTCCTATGGTTTCTTACGTTCACATCTCAGAGTTACTGGTGTCCACCTCCCACTGATGCAGGTACTATGGTTAGGGCCTCTTGTTCTCACATATCCCAAGGCACAACTGTACCTGACCCGGTCACCAGGACCAAAATATGTCTGTGCTCTAAAGCTGTCAGAAATGTGTGCGTTGGAGAGGTACGGTGGCACTCCACATCTGCCTACAGGAAAGGGAGATGGACCATTTTGACAATAGATAGAAATCACATCTGGTATAAAACCAATGCATCATAACATTTATTATATATTTCAATGATCATAGAGACAGATCTTGGCTGGTGTTGTGTTTACCATCAGGCTTGGGGATTTCAATTACATCATTAGAGGGCTGACAAAGTGGAAGCTTGGGCTGCCACTGGCCGTCTGGTCCACAGGTGAGCTGCTGGGCTCCAGTCAGGAGGAAGCCCTCGGAGCAGGCCAAGGTCACTGAGTCTTTGACCCTGTACACTGAGACCTCACTCAACTTCACACCGTTGGCCACTGAAGGAGCAGGGCAAGTCACTTCTGCTGGAACCACAGTTTGAGCCTGTCTTCCCTCTGGATTGAGACATTTATGACATGACAAAACTTTTCAAATAACAACCAAATGTGACCTTGATAGATTTACTAATACTGTACATCAATCAAAAATATGAATGGTATGTGGAGATGCCAATGCTGAACCAGTCGGCTGGGATTTTAGTTTAAAATGTCAGTGTTTTAAATTATCATAGGAAAGATGCATAGGCTATTATAAAGGGACAAAGAGACTAGGCTTACAGTACATTCAAGCCTTCGAAAACTAGAGATCCTTTACCTGACACACATTGTGGAATCTCCTCCATCCATTCCCCAGATCTTGAACATTTTATGAGGGCAGCACCTTTTAGCTGGTTTCCTTTAGAGCAGTTTATGGTTACATTTAATCCAGGTCTTCTGTGCTTGCTTGATGGCATACCATTTGTTATGTTTAATATAGGGCACTTGATCACTACATCGGTAAAAAAGATAGAAGCAGGTTAAAACAGAGTTACAACACATTTGACACGGAGTCTGTATTGCAGTTGTCCTAATCATGTCAAGATACTTACGTGTGCACTGTGGAATAGAAGGAGTCCATTTTCCTTTCACCCCACATGTAACAGTGATTGATCCATTCAAATAATAAAGGTCCTTGCAGGAAAAAGACAAAGAATCTCCAGATCTATAAACTGGCTTCAACCCGTTGATCAACCTCCATTCCTGTGCCTTGGGGGCATTGCAAGTGATCTCTAGAAAAAGAAAAAAGAACATAGCTCATAGAAGTTTGGTGTCTCTGTGGCAGACGGCCATGCCCTATCATTACAGAGCACTCCATACAAATCATCACTGAAGAATGATAATTAGAGTTTCAAGAGACTATGCAACAGACACAGCAATGTCTCCATAGAGTGGGAGTTGGAATTACAAGGACTAGGCACACCCATAACATATCAAGGCACCCACAGCAATGATTATGGGCCGGACACCCCAGAAAAGTGAAAAGATTTCAACTTTGGGAACCCTTAAGAGATGTTGGGCACCCCTACTGAGTCAATGTGTTATTCAAACCAGGATGGACCTCACCTCTGACAGAGGGCAGACATCGTGGGAGCTGGGGCTGCCACTGACCGTCTGGTCCACAGGTGAGCTGCTGGGCTCCAGTCAGGAGGAAACCCTCGGAGCAGGCCAAGGTCACTGAGTCTCTGACCCTGTACACTGAGACAGTCTCACTCAACTTCACACCGTTGGCCACTGAAGGAGCCGGGCAGGTCACTTCTGCTGGAACCACTTGTGGTTCACCTCCCTCTAGAATGATGACATTTCAAATGTTACTGTGGTTTTGTTCAATTCATTCTTGCATCTATAATGACATGAAAAAAATGTGTGCCTCATCTTGGAGATAAAGAGGAAAAACAGATGCCTCCATTGAGACAATGACCTCATGCTTTGGTAAAAAGCACAACAACATTACGGGTGACTATGATTTGGGCGATTTTCACAAAATGTCATCCATAGAGGGGTCCTTTGGAGGAAGGATTGTTGACATATATTTCACATTTGTATCTTAAAGCATAATTGAGAAATAACTAATTGAAGTTGGAACATTTGTGACTTTTTGGCCTTACCCAGGCCTCCTTTAAGATGCCATAATGTTTCATCTGTAAACGCTAGAAAGCTAGAAATTGATGTCATATGAAGATTTACCATTTGCTCTGTAATATGAGTAGTAATTTCATTTCAATAACAATTTCCTTGCATTAATTTACAAATGTTTTAAAATATAAACATGAATATTGAAAATAACATTTTTTAGTTGGCTACATTTTTAAAAATATATTGTTGAACATAATATACTCTACAGGCATATCAAAGTTCCAGAGTAGGATCTCTGCTAGTTTGAAAGTTACGGCCCATTTTATACAGAGAAATTGGCATAGTAGGCAATGTAACCAATTGAAGCCCTAGTTTTACTTGTATCACTGCACATCCTGTAAATTACCAGCAGAGGGCGACCATTTTGAATCCAATTTCACATTCACTATGTTGGTAATGCTTACAAATTGGATCATAACCACTAAGGTATAATAAGAACTAGAAACTGCGTCAAAGATGTCCGACCGTTGTTTTCAAGGTAATCTACTCAAGTTCCAATTCATGAACCGTCTATATCCGGGTTGCATCCGGTTTATACTGACCAACATCACATGCGCATTAGCACTCAGTGCGCACAGGGAGCAGCGACGACGTCATCACGTCATCCAAAAACATGGCAGACCTTGGATGAATATAAAATGTTAATATCTTCGTCTATGAGTGAAAAAAAATATATATATATATATATTTTTTTAATCTGCCTGAGTGGAAATTATTTGAATAATTCAATGGATGTTTTGTGCACAAAGGTGATGACTAAAGTGTCTTATTAGGAATTTTCATATCTCACTTCTCTATGTGGCCATTTATGAAACGGTCTTTCTGGGCCAGGCGTCACAAACTGCAGTACCAAAGCAAAACTGTAGGCGCAGTCAAAACTGTGCTTCTAGACAAGAACGCTGGCCCCTTGATCATAACTCTAAAAGTAGCAGAGATCCCACTCTGGAACTTTGATATGCCCATAGAGTTTATTATGTTCAACAATATATTGATATTCATATGACACCAATGTTTACTTTGTAGTACCTACAGATAAAACATTGTGGAGTCTTAAAGCAGTAATAAGCAGTTGAAGCAATAACAAAGCGTTTTTCCCGGCCCTGTTTCGGTAAAAAGCTGAGGGATGGGGCTGGAGAAATGTAAGCACTCTCAAATTCATAGACAGAGCTATGGATGCAAGGACTGACCATCCATGATATCAACATGATAGTTTTAACCATGTAATAAGGCTACATAGTGTTTGTTTACATTTACTTTGTTTACAAACATTGGAGTAAAACAAGCTTATCTTTAGGGTTCTGATGGGGCAAGACAGTTGAACTAAGCCTATGCGGCATTTATAAGTTATATTCTATAAGATTCAATGGGTACATATAATTCATTTATACGTTTTAAAAAATGATGTAGCAGCAGATTGCCCATTTAAAGGAGGCCTGGGTTAGGCCAAAATGTCACAAATAGTCCAACTTCAATTTATTATTTCTCAGTTATGCTTTAAGATACAATTGGCAAATATGTCAACAATCCTTCCTCCAAAGGAACCTTCTATGGATTAACTTTTGTGAAAATCAAAAAAAAATAATGGTCTTGTTTTGTTCTAGTTTGGTGAGAAATCACCCTTACAGTACATTAGATAGGACATTACTATCCATGCTGTGGTAGCCTAAAGGAACATTTGTTTACATTACATTATAATGCTTTTGTAAGGATGGGACAATTACGGACTGAATGTCCAAGGCCAACATGGTCAAGTCTCAACAACAGGACCTTGGCGTGTCGTGCCTACAATCTCCTAGACAAGTACAGGGCATGCCAGTCTGGTATTTCATACAGCAGAACCTACTAAATTGATTAGGATGCATGTTATGTCCTACTTAGAAAGGGCCAGACCTTATTGCTGCATATTACTTTACGATTGATCATTGAACGGTACATACCTTCACAAGTGGGAATCTCTCCACTCCAGCCAGAGTCCTTACATATTCTGTATTCCATCCCCTTCAGTGTAAACCTGTGCAAATATCACAGAGATTATGAAAAAGCTCAGGCTATAGCCCTATTTCACTACATTCAAGACACTTACTTACCCCTCATTGCACACTGCATATGCCTTGTCCCCGAACAAGGCCCCCATATATTTAAAGTACCCATTGAATAACTCCCCAGCAGATCCACAGTTCTTCTCTGAAGAGAGGAGGAGGGGACACATTAGAAAACAGCAAGGCAGTCAGGGAATGAATCCAGGTTGAGATACTGTGCCAAACTCAACATAAATAACCACAGGGAAGTTTTTGTGCCAAAAAGCACTAAGACAGGCACACTGCAGTCCTCAATGACTGGATTGAATATAAATGTTATTCCCAAATGTTCTCTCTTTGCAACCACCATAAGGCCCCAGTAAATGTAAGTGTCAAATGACATCTCCTTGCCACAACAATCTCATCCCAGAGACTGTTACAACCATAATGATATGATGACATGACATTCATTGAACCAGTGTTATGCACAATAACAATATATACTGATCTAAACGCTTAGCTGTAGGCAATTACTTACTTTCACACTTCATGTTTAGTTGTGTCCATTTTCCAGCTTCACACTTGATAGAGCGAATACGACTGTTCGGAGTGTAGCCCTCCGCGCATCTGTAGACGACTTTATATCCATGGCTGAATATACCATTTTTCGGTTTTAGGTATATGTCATCGACTTGCGTGTGTGGATAGGACGACGGCGTATCACATTTCGATGGAACTTGAGCTGTTTAGTACAAATGAGCCACATCAGCAACAGTGGCAATTTAAATCACTGCGTTCATCCGATGAATATGTAAATATGCTACAAATGACACTGTCTGTGTTAGAGTGGACTGTGCAATGTTATTTTTACGAATACAACAATCTTACCTGAGTCATATAGGGGAATTGATAAGAAGAACACGACATTATATCCCAGATTCATCGTTTCATGTGCATTCGGATCTGTACGCTTACCCGTTGAAATGTTTTTGCGCTTAATGAAATAGTATCTCGAGTGAGTTGTATCTTATAGTTGGAGGGGGAGTAGCCTTGCAAGGCCTACGCAGCTAGGCTATTCATAATTTTATTTACGTCAACTACTTGGCTTACAATGAGTTTTTCCAATGACATTCAGAAATCATGTCTGATAAGTGGATCAAGACACTCCAAAATAGGAGTGAGTCAAAGTTTCCCACAGGGCAAAAATCAGTGGTGTAAAGTACTTCGGTCAAAATACTTTAAAGTACTACTTAAGTCGTTTTTTGGGGTATCTGTACTTTACTTAACTATTTATATTAGACAACTTTCACTTTTACTCCACTACATTCCTAAAGGAAATACTGTACTTTTTACTCCATACATTTTCCCTAACAACCAAAAAGTACTCATTACATTTTGAATGCTTAGCAGGACAGGAAAATGGTCCAATTCCCACAGTTATCAAGAGATCTGGTGGACTCACTAAACACAAATGCTTCATTTTAAAATTATGTCTAAGTGTTGAAGTGTGCCCCTGGCTGTCCTTAAAATAAAAATAGAAAATGGTGGTGTCTGGTTTGCTTAATATAAGGAATTTGAAATGATTAATACTTTCACTTTTGATACTTAAGTACATTTTAGCAATTGCATTTACTTTTGATACTTAAGTATTTTGAAAACCAAATACTTTTAGACTTTTACTCAAGTAGTATTTTACTGGGTGACTTTCACTTTAATTGAGTAATTTTATTTAAGGTATCTTTACTTTTACTCAAGCATGACAATTGCTTACTTTTTTCACCACTGGCAGAAAACTGGTTAAATCAACATCTTTCCACATCATTTCAACTCCCAAAATCTACATGAGGATGTTGAATCAATGTGGAAAACTAATTGGATTTGCAAAAAGTCATCAACATAAAGACATTTCATATTGTTTTCACCCAACTTTTTTTTACTTCATGTTGAATTCAAGTTAGTTGACAACTCAAGCAAATGTAAATCAAAACTAGACGTTGAACTGACGTCTGTGCCCAGTGGGTTGTATGTTTTACATATCCAATTGTATCCTTTAATTTGTATCGCACCCATGTCTGTCAAATAAGAGTGGATAGGTGTAAGACAGCCCTTTGACTCAACGGCCAATTTTACTTTGGGGACAAATCTCGAAGCCAAAGATACAGGCACAAGATGCAAAAAATTTTTACTTTACAGAAAATGTTTTGTTTAAATTAACATTGTCATAGCTGCCTATTCTTTCTCGTCACCGATTTCCCCTCCACTCTCCATCCTTCAATTTCACCCACATTTCTGATCCAGCCTATAGCACGTCCACCTAGAGCAACACTCCCATTTTAGTAGGATTATAAACTTCTAACTTCTGCCCACAAAAAGCAGAGGCAAGATTATGTCACAGTATGAAATTGTAGTGCAGGGATCATCAACTAGATTTATTTCAAAGTATACGATCGAGTACACTGAGTGGACAAAACATTAGGAACAATTTTCCACCATTCATTTTTTCCATAGGGGATTTTAGAAACACTTAAAATAAGGGCTGTGTTTCGTGTAGGCTTACCCTGGTGTGACGCTTTGAAAACCATGTAAATAAATCAGTTGGCTCTATTTACTCTCAGATTCGACACTGCTACAGTAATAAGCGTCAAAGTAGATATTATACAAAACTACAAATCCCAAGCTTCTGCACATCATCTCTAGCTGACACCTTTGCTAACAGGTATTGTGTCAATTTCAAACTTGGCCCCACAAACTGCCGACCCAGCATCCGGCAGGGCAGGCGAAGGGGCAGGTTTCGGGTCGAGAGCTAGACCAGGTCCCCCGGTGCATACACCGGGGCCTCACTGCGGTGGCGATCGGCTTTTGTCGCCTGATGGCCCGCTGCAGGTGTACATGAGCAGCGTTCCAGGTCTCTTCCGAGCGCCGAAACCACTCTGATGCCAAGGTGCCAGGACCGGCTGATAACCTAACACACACTGGAAAGGAGTAAGGTTAGTAGAGGAGTGGCGGAGTGAGTTTTGGGCCATCTCTGCTCAGGGGATAAAACCTGACCACTCCCCCTGCCGGTCCTGGCAATAGGACTGCAGAAACCTACCCACATCCTGGTTAACTCTCTCCACCTGCCCATTACTCTCAGGGTGAAAACCTGAGGTCAGGCTGATCGTGACCCCCAGACGTTCCATGAACGCCCTCCAGACCCTTGAGGTGAACTGGGGACCCCGATCCGACACAATATCCTCAGGTACCCCGTAGTGCCGGAAGACGTATGTAAATAGGGCCTCAGCAGTTTGTAGGGCTGTAGGGAGACCTGGCATAGGAATGAGACGGCAGGACTTAGAAAACCGATCCACAACGACCAGGATCGTGGTGTTCCCTTGTGAGGGGGGAAGGTCCATAACAAAATCCACCGATAGGTGGGACCACGGCCGTTGTGGAACGGGTAGGGGTTGTAATTTCCCTCTGGGCAGGTGACTAGGTGCCTTACACTGGGCGCACACCAAGCAGGAGGAAACATAAACCCTCACGTCCTTGGCTAAAGTGGGCCACCAGTACTTCCCACTAAGACAATGTACTGTTCGACCGATGCCAGGATGACCAGAGGAGGGTGACGTGTGAGCCCAATAGATCAATCGATCGCGAACCTCGAGCGGCACGTACATACGACCCTCTGGACACTGGGGGGAGTGGGCTCGGTACGTAACGCCCGCTCGATGTCCGTGTCAACCTCCCACACCACCAGTGCCACCAGACACGACGCCGGAAGTATGGGAGTGGGCTCAATGGACCTCTCCTCTGTCATACAGTCGGGACAGGGCGTCTGCCTTAGCGTTCTGGGAACCTGGTCTGTAAGTCAGAGTAAACACAAAACGAGTGAAGAACATGGCCCACCTTGCCTGGCGAGGGTTCAACCTCCTCGCCGCCCGGATGTACTCCAGATTGCGATGGTCAGTCAAAATGAGAAAAGGGTGTTTAGCCCCCTCAAGCCAATGCCTCCACACTTTCAGAGCTTTAACCACAGCTAACGGTCCCCCACATCATAGTTGCGCTCCGCCGGACTGAGCTTCTTAGAAAATAAAGCACAGGGGCGGAGTTTTGGTGGCGTAGCCGAGCACTGAGACAGTTCAGCACCTATCCCAGCCTCGGACGTGTCCACCTCAACCTGGAATGCCAAGGAGGGATCCGGATGAGCCAGCACTGGAGCTGAAGTAAACAGGTCCTTCAGATGACCAAAAGCCCTGTCCGCCTCAGCTGACCACTGTAGACGCACCGGTCCTCCCTTCAGCAAGGAGGTAATGGGAGCCGCTACCTGACCAAAGCCCCGGATAAACCTCCGGTAGTAGTTGGCAAAACCCAAGAGTCACTGCACCTCCTTCACCGTGGTTGGAGTCGGCCAATTACACATGGCCGAAATGCAGTCAATCTCCATCTCCACACCTGACGCGGACAGGCGGTGTCCTAGGAAGGTGATGGACTCTTGGAAGAACAGACATATCTCTCCGCCTTCACATACAGGTCATGCTCCAACAGTCGACCAAGCACCTGACGCACCAGGGACACATGCTCGGCCCGTGTAGCGGAATATATGAGAATGTCATCAATATACACCACTACACCCTGTCCGTGCAGGTCCCTGAAAATCTCATCAACAAAGGATTGGAAGACTGATGGAGCATTCATCAAACCGTATGGCATGACGAGGTACTCGTAGTGCCCAGAGGTGGTACTGAATGCTGTCTTCCACTCATCTCCCTCCCGGATACGCACCAGGTTGTACGCGCGCCTGAGATCCAATTTAGTGAAGAAGCGCGCCCCATGCAATGACTCCATCATACTAGCAATCAGAGGTAGTGGATAGCTGTACTTTACAGTGATCTGATTAAGACCACGGTAGTCAATGCACGGGCGTAAGCCACCATCCTTCTTCTTCACAAAAAATAAACTCGATGACATAGGGGAAATGGAAGGCCAAATGTATCCTTGCCTCAGAGATTCGGTGACATATGTTTCCATAGCCGCCGTCTCTTCCTGTGACAGAGGATACACGTGACTCCGGGGAAGAGCAGCACCTACTTGGAGGTTTATCGCACAATCCCCCTGTCGATGGGGTGGTAATTGAGTCGCCTTCTTTTTACAGAAGGCGAGAGCCAAATCGGCATATTCAGGCGGAATGTGCATGGTGGAAACCTGGTTTGGACTTTCCACCGTAGTTGCCCCTACGGAAACACCTACACACCTCCCCGAGCACTGACTTGACCATCCCTTGAGAGCCCTCCGTTGCCATGAAATAGTGGGGTCATGAGAGGTTAACCAGGAAAGCCCCAATACCACTGGAAACGCAGGAGAATCAATCAGATAGAGACTAATTTTATCCTCATGCCCCTCCTGCGTCTTCATCCAGAGTGGAGCTGTGACCTCCCTAATCAGACCCTAAAGGGCATGTATAGGGAAGGGCACATCAACTGGCACAATAGGAATCCCTAACCTAATGGGTAAACTGACGATCAATAAAGTTCCCAGCAGCGCCTGAATCTACTAGTGCCTTATGCTGGGAATGAGAAGAAAACTCTGGAAATACAACATCTATACACATATGCGCAACAGAGGGCTCTGGGTGAGTTGGGTGCCTACTCACCTGAAACGGTCCACCAGTGCTCTGCCTACTGCCTCGACTCCTTAAAGACCCTCCCCAGCACCGACCAGCAGTGTGTCCTCTGCGGCCACAGTTGGTGCAGGGGACGGCCCCGCTACTGGTCTCCCTAAGAGCAGCACCTCCGAGCTCCATAGGGGTAGGGTCGGAGGTACTGGGGGATGGAATGGACGGCCCCTGATCCGGACGTCCGCGGGTGGCCAACAGGTTATCCAGTCGGATTGACATATCCACCAGTTGGTTCAGGTTAAGGTTGGTGTCCCTGCAGGCCAGTTCCCGACGAACATCCTCCCTTAAGCTGCAACGGTAGTGGTCGATGAGGGCAAACTCCTGTGCACTCCTCTTCCCCTGTCTAAGGTGGAATAGACGCTCACCCGCCACTCTCCCCGCTGGTGGATGATCGAATACCGCCCTAAAGCGGCAGGTAAACTCCTCATAACTTACAGTTGCTGCGTCTATTCCTCCCCACTAGGCGTTGGCCCACTCGAGCGCTTTACCGGACAGACAGGAGATGAGGGCGGACACGCTCTCATATCCCGAGGGAACCGGGTGGATGGTTGCCAGGTAGAGCTCTACCTGGAGCAGAAAACCCTGACACCCGGCAGCTGTACCGTCATATGCCCTCGGGAGCGAGAGCCGAACCCACTGGACCCAGATGGTGAAACGGTGGACAGCAGTGTAGGTGGTGGTGTAATTGGAAGAAGTAAAGGGAAACCTCCTCTCTCCCATCGCTCCATAGTATTCACCACTCGTTCCATAGCGGTGCCGAGAGCCTGGATCATGGTCGCTTGTTGTTGGACGCGGTCCTCCATCGATCCGGCTAGCATTGCTATACCTACTGACTCCATATTTTGGTGCGTGTTTCTGTCAAGGCGTCAGTGTAATGCGGTAGGAAGAAGTCCGGCGTAGGACACAGAGCTAATCGAAAAAACATACTTTACTCGTAGGTAATAGAAAGAACAAACCTCCACGCAGGGAGGAACAAACCCGCTCACTTACGACAACCAAAACATGAACAAACATGCACAACACACACTGTGAGACAGAGGGTTAAATAGGGAAGACATAACTACATGATGGGAAACAGGTGTGACCAATAAAGACAAAACAAGTCGAACATAGAAACATGGATCGGTAGTAGCTAGTACTCCGGTGACGACGAACGCCGAAGCCTGCCCGAGCAAGGAGGAGGGGCAGCCTCGGCTGAATTCGTGACAAGGGGGTACCATAAACCTGCCTCTCAAACTCTCTCTGACCTGTGTGACCTGTGCCCTGATAGGTTGCTAGGGATGTTACTAGGGGGCTGGACATCTGCCTATACTTTTGACTATACAGGTCACACAACACTTGCAGTCTCCCTCAAGCAGTGGCAGAGAGCAACAACTGGACTCACTCGTATCTCTGGACTTGTGGGATGAAGTGCATACCCAAAGTGAGTTGTGTGACATGTACAGTACCAGTCAAAAGTTTGGACACACCTACTCAATCAAGGGTTTTTCTTTGTTTTTTAATATTTTCTACATTGTAGAATAATAGTGAAGACATAACAACTATGAAATAACACATATAGAATCATGTAGTAACCAAAAAAGTGTTAAACAAATCAAAATATATTTTAGATTTTAGATTCTTCAAAGTAGTTACCCTTTGCCTTGATGACAGCTTTGCACACTCTTGGCATTCTCTCAACCAGCTTCATGAGGAATGCTTTTCCAACAGTCTTGAAGGACTTCCCACATATGCTGAGCACTTATTGGCTGCTTTTCCTTCACTCTGTGGTCCAACTCATCCCAAACCATCTCAATTGGGTTGAGGTCGGGTGATTGTGGAGGCCAGGTCATCTGATGCAGCATTCCATCACTCTCCTTCTTGGTCAAAAAGCCCTTACACAGCCTGGAGGTGTGTTGGGTCATTGTCCTGTTGAAAAACAAATGATAGTCCCACTAAGCGCAAACCAGATGGGATGGCGTATCGCTGCACGCAGCCATGCTGGTTAAGTGTGCTTTGAATTCTAAATAAATCACAGACAGTGTCAACAGCAAAGCACCCCAACACCATGCTTCACGGTGGGAACCACACATGCGGTGATCATTCGTTCACCTACTCTGCGTCTCACAAAGACACGGTGGTTGGAACCAAAAATCTCAAATCTGGACTCAACAGACCAAAGGACAGATTTCCACCGGTCTAATGTCCATTGCTCGTGTTTCTTGGCCCAAGCAAGTCTCTGCTTCTTATTGGTGTCCTTTAGTAGTGGTTTCTTTGGAGCAATTCGACCATGGAGGCCTGATTCACGCAGTCTCCTCTGAACAGTTGATTTTGAGAAGTGTCTGTTACTTGAACTCTATGAAGCATTTATTTGGGCTGCAATTTCTGAGGCTGGTAACTCTAATGAATTTATCCTCTGCAGCAGAGGTAACTCTGGATCTTCCTTTCCTGTGGCGGTTCTCATGAGAGCCAGTTTCATCATGATGGTTTTTGCGACTGCACTTGAAGAAACTTTAAAATAAATAAACTCCCGAGTGGTGCAGTGGTCTAAGGCACTGCATTGCAGTGCTAGCTGTGCCACTAGAGATCCTGGTTTGAATCCAGGCTCTGTCATAGCCGGCCGCGACCGGGAGACCCATGGGGTGGCGCACAATTGGCCCAGGGTAGGGGAGGGAATGGCCGGCAGGGATGTAGCTCAGTTGGTAGAACATGGCGTTTGCAACGCCAGGGTTGTGGGTTTGATTCCCATGGGGGGCCAGTATGAAAAAATAAAAATAATGTATGCACTCACTAACTGTAAGTCGCTCTGGATAAGAGCGTCTGCTAAAATGTAAATGTAAAAGTTCTTGAAATTTTCCGGATTGACTGACCTTCATGTCTTAAAGTAATGATGGACTGTCGTTTCTCTTTGCTTATTTGAGTTGTTCTTGCCATAATATGGACTTGGTCTTTTACCAAATAGGGCTATCTTCTGTATACCAACTCTACCTTGTCACAACACAACTGATTGGCTCAAACGCATTAAGAAGGAAATCAATTCCACAAATTAACTTTTAACAAGGCACACCTGTTAATTGAAATGCATTCCAGGTGACTACCTCATGAAGCTGGTTGAGAGAATGCCAAGAGTGTGCAAAGCTGTCATCAAGGCAAAGGGTGGCGACTTGGAAGAATCTCAAATATAAAATATATTTTGATTTGTTCAACACTTTTTTGGTTACTACATGATTCCATATGTGTTATTTCATAGTTTTGATGTCTTCACTATTATTCTACAATGTAGTGTAGTGTCCGAACAATTTATGACTTTGCTGATGGTTGCAAATGGTCTTAGAGGATGTTGACTCAGCTTAAGGGAGCATCTGGAGAGTATTTCTATAGGGGCACCCTAAAACAGAGGAAGTCTGTTAGGTGGAGTCCTGGGATTGGTCTGTAGGGGAAAACACCCATATCAGGTTACATAGGATATCTATACTATGGTTTGGGACAAAGGAGGGGAGAATAACATATTAGAGATTGGACCGGTTATTCTCCAGATGTCTGCAGATATCTGAAATTGACGCTGAAATCTTTTGATATAATAAACCTTTATAATCAAAGTACAGTGTCAGTGGATTTCCTTGTTCTCACAACATCTCAGCATCGTTTTCTCGACACTACATTAATGGCGACGAGGTATTTGGGTCGTGTTGCGTCTTTTCTCAGTGTTCCATTCATGGGCGCCGAGCTGACTCTCGCTCCAGAGTCCGGCAGATAAGGGTGAGTTTTCTCACTACTTTGGGCACTGGTCAGTTCGTGTGTCTGCGTGTGTGTGCGTTGAATGAATGCACCGTTAAGAACTTGCGTGTGTGCTTTGCTGTTATTTGCTGTGGGATAAGAGTCCGTTCTAAATTTCTAAATTTGTTTGCGCTGGTAACAACGCAAACAGGGGGGAGTGTCTATAAGAATTGATAATACTGGACAAAGGGATATTTTGCTTGAATAAAATTCAAAAAAGTATATAATGAAGGAAAGGCCAGGAACTAAGGAAAATGTATACAAATTAGGACATCGCGAATCTATGGCAAGCCCTCAAACGAGGCGATCATTAGGATGGGCCGAAAATCCTGAAAGCTCATTAGGTTGGTTTTTGAGGTCAGTTCTGGGAACTGGAGATTGTGGTACATACATTCGGTTGCAAGTTACCGCTCGACTTATAGCTGACGAGGTATATGTTCGATGTAACCGCTCATTGAATATCCGCGAACTCAAGGTAGCAGAAATTTAGGAACAAAGGAAAAAATGGCGCGATGGAGGTAGAATGCTGCCTTAGAGGTCCGTAGGAACGGAAATAAGCCTTTTAAATTGTGTGTGTGTGTGTGTGTGGAAGAGAGTAGGATTTGTGTTCTATGTTTTGTGTTGGTTTGTGAGTTCTGTTAAGTGTTACTGTTTGTATATGGGGGAAATAATGGAGCGACAGCTGATCTGTCTACTTTCTGTTTAGCTTGGAGAGAGCTGCTTGGGAGCTCTTCATACTCTGAAATCGCATTGGTGAATGAACTACGCATGCGTGTGATTTTATGAGTTTAGAGTTACGTAGAGCAAATATGCCACTCCCCTGCCTGCACTGAGCTGCTGGGAGACGCAGACTCAGAGCAGACAGAGAAGGAGGGGGAGACTTACACACGAATGGAGTGTTCTGTTTGTTAAATCGGCTGTTGCTTAATGATGAAACTATTTGATTGAGATCTATTGAATTGATAAATGAGAGATATGTTGACGGATTAAAAATAAAAAATAATTAAATAAATAAATAAAATAAAAAGTTATTGAGCTATTTATAAATATTCCTGAGTTAAGCTGTTTGCTTATTTCTTAGCGCGAATGTGAACAGAGGAGTATTGCGTGCCGTCTTTAGCCAACTCTCTTGCTATCTCTCTCAGAATGACCTTCTTGATCCAAACCAGTCAGGTTTCAAGACTGGTCATTCAACTGAGACTGCTCTTCTCTGTGTCACGGAGGCTCTCCGCACTGCTAAAGCTAACTCTCTCTCCTCTGCTCTTGTCCTTCTAGACTTGTCTGCTGCCTTTGATACTGTGAACCATCAGATCCTCCTCTCCACCCTCTCCGAGCTGGGCATCTCCGGCGCGGCTCACTCTTGGATTGCGTCCTACCTGACCGGTCGCTCCTACCAAGTGGCGTGGCGAGAAGCTGTCTCCGCACCACGTGCTCTCACCACTGGTGTCCCCCAGGGCTCAGTTCTAGGCCCTCTCCTATTCTCGCTATACACCAAGTCACTTGGCTCTGTCATATCCTCACATGGCCTCTCCTATCATTGCTACGCAGACGACACACAACTAATCTTCTCCTTTCCCCCTTCTGATAACCAGGTGGCGAATCGCATCTCTGCATGTCTGGCAGACATATCAGTATGGATGACGGATCACCACCTCAAGCTGAACCTTGGCAAGACGGAGCTGCTCTTCCTCCCGGGGAAGGACTGCCCGTTCCATGATCTTGCCATCACGGTTGACAACTCCGTTGTGTCCTCCTCCCAGAGTGCGAAGAGCCTTGGCGTGACCCTGGACAACACCCTGTCGTTCTCCGCTAACATCAAGGGGGTGACCCAATCCTGTAGGTTCATGCTCTACAACATTCGGAGAGTACGACCCTGCCTTACACAGGAAGCGGCACAGGTCCTAATCCAGGCACTTGTCATCTCCCGTCTGGATTACTGCAACTCGCTGTTGGCTGGGCTCCCTGCCTGTGCCATTAAACCCCTACAACTCATCCAGAATGCCGCAGCCCGTCTGGTGTTCAACCTTCCCAAGTTCTCTCACGTCACCCCGCTCCTCTGCACACTGGCTTCCAGTTGAAGCTCGCATCTGCTACAAGACCATGGTGCTTGCCTACGGAGCTGTGAGGGGAACGGCACCTCCGTACCTTCAGGCTCTGATCAGTCCCTACACCCAAACGAGGGCATTGCGTTCATCCACCTCTGGCCTGCTGGCTCCCCTACCTCTGCTGAAGCACAGTTCCCGCTCAGCCCAGTCAAAACTGTTCGCTGCTCTGGCACCCCAATGGTGGAACAAGCTCCCTCACGACGCCAGGACAGCAGAGTCACTCACCACCTTCCGGAGACATTTGAAACCCCACCTCTTTAAGTAACACCTGGGATAGGATAAAGTAATCCTTCTACCCCCCCCCCCCAAAAAAAAATATTATAATAATTGTAAAGTGGTTATCCCACTGGCTATAAGGTGAATGCACCAATTTGTAAGTCGCTCTGGATAAGAGCGTCTGCTAAATGACGTAAATGTAAATGTAAATGTAAATGAGTGCATAAAATACTAAATTATTGTCTGTTCTTTGTTCTTCTGTGATATGAGAGACGATAAGGAGGAGACAGAGTGAGAGAGGAGGTGCTGACGAGTGCATAACGCGACAGGGTGTGCTGCAAAGGATCAAGTATAATCAAGGGTAGTACTGTTCTATTCACAAAACTTACCTTCCCATAGAGGATATTTTGGGTGCCTAGCATATTTCATGTTGTGACAATTTGACAGGGACTTGGCAACAGACTGATCAATTGATGTAATTAAGAATTGCATTTTGGAGTTTTTGTGAATGAGTTGGGTTTGATTAGAGTTGAGTGGGGAAATCCAGCACTGACATTATTCTGTAAAATTAAGGTAATTGGGTGCTTATTAAGCAATTGGTTTGTGAGTGCTGTAGTGTTGCTGGATTAGAGGTCTTTCTTTTTTTGGATTGCTCTGAAGTTGACTACTTTCATTTACTTTCCTGATCGGATGTGGTAAGATTGCCACTAATCAATAATTTGGTAAAATAAAATAAAATAAAATGGGTAAATAAATAAATTGATGAATAAATTAATAAATTAATTAATTATTTGGTTAATTAATTTGGGAAGAAAAAAAAGAAAAGAGAAAAAAGGGAGGGAAAAATAAGCTACATAGTCTAAAATAATAAAATAATTCACAATAAAGGAATATAAAAGAGTTGTTACAAGGGGGAAAAGGACATCAAAACTATGAAAGTAATTACTCCTGTTGATGTAGTAGAAAATAGTAATCCTTTAGTTAATGGTATTGCAAGGTTATCTGGAAAGTGGAATAAACGTTGGCCTGACATTGAACAACCATGGCCAGTGGAAGGGAATCTTAATCCAGACGTCATCAACATAATGAAAGTGCTTGAATAATAGAGAGAGGAGAAGCAGAAACAACTATAAAGATGAATCCAAATTCCAAAAGTAAGAAGAAAACGAGATGTCTAGAAACTAAGGGTGGAGTGAGGTTCAGGAGGATGGAACTTGAAGATGATGATGATGATCAGAGTGATTCAGAAAAGATCATGGGTGGATATGACTCTGTGATCAGAAGGAGGTTGGCAAGAAAGGAAAGAAGGGGAGATGGAAGTTGGGAGATGAAAGAAGAAGGAAGAGATTTGATCTCTGATGAAAGTGAAGATGGAGAAAGCGATGAAGATTTGGAGATTAAAGGTGCTTTCAGGAGGATTTTATCCTACAATGATTAGCACAAAATAAATAGAAAGAGATATAGACCGATGTGTATCATGCCTGGATAAGGAGAATAATTTAGAAGAAGTAAGAGAACTGGAAGAACAACTCAAGAAGCTGAAGATACAGAAGAAAAAACTGCTGAGAAAAGGATCCCAAGAATTGGAGAAGAAGTATACATTGAGGCCAAGGAAAGAGAGCACAAGTAAGAAGATGATGCCAGATGATATTTTGAGGACAGAACCTAGA
This sequence comes from Coregonus clupeaformis, assembly GCF_020615455.1. NCBI lineage: Eukaryota > Metazoa > Chordata > Actinopteri > Salmoniformes > Salmonidae > Coregonus > Coregonus clupeaformis. Next base: position 30,588,191 of record NC_059221.1, on the reverse strand, counting down.
ATATAAGCCTTTGAAGAATACCGATATGTCAGATATACTTGAGAAGCTGCCTACTCTTCAAGATGGAGCATATCCTTGGATTTCAAAATTTGAAGAAATTACGGTGGGAACACAGTCTGCCATAGGAGACATTAAGAGACTTTTGGCTAATCTCCTTGGGATTCCAGATATGGAAGACATTTTTCAGAGAGCTGGACTTAATAGATATGTGGGGACTGCTGTGAATGACCCTGAATTGTTGGCTGCAAGTAGAAATCGGCTGTGGAGAGCACTGAAAGATACATTTCCAACAAATGTGTATCCTGACAACATTCTGATTGACCCACTAGGACAACAAGAAAATCAGAGAGCCTATGTGTCAAGAGTTCATCAAGTGTGGAGAAATGTTACCGGAAATGATCCAGATGTAAGTCAAATTGAGCAGTCAATTTTGAGAGCTAAACTGCAGATGGGACTGCCCTCACAAGTAAGGAGCAAACTGGCAGAGGTGGTTGGACTTGGAAGCATGACAAAAGGTGTCTATATAGATCATATAGCCCATCAAGTGGATCTGTACAGGAAAAAGGAACACAACTAGAAAGAACAGGACCAAGAAACTCTCAGAAAACTCAATGAAATACAACTGGGGAGAATAAGAAGGAGAAGAAATAAGCTTTGGTTTTGAAGAATCAGTGTGCACCAAATCAACAATCACTGCTACAGCTTCAACTGAACCAGGTCAAATGCAATTGTACCAGCCACAACTAGTGGTACAAGTTGTTTCATATCCACAGCCAGTTTCTGGACAGACACAGAATTGGAGAGGAAGAGGACGAGAAGGCTTAGGAAGAGGAGGAAGATTTAAGCCATACTTCCAACAATCTTCAGAAGTGTGTTATGATTGTGGACAGGTTGGTGATTTTGCCTGTGAGTGCAATGGGCCAGAAGGAAACACAAGAGGGAATTTCAGAGGAAGATACAGGGGCAAGTGAAGATCATCTGGAGGACAGGTGAACCCTTATAGGGGCCAGGAGCAAGGATTCTAGGGGTGCCTAGAAGATCCGAAAGGGGGGTGTCAGCTGGTAGCACCAGTTAGGGGAAAAAGATCCAACAATTGAGGTGAAAATAAACAACTGACTATTGGAAGTGATGGTGGATAGCGGAACGGCTTCTATCTGTGTTCAGCCTGAAGATGTTACACATCTCACTATGTCCAATCAACTAATTAGGATAGGGATTTGAGGGAGTAAAACAGTTGATTACTCTTAAGGAACCAATTGAGCTCTGCTATGAAAATTAGAAAATTACAATACCCATACTGGTATCAGAACATACACCTATTGCATTGTTGGGAAGAGCTGCATTGTGTAAGTTGAACTGTACAATAAGATGTACATCAGACGGCTGTCTGGTAGAAGTGCCAAAGGAAAAGGTTTACCAATTGTTGATGATGACAGAGATGGATTCGTCTTCAGTATTCTGGATTGGAAATTTCAGTGAAGATTTTTTGAAGCAGGCTAAGATATGGAAGTAATTTAAGGGGAAAATATGCCAGATGCGAGGCTTCTGGAATATCCATTTCAACTCAGCTAAAGTATTTCAAGAATGCTGCCCAATTGAACTCAGAGGAATGGTTGAGTCATCAACCAAAGAAAGTTCAACTCAGCTTATGTTGCATTATTTTAGGACTACAAGGAGCAGCTATGAAGATAAACATAGACGATTATCTGGATAAAGAATTTGAGATTGAGAAGAGTGTGCAACATGTCTCCCGAGTGGCGCAGTGGTCTAAGGCACTGCATCGCAGTGCTAGCTGTGCCACTAGAGATCCTGGTTCGAATCCAGGCTCTGCTGTAGCTGGCCGCAACCGGGAGACCAATGGGGCGGCGCACAATTGGCCCAGCGTTGTCCAGGGTAGGGGAGGGAATGGCCGGCAGGGAGGTAGCTCAGTTGGTAGAGCATGGCGTTTGCAACGCCAGGGTTGTGGGTTCGATTCCCATGGGGTATGAAAATAAAAAAGAATAATGTATGCACTAACTGTAAGTCGCTCTGGATAAGAGCGTCTGCTAAATGTAAATGTGACCTTGTTGGTTTCTGAAGGCTATGAGCAGAAGCAAATAGGAGAAATGATGACAGAAGCAGAGAAAGCTGTTTTTGTTCTGATGAATGGGGATTTGGAGGAGTGAAGATCAGCGATTTCTCAAAATGATGATTTTGGCTCAAGGACAAGGAGAGTCATAAGCTGTACAGATGACACATTAATCTATTTGCAGTGTGAAGATGGATTAAGAATCTATTAAAGAGAAGATGTTGCAAAAAGTTCAAGAATGTTTGTGATCTCAAAGTAGTACTGATATTGGACTTGTGAAATCAGCCCAATTGAGGTGAAAGTTGAACTTCAACTAGGAGGCAGACCTCCTTGGAAGAATCAGTATCCATTGAAAGATGAAGCAATCCAAGGGATTGAACCATAAATTGAAGGACTTTCAAAAGCAGGTGTTTTGAAGACAATAGAAAAAATCCTTAGAGTAGCAATCTATTGTTGTCTTTGGAGAAACCATGAGGGGTTAATAGTAGCGCCTCTAGACCTATTAGGTCTGATGATTTAGGAAGCTATGGGTTAGCTAATGTTGCAAGGGGGGAGGTTAGGAGAAAGATCACAAAGGAGTAGGGTTTTTGGGAACCATATTTGCTTGAACAGATTGACTATGTCATAGGAAGGTGCACAATCTGTCTGAAAAATAATGTTTGCAGGGGTGTGACTGTTATTCTTGGTTACATTCCTACACCAAGAGGGGAATAAGATTTCAAACTAAGTTAAAAGATGCTCAATCGTTTGCCAAGTTTTTGTGTAAAGAAGTCATAAGCAGGTGGGGACTTCCCGATCAAATATCCTAAAATTAGTGGGAAAGGAATTTGTGGATAAATCAGTGAAATGGTTTTTGAAAAAATTAGTGGGAAAGGAATTAGGAGAAAAAGTCAGACTAAAAAGTTATGAAAACTAGGGTTGAAGGAACTCTAGGACAGTCAGCTCAGCTTCAATGTAAGTGCACGAGAGAGAACAGTGGTAAAGGGAAATTTAGAGTTCAGTGGGAAGATAGGTATGGTAGGAGTTTAGATCGGTTAGGAGCAGTTGCATTAAGAAAGTATGCATTGCTGAATGATAAGAGAAGAATGAAGATTGAGGGTGATTGTAGTCTCTATGTGTACAATTCCCAGCAGGGGGATCAAGGTGATTATAAATGTATTTTTTTATAATCCACAGTTTGAAAGTGAGGGATTAGAGTTGGGACTGAGTTAATGTAGTGACACTAGTGGTGATAGATGGAAATACAAGTAAAGAGTTCAAAGCTTTAGGGAAAATAGATTAATCAACAACAATGACATCAACACTTCAGCCTATTACAACAACAGTGAGAAGAAATTCAACTCTTTCAACATTGACAGTTATTAAAGCTATAAATGTATCACATTTGATTACAAGGGAGCCAATCGCTCCAGCACCAATTTTAGAGGAAAAGACTGTCATTAGGGTTAGGATGGGTGGTACAGCTCATCTTCCTTGTAGATGTGAGAGAAGGAGTGGGGGAGGTGACATTCCTCTCATGTGGAGAGATAATTATGGAGAAGAAGTGTTGTTATCAGGATAAGAAGTAGAAGCTGTTTCACCTAGTCAAAGGAAGTATATTTTGTACAACGATATGAAGTGGAAGAGGGTTATGAGTGATTGCTAACTTATTTTGAGTAATGTTAGAGGGGAAGATCAGGGAGAATACTATCATGGAGGTACAGGATGAGTTCTTTGATTTTGATGGAAGACAAGAAGATATATCTGATCAATACCGCTCGTTAGGGAAGAGAGAAACTAAATGGAAGGCATATGGATTTGATTCTTCTGTTTTGCAAATTAAAGATAGATGGGCAGGTAGGAATCTTTGGTTCAAGCAGTTACCTCATTCTGTAAGATCAGTGAGGAATCTTGAGGGTCCATGTCTGTTGAGAATTCCAGCACCAGGAACATGGGGTTGAATCTTAGAGAAGGTAGCTCAACCTTTATCAAGTATGTGTAAATCTTATGCTTTATCATGGCTGTTGTATCAGCAACAATCATTAACAGATATAATAATGTTGTTGTGGAAGCATTTGTTTAGGCCTAGATTTAAGTGTTCTTGGTTAAATGAATTACCCTATGTGAATTTGTTAGATAGGAAGGAAAATCAGTTAACAGCGCTTCATGAAGCATTGGAGGTGAAACCCGTGAGGGCTAAAAGCTGTTTTTGTTCAAATAAAACATATGACGGAAAGGGGATGTTTAGGGGAATATCAGATGGTGATGATTATATGATGACTTGGGGTAAGCATGAACATAAGGTTAGTAATGAGAAATATAATGTAACTTTTTATGTTGAAGTTAGTAAGAAGAGCAGGACTTTGATGGTGAAAGATACGTTTTTGCATGGTAATGTGACTATTGGGAATTTTAGAGATATTTAGGGGGTTTGTGGTGAGAAAGAATATATTCTTACCCTATGGATGGAAAGGATGTTGTTACATGTCGATGTTGAAGCTTCCATATGAGGTTTTTACAATTAAAAGAGGGGAAGGACTGGAAACAGATAAATCTGATTCTGAAAGAGAGAAGTTTAATAGTCTGGAAGCCTACCATTGGAGGATAAGTCTAGGAGAGAAGTGGGGACTTGGACTTTTTCCATGGTATGGTGTGAAATTCTTTGAATATCACATAGATAATATTACCTATACTTTGAAGGGTTTTGCGAATGAAACGATAAGAGGGTTTAACCTTTTGTCAAATACTCAAAGGAGTGTTGATGGATAGATATCAATTTTGAATATCCGATCATTTTTCACATGTTTTTACGTCTTATTGTGATAGTTAGTATTTTGTGATGAATCAAAGGGGGGAAATGGAATGTGATTCATTTTATATATAATTGTATATATCATTTTTAGTTGATATTGATGTTTTAATTTGAATGTGTTGTTTTGCAAAAGATACTGTTTGGTCTTTTCTTTTCTTCCAGAAGTATATGGGGGAATGTGTAGAGGGGACAATATGAAGGGACAATATGAGTGGACTGGAGGAAGTGGAACAATGAAGGTGTGGAAATGTTCAGATTCCATCATCGACGATGCATTGAAAGTCAACACTGCTGAGGAGATGAAGTGTAGTGGACTACATTCCAGTGTCTGCAATGATATATAGACATATTTGCATGTGTAATACATAATTTGTGTCATATTCTTTCTGTATTAATTTTTGAAGAATGATATTTGCTGTAGTTGGGTACATGTGGGGATCTCAGATGTTTTTGTTTATTTCGTTGATGCTTAGGGATATTGGATCTAGGCAGGGACAGAGAGAATCCACAGGAGGGTCCGATGGGTCGACCAGCCTGAATGTGGACAAATTTGATTGTATTTTGTTTGCTGAGGCTTTCATGTGTATTTAATTGCATCATAGATTAAAATGCATTGCTAAAGATTTATGAATTGATCTGGAGTACTTAAGTGGTTGCCTGGGGCAGAGGGGCCGTGAGAGAATATTACTGTCTTGATTGATTGATGGATATTTGGAAAGAAAGCTGCCAGACAGGTTTTTCGCTCTCACACTCCATAAAGATTTGTTCATATTTCATAGAAATGTATTTACACTCCATAGAAAAATGTGTTTTTGGTTTATTGTTAAAGTTACTCAATAAGCGAAAAATTGTTATTTGTCATAATCCTATTCTTTTTGTTTTCGAGACTTAGTTAGTCTCGAAGGGGGAAAATATGTAGTGTCTGAACAATTTATGACTTTGCTGACGGTTGCAAATGGTCTTAGAGGATGTTGACTCAGCTTAAGGGAGCATCTGGAGAGTATTTCTATAGGGGCACCCTAAAACAGAGGAAGTCTGTTAGGTGGAGTCCTGGGAATGGTCTGTAGGGGAAAACACCCATATCAGGTTACATAGGATATATATACTATGGTTTGGGACAAAGGAGGGGAGAATAACATATTAGAGATTGGACCGGTTATTCTCCAGATGTCTGCAGATACCTGTAAATTGACGCTGAAATCTTTTGATATAATAAACCTTTATAATCAAAGTACAGTGTCAGCGGATTTCCTTGTTCTCACAGCATCTCAGCATCGTTTTCTCGACACTACAGTAGAAAATTGTAAAAATAAAGAAAAACCCTTGAATGAGTAGGTGTGTCCAAACTTTTGAATGGTACTGTATACAGTTGAAGTCGGAAGTTTACATACACTTAGGTTGGAGTCATTAAAACTTGTTTTTCAACCACTCCACAAATTTATTTTTAACAAACTATAGTTTTGGCAAGTCGGTTAGGACATCTACTTTGTGCATGACACAAGTAATTTTTCCAACGATTATTTACAGACAGATTATTTATTCCAGTGGGTCAGAAGTTTACATATACTAAGTTGACTGTGCCTTTAAACAGCTTGGAAAATTCCAGAAAATGATGTCATGGTTTTAGAAGCTTCTGATAGGCTAATTGACACCATTTGAGTCAATTGGAGGTGTACCTGTGGATGTATTTCAAGGCCTACCTTCTAACTCAGTGCCTCTTTGCTTGACATCATGGGAAAATCAAAAGAAATCAGCCAAGACCTCAGAAACAAAATTGTAGACCTCCACAAGTCTGGTTCATCCTTGGAAGCAATTTCCAAACGCCTGAAGGTACCACGTTCATCTTTACAAACAATAGTTTGCAAGTATAAACACCATGGGACCACGCAGCCGTCATACCGCTCAGGAAGGAGACGCATTCTGTCTCCTAGAGATTAACGTACTTGGGTGCAAAAAGTGCAAATCAATCCCAGAACAACAGCAAAGGACCTTATGAAGATGTTGGAGGAAACAGGTACAAAAGTATCTATATCCACAGTAAAACCAGTCCTATATCGACATAACCTGAAAGGCCGCTCAGCAAGGAAGAAGCCACTGCTCCAAAACCGTAATAAAAAAGCCAGACTACGGTTTACAACTGCACATGGGGACAAAGATCGTACTTTTTTTAGAAATGTCCTCTGGTCTGATGAAACAAAAATAGAACTGTTTGGCTATAATGACCATCGTTATGTTTGGAGGAAAAAGGGGGGAAGAACACCATCCCAACCGTGAAGCACGGGGGTGGCAGCATCATGCTGTGGGGGTGCTTTGCTGCAGGAGGGACTGGTGCACTTCACAAAATAGATGGCATCATGAGGAAGGAAAATGATGTGGATATATTGACGCAACATCTCAAGACATCAGTCAGGAAGTTAAATCTTGGTCGCAAATGGGTCTTCCAAATGGACAATGACCCCAAGCATACTTCCAAAGTTGTGGCAAATGGCTTATGGACAACAAAGTCAAGGTATTGGAGTGGCCATCACAAAGTCCTGACCTCAATCCTATAGAACATTTGTGGGCAGAACTGGAAAAGCGTGTGCGAGCAAGGAGGCCTACAAACCTAACTCAGTTACACCAGCTCTGTCAGGAGGAATGGGCCAAAATTCACCCAACTTATTGTGGGAAGCTTGTGGAAGGCTACCCGAAATGTTTGACCCAATTTAAAGGCAATGCTACCAAATACTAATTGAGTGTATGTAAACTTCTGACCCACTGGGAATGTGATGAAAGAAATGAAAGCTGAAATAAATCATTCTCTCTACTATTATTCTGACATTTCACATTCTTAAAATAAAGTGGTGATCCTAACTGACCTAAGACAGGGAATATTTACTAGGATTAAATGTCAGGAATTGTGAAAAACTGAGTTTAAATATATTTGGCTAAGGTGTATGTAAACTTCCGACTTCAACTGTATATTGTGCTTAATAGTTAGTTGTTGCATTATGTATGCTGCCTCTGTATAGCTTGTACCCTGTAAACATGTTCAGGGATAATATACCATTTATACAGTCCTTTATTACTTCTCTTGTGATACCGTATGTACAGTATATTCATTGACTTTCATTTCCTTCTACAGAACCACTACCGTTCCACTACCTTTCCCGCTTTTCATCCCCATGTACATCCCCATATTCATCTTCTCCTGTGTGTGAATAAAGTTCCTGTGTGTGTGAACTCTTGGGCTACTTTATTCCCCTCTCACCGTGGGCGGTGTCAGTAGGTCACAAACCAGTAAAATACATAGAGCCGGGTTGCTCTCCTCCAACTGTGAATGCGAACGAATGCAAACAGAACAAAATAGCGGTACCAAGTAGTAGGCCTAGTAAACTAAATATCAGATCGATAAAGGCAATCTATATTTAGGCTAGTTACATTAACAGTAAACAAGCGCAGTAAACAAAAGGCTAATGGAGATCCAAATAACCAAAACATAGCCTACAGTGAGATGCAGCCATGCACAGCTGTTTTGCCAAATAAATAGGTTTATACAGGCCCGCTTCAAACATGAAAAATCATGGCGCTCAAACATGACTTAGTACTTGGTGGCAAAACCCTTGTTGGCAATCACAGAGGTCAGACGTTTCTTGTAGTTGGCCACCAGGTTTGCACACATCTCAGGAGGGATTTTGTCCCACTCCTCTTTGCAGATCTTCTCCAAGTCATTAAGGTTTCGAGGCTGACGTTTGGCAACTCGAACCTTCAGCTCCCTCCACAGATTTTCTATGGGATTAAGGTCTGGAGACTGGCTAGGCCACTCCAGGACCTTCATGTGCTTCTTCTTGAGCCACTCCTTTGTTGCCTTGGCCGTGTGTGTTGGGTCATTGTCATGCTGGAATACCCATCCACGACACATTTTCAATGCCCTGGCTGAGGGAAGGAGGTTCTCACCCAAGATTTGACGGTACATGGCCCCGTCCATCGTCCCTTTGATGCGGTGAAGTTGTCCTGTCCCCTTAGCAGTAAAACACCCCCAAGCATAATGTTTCCACCTCCATGTTTGACGGTGGGGATGGTGTTCTTGGGGTCATAGGCAGCATTCCTCCTCCTCCAAACACGGCGAGTTGAGTTGATGCCAAAGAGCTCCATTTTGGTCTCATCTGACCACAACACTTTCTCCCAGTTCTCCTCTGAATCATTCAGATGTTCATTGGCAAACTTCAGACGGGCCTGTATATGTGCTTTCTTGAGCAGGGGGACCTTGCGGGCGCTGCAGGATTTCAGTCCTTCACGGCGTAGTGTATTACCAATTGTTTTCTTGGTGACTATGGTCCCAGCTGCCTTGAGATCATTGACAAGATCCTCCCGTGTAGTTATGGGCTGATTCCTCACCGTTCTCATGATCATTGCAACTCCACGAGGTGAGATCTTGCATGGAGCCCCAGGCCGAGGGAGATTGACAGTTATTTTGTGTTTCTTCCATTTGCAAATAATCGCACCAACTGTTGTCACCTTCTCACCAAGCTGCTTGGCGATGGACTTGTAGCCCATTCCAGCCTTGTGTAGGTCTACAATCTTGTCCCTGACATCCTTGGAGAGCTCTTTGGTCTTGGCCATGGTGGAGAGTTTGGAATCTGATTGATTGATTGCTTCTGTGGACAGGTGTCTTTTATACAGGTAACAAGCTGAGATTAGGAGCACTCCCTTTAAGAGTGTGCTCCTAATCTCAGCTCGTTACCTGTATAAAAGACACCTGGGAGCCAGAAATCTTTCTGATTGAGAGGGGGTCAAATACTTATTTCCCTCATTAAAATGCGAATCAATTTATAACATTTTTGACATGCGTTATTCTGGATTTTTTTGTTGTTATTCTGTCTCTCACTGTTCAAATAAACCTACCATTAAAATTATAGACTGATAATTTCTTTGTCAGTGGGCAAACGTACCAAATCAGCAGGGGATCAAATACTTTTTTCCCTCACTGTACATTAAATACATGCTTTCAAATCAAATCACATTTTTCATTTGTCACATACACCTGTTTAGCAGATGTTATTGCGGGTGTAGCGAAATGCTTGTAACTGCTTTATCATGTGGAGAAATATCCTGCCTCCATTGTGTTGTGTTATGGAGAAAATGTGGGGGTCATGTTTACAGTAACTGCAAAAAGTTACAGTGAAACCAAGGAAAAAGGCAGTAACTGCCATCAGTCACATCAGTTACTGCATTTTACCTTGGTTTCACTGAGCTTTGGGCTGCAGTGTCACGACTTCCTCCGAAGCTGCCTCCCCTCCTTGTTCGGGCAGGCTTCGGCGTTCGTCGTCACCGGCCTTCTAGCCACTGCCGCTCCATATCTCATCATTCCATTTGTCTTGTCTTGTCAATTGCACACACCTGGTTGTTGTTCCCCTCATTAGTATGTGTTTAAGTGTTCCCTCTGCCCCCTTGTCCTTGTGGGTGATTGTTCATTGTGAGGATTAGTAGCTCGGTTGAGCTCAGTATTTTATATTGCCGGGGTATTTTCCCCATGTGTATGTTTGTTCCAGTGCGCCTGTTTTGCGCACTGGACTGGTTACGATGGATTACGGAATAAACTCTGTATACTGTGATTTACCCTCCTGCGCCTGACTCCTTCAAATCACGCATCACATGCAGTGTCTACTGTTTACCTTGGTATTATTTATTGTTTTTCGCTGATACAAGTATCAAACTATATGACACTACCAGTCACATACAAATAAATATATGAACAAAAGTTTGTGTTGAAAAATGTTTGTCATGGAAACATATTCCATTGGGTGTACCAAGCAAGAAGGTAGTAACTGCCGTCTAGGGTCAAAGGTCATGTCAGAGGTCGGCGTCAATATGAATAAAAAATAACCTCATAGTAAGACAACAGATAACCACATCTCCAATGATCTGCATACAATTAATTTGGCTGGACAATAAAAAAACCTGAAGTCATTTTTCTCAGTTTCACTCTATGAGCAGTTACTGCTCTTTTGCTTGGTTGCGCAGAACACACTTCTGTGAATCAAATTCGACCCACTTAATCAATTAAGCAATGCCAGCTTACCATAAACACGTTTCCAATACATACGGTTCAGTTTACAGCAACGAAAACCAATAGGCTACTAAGAAAACTATAATAGCATCTGCAGTAACCGAGTACTCCAGCCACTCTCTTCCTATGAACCAGTTGCTATTAAATTAACATTTTTCGACAGAAAACCTGCGGCTAGGGTAGGATTCTAGGCTAACGTGGGCTGAGTCTTCTGTTCCAAGATCATCAGGAACAGTCGGAGGTGGAGGCGGCTGTGGAGCCATTATCCTGGCGGCACTTGTGGAAGGGTGGGGCTCTGCATACAGATAGCTGGAGCTCGGCAGCGGCCTCAGTGGTTTAATGCTGCTGCTCATCGTTCTCCTCCTTTGTTTGGGTACTTTGGCGAAGCCAATTTTTTTATATCCATCGTGGTAGATTAGCTGCTTCGAGCTAGCTAAATAGGCTAAGGCTAATAACACTAACACTTTTTACAGCTAGCTAGCTAAGAGTGAAGCAGCTTCAACTGTAAACTTGACCCTGCCCTTATAAATCAAAATAAAATATTACAAGAAACCCAAAGGTGTCATACGACTCGTACCTAACTTCCCAGTGGCTTTCCATAGCCCTGTTAAAACCGCAGCGCGCCCTGTCCATTGTGCGCTGGGGAGATAGATTTGTTTTGCGCCAACCTGTCACTCAGTCATTTGAATTTTTTTGATATTTTTATATAGGGACATAAAACTAAAACTGAGGGGGCTAAGCCTCCTGTAGCCCACTCATGGAGCCAGGCCCGTATCAGCATTTGATTAATGATGAACAGCTCATAATTTCAGTGTCAATCTACTAACTACACTATCACTATTAAAAAAAACACAACATTTTGTACTTTCACCATTCAACAATGAGAATCAGAATTTTCCTCAATTACAAATAGTGTAATACAAGTTTCTATGTGACTCATGACATTGCATTACACCTTCAAGTGTTGTTGGTTTAGGACTTTAGATAGAGGGTAGCTCCTGTTGTGGTACAATGAAGTCTTGAACAGTCTTGTGGAAGATGCCTACACTGATACACAAACAAGAAGGGTGTGAAAGGGGTGGGTATAGCATGACAACTATGTTACAGTGCACCACAAAGCAGCTACTTTAATTTCAGCATTTAGTGGTTGTCTCTTCCCTGGCTGTACCTTTTCAAATGTGAGTCGCTCTGGATAAGAGCGTCTGCTAAATGACTAAAATGTAAATGTAATCAGTAATACATTATATCAAAGAACTGTTAGAAACCCCTAGCTGACTGAACCATTGAAACATCCCTGAGAATGTTTTTGTTTACTGTACAAGGGCACCAACCCATTTCCCCTATGACAGACCAGTCTGGAAACAAGTTTATGGTTGCAATCAGTTAACGGTCCCAATCCCCGCCACCTGTCCTTTACGTCTTTGACAGACGCTACTTATATTAGTCCTAGATGTGTCACAGGTCATATCCTAGGTCTAATATAAGAAGGTTGAGTGATTTATTGGACCTACAGTGAATTCGGAAAGTATTCAGATCCCTTCCCCTTTTCCACATTGTTACGTTACAGCCTTATTCTAAAATTGATTTAAAAATATATATATATTCCTCATCAATCTACACACAATACCCCATAATGACAAAGCAAAAACAGTTGTCTGAATTCTTTCCGAATGCACTGTAGGTTATTATTCCCAGGAAGCATCCCTCAGAATCTTGCCCTATTGCCAGGGTTCTGCCACATGCATGCCCTGGCTTTAGATAAGACAGGAAGTATTGCTGGAAACATCTAAACAGGAAGATACCACCCAATGAGCTCAATAAATCTGGACACACCCACACTGTGTACCAGAGGACCAAGTCAAGTCTAACTGCCATGAGCAAGACGTTCTGACAGATACATTATTTATTGAATCATTTACACTCATATCAGATTAATATTCCAGTGATTTAAAACATTTTACAGCATTGTGCCAGTATATAGATCAGTATACTGTAGTCTTACAGGCTACTTGTCTTCTGCCTATTTATATAATAACAATGTCTTGTAAGAGCCACAAAAGTAATGCTAGAAGTCCCTGTAGCTCAGTTGGTAGAGCATGGCGCTTGCAACGCCAGGGTTGTGGGTTCAATTCCCACGGGGGACCAGTATGAACAAATTTATGCACTCACTAACTGTAAATCGCTCTGGATAAGAGCGTCTGCTAAATTACTAAAATGTACTAAACAGTCACAGAGGCACTTTAGAGCAGCATTACATTGAACATATATCATTATGGCAGTAATAAACAATAAGATACACTTCACTGATCTTGCCCACCCATGTGTAAGTATGAAAGTACCTACGGTATCTTTCCTTATGCTGTGCTTTTTCAGGATGCAAAATCATGCAGATAACATCAGGAAAAGTAAAAACACAATGTCAGTTTAACAAATTTAAGAATAAATGCTGCCATTAACTGTAACTACAATAGTAGTTGCCATTTTAGCTGAGGACGTGTAATGAATGCATCTATAATGCAAATAAATTGGCATTTCACAACATGACCATGAATATGTAACTGAATTGCAGAGTAAAATGTGAACTCTATACACACACACAGTAATGTAACATGTAACATGTGACTAACTAATAACATGAATCCCTGAGCTGAAATTTTCAATCCTATATGGTGGTCTTTCAGCCTAACTGAGGAAAAACAAAGCTGGTCACAACGCTGTTCAAAAACAATGATATTCAACTATCCAATTTAAGACATACATATATCATTCATAAGAGCTTAAGTAATTGTACATTATAGACTTAAAGGATACGACAGTGTTTGTAGTCAGTGCTTTGTTTTTGATAAAATGTTCAGTTACCATGTAAAATAAATTGCAATAGACAAATCACTGAATTACTCTAAAATCTACTAAGACAAATATCCTCAAAGATATCCTCTATTTAACATCCAAAAGTTCTGTTTACAGTAAATTCAACTTTGAATGTTGATAAGTGTGTGTGCAAACAAGGCCATGTTTTTCTCAAATCATATCACTCTTCACCCACACACAATAGTCACAATATCTATCTAACAGATGTCAACAGAAACGAAACAGCTGTAGAACAAATTCTGGCCACTACAACAACCACACGCTGTGACCATTTGCGGCTGAGGTGGTGTGCTTGAACCACTGCTTGACAATCAAAATGGTAAGGCTGGCATGGTATGTAGCAGGCCTGAGCGTTAGGTGATGATTCCTCCTGGAGTGGAGGGACTAGGTACAGACAGAGGGCACCTGGGTTCAAATACTATTTGAAATCATGTCAAATACTTTAGCTGTGTTTTACAGTGCTTGCATGTTGAAATGGAACCAATAGAAAAGTCCCCAAAGTGCAAACACTGCTCATCTGGCACTCCTGGCAGGCTAAAGCAAACACTCAAGGTATTTACAAATACTGAAAATAGTATTTGAACCCAGGTCTGATGGCAGAGAGGATGTTGGGGAGTGGAGACGCCTGTCTCCGTCCTCTTCAACTGCGAACAGCATCTTCTGAGTCCCCTGGGCTGAAGCAGTTGAGAGACTCCTTCAGGAGGCAGAAGGAGGGAGAGACAGTGTTACCTCATGCTAAGCTGTGCCAAGGCCGAGCGCCGTCACCATACAGTTTGTTTTGTCTGGCCTCTACTACACTTGAGCTCAGACAGAGGAGGGTAAGGTCAATCACAAGACACAACTTACTCTGTTTTTAGAAGTTGCTGTTTTTAGAACATTCAGTTTAAGGACATAAGTAACATCATAAAAACATATGAAGAGAGAGAGAGACATCATTCATGCAGAAAGACAACACTAACTTGGTTTTGTGTCAACTCTGCTCCCTCAGGGTCCTCGAAGGACTGCATGCTGGGTATAAAGGGGGCCAGGGGCCGTCGAGATTGAGATGGGTTGCCAGCGCTGTAGAGGCGCGGACGCTTCACCTGGTCGTGACTGGACAGAGGGGTGAAACTGTTCCTCCGGAGGAATGTGTTGGGAACGACGTCATTACGAACTTTATCCTGGATAGAGAGGATGGAGGAAAGAGAAGGAGCATCAGAATCAGAGATAAATAAAGTTTCACTGTGTGTGTGCGCGTGTCTTGCATGCTACACATCTTGTGAAAACAATACAGCTTGAACAAACAACAGAATATTGAAGGCAGTGTCGCGGTTCCTTTCCCAGACATGTTAGCAGGGCTACGCTCAGTAAAAGGCAGTGTGGTCACTGGTCATGTTTATGAGTGTGACGCCCACACCACAAGGGACATCTGGTAAACACAGTGTACTGGGGACAGCACTGAGACACTGTGTGGCCTGTTCATACCAGAACTACATACTGTACTGTATAAGCAGAGCAGATCTCCAAATTAGAAGAAATTACATAAAATAGGCCCTTTGTATTGTTGAGGGTGGAAACTGTACTCTGGTCTTTTTTTTGGAGCAATTTCTCACACTATTTTGTATATACAGTGCCTTGCAAAAGTATTCATCCCCCTTGGCGTTTTTCCTATTTTGTTGCATTACAACCTGTAATTTAAATGGATTTTTATTTGGATTTCATGTAATGGACATACACAAAATAGTCCAAAAATGTCTACAAAATAAATAACGGAAAGGTGGTGCGTGCATATGTATTCACCCCCTTTGCTCTGAAGTCCCTAAATAAGATCTGGTGCAACCAATTACCTTCAGAAGTCACATAATTAGTTAAATAAAGTCCACCTGTGTGCAATCCAAGTATCACATGATCTGTCACATGATCTTAGTATATATACACACCTGTTCTGAAAGGCCCCAGTCACCTTTAAGCAAGGGGCACCACCAAGCAGCAAGCGGCACCATGAAGACTAAGGAGCTCTCCAAACAGGTCAGGGACAAAGTTGTGGAGAAGTAAAGATCAGGGTTGGGTTATAAAAACATATCAGAAACTTTGAACATCCCACAGAGCACCATTAAATCCATTATAAAAAAATTTGAAAGAATATGGCACCCCAACAAACCTGCCAGAGGGCTGCCCACCAAAACTCACGGACCAGGCAAGGACGCCATTAATCAGAGGCAACAAAGAGACCAAAGATAACCCTGAAGGAGCTGAAAAGCTCCACAGCGGAGATTGGAGTATCTGTCCATAGGACCACTTTAAGCCATACACTCCACAGAGCTGGGCTTTACTGAAGAGTGGCCAGAAAAAAGCCATTGCTTAAAGAAAAAAATAAGCAAACACGTTTGGTGTTCGCCAAAAGGCATGTGGGAGACTCCCCAAACATATGGAAGAAGGTATTCTGGTCAGATGAGACAGAAATTGAGCCTTTTGGCCATCGCACTATGTCTGGCGCAAACCCAACACCTTTCATCACCCCGAGAACACCATGTTTTTTCATCGGCAGGGACTGGGAAACTGGTCAGAATTGAAGGAATGATGGATGGCGCTAAATACAGGGAAGTTCTTGAGGGAAACCTGTCTCAGTCTTCCAGAGATTTGAGCCTGGGACGGAGGTTCACCTTCCAGCAGGACAATGACCCTAAGCATACTGCTAAAGCAACACTTGAGTGGTTTATGGGGAAATATTTAAATGTCTTGGAATGGCCTAGTCAAAGTCCAGACCTCAATCCAATTGAGAATATGTGGTATGACTTAAAGATTGCTGTACACCAGCGGAACCCATCCAACTTGAAGTAGCTGGAGCAGTTTTGCCTTGAAGAATGGGCAAAAATCCCAGTGGCTAGATGTGCCAAGCTTATAGAGACATACCCCAAGAGACTTGCAGCTGTAATTGCTGCAAAAGGTGGCTCTACAAAGTATTGACTTTGGGGGGGTGAATAGTTATGCACGCTCAAGTTCTGTTTTTTTGTCTTATTTCTTGTTTCACAATTCTTTTTATTTTGCATCTTCAAAGTGGTAGGCATGTTGTGTAAATAAAATGATACAAACCCCTAATAGGAAAAATGCCAAGAGGGGTGAATACTTTCGCAAGCCACTGTAACTTCATATTCTGAGGATTGACTCACTACTACCTAGAACTCTTCCAACGACAACTTCCCAGATCAGCCAGTTTGTTATGACTCGGCCGTTTACTGTACTAAAACATCAAAATGACCCTTGATGGAAAGTCGTTGGAACAGTGGCCAGAACTGGCCACATGCGTTACCGTTAAGAGAGGGATACAGTATATGAACCTATGAAATTAAGTAGAACGCACAGTAGATTGAACAGAGATTTGGCAAGGAGAGCAACTCACTAATGGCCTGTCCCGGTGAGTGTTCACAGCCTCCACTTTGAGGTCAAACGTGTCCACTTTACAACCTGGCCGAGAAAAACCAACAACAACAGAGAGAGAGCGAGAGAGAGAGAGAGAGAGAGAAAATAACAGTCAATGTTAACATGAGAGAGAGGGAGGAGAGAGAAAGTTGTTGTGTCTGAGACTGACACAGGGTAGTCTTGGATGAGATATCCTACCATAAGCCATGGGGGTGAGCTTTAGAACCGTGTGGAGGGGACACTTCAAGTAGGGCAGGTCATCTGTGCCAACAGAAACAAAGACACAATGACTGTCTTTAGAACATTGCATGTGAGATCAATGCGTCATCTCAAAAGGACTCAATCTTATGCAGTTAATGGCACATGATAGAGTTAATAATACATATATATATATATATTTAGAGATTATATTTAGATTAGCCGATATAATTACTCAATAGATTTCATTACTTCTCTTTCCTGACATTAGGGATCGGGCAGTGACAGTCAGAGGTGCCCACTGCACAGTCACAGTGTGGATGGCTTTACTAGCCTTTAAAATGCCCCTTAAGGCACAAACCACTTCCTTTCCTGACTTGGCAGACCTTTAAGAGAGCCATGTGACATTCTGTTTAGCCTCAACTTCTATTTCTGTCCTTCATCCAGGATGAACATCAGCAAAGGCAAACTTTTCCACTCAAAACAAGCAGAAGTCAAATTGTGTGTTTGTATGCTTGTATCCTGGCTAAAGTAATTGATTTTCCTAACGAGGGGCAGTGTGTGTGTCTGTGAATCTGTGTATATACAGGGCCTTCGTAAAGTATTCAGACACCTTGACTTTTTCCACATTTTCTTACGTTACAACCTTATTCAAAAATGTATTAAATAGTTTTTTTCCCTCATTAATCTACACACAATGCCCCATAATGACAAAGCAAAAACAGCTTTTAGACATTTTTGCTAATTTATAAAAAATAATAAACTGAAATATCACATTTACATAAGTATTCAGACACTTTACTCAGTACTTTGTTGAAGCACCTTTGGCAGCGATTACAGCATCGAGTCTTCTTGGGTATGACGCTACAAGCTTGGCACACCTGTATTTGGGAAGTTTTTCCCCATTCTTCTCTGCACACCCTCTCAAACTCTGTCAGGTTGAATGGGGAGCGTCGCTGCACAGCTATTTTCAGGTCTCTCCAGAGATGTTCGATCGAGTTCAAGTCCGGGCTCTGGCTGGGCCACTCAAGGACATTCAGAGACTTGTCCCGAAGCCACTCCTGCGTTGTCTTGGCTGTGTAGGGATGGTGCCAGGTTTCCTCCAGACGTGACGCTTGGCATTCAGGCCAAAGAGTTCAATCTTGGTTTCATCAGACCAGAGAATCTTGTTTCTCATTGTCAGAGTCTTTAGGTGCCTTTTGGCAAACTCCAAGCGGGCTGTCATGTGCCTTTTACTGAGGATGGCTTCTGTCTGTCCACTCTAAATTCCAAGCATCTGCCTCTAACCCTAGGAAGCTCTTTGCCACCTTCTCCTCCCTGCTGAATCCCCCCCTCTCCCTCTCTGTGGATGACT
The DNA here is from genome assembly GCF_020615455.1 of Coregonus clupeaformis. Taxonomy (NCBI): domain Eukaryota; kingdom Metazoa; phylum Chordata; class Actinopteri; order Salmoniformes; family Salmonidae; genus Coregonus; species Coregonus clupeaformis. The sequence goes on along the minus strand of NC_059221.1, from coordinate 30,569,461 downwards.
TCGTCAACCATTTTGAAAAGAAGGTTGACGACATCCGATCCTCGTTTGTTAAGTCAAATGACACTGCTTGTCCTGCTCACACTGCCCTACCCTATGCTTTGACTTCTTTCTCCCCTCTCTCTCCAGATAAAATCTTGCGACTTGTGACGGCCGGCCGCCCAACAACCTGCCCGCTTGACCCTATCCCCTCCTCTCTTCTCCAGACCATCTACGGTGACCTTCTCCCTTACCTCACGCTCATCAACTCATCCTTGACCGCTGGCTATGTCCCTTCCGTCTTCAAGAGAGCGAGAGTTGTACCCCTTCTCAAAAAACCAACACTCGATCCCTCTGATGTCAACAACTACAGACCAGTATCCCTTCTTTCTTTTCTCGCCAAAACTCTTGAGCGTGCCGTCTTTAGCCAACTCTCTTGCTATCTCTCTCAGAATGACCTTCTTGATCCAAACCAGTCAGGTTTCAAGACTGGTCATTCAACTGAGACTGCTCTTCTCTGTGTCACGGAGGCTCTCCGCACTGCTAAAGCTAACTCTCTCTCCTCTGCTCTTGTCCTTCTAGACCTGTCTGCTGCCTTTGATACTGTGAACCATCAGATCCTCCTCTCCACCCTCTCCAAGCTGGGCATCTCCGGCGCGGCTCACTCTTGGATTGCGTCCTACCTGACCGGTCGCTCCTACCAAGTGGCGTGGCGAAGGGCTGTCTCCGCACCACGTGCTCTCACCACTGGTGTCCCCCAGGGCTCAGTTCTAGGCCCTCTCCTATTCTCGCTATACACCAAGTCACTTGGCTCTGTCATATCCTCACATGGCCTCTCCTATCATTGCTACGCAGACAACACACAACTAATCTTCTCCTTTCCCCCTTCTGATAACCAGGTGGCGAATCGCATCTCTGCATGTCTGGCAGACATATCAGTGTGGATGACGGATCACCACCTCAAGCTGAACCTTGGCAAGACGGAGCTGCTCTTCCTCCCGGGGAAGGACTGCCCGTTCCATGATCTCGCCATCACGGTTGACAACTCCGTTGTGTCCTCCTCCCAGAGTGCGAAGAGCCTTGGCGTGACCCTGGACAACACCCTGTCGTTCTCCGCTAACATCAAGGCGGTGACCCGATCCTGTAGGTTCATGCTCTACAACATTCGGAGAGTACGACCCTGCCTTACACAGGAAGCGGCACAGGTCCTAATCCAGGCACTTGTCATCTCCCGTCTGGATTACTGCAACTCGCTGTTGGCTGGGCTCCCTGCCTGTGCCATTAAACCCCTACAACTCATCCAGAATGCCGCAGCCCGTCTGGTGTTCAACCTTCACAAGTTCTCTCACGTCACCCCGCTCCTCCGCACACTCCACTGGCTTCCAGTTGAAGCTCGCATCTGCTACAAGACCATGGTGCTTGCCTACGGAGCTGTGAGGGGAACGGCTCTGATCAGTCCCTACACCCAAACGAGGGCATTGCGTTCATCCACCTCTGGCCTGCTGGCCCCCCTACCTCTGCGGAAGCACAGTTCCCGCTCAGCCCAGTCAAAACTGTTCGCTGCTCTGGCACCCAAATGGTGGAACAAGCTCCCTCACGACGCCAGGACAGCAGAGTCACTCACCACCTTCCGGAGACACTTGAAACCCCACCTCTTTAAGGAATACCTGGGATAGGATAAAGTAATCCTTCTAACCCCCCAAAAAAAAAAAAAAAAACATTGTAAAGTGGTTATCCCACTGGCTATAAGGTGAATGCACCAATTTGTAAGTCGCTCTGGATAAGAGCGTCTGCTAAATGACGTAAATGTAAATGTCTGGCCACTCTACCATAAAGGCCTGATTGGTGGAGTGCTGCAGAGATGGTTGTCCTTCTGGAAGGTTCTCCCATCTCCACAGAGGAACTCTAGAGCTCTGTCAGAGTGACCATCGGGTTCTTGGTCACCTCCCTGACCAAGGTCCTTCTCCCCCGATTTCTCAGTTAGGCCGGGCGGCCAGCTCTAGGAAGAGTCTTGGTGGTTCCAAACTTCTTCCATTTAAGAATGATGGGGGCCACTGTGTTCTTGGGGACCTTCAATGCTGCAGACATTTTTTGGTACCCTTCCCCAGATCTGTGCCTCGACACAATCCTGTCTCGGAGAGCTCTACGGACAATTCCTTCGACCTCATGGCTTGGTTTTTGCTCTGACATGCACTGTCAACTGTGGGACCTTATATAGAAAGGTGTGTGCCTTTCCAAATCATGTCCAATCAATTGAATTTACCACAGGTGGTCTCCAATCAAGTTGTAGAAACATCTCAAGGATGATCAATGGAAACAGGATGCACCTGAGCTCAATTTCGAGTCTCATAGCATGGTCTGAATACTTATGTAAGTAAGGTATTTCTGTTTATCTAAATTATCTAAAAACCTGTTTTCGCTTTGTCATTATGGGGTTTGCTGAGGAAAAATAATTATTTAATCAATTTTAGAATAAGGCTATAACGTAACAAAATGTGGAAAAAGTCAAGGGGTCTGAATACTTTCCGAAGGCACTGTAAGTGAGTTTGTGTGTTTGTACCAGCACTCTTATCCAGGAAGTAAGCGAGCAGGCAGCGCATGACAGCCTGGTGACAGATGACCAGCACGTTGCCCTGTCTTTCCAGCTCCATGATGACCGGCTCTAACCTCTGCACCAGGTCCTGGTAGGACTACAGAGAGAGGAGAGGAACAAACTGAGCTCACTGCTTCAGATGAATGCGACAGATCTCTGTAGAGAGATAAGGAGTAACTGTACCTCTCCTCCTGGGTAGCGGTAGTGGTACTTGTCCTGCTCTCTTAAGGCAAACTCCGCAGGGTAGAATTCCTCAATCATCTCATAGGTCATCTCCTCACAAACACCCTGAGAAACATAAATACGTTTATTTATCGACAATCATTATTAAAAAATGTAACCCCTACCATGTTTCGTCTATGGGTCACTATTGAACCGTGGTGTTGTGGTACTGACGGCATCGATCTCGTTGAGTATCTTCCACTGCTCGTAGGGCACCCCGAGCTCCTCCGCAGTCTGGATAGTCCGTCTCAGCTGGCTGGTCCACACCTTTAGGTCTGGCAGACCATGCTCCTCCACAAAACCCTTCAGCGCTCCAGCAAACTGAGAGAGGATTAGAATCGGCATTGTAGGTTTATTTGTAGACAGTATGTAAGTGAGATGAAGTCATACAGTTATTGAGTGTGCAAGATGAATATATATATAGAACATAGAGCAACATAGCATGAAGTGGCACAATGGTTTCTGTACTTGTAATGATATACTAAAGGAAAAGTCGATCTATACCTTTTTCCCTTGAACAGACAGCATTGCGTCACCCCCGATGCGTCCCTTCATGTTGTGGTCGCTCTCTCCGTGCCGACACAGGTAGATAGAGTGAGAGTGCACGTGGATGTTCATCAGGTAGTACACGATCTTGCTCTGGATGTAGTCCTGCACCCTGTTTACCAGGAAGCTCCGGCCCACATTGATGACCTGGATGAAGGACAGGTCCCTAAGGGTCAGAGGTTAGAATGGAGGTCAAGATGGAATTGATCAGTGACCTGATAGCATCTTGATCCTATGCAGACTGATTGCTAATGACGCTAATAATGATCATCATGAAGATCTACTCATTAGCAAAATGTATTCTCAATACAATAGTTCGGAGAAATCAAAGAAATTGACAATAACTTTTAATAATAAAATTAGCTTCTCTCAAATATTAACACATTTCTCTGTGTAGAATATACAGTAGCTATTCAGTGCCTGCTATCTGTATGTATTAAATGGCCCGAACTGCTGAAAACAAAGGCTTTCGCAAGGCCCTGGCTGGCCCAGTAAGAGGTGAAGCAACTGTTCCTCTTCTCTAACTGGGACAATGTCCAGAGGAATTTACTGATGTTATGACTTGGAGGCCCAGGCTTGAGGAGAGCTCAGGCTCGAGATAAAATTGTATTTTGTACATTTCTTGAAGAAGATTAACTTCAGTACAAAATCATTGTGTTGTTTTATAAGGCTTATCATATGAGGGTCTATATCTAATAATACTATGGTGAATTAGGAATAATTACCAATGAAGCAGAAACAATTTTCTGTCAGGAGATTTAGAATTGGAAATCAGACCAATGATGTTAGGATGAGGAGTCAATGTGGTGACAAAGCAGGCCATAATCTGAAAAAACACCTTTGTCAACCTTGTGTGTTGTCTCCACCTACTGGACAAACGATGGAACTATTGATGAAGGTTTGTAAATACAAATGGCTTGACTGACAAAATGTATAAATTAAAGCTACACTGTGGAACTTTGTATGTACTGGTGTTTTTAGAGACCCCTGTGGCAAGAATGCAAAAAATAATCTAGATTTGAACACAATTCCCCAGAAACCCCCGCTCTCATGGGTAGTCGCTAGAATGACGTAGTCCATCAACATCCTCTCTAAAGAGAGTATAGGCTGATTTCTCCCTGCTCTGTTGGCAAGTATTTTTCTCAGCTCATATAGGAGTCAAAGGCCTAGTGCACTAATTTAGTGGAAAAACACAATTTTCTCAAAAAGGTTTTTTAATATATGAATTATTTTTTATTGGTGATTTATCACGGGGTGCAGCAGCACCCTCAACACCCCTACTTCCCGCAGCTATGGGTACATTGTAATAATGTTATAGCTACCATGAATTTCTCTGCCTGGTAAAAGATTAGATAGCTATCTGAAGATAGCTAGCAAGCTAGCTAACTTGGTAAAGACTTCTGAGTACTACGTACGTTTTCACACTTCCCGGGAGCAACCAAGTCTGACAATAGGAATATTTTACGTGCCTATTTAAATCCTTTGTAAATCCACTCCACAATAGCCTATCAACTTTTTAGGATCATCAAAGACATTACAATGATGAACCATGTTAATTTTGGCATTGATATCTTTAAAAGAAAATAAACTATTAACAATTCACTTTTTTGACTATGTAACGCTAATGCTTAATATAATCACACAAACAATCTTCTCATGGACTAAAAGTTTGAGAAAAGCTAAGAGATTGGTCAAAAGATGGCTGAGTTATTGAGAAATCAAAAATCGGATTTTATATGTCCATTTCAACCACTGTAAATCCACTCCACAGTGGCCTATCAACTTAAAATTTGTCATCACTATCTTTGACGTCTCTAAGACGAACCACACTGAATTTGATATATATATATATAAAAAAAGAGGAAACTATTAACAACTAATTCTTTGCATATGTAACGTTAATGCTCAAAATCATCTGCTCCTCATGAACCATGTCAGATTCACTCCAGATTTTGTATTTAGACTCATTACATTAGTATTTAATGGTTTTACGAAATAATTGTGGCTGCATTCAAATATGGCCGCACTGTACTTATAGATGCACGTTAGCACATATGCTAACGCAAGAAATACTTAAGAAATCTCCTTCTCATGAACCATAAATCAGATTGACTCCAGATTTGGTATACTGTATAGACTCAATAAATTAGCCTCTAATGAATTTGAGAATGATTAGTTGCTGCATTCAAAGTCGGCCACGCTACAGCACTAGATGGCACCATATCACACCAGGGCTATAAGAACTGAACCGATGGACATGGGGCCATCGGTTCAGTTCAAGCTGTGTGAATATAAAGTCACTTTAACCCTGATTGTTGCACCAAACTAGTTGGTGGCACTATAATATGCCATTTAGCAGATGCTGTTATCCAAAGCGACTTACAGTCATGTGCGCATACATTTTTACGTATGGGTGGTCACGGGGATCGAACCCACTACCCTGGCGTTACAAGCGCCGTGCTCTACCAATTGAGCTACAGAGGACCACACATAATTGGCACCATAGGATACTAGAGCAATATCTACTGATCAAGTGAACTTTGTCTCATGCAAATGAATGTTGGGTTTAAATTATGCAGACGAATAATGTGAAATACCGTGATTAGTATATCTGTATAATCACAGTTGCCCTATTATGTGATCTGAATGTAGTGAAAAATTCTGCTGCTTGCGCAGTCTGCATATTACAGCTGTGAGAGTGTATTGAAGTATTGTGGAGTGTACCAACTGAGATTTAGATAATTTAAACAAACAGATTTCAACAAAATAATGTACCAGAATTCAAAGATGACCGCAATATACCAATACACTAACGCTGAAAATATTTCACAATATTTCAAACCATTAGTCAAATTGACCCCAGAGTTGGTACAGTGAGGGAAAAAAGTATTTGATCCCCAGCTGATTTTGTACGTTTGCCCACTGACAAAGACATGATCAGTCTATAATTTTAATGGTAGGTTTATTTGAACAGTGAGAGACAGAATAACAACAAAAAAATCCAGAAAAACGCATGTCAAAAATGTTATAAATTGATTTTGCATTTTAATGACGGAAATAAGTATTTGACCCCTCTGCAAAACATGACTTAGTACTTGGTGGCAAAACCCTTGTTGGCAATCACAGAGGTCAGACGTTTCTTGTAGTTGGCCACCAGGTTTGCACACATCTCAGGAGGGATTTTGTCCCACTCCTCTTTGCAGATCTTCTCCAAGTCCTTAAGGTGTCGAGGCTGACGTTTGGCAACTCGAACCTTCAGCTCCCTCCACAGATTTTCTATGGGATTAAGGTCTGGAGACTGGCTAGGCCACTCCAGGACCTTCATGTGCTTCTTATTGAGCCACTCCTTTGTTGCCTTGGCCGTGTGTTTTGGGTCATTGTCATGCTGGAATACCCACCCACGACACATTTTCAATGCCCTGGCTGAGGGAAGGAGGTTCTCACCCAAGATTTCAATGCCCCGTCCATCGTCCCTTTGATGCGGTGAAGTTGTCCTGTCCCCTTAGCAGAAAAACACCCCCAAAGTATAATGTTTCCACCTCCATGTTTGACGGTGGGGATGGTGTTCTTGGGGTCATTGGCAGCATTCCTCCTCCTCCAAACACAGCGAGTTGAGTTGATGCCAAAGAGCTCGATTTTGGTCTCATCTGACCACAACACTTTCACCCAGTTCTCCTCTGAATCATTCAGATGTTCATTGGCAAACTTCAGACGGCCCTGTATATGTGCTTTCTTGAGCAGGGGGACCTTGCGGGCGCTGCAGGATTTCAGTCCTTCACGGCGTAGTGTGTTACCAATTGTTTTCTTGGTGACTATGGTCCCAGCTGCCTTGAGATAATTGACAAGATCCTCCCGTGTAGTTCTGGGCTGATTCCTCACCGTTCTCATGATCATTGCAACTCCACGAGGTGAGATCTTGCATGGAGCCCCAGGCTGAGGGAGATTGACAGTTATTTTGTGTTTCTATTTCTGTGTTGTCACCTTCTCACCAAGCTGCTTGGCGATGGTCTTGTAGCCCATTCCAGCCTTGTGTAGGTCTACAATCTTGTCCCTGACATCCTTGGAGAGCTCTTTGGTCTTGGCCATGGTGGAGAGTTTGGAATCTGATTGATTGATTGCTTCTGTGGACAGGTGTCTTTTATACAGGTAACAAGCTGAGATTAGGAGCACTCCCTTTAAGAGTGTGCTCCTAATCTCAGCTTGTTACCTGTATAAAAGACACCTGGGAGCCAGAAATCTTTCTGATTGAGAGGGGGTTAAATACTTATTTCCCTCATTAAAATGCAAATCAATTTATAACATTTTTGACATACGTTTTTCTGGATTGTTTTGTTGTTATTCTGTCTCTCACTGTTCAAATAAACCTACCATTAAAATTATAGACTGATCATTTCTTTGTCAGTGGGCAAACGTACAAAATCAGCAGGGGATCAAATACTTTTTTCCCTCACTGTACCTCCAACCTCACTTGATGATGAGTTTTGTGATATCCTTCTCCCAAAAAATCATATTAAACTATCTGTGACAGAAAACAAATATTGTGAAGGCCTAATTACACAGGACGAACTATGGTTGGCAATTGATTCCTTTCAGACGGGGAAAACCCCTGGCCTCGATGGCATTCCAATAGAGATATATCAAACTTTTTTGAACTACTGAAAGATCCATTACTATCATGTTTAAATTACTGTTATATAAATGGCAAATTGTCGGACACACAAAAAGAGTGACTGATCTCTCTCCTACTGAAGACCCTGTCTCTAAAAAAATTGGAGGCCCCTCACCCTTCAATGTTGCGTCGGGAAAAATATTGGCAAAATGTATTGCTCATAGAATTAAAAAAGGTCCTACCAGACATTACTCATCACGATCAGACAGGATTCTTAAAAGGAAGATATATTAGAGACAACATTAGACAACTACTAGAAATAATTGAAAACTATGAGAATGCAGGGAAACCAGGTATACTCTTTAGAGCAGATTTTGAATCTGTTTATAAGTGCCTGGATTTTCTAAGATGGGTAACAGTCATGTACAACAATCCTTTATGTAAAATAATAAATAACGGTTACTTCTCTGAGAACCTTGAATTGTCAAGAGGCATAAAACAAGGTTGCCATACTTATTTATTATGGCCATTGAACAGTTAGCTATAAAAATCTGATTTAATGATAACATTACAGGGCAAAAGATTATGCATTAGAGACAAAAGTATCAATGCAAGCCGGTGATTAAAGTTCTCTCTTGAGTCCTTAATCTTCAACCTTGAAGGGCCTTATTGAGGACCTGGATAATGTATTCTGTTTCTTTGGACTAAAACCCAACTATGATAAGTGTATTATATTACGGATTGGGTCTCTTAAAGATCTAAACTTTAACATTGCCATGTGGTCTCCCGATTAAATGGATGGATGGTGAAGTGGATGTGCTTGGTATACATATCCCGGAAAAGTTGAGCGATTTTGCAACTATTAACTTTGATAGAAAACTTTGCAAAATAGATAGGATCTTGAAACTGTGGAGAGGGAAACACCTGTCCATCTACGGGAAAATTACTCTTATTAATTCTCTAGTGATATCGCAGTTTCCATATTTATTCATGGCTCTACCGACTTCAGAAGAATCCTTTTTCAAATCATGCAAGAAAAATATATCTCATTTTATTTGGAATTGCAAAACAGATAAAGTTAAATGGGCATATGTATATAGTGAACATGAGTTTGAAGGGTTAAAACGATTAAATATTAAAGGCATTAAACCTCCCTCTTAAAGCCTCCATTATACTGAAATTATATCTAAAGCCAAACTGGTTTTCCAGCACGCTACTAAGAGGCACATCCAATGTTCAAATGGGGGCTTTTTGCTGTTAAACATATTAAAACCAACCATTTCCGGAGGATTGACAATGGATCCCTGTTTAAAGTATTGTCCTTTTTAGATGAAGTCATACAGAGTTGGTTACAATTCCAATTTCATCCTCCAGAAGAGGCAGAACAAATATTACAGCAAATAATATGGCTAAACTCCAACGTATTGAGAGGAAAGACCAATTTTCTAGGAAGAAATGTATAAGGATGGTATGTTTCTAAATTGTAAGTAAGGACGGTAAAATTGTCACACAAGCAATGAACAAAGGTTTATGGAGATGTATACTCAATACAAAAGTATAACCAACTCTTCGCAGCTCTGCCACAAAAATGGAAGAGGCAAACTTTTGAACGGTAGTGTACAAAATGCAGTATTAACCATTTAAAATAGAGAACGTCTTACTTGTCGTGTTCATCAGGGTCTAATGGTTGGTACATGACTTTATAACATTCTATTCTCTTCAGGAAGTCCTCCATCACACTCTCTCTGTCTCTTTCTGGGTAGTCTGGACTGGACACCTTCACATCCTGGGGAGGAGAGGGAGGTGCACAAGACTTAAAGTGTGGAAATCCTTAAGAAGATTATTATAGAATGTTTTAATGAGAAATAAAACTCATAATGTAGTTAAGTTTTTAAATATGCAAGTTAATTTACCATAATATTAGCAGCAATGACATCAGGGTCGTCACACAATGACTCCACAAAAAACACCTGCGAAAGAGACCAATCTTTGAAGATACACTTCACTAAACCATTTTGACAACAATAATTGGGAATAATAATAATAATAATAACACTGACCTTGTAAGCATGTTCCTTTGCAAAACTAAGGATTAATTCTCTCCTCTCTCGGGTGGTGTTTGTGGCATCAAAGACCTGAAAGACATAATCACATCTCACTGATATCTCAAAGTAAGCTTGTCTTTTCAGTTTAATATTACTATTTTGTCTCCAATTACTCAAAACAGCAGAGAGAGCAGAGAGTAGATACTCACAGCGATCTGGCCCCCCTCTTCAGTCAGATAAGCTTTGACATCCTGCAGAGCCACCAGAGCACACTGCCTGTAGGGACACAGTGACCCACATCAATAACAATTGAAATGAAAAATCAGTAACACTTCACTTAAAGCCGACAGATATAATGCATTATGTTGCTATAATGCATTGTAAGACCATGTATGATGACCCCATTATGTCTTAGTAACATTTATGTTCAATCTGTTGAAGAATTATAGCATAGAAATACGCAATATATTACAAGCCTTATAATAATACATTATAGGGTTCATATAACGCTTATAACAAGTATCATACCTGTTGGTCTAGCAGCTAGCATTAAACTGAGAGAAAGGAAAATGGCGGGCGGCCAGGTGACTCACTACCATTGAGATCCTCACTAAAAAAGTAATTACATTAATTGTCTCAATCCAGTAGGGGGCCTTATAAACCTCAGCAGGGTTTTCAATACAGATAACACCTGCCTGGAGCTGGAGAAAACATGGAGGGCATATTCTAGAAAAAAAAAGGGTTACTGTAATACTGAACAACTCAAAGGAACCTAATTCTTCTGCCACAGGTCCAAAAATACTATACTTCCTGATTTCCATGGCCTCCTCGTTGTCATGTCTGAAGAAGTCATAGGACTTGTAGGCTTTCACAGCCTCTCGCCTGTAGACCCCCAGGTTGAATACTGCAACACAATACAGGGCCTTCATCAGGTGATGAAAGGCACAACATGTTCTTGTAATCAGTACAATGTCATGTGACATTTTCCTGAACTGTGGAAGGAAGACATGGGTTCTGCAGCATCGCAGTTCAATTACATCATTCACTATACTGTAAATATATCTACACAAAAGAGCCCTTTGATTGGTAGTCCACACAAAGGAATTAATTTACACATCGTATAGAGGATTATGTTTGTATTGAATACAGTAACATGAATAATGAGGAAAGTGTGGCTTCAATGTTTATCTTCCGGTTGGGCAGGTCTGGAAAAATATTGAATGAAAATACAGTATAGTACATAGAGTGAGGCCTTTATACTAACCCTTGGTTGGCACTCCTATCCAGTTGAGGTAGCGGGTCAGCTTTTTGGACATGTAGGTTTTCCCTCTGGCAGGAAGACCAATCATCACAATCACAGTGGGGGAGTTGGTCATGTAAGAGGCCCATGCTGTTCACACAGACAGAGAAACATAAATCCCAACCAAACAACTTACTTTGAAATGTCAATAGAACGTAGGCTAAGTATTTTACCATGGCACAGTAACTCCATTATATTTTATCATTGTTAAAAAAAAAAGGCCAATATGTTTAGAGAGTTGATCTATTTTCAATTATTCCTTTGGGTTTCTTTTTTCATCCAGATCTTCTCACTAGCAGTGGTTAATGTTTTTCAAACAGCAGCTGCTTAGCAACTGACTGTCCACAGACACTGTTAAGTCCTTGCCCAGAAATGTAAAAATTAAGCCTGGTGTTCTGAAGAATGTTATTGTTAGTGTGTGTCTCTCTCTCTCCTTTGGTCTGTTAATGCAGATAGATTTAAAAAACCACCAACACCAATCCTCAGTCCTTTGCACACAAACCCTTGCTATGCTTAACAAGACCAGGCATTACATTTGCATGCTACACATTCCTTAAACCAGCCCTGTGGCTTAAAAATGCAGTGGTTAGCAAGCAGCCAACCGCAACAGATTTGTGTGTGTGAATGCGAGTATGAGGTATGAGTGTGTTCGGGATATCTTGGAACCATCTCCAGTTCCTAATTACAGATTCCTCAGAGTGGACTGGACTGGCTAGTTAAAGGTCCAATGCAGCAGCTTTTATCTCAATATCAAATCATTTCTGGGTAACAATTAAGTACCTTACTGTGATTGTTTTCAATTAAAATGGTCAAAAATAAACAAAAATAGCATCTTAGGGCAATTTCTCGAGCAAGAATTTTGCTGGGACTGTCTGCATGGTCTGAATGGGGAGGGGAAAACTGACAATTAGCTGTTATTGGCAGAGTATGGAACTCTTTCATATTGGTATTTAACTAATTTTCCACATGGTGATGTCAACATGGAAGGCTGAAACTCCATCCCACCAAAACAGGAAGAAGTTTTAGGTGGTATTTTCAAACAGCTCTTAAACTAAAAGGGCATTATCATAATTTTCACAATTTCACAGTATCATTCTAACCTCATAGTGTGGAAATATATATATAAAGACACCCGGAAATCTAGTTGACTGCACTGTGCCTTTAATGCTAGATTTATTTCACTGGGGGTGATCGCAAAAACACATGCGCTGATGACTGCACACATCACATCTAATCTAGTTTGAACAGAAGTGTGAAGAAAGGCTCTATGCCTAAGGTAAACTATCAGAGCACCTTTCACATGTTGTATGCAGGTAGGGAGACAAGAGATGCCTAGTTTCACATTGCATGACAGGGGAGGAAGGGGACGTTTGTCCAAGTGACAAGCCAGCGAGGCAAAAAAATAGGGCTGATTACTTGCTAAAAAATTGCATTTTGTGTTCATTTCTAAATGTCAGATTCTGCACAGCCCAATTCAATTCCATGTAATCAATGTAATTGCCTTGTGTCGTTAGGAACATAGCTCACATTGGTTATGCAGCAGCTTGCAATGAATACCCAAAGATCAGGTTGACATTTAACCTAATTGGGTTAATACAGGAAAGGGACCAGAATAGACTGGAGCATATGAGGCAGGCAGACAAGACACTAGTACTTACAGCATTTCTTCAGTACTTCATTAGCCCTGAGTTCCGTTCTCTTCCCCTCTGCTGAACTTTCCAGCACTGCACTGCCTTTCTGTTGGCGGGCAGCCATGATGCTAGTAGACACAGCACACTGTCACTGTGCTGTCCAATGACTGGTCCTGTCACGGCAGGGTCGCCTGGCTAGTCCTGTCACGGCAGGGTCGCCTGGCTGGGGGCTCTCTCTGGGACTGGGAGGTCAGGACACTCTAGCTAAGTGAGGTCATCATCTCTGCAGAAGATTCTGCAGATAACATAGTTGTTTAGTCTATCTTCCCAGATTCCATAAATTGTTTACTTTCAAACAATCATAGCTAGCTAGCTGAGTAAATATTTTACACAATTAGTTTAGCTAGTTAACCTATAAATACGCCTAGCTACTGTTACAGTGCAAAATATGTCTAGCTAGCTAAGCATAATACATATCCTTTACATCTGAAGAAAGTGACAGTTTATTTTTTTTCACACGTTCATATGACACGCTTGTTCTATCTACAACAACTTGAAGACATAAGACCGGTTCAGCTACAACTTCATACTATGCAACAACAACCGTTTCACCTCAGCACGACGGATAATTTACAGAAGCACTTACCAAAATGACAACAAGTGAGTCGACAGACACAATATGTCACTTTGTAACCACTCTGTACAGTAGCTATTTCATCTGTCTGCTCTCACGCTCCGAGGTATTCTATTGTTTGGCTCCTCCCCCCCGACACTGCGGGAAGGAAATCAACATGCGCAATGACTGACGATGCACACACGGTAACACAGATAGAACAATGAGACAGATATTTCACCGGATGTATAAATGTGAAGCATCCGCTTTGCGTTTCCGCTCACTATCAAATATGGTAGTAAGAGGAAGCCCAGTGGCCGGCAGTGGGGGAAGATGGATTTTGACTGACATTCTGAAAGTTTTCTCATCGATGAATCATTTCATCTCAATAGAGTTTTCTGTTCCCAAAACTACAATCTGTTAAGAACAGAGTGTACTAAGTTTTGTAGACTTTACCCTTTGCCAAAGTTGTTAAAACTTGCGTTGTTTAGAAGGAGTACAGAGGCGAATTGAGTTATTGCACACGCACACTTCACAGAGTAGACGTTCTCTAACGGAAATATGCAGATGCATGCTAGAAGGGGCCAATAGGATCTCGCTAGCTGTGTGGGCCAGAGACGGATAAACTAAATCCTACCGGTGAGCCCCGTTTCTCTTAAAAAATAAACAAAATATTAGAGAATGTATCTAATTACCTTCTACTCAATATACTCTTTAAACTAATTTCCTGTATCCCCTTCTCCCTCATACTAGATCTCAGCCTCTCTTTCCCTCTCATACTGCCCACACTGTATCAATACATGCTCCACTGTTTCTGTTTCCTGGCAATAATCACACCTTCCTGTTGCATGCATTCCTATAACATTAAAGTCTTATTCAATCGGCTGTGTCCCACCCTTAATAAATAGCCTCCTCTCTTCTGTCCCTTCCTGCCGTCCTCCCCAACTTTCCTATGTACTTGAAATAAATGCCTGCTCTTAGTATCTCTATTGCACTGCTCCTGCCATCTCTGCACCACCACTGTCCATATCAGGCTTTTTGCCACTGCCTTGCTTATTGAAACTACAACATCAACATCCCCACTACTAAGTGCTTGTTTAGTCAGTACATCAACTGCCTCATTCCCCTCCACCCCCAAGTAAATATGATCTGTATACCCATCTGTCTAATCCTGCCATGGGTTTGTAGTACATCATAAAGCAGGTATTGTCTGCTACGTGAGCTAAAGAACTGCAGACTCATCAACACTGCACATGAATCAGAGCAAATAACTACTCTATCTGGCTTGACTTCCTCCACCCACTGCAAGGCCAACAGTATGGCCATCAGCTCCGCCGTATATAGAGCCAGATGACCTGTAATATGTTTCCTGACTACCACCCCACATTCCTGCACTACAAATGCTGATCCAGTACGTCCTGTCGTTTGAACCATCTGTGTAAATGGCCACAAAATCCTGATACACAGTATCCAGACGTCCATTAAACAAATCAGATTGATCAACACCCAATAATTAATTGCCAGCTGCTGTCTCCTAACCTGCAATGGCATATCCCCCATCTCCACCTGTAGTGCAGACACTGGGGAGGTCTGAAACACCCCACTACATATTTTGTGTCCTTGCCCCTGTATGACATCTAGCCTTTCTAATGAGGTCCGGGCTGCCGAACCATATGCTATACTGCCATAGTCTATTACAGATCAGATTAATGCAACATACATGGTCCTCAATGAGGAACGGCCAGCCCCCCACTCCTTCCCCGTCAGACAGCGCATTACATTTAGCACCTTCTTACACTTTCCCACCACTCTCTCAATGTGTTCTGCCCAGGTCAGCCTAGTGTCAAAGTACACTAAGGGCCCCACCCTCTCCAAGTTTCTCCCATATAACCTCAAGTGTACCTCATCTCCCACCTTCCTCCTGGTAAAGAACACTGTCTGAGTTTTCTCTACAGAGAACCTGAATCCCCACATTAATGCCCACCGCTCTAGCTCATCAATTGCTTCCTGTACCTTCCTGACTATGTATGGCACATTTCTTCCCCTCTTCCATAAGGCCCCATCATCTGCAAATAACAACCTCCCAATATCCGGCCGCACCTGAGAGTAAACATCATTGATCATGATTGAGAACAACAGAGCCACTGAATCACTCTCCCCTGCGGTGTACTGTTATCCACCAGGTAGCTGCCTGATACAGACTTCCCCACCCTCACCTGAATAGACCTTCCAAACAGGAAATCCTTTATCCAGTTCCCTTCCACATCATACCATATGCCTTCTCCACATCAAAAAAGACAGCTACAACAGGCTCCTTGTTCACCTGAGCCTTCCTGATCTCTGCTTCTAAGCAGAACACTAGGTCCATAGTTCCCCTCCCCTTCCTGAACCCACTCTGATGTGACGATACTAGCCCCCTGCTCTCCAGGAAGTAAGTTTACCTCTCCGAAATCATACGTTCCATAATCTTACATACATGTGATGTTAAAGATATTGGCCGATAGCTTGATGGCCTCGTTGGGTCCTTCCCTGGCTTCCGGATTGGTACCACTCCTGCCTCCTTCCAGCTGCCTGGTAGTTTCCCCTCCTCCCACACTCTGTTGTACAACACCAATACCTTATCCAGTGCCTCATCACTAAGACGGGCCAACATAACATAGCATACCTCATCTTTCCCAGGTGAAGATAACCCAGCTTTACCTATTGCCATTTACATCCCCCCTCCTATCCAGCACTCCAGGGTCCTCCTCTCTCTTTCTGTCTCTCCCCCTCTGCCCCTTCTCTGACAAAATTTGCCGAGCTATGCACTTGGACAAAAGCTTTGGCCATCATCTCTGCCTTCTCCTCATGTTACTGCCATATCCGCCCCACTCGTCAACACTGGGTAATCCCACTCCCTTCTGACCCCACTCATCCTCTTAATCATCTCCCACAGCCCTTCCAATTGCCATGACCTCTTTGCCTCACCAGGGCCTGCTTATACTGAATCAGATGTGTCACACACCAGTAATGTCATCAAAGATGGTGGATAAATGAAGATAGTTCACTCAGGCCGTTTACCATTGGAAAATAAATAGTCAGTTCTGGTCTACTTAAAGTGGAACTGACAACGTTTTAACTACTTTGCATATATATAAACATTTTCAAATTCCCAGTTTATGCTACAAAACCAACTTTATAAGAGGTTTAAAAATAGGTTCTATTTGACCAAAGATTCCATGACGTACAGTAAGGCATTGTTGGCAGAATAGATGGATGCAGTTCAATGCATGATTAATATAATTCACCAATAGATTTGTTAGTAGTCCATAAAATATTGGTATCAGGTTGTAAATCACTGCTGGCCTGGTACATTGTTTGCTGCCTCCACCCATTCGGGATGTACTATTTCAGTTTCATGACAAAAACTAAGGCTGGGGAGGTCACTACAATCAAACTAGCAAGGGAAATGATCAAAAGTCAGTCATAACATGACTAATAGGCTAGCGTATCTATTTATGTAGCAAGCTACAAACACGGCGCCTACCGTTAGCTAGCCAGCTAGCAGCTGGGAGGATGTCATGTCATTGGAGAAGTGGGTGGGTGACCGACTTCTCCCCTCATATAATTTTTTGGTGGCTACAGCTAGAGATGCAGGTGTAATTTGGTTAGCTGGCAACAAATGTGAATCGCTTTGCTAGCTATGCTGCACTTGAACGACTGTTATCCAGTTAGCATATCTCTTGGCTTGCGTTTGCAAATTCACTCTGGTTATCTACTCCGATTTCATAATTGGCCATGTGCATGTTATTGTGATGGACGCTGTAGGAGAGAGGAATAACGTTGTGGGAAGGACAAAAAGTGAGTAAAAAAACACGCTAAATATTATTTCAAATACAAATGAACTTTCTTCTGTCGGTTCTTGTTTTTTTTTATGTCACAATTCCAACCATCCTCCTTTATCCGGGCTTGGGACCGGCAAACATTTTTTATTTCATTATTTTTTTAGTTTTCTTAAGTTTGGTTTGGTTTTTAACCTTATGGTCCACTTAGGAGCCTACAACAAGTCACAGTAAAACATGAACATTTTTAACCATAACATTTAAAACATTTTTTTGTATACAATCTACATGAACAATCTAAATGTACTGTGATGTCACGAGAGGCTACACAGCTTTCAGCGGGATTGCTCAAGTAGTGCAAGGAGACCAGGTTCAACCAAAACAAGGATTTTATTAAAGGTCTTGGGAAACTAACGAAATTATAACACAATTCTGTTCTCTGGTGGCTCTTTAAGGGTTAACAGTTCAGGGATGTCTCTTCCACATCCAAAATCATAACTCTCCCTCGCTCAAATAACTTTTCCCCAGTCTTACTGTATTCCACGTTGCAGCTAGTGGCCAACCCAGCAAAACGTCCTTCCAAATGTCCCACACGTATTTCCACAGGTGCATATATCCAAAGGTGAGTATTTCCCAAAGGTAAGTATCTCCAAATCCTTATATTCCTCATGGAAGTGGACGTGCAGCACTCTTGTCCTCCAGAGAGCCCAGGTTGGAGACTGTGTCTCTTCACCCCCCACACACTCCCTCAGTGTGTCTCTTCACTTCCCAAACCTTCAGCTCATCAGCTCCTCATTTGTTTCAGCTGCGTGGGAAGATTGGCCATAGAGGGGTGGAGTTCCCGACCATACCAGCAGATGGAGCCATAGCTGTCTGGGTTTGCAGCCACCTCAGGGGGATGTAACGTCCCTCCAGGACACAGCCTCTCGTGACATCACACATCCCCCTCCTCGGGACCGACGTCCTCGTCGGGGTAAAGGCAGCGAAGAAGGCATCACGCCGGGAGAGGGCGTCCGCATTGCCGTGGTGCTTGCCAGACTGCTCTCTCTTCAACTCCTCCAACTCTAGGCCCAGGGACTCAGCCTCCTGTTGTCTCTCCTTGAGTTTCTTACTGAACGCATCAGCCTTGGTTTTAGCAGAGTTTAGCTTCTGTTGAGCAGCTTTCAGTTCCTTCTCTCTCTCTGCCTCCGCATTCTTCATCTTGTTCTCCAACACCTTGTACTTCTCCTCTGCCTTCTTCTGGACCTCCTTACTACTGCGCAGGGTCTCCTCACACTCCTCGATGGTCCTGCGCAGCCTCTCCAGCTCCTCCTGTTGCTTATGGAAGGAGCTCTGTTGGAGTTTAGCCTGGAGGATATCTAACTCTTCTGTCTTCATGTCTAACTGTTGCTTTAACAAACGATACCTCTCAGCGGTCCCCTTCAGACCAGACATTTCTTTGTCCAGATTCTGTAGCTCCGTCTCTGTGTCGGTCTGGGCACCTGCCATCCCTATCAGAGCCCGGGCGGGAGTGAGTAACTCGGAGGATTGTACCGGAGCCTTCCCAGGATGAGTCTTGCCTCTCCGTTTCCGAGGTACTCGGGTTATCCTCTCCTGAGACTCTCTCCAGAGTGGGTAAAAGGCTGGGCAGTCTCGTCCAATTAGGACAGGGACGGGAGGGAATCAACCACCCCGCCGTCGTGTGTATGGTTCCCCGTGTGCTGGTCATTGTAAGTTCAGTAATGGGGTATTCTCTGGTGTCCCCATGGACACAGGAAACTGGGAGGACTTTCCCCGGGGTCAGACACGTTGGGCCCACCAAATCCTTACGCACCAGGGTGGCCCGGCTACCAGAATCCAGTAAGGCCTCCACATCATGGTGATTCACAGTTACCGGGCAGGTGGGGGGTCGATCTGGGCCGCCATCCACGACTCCCAAGAGCGAGGCAAAACGGTGTGTGGGTGCTGAGCTGGAGGACTCCGCAGTGGGCATAGGTTCCTCGGCTGGTTTCCCACACTGCCAGGAGATATGTCCCATCTCCCCACACCGGTAACACTGTCGAGTTTCCCCCTCCTGGTGTACTCTTCTTGGACCCGCCTGGTTTCTGGCTCCCCCTGGAGCCGGGATAAGTCCTGACGTGGCTGGGTTCGAGACCTTGGGGTCCTTTGGACGGGTTCTTCCCATTTGTGGTGGGGCCGCACTCCTGGGGTCTTTTCGGGAAGCATTCAGCATCTCCGCTGTGGCCTGGTACTTTTCCACAGCTTCCACGGTCAGATCAGCCGTGGTCAAGGCCTGTTGACTGATGAACCGTTTTGCCTCATAAGGCAGGGCGCGTAGGTAACGATCCACCACAACGGCCTCCACCACCGCCGCTGCTGTATTCCTCTGCGGATCCAGCCATTTCCTTGCGATTCGGACAAGTTCATGCATCTGCGCCCCGAGGAGGTTGGTCTGGTTGGAAGGTCCAGCTGTGAAAGCGCTGGGCCATACCAAACTTTGTGAGTCCATATCTGCTGAGGATCTCAGACTTCAGGGCATCATAGTCAGTAACCTGGTCAGGGCCCAGGTCCCGGACAGCATTCAGTGATTCCCCGGTTAGAAAGGGGGCTAACAGACCAACCCACTGTTGCTTGGGCCAGGCTTCCCC
Organism: Coregonus clupeaformis; assembly: GCF_020615455.1. Classification (NCBI taxonomy): domain Eukaryota; kingdom Metazoa; phylum Chordata; class Actinopteri; order Salmoniformes; family Salmonidae; genus Coregonus; species Coregonus clupeaformis. Next base: position 30,549,478 of record NC_059221.1, on the reverse strand, counting down.
TAGTGGCCGTGGCCTCAAATGCATGCAGGTATGCCTCAATGTCATCGGTAGCTCCCATCTTAGATATAAAGTCACTTGCCTTTATTGGGCGGGTATTTTGGACCACCCTCTGTCTCTGCAACTGCAATTCCTCTGCCTTCAGAAGGTTGGCTTTCTTTTGCTCCTCCAAGAGAGCCACGTTTGCTTGCATCTGGGCTTGCTGGCCAGCAACAAGGGCTTTCAATATGTCCTCCATTTCAGTCGGGCGGGGAGCCTACGGCCAACTTGGAAAACTGGGTGATCAAACCTTCGGTATCCTCCTCTGACATGCACTATTAACGCTTGAGCGTGCCCGTATTCTCCACCATCTGTGATGTCACGAGAGGCTACACAGCTTTCAGCGGGATTGCTCAAGTAGTGCAAGGAGACCAGGTTCAACCAAAACAAGGATTTTATTAAAGGTCTTGGGAAACTAACGAAATTATAACACAATTCTGTTCTCTGGTGGCTCTTTAAGGGTTAACAGTTCAGGGATGTCTCTTCCACATCCAAAATCATAACTCTCCCTCGCTCAAATAACTTTTCCCCAGTCTTACTGTATTCCACGTTGCAGCTAGTGGCCAACCCAGCAAAACGTCCTTCCAAATGTCCCACACGTATTTCCACAGGTGCATATATCCAAAGGTGAGTATTTCCCAAAGGTAAGTATCTCCAAATCCTTATATTCCTCATGGAAGTGGACGTGCAGCACTCTTGTCCTCCAGAGAGCCCAGGTTGGAGACTGTGTCTCTTCACCCCCCACACACTCCCTCAGTGTGTCTCTTCACTTCCCAAACCTTCAGCTCATCAGCTCCTCATTTGTTTCAGCTGCGTGGGAAGATTGGCCATAGAGGGGTGGAGTTCCCGACCATACCAGCAGATGGAGCCATAGCTGTCTGGGTTTGCAGCCACCTCAGGGGGATGTAACGTCCCTCCAGGACACAGCCTCTCGTGACATCACAGTACCAAAAAGAGACAACAGAAAAAACTGTCAATGGCAATGTGAGAAAATGATGGTAACTAGTCTGGCCCTAATTCAGGTTAAAAAAAAAAATATTCAGACCCCCCTCCACACACACACAGGCTGTGCTGGCTCACAGAAAGAGTGGGTCCTTGTCATTTTGGTCAAGGCTCTCTATGGCAGGTTCAGCAACTGAGGGAGCTGACTTAAATTAGTTAGCAGCTGCAAAACAATATCAGGCAGCTGGTGCTCATAGCAAGCCTCACCAGACAGCTTCAGTCCATATCGAATGTACAGGATGGAGTTAAGGGTCTGCAAGGTCATCCGATTTCTAAGTTTGCTTTTTACCACACTCATCTGGCTGAATACTCTCTCGACTTCAGCATTCGAGTGTGGCAAGGACAACACAGACACAGCAGCCATGGCAAGTTCTTGAAACGGGTTGATATCAGCTGCATCCCTGAACTTCCAAATCTCACTCCAGAAGCCCAGTGTGTTTTTTGTCTCATTACATTTACTAAGATGGATGGTATGCCATTGCTGGACAATCTTGTCTATCTCGCAGGGGAGTAGCCAAGGAGCTTTTCTATTTCTCCAGGGCTCTTATTGTGCTTTAGAGTTTCCTCCACATTGAAAACTGACATGTACTGCAATGCTTCGATGTTGTCCGGCAGTCTCACCCTCAACTCATTAGTGAGGGAGATGGTGAAAACTACACACCGTTTTCTGACATTGTTTTCATCCTCAGGCGCAAGGTGGAGCTCAGCTGCCTTTGACTCAAAAAGGTAACCAAGGTACGGTTTGGGACTGATGTATCCATCTATTGGCCCTTTGAGTACATCAACATTTGCCAGTGGATTCAGCACCCTGCTGCTCACAGACTTGATCAGGCTAACGAAGCTGTCAAGTAGCTTAAGAGGATCTACTTGCTCTCCCTCAAAAGCCTTGATGGCCAACTGTACCTCACCCAGCACTGACTTCAAAAAAGTCAGATACAATATGTTTTGAGGATCACTGTACATGGAGTATAAAACCTCAGCCATGTAGCAGTGTTCACTGGACTTGGTGACTGCGAAATGCAGCCTAAGCTCCTCCCACTGGTCCAAAATGTGTGAAACCGTGGGTTTAATAATAATATATTAATGGAGAGCCAACGTGTGGCACAAACCTCTTCCTCGTCCACCTCGATCAGCCTTTTTTCCAAAACAATTGTCGTCAGAAGAAGACTTCCGCCTTCATTGATGGCACCGCATACATTATACATCAGTCAGGTGGTCAGGCGCATGGCCTACCTACATTAAATCATCTTAATTATACCTGTTCCTCTGTCCCCAGAGCGCACTGACACACTGGAGGCAATTTATGAAAGCACCCTTAGTTGTTAATCAAATGTATTTGGCATCAATCAAATGGGCGGGCAGGCAAGTTCACATTCAGTTGTCAAAACATGGGTTGGGACAAGCATGCATTGGCAGGCAGATGTTTTATTTACTGCAGTGTCTATTAATTGTCCAAACGCATGGCCGCTTTTCTATATTGCTATAGAATTTTCACAAATGCCTTACTATTCCCAAACATTCTATGAAAATGAACATATCTAAGTGCTTGCTTGTCAGAAAATGTACAAATATTCTTCCTGGAGGTGTATATGAACATGTAATGTTGCTAAAATGCTGTCAGTTCCACTTTAACTGGATGTGTCTCCCATAGACACCAACACAATAGCAGCTGGGTCTGGTCTACTTGTAGTTAATTGACTTGCATTAACCCCCCCCACCCCCCACCCTCCTCTTCAGTCTCTGCCCAGTGGGCATAAAATGTGATAAAGACATATTTTACTGGTTTAAATCTGGTTGGGGCATCTTATAACCATCACTGAGTTGGAGAGGGCCAAGATGACGGCTTGAACAGATGCTTTTTACCGAGCTGCGCACCAAACTTCAGAAAATGTTTGAGAAAAAAACACTACTTTCCTGTTTTTATTTGTTTTTATTTGCTCAAGTATAAGAACTTCCCTGTGACTGGAATGAGAAGTGGCTAATTTCTTGCGGCTCATCCATGCGAAGTCGTGACAGAAAGATAAAGGATGAAGCAGGCCGTTCTACTGCTAATCAACAAGAGAGGAATGTGCTTGGAGACAACTGCTGGGTCCATGTACTTTATCCATGGGGCCAGATAGTCCAAGGGGGCCAGCATAGTAAGTACGTATGCTTATGGATAATTCCTATTTCCTTTCATCTCAGCAAGGCCAAACAAGAGGCAACAATAATTTTTCTCCTTGAAAACCAACACCAGAAATAGGTGGGCATACTGCGTATGCCTGCGTATGGCAACCACTACACCTGCACCACTGGGTGAGATTGAAGCTGGCAGTGTTGACAGTGACACTACACATATAGGCTTTCACAAAACTGCTTCCCTTCCCTGCCTTGCATGGTATGGCTCTGTATATACTAGAGTAGCTTTTCTAGAGAAGGACACAGACAGTGTGTAATGTGCGAGTAACTAAATTGACTTTGCATTTGTGTATAATCTTCATTCTCCATAGAGACGCTGGATGCAGAGTTACAGTCCCTTACGATCCCTCATATCCCACATGTTCAGTAGAGAATAACTTTCATAGAAATTGAGCTTCCTACAGGTAACATGCACACAGGAATGGAGGAACACACAGATACACAGACGGTCATAATTCGTGGGGGATTCTTGGGGGACGACATGTTTACTGTTGCCATGTTTAATCTTGTTCCCAGACACTTCTGCCCAAATGGGCGAAGAGTCTGATGGGCCAACACGTCAAACTTGGCCTTCGTTATCCAATACAGAGTGCCGGGAGAATCTCCTGGCACATAGGCATTGGCTTAATTGGCTTAATCTACCAACCAATCATCTCCCACAACACCATCCCCCTAACCCTCCCTTGTATGCTAGCACACCACAAGCACAGAGGCATGCAAATACTTTACTCAGTAGGTCCCATAGAATTCTATGGTCACTCCAAGTAAGGCCAACTTTGAGTTGTTGATATCCCAGGCTTATATGCACTGTGCTCAATAGCCTGGGGATGAGGTCATGTTTGATTTGACAGTGTATTGACCATGTTGTGTGGTTAATGTGTGGTCTATCTGTGGTTGGAGGGAGCTGGGGTGCAGACGGCAGGTTTCCCCTTCTGTCTGTGGTCACACAGCTTTTAGGTCTACGTTGAAACCGCTAAAACACATAGGCTAACCAATACCCAAACGGAGATTCAGTGAAAATAAAAATCTGATTGATATATCAAGAACAGTCCCCATGCTTGTCACAGAGTAGCGCGGAACGATGCTGAAATAGTTGACCACATGAGGGTAGGCTATTGCTTCAAATCCTATTATAACAATTGGATGACTTTGGGTGTTTCAGTAAGCAACAATATGTTGCCTTCATTTGCCTACTTTATTCCAATATTCATTCAGTGATATTTATTCCCATAGTAATTTGTTATAGATCCATCCAGATGTGGTCAGAAAACTGCATTTGGTGGGCTATGCAAAAAAGATGGGAGAAGTGACATGCCTCGAAAACATCCATTAATACATTTAAAGTCCCTACACTCTGCAAGAGTCTATTGTCCTGCTGATAGCCCATCAAGGATGGATGGCTTCTTTTTTATTCTTAAAAGAACTCCAGCACAGAGAAGAGAAAGGAGCCTTGAATAATTAAACAATGACAGTGCTATTCACAAACACTGTCATCAGATGCTTGTGTTACGCCGAACGCGAAAGCCCAGGAAAATGAACAGTAATATCTTATGTTTCATCAAGTCGTGGCTGAATGACGACATGGATAATATAGTGCTGGCTGGGTTTTCCATGCATCGGCAGGACAGAGCAGCTATGTCTGGTAAGACAAGGGGCAGGGGTGTCTGTCTATTTGTCAATAACAGCTGGTGCGCGATGTCGAATATTAAAGAAGTCTCGAGGTATTGCTCGTCTGAGGTAGAGTACCTCATGATAAGCTGTAGACCACACTATCTACCAAGAGAGTTCTCATCTATATTATTCGTAGCCGTCTATTTACCACCACAAACCGATGCTGGCACTAAGACTGCACTCAACGAGCTGTATAAGGCCATAAGCAAACAAGAAAATGCTCATCCAGAAGCGGCGCTCCTAGTGGCCAGGGACTTTAATGCAGGCAAACTTACATCCGTTTTACCTAATTTCTACCCGCAAGTAACATGTGCAACCAGAGGCAAAAAAACTCTAGACCACCTTTACTCCACACACAGACACGCATACAAAGCTCTCCCTCGCCCTCCATTTGGCAAATCTGACCATAATTATATCCTCCTGATTCCTGCTTACAAGCAAAAACTAAAGCAGGAAGTACCAGTGACTCGCTCAATACGGAAGTGGTCAGATGACGCGGATGCTACGCTACAGAACTGTTTTGCTAGAAATATGTTCTGTGATTCATCCAATGGCATTGAGGAGTATACCACCTCAGTCACCGGCTTCATCAATAAGTGCATTTACGACGTCGTCCCCACAGTGACCGTATGTACATATCCAACCAGAAGCCATGGATTACAGGCAACATCCGCACCGAGCTAAAGGCTAGAGCTGCCGCTTTCAAGGAGCGGGACACTAATCCGGACACTTATAAGAAACCCTGCTATGACCTCAGACGAACCATCAAACAGGCAAAGCGTCAATGCAGGACTAAGATTGAATCCTACTACACCGGCTCTGATGCTCGTTGGATGTGGCAGGGCTTGCAAACTATTACGGACTACAAAGGGGAAACCCAGCCGCGAGTTGTCCAGTGACGCAAGCCTACCGGACAAGCTAAATGCCTTTTATGCTCGCTTCGAGGCAAGCAACACTGAAGAATGCATGAGAGCGCCAGCTGTTCCGGACGACTGTGTGATCACACTCTCTGTAGCCGATGTGAGCAAGACCTTAAAACAGGTCAACATTCACAAGGCCGCGGGGCCAGACGGATTACCAGGGTGTGTACTCAGCGCATGCGCGGACCAACTGGCAAGTGTCTTCATTGACATTTTCAACCTCTCCCTGACCGAGTCTGTAATACCCACATGTTTCAAGCAGACCACCATAGTCCCTGTGCCCAAGAATGCGAAGGAAACCTGCCTAAATGACTACTCATGTCGGTAGCCATGAAGTGCTTTGAAAGGCTGGTCATGGCTCACATCAATACCATCATCCCGGAAACCTTAGACCCACTCTAATTCGCACCTCCCTCTGCAACTGGATCCTGGACTTCCCAACTGGCTGCCACCAGGTGGTAAGGGTAGGCAACAACACATCTGCCACGCTGATCCTCAAAACCGGGGCCCCTCAGGGGTGCGTGCTTAGTCCCCTCCTGTACTCCCTATTCACCCACGACTGCGCGGCCAACACCATCATTAAGTTTGCTGACGACACAACAGTGGTAGGCCTGATCACCGACAACGATGAGACAGCCTGTAGGGAGGAGGTCAGAGACCTGGCAGTGTGGTGCCAGGACAACAACCTCTACGTCAATGTGAGCAAGACAAAGGAGATGATCGTGGACAACAGGAAAAGGAGGGCCGAACAGGCCCCCATTAACATCGACGAGGCTGTACTGGAGCGTGTCGAGAGTTTCAAGTTCCTTGGTGTCCACATCGCCAACAAACTATCATGGTCCAAACACACCAAGACAGTCGTGAAGAGGGCACGACAACATATTTTCCCCCCCAGCATCCGACCGTAAGGCGCTACAGAGGGTAGTGCGTACGGCCCAATACATCACTGGGGCCAAGCTTCCTGCCATCCAGGACCTATATACTAGACGGTGTCAGAGGAAGGCCCAAAAAATTGTCAATGACTCCAGTCACCCAAGTCATAGACTGCTCTCTGCTACCACATGGCAGGCGGTACCAGAGCGCCAAGTCTAGGTCCAAAGGCTCCTTAACAGCTTCTACCCCCAAGCTATAAGACTGCTGAACAATTAATAAAATGGCTACCTGGACTATTTACTCTGCTGCTACTCACTGTTTATTATATAATAATTGGTCATTTAGCAGACGCTCTTATCCAGAGCGACTTATAGGAGCAATTAGGGTTAAGTGCCTTGCTCAAGGGCACATCGACAGATTTTTCACCTAGTCGGCTCGGGGATTAGAACCAGCGACCTTTCGGTTACTGGCACAACGCTCTTAACCACTAAGCTACCTGCCGCCCTATTATCTATGCATAGTCACTTTGCCCCAACCTACATGTACAAACTACCTCGACTAACCTTTACCCCCGCACATTGACTCGGTACCGGTACCCCCTGTCTATAGCCTCGTTATTGTTATGGAATTTTATTGTGTAACTTTTTATTTTTTACTTTAGTTTACTTAGTAAATATTTTCTTAACTCTATTTCTTGAACTGCATTGTTGGTTAAGGGCTTGTAAATTAGCATTTCACGGTAAGGGGGATTTTTCACACCTAGCCGAGCTCTTTGTAAATTAATGGAGATATGAAGAGTCTATTGTCCTGCTATTAGCCCATCATTGAAACTTTATTTGCAGAGTTCACAACCTCCTACACTTGTGAAAAACTAGTGTTTGAAAACATGTTTTCAAAATGCCTCCATCTGTCCATCACTAATGTAAATAAAAACACAGCATCTACATTGGTACAAATATATTATTGAATTTATTTTTAAAAAGCCACATTTGCCTCGGGATCCATCCCAGTTGGTATTCTGTGTCCACTCGTGACTTACATTTGGTCAAAAATGCACAAATATCCCTGCAAATGAAAACGGTCTGATCTCCACTAAAGCCAACTGAACTGAGAAATAAGTTTTGGTTTTATACTAACAAGTGGTTGCCATGGTGAATAATCCAATAATAATTGGTATGACACATAAAATGAAACATCAAAGAGTTTTCCGGAATCTGTCAATTAAAATACTGGCAGATCAATAAAATGTCATTGGATTTACATTGTAATAATTTTCTATTTATTTTTTTAGGAATAATAGCCTACTGTCTGTAGTCATAAAAACAATTAGGCTAAATAAATTGATATTATTTTTTGGGTAACAGATCGGCTCTCAGTACTCATTAAGAGGCGGCTTCTATCTTCAATATAATCATTAATTCAGAAGTTTAAACCCACAGCTTTTAGGATGCAGTAAATTAAGTTAGATTACCAGGTTCATTTTTCATTAGGTTATAATAATCCATGCCTTCTGGGAATGTTAAAAAGTCCAAAAGTTATGGGTGGAATTAGAAATGTGGCTGTCAGAAGAATTAAAATCAACCAATGCTTTATTATCCAAATGTTTAAAGTGTGTGTGGGCGACAGAGAGAAACAAAATGGTGCAGTTTGAGGCAATGTGGCAGAGAGTGATGCGGGCACTGGAGATGGGGGTGTGAGCAGGTGGGTCTGGGCAGGTGTGATGTAGTTGTCGTTTGTATGTGTATGTTTTGTATTGTCTAAAAATATACAATAAATTCGTACAAAAATAAATAAATAAGGAAAAATGAAAAGCTTGCAACACACATCTGATTATTCATTATGAATAGGATTTATTTGATTTATTTCGTTTACATTCTTCATTGTAACCACAATGTCACATAATTGAACACACACAACATGACTTGGTCAAAACAGTCAAAACATTTCTTTATTAAAGACTATCAGAAAGAATGTTGGTACTTTATTTATTTTGATCCAAAGCAACGAATGAGTGAGTCACTCAGCTTTATGCTGACAAATCCTCACTGGACTCTCTTTCATTCCGTTTCTTCTTCACATCAGCAAAGAAGGACTCAGTGTTTCAGAAACTCACTTTATATAGGGGGGCTAACACTCTTTCACACTGTGGTAAAAAAGCCAGTTATTTAGAATGATTTATTTCTGGTTTTAGAGGGAGAGAAACCGAAAGCCCACCGTGCCTATTTTTCGAAAATCGTCAGTCCACATATCAAGTTTAATTACGCCATTGTATTTACCCAAATTCTCTCTCAACTCCAGGACCACCGCCAGCACATTGTTTTGTTGTTGCCTGATGCAGGACTCTAGTGCCAGAGAAGAGAGACACTCGGACTGAAAACACTTCCATTAACTTACGAAAAGATAGACAATTTATGCCACAGTTTAGACCGACAGATCAGCGTTCTAACTCCCCCTTGTGAAAGTGTGGTGCAATGACAGAATGACGCAATTTACCACAATCTGCCACCATCTACCACAAACGGTCGTGGTATAAGCTCAAAACTTTTAAAGGAAGAACCACTGTATCCTGTGGCAGCCCCTCCTCTCCAGGCCAACACCGTCTCTGTTCATTAATTCAATCTTGTGGAAAAATGAATTCATGCAGTCAAAATGATTATCCGTCTTCGTTGTTTAAGTTTGGATATTGATTGAAAGATCCGAATAGAACAATCACATTTTTAGATTTTGTCTGCTACCGTTATCAAATTTTGAAATAAGTGGAAAAGTGGGATATCCAAGCGTTTAGCGTTTTATAATTTTTATCTTTGAAATTGGCAAATATTTTTTGGGGGTTTTTGATAAAACGATACATTTCCTCTTGTTTGGCCTTGCCATGATGAAAGGAAATAGGAATTATCCATAAGCATACGGACCAACTATGCTGGCCCCATGGATAATCTCACGCTTTCCATGGCTGAGAAAATGGTAGGCGCAAACACCATGGTAATCGAATGCTTGAAAAAGACTGTGGAGTTTGCATGTGGTTTAATCAAGGATGTGAAAATGAGTGGCTAACATTGGAAAGAGTGTAGAAAAGGTGGAACAGAAGACCAATGTCTACCATAGACATTTCACTGATCTGGCGCAATACACGAGAAGATGGAACCTGAGACTCTACAGTGTGCCCGAGGTAGAGAATGAGGAAGTGCAACGCAAGGCTATCCGCATCTGCCAAGACGTTCTGCCTGCAGAGAAGAACAAAGTTGCTGATAGCACCGATGTTGTGCATCGCCTCAGCAAAAAGAAACAGCAAAACGATTCAAGACCAAGGGGCATCATCATCTTCTTCGCCGCCAGATTCTACAGGGATTCTGTCTGGAAAGCTGCAAAGAAGAACGCAAGCTACACAACCATTTTCAGGTCTTGCCATAGATTTTCAAGTAGATTTAAGTCAAAACTGTAACTCGCCCACTCAGAAACATTCACTGTCTTCTTGGTAAACAACTCCAGTGTAGATTTGACCTTGTGTTTTAGGTTATTGTCCTGCTGAAAGGTGAATTAATCTCCCGGTGTCTGGTGGAAAGCAGACTGAACCAGGTTCTCTTCTAGGATTTTGCATGTGCTTAGCTCCATTCCGCTTTATTTTTTATACTGAAAAACTCCCCTGGCCTTAATGATTACAAGCATACCCATAACATGATGCAGCCACCACTGTGCCGGGGAGATTTGGATTGGGTACATACGGAGCATGAGTTAACATAATAGGCGACGTCCTGCGCCAAGGTGGGCCACCAGTACTTATTGGAGAGGGATTGGATGGTGGGGGTGATACCTTGGTGTCCAGCGGCGAGGGATGTGTGTGCCCAGGTCAACAGCAGATGTCTCACCCCCTTGGGGACGTAGATGCGGTCTGGAGGGCAGGTAGCAGGAGTGGGTTCCCTCTCCAGAGCCTGGCGGATGTCCACATCTACGTTCCAAAACACGGGGCCAATGATACAGGTGGACAGATTGATGGGCTGGAGGACACTCACAGGACCCTCCACCGACATGGAACCACAGGGTGCAGGAAAGCTGGTCCTCCGCACCCAGTTGCGCCAGCTGGTCGTGGTGTTGGTGGATTAGAATATCTGTTCCTTGACCGTCTGGAAGATGATGTTATCCTCTGCTGCTTCCATTTTTCGGAGGTAGTATTCTGTAACGTAATACGTCAGGAAGCAGGTGCAGAAGGTGAGTTTAATAAAGAAACTATACAGATGAACAAACATGAGAGGCATACAGAATGTGAGAGAAAACAATACTACCTAATGACTAATGTTACCTGAGGGCTAAATAAAAGGGGAGTAATCACGGAGTAAATGATGACCAGGTGTGCGTAATAATAGATGCCAGGGCCGGTGGTTAGTAAACCGGCGATGTCGAGCGCCGGAGGGAGGGAGCAGGAGTAGGCTTGACAGGAAGGGTACCAAAACATTTCTGCATCATTGAAGGTCCCCAAGAACACAGTGGCTTACATCATTCTTAAATAGAAGAAGTTTGGAACCACCAAGACTCTACCTAGAGCTGGCCGCCCGGCCAAACTGAGCAATCGGAGGAGAAGGGCCTTGGTCCGGGAGGTGACCAAGAACCCGATGGTCACTCTGACAGCGCTCCATAGTTCCTCTGTGGAGATGGGAGAACCTTCCAGAAGGATAAACATCTCTGCAGCACACCACCAATCAGGCCTTTATGGTAGAGTGGCCAGATGGAATCCACTCCTCAGTAAAAAACAGCCCGCTTGGAGTTTGCCAAAAGGCACCTAAAGGACTCCCAGACCATGAGAAACAAGATTCTCTGGTCTGATGAAACCAAGATTGAACTCTTTGGCCTGAATGCCAAGCGTCACATCTAAACAATATTTTAAGACAATTCAATTCTCTAACGACAAAAAAGACAGAATAACAACAAAAAAATCAAAAATGTTATAAATTGATTTGCATTTTAATGAGGGAAATAAGTATTTGACCCCTCTGCAAAACATGACTTAGTACTTGGTGGCAAAACCCTTGTTGGCAATCACAGAGGTCAGATGTTTCTTGTAGTTGGCCACCAGGTTTGCACACATCTCAGGAGGGATTTTGTCCCACTCCTCTTTGCAGATCTTCTCCAAGTCATTAAGGTTTCAAGGCTGACGTTTGGCAACTCGAACCTTCAGCTCTCTCCACAGATTTTCTATGGGATTAAGGTCTGGAGACTGGCTAGGCCACTCCAGGACCTTAATGTGCTTCTTCTTGAGCCACTCCTTTGTTGCCTTGGCCGTGTGTTTTGGGTCATTGTCATGCTGGAATACCCATCCACGACACATTTTCAATGCCCTGGCTGAGGGAAGGAGATTCTCACCCAAGATTTGACGGTACATGGCCCCGTCCATCGTCCCTTTGATGCGGTGAAGTTGTCCTGTCCCCTTAGCAGAAAAACACCCCCAAAGCATAATGTTTCCACCTTCATGTTTGACGGTGGGGATGGTGTTCTTGGGGTCATAGGCAGCATTCCTCCTCCTCCAAACACGGCGAGTTGAGTTGATGCCAAAGAGCTCCATTTTGGTCTCATCTGACCGCAACACTTTCACCCAGTTCTCCTCTGAATCATTCAGATGTTCATTGGCAAACTTCAGACGGGCATGTATATGTGCTTTCTTGAGCAGGGGGACCTTGCGGGCGCTGCATGATTTCAGTCCTTTGTTTTCTTGGTGACTGTGGTCCCAGCTGCCTTGAGATCATTGACAAGATCCTCCCGTGTAGTTCTGGGCTGATTCCTCACCGTTCTCATGATCATTGCAACTCCACGAGGTGAGATCTTGCATGGAGCCCCAGGCCGAGGGAGATTGACAGTTATTTTGTGTTTCTTCCATTTGCAAATAATCGCACCAAATGTTGTCACCTTCTCACCAAGCTGCTTGGCGATGGTCTTTTAGCCCATTCCAGCCTTGTGTAGGTCTACAATCTTGTCCCTGACATCCTTGGAGAGCTCTTTGGTCTTGGCCATGGTGGAGAGTTTGGAATCTGATTGATTGATTGCTTCTGTGGACAGGTGTCTTTTATACAGGTAACAAACTGAGATTAGGAGCACTCCCTTTAAGAGTGCGCTCCTAATCTCAGCTTGTTACCTGTATAAAAGACACCTGGGAGCCAGAAATCTTTCTGATTGAGAGGGGGTCAAATACTTATTTCCCTCATTAAAATGCAAATCAATTTATAACATTTTTGACATGCGTTTTTCTGGATTTTTTTGTTGTTATTCTGTCTCTCACTGTTCAAATAAACCACCTACCATTAAAAGTATAGACTGATCATTTCTTTGTCAGTGGGCAAACATACAAAATCAGCAGGGGATCAAATACTTTTTTCCCTCACTGTACTAGCCACTGCCGCTCCATATATCATCATTCCATTTGTCTTGTCTTGTCAATTACACACACCTGGTTCATATCCCCTCATTAGTCTGTGTATAAGTGTTCCATCTGCCCCCTTGTCCTTGTGGGTGATTGTTTTATGTGAGTTGAGTGTAGTTCGGTGGAGCTACTCGTACCTTGTATTGCCGGGGTAGATTATTCCCCTGTGCCTATATTTTGTTGGAGCTACCCGTACCTTGTATTGCCGGGGTAGATTATTCCCCTGTGCCTGTATTTTGTTGTCGCTATCCAGCGCAACTGTGTACGACGGAATAAACTCTGTATTCGGTGATTTACCCTCCTGCGCCTGATTTCTTCTAATCACACTCATCACAATAGTGTTTGTGAGCCATGCACCCATTGCATATAAGACACTAGAACCCTTACAATGATAAAAAATGGAGTAATATTATTTTTCAGCAGGGTTTGCATGATTCAGCTTAGCACACTTGGCAAACAACAGCTGGCAGAGCGCACCAAAGCGGGTTAGGGTCTCATGACATATGGTACCCAGTCAACATGCTGGGCTCCGGCCTATTCCATTTGAGACTCGGGGGACTCGGCATGGACTCTGACTCGGGGGCGGGGGCTTAATGCAGAATCATATTACTCTGGGCTCTGGCTAATGGTACTCGGGCCGAGTCCATTTCATCTTATCCAGCCCGATTCACTTTTTCAGGACTAGGGCCATTAGAGGTTTTTATTTGGCAGGTGATGAAATACACATTTAAAAAAACAAAGAAATCTGATATACAGTGAATTCAGAAAGTATTCCCAACCCTTGACTTTTCCACATTTTGTTTTGTTACAAAGTGGGGTTAAAATGGATTTAATTGTCATTGTTTTGGAGAACAATCTACATAAAATACTCTTTAATGTCAAAGTGGAAGAAAAAATTTCAAAACGAATGAAAAATAAAACAATAAATGAACAAAAATATAAACGTAACATGTAAAGTGTTGGTCCCATGTTTCATGAGCTGAAATAAAATATTCCAGAAAAGCTTCTTTCTCTCAGATTTTGTGCACAAATTTGTTTACATCCCTGTTGGTGAGCATTTCTCCTTTGCCAAGATAATCCATCTACCTGACAGGTGTGGCATATCAAGAAGCTGATTAAACAGAATGGTAATTACATGGTGCTGCTAGTGCTGGGGACAATAAAAGGCCACTCTAAAATATGCAGTTTTGTCACACAACACAATGCCACAGAAGTCTCAAGTTTTGAGGGAGCGTGCAATTGGCATGCTGACTGCGGGAATGTCCACCAGGGCTGTTGCCAGCTAATTGAATGTTCATTTTTCTACCATAAGCCACCTCCAACGTCGTTTTAGAGAATTTGGCAGTATGTCCAACTGGCCTCACCACCGCAGACCACCTGTAACCACACCACCCCAGTACCTCCACATCCGGCTTCTTCACCTGCGGGATCATCTGAGACCAGCCACCCAGACAGCTGATGAAACTGTGGGTTTGCACAACAGAAGAATTTCTGCACAAGCTGTCAGAAACCGTCTCAGGGAAGCTCATCTGCATGCTAGTCATCCTCACCAGGGTCTTGAACTGACTGCAAGTTGGCATCGTAACCGGCTTCAGCGGGCAAATGCTCACCTTTGATGGCCACTGGCATGCTGGAGAAGTGTGCTCTTCAAGGATTAATCCTGGTTTCAACTATACCGGGCAGATGGCAAACAGCGTGTCTGGCATCATGTGGGCGAGCAGTTTGCTGATGTCAATGTTGTGAACAGAGTGCCCCATGGTGGAGGTGGGGTTATGGTATGGGTAGGCATAAGCTATTGACAACGAACACAATTGCATTTTATTGATGGCAATTTGAATGCACAGAGATACCGTTACGAGATCCTGAGGCCCATTGTCGTGCCATTCATCCGCCGCCATCACCTCATGTTTCAGCATGATTATGCACGGCCCCATGTCGCAAGGATCTGTACACAATTCCTGAAAGCTGAAAAATGTCGTAGTTCTTCCATGGCCTGCATACTCACCAGACATGTCACCCTTTGAGCATATTTGGGATGCTCTGGGTCGACGTGTACGACAGCGTGTTCCAGTTCCCGCCAATATCCAGCAACTTCGCTCAGCCATTGAAGAGTAGTGGGACAACATTCCACAGGCCACAATCAACAGCCTGATCAACTCTATGCGAAGGAGATGTGTCGCGCTGTATGAGGCAAATGGTGGTCACACCAGATACTGACTGTTTTTTTGATCGACACCCCTACCTTTATTTAAAGGTATCTATGACCAACAGATGCATATCTGTATTCCCAGTCATGTGAAATTTATAGATTAAGGCCTAATGAATTTATTTCAATCGACTGATTTCCTTATATAAACTGTAACTCAGTAAAATTTTGTTGCATGTTGCGTTTATATTTTTGTTTGTGTGTATTGATTAGATACGTATTCACACCCCCTAAGTCAAAACATGTTAGAAACACCTTTGGCAGTGAATACAGCTGTAAGTCTTTCTAAGAGCTTTGCACACCTGGGTTGTGCAATATTTGCCCATTTATTCTTTTAAAAATTCTTCAAGCTCTGTCAAGTTGTTTGCTGATCATTGCTAGACAGCCATTTTCAAGTCTTGACATAGATGTTCAAGCAGATTTAAGTCAAAACTGTAACTAGGCCACTCAGGAACATTCAATGTCATCTTGGTAAGCAACTCTAGCGTTGATTTGGCCTTGTGTTTAAGGGTTATTGTCCAGCTGAATGGTGAATTCGTCTCCCAGTGTCTGAACCGGGTTTTCCTCTAGGATTTTGCCTGTGCTTAGCTGTATTCAGTTTCTTTTTATCCTGAAAAACTCCCCAGTCCTTGCCGATGACAAACATACCCATAACATGATGCAGCCACCATCATTCTTGAATATATGGAGAGTGGTAGACAGTGATGTGTTGTGTTGGATTTGCCCCAAACATAACACTTTGTATTCAGCACAAAAAGTGAATTCCTTTGCCACATTTTTTTGCAGTATTACTTTAGTGCCTTGTTGCAAACAGCATGCATGTTTTGGAATATTTTGTATTCTGTACAGGCTTCCTTCTTTTCACTGTTAGTATTGTAGAGTAACTACAATGTTGTTGATCCATCCTCAGTTTTCTCCTATCACAGCCATTAAACTCTGTAACTGTTTTAAAATCACCATTGGCCTCATGGTAAAATCCCTGAGCTGTTTCCTTCCTCTCCAGCAACTGAATTAGGAAGGAGGCCTGTATCAAAGGGATATTCAGTGTCTGCTTTAAAAAATAAAATAAAAATATCGGTGCACTGCTTTGCGAGGCATTGGAAAACCTCCTTGGTCTTTGTGGTTGAATATGTGCTTGAAATTCACTACTCGACTGAGTACTTACAGATAATTGTATGTGTGGTAAACAGAGATGGGGTAGTTATTCAAAAATCATGTTAACCACTATTATTGCACACAGAGTGAGTCCATGCAAGCAATTTATTATGTGATCTGTTTAGCACATTTTTACGACTGTACTTATTTAGGCTTGCCATAACAAAGGGGTTCGAATACATTTTGACTCAAGACATTTCAGCTTTTCATTTGTAATTAATTTGTAGAACATTCTAAACACAGATTTTGACATTATGGGGTATTATGTGTAGATCAGTGACACAATCTAAATTTTATCCATTTTATATTCAGTCTGTCACACAACAAAATGTGGAAAAAGTCAAGGGATGTGAATACTTTCTGAAGGCACTGTATTTCACCTCCAAGTCATCGAAATTGCTAGGTCATTAAAAGCTCAAATTTGTGACCGTCTCTGCGGTCATATACAGAGAGGGAAAAAAGTATTTGATCCCCTGCTGATTTTGTACGTTTGCCCACTGACAAAGACATGATCAGTCTATAATTTTAATGGTAGGTTTATTTGAACAGTGAGACAGAATAACAACAAAAAAATCGAGAAAAACGCATGTCAAAAATGTTATAAATTGATTTGCATTTTAATGAGGGAAATAAGTATTTGACCCCTCTGCAAAACATGACTTAGTACTTGGTGGCAAAACCCTTGTTGGCAATCACAGAGGTCAGATGTTTCTTGTAGTTGGCCACCAGGTTTGCACACATCTCAGGAGGGATTTTGTCCCACTCCTCTTTGCAGATCTTCTCCAAGTCATTAAGGTGTCGAGGCTGACGTTTGGCAACTCGAACCTTCAGCTCCCTCCACAGATTTTCTATGGGATTAAGGTCTGGAGACTGGCTAGGCCACTCCAGGACCTTAATGTGATTCTTCTTGAACCACTCCTTTGTTGCCTTGGCCGTGTGTTTTGGGTCATTGTCATGCTGGAATATCCATCCACGACCCATTATCAATGCCCTGGCTGAGGGAAGGAGGTTCTCACCCAAGATTTGACGGTACATGGCCCCGTCCATCGTCCCTTTGATGCGGTGAAGTTGTCCTGTCCCCTTAGCAGAAAAACACCCCTAAAGCATAATGTTTCCACCTCCATGTTTGACGGTGGAGATGGTGTTCTTGGGGTCATAGGCAGCATTCCTCCTCCTCCAAACACAGCGAGTTGAGTTGATGCCAAAGAGCTCAATTTTGGTCTCATCTGACCACAACACTTTCACCCAGTTTTCCTCTGAATCATTCAGATGTTCATTGGCAAACTTCAGACAGGCATGTATATGTGCTTTCTTGAACAGGGGGACCTTGCGGGCGCTGCAGGATTTCAGTCCTTCACGGCGTAATGTGTTACCAATTGTTTACTTGGTGACTATTGTCCCAGCTGCCTTGAGATCATTGACAAGATCCTCCTGTGTAGTTCTGGGCTGATTCCTCACCATTCTCATGATCATTGCAACTCCACAAGGTGAAATCTTGCATGGAGCCCCAGGCCGAGGGAGATTGACAGTTCTTTTGTGTTTCTTCCATTTGTGAATAATCGCACCAACTGTTGTCACCTTCTCACCAAGCTGCTTGGCAATGGTCTTGTAGCCCATTCCAGCATTGTGTAGGTCTACAATCTTGTCCCTGACATCCTTGGAGAGCTCTTTGGTCTTGGCCATGGTGGAGAGTTTGGAATCTGATTGAGTGATTGCTTCTGTGGACAGGTGTCTTTTATACAGGTAACAAACTGAGATTAGGAGCACTCCCTTTAAGAGTGTGCTCCTAATCTCAACTCGTTACCTGTATAAAAGACACCTGGGAGCCAGAAATCTTTCTGAGTGAGAGGGGGTCAAATACTTATTTCCCTCATTAAAATGCAAATCAATTTATAGCATTTTTGACATGCGTTTTTCTGGATTTTTTTGTTGTTATTCTGTCTCTCACTGTTCAAATAAACCTACCATTAAAATTATATACTGGTCATTTCTTTGTCAGTGGGTAAATGTACAAAATCAGCAGGGGATCAAATACTTTTTTCCCTCACAGAGATGGTCCCTAATTTAGAGAATCTCTGATGCTATAAATGCTTTTGCTTTTACTACAGGCTATGGCAGTGTTTTTCGTAATTGAGGTCCACCCAATTTAAAAGTACACGTTCACTTCCATTAAAAAAAGTATAGGCTACCAGCATGTTAGATAAACATGCACAACAATACAGGATACCTTTACAAAAATTCACACCTGTTAAAATGCAGTAAAACTGCAGTACAATGAAATAATGGTTGTTTAATTAATGATACAGTTGAAGTCGGCAGTTTACATTACACCTTAGCCAAATACATTTAAACTCAGTTTTTCACAATTCCTGACATTTAATCCTAGTAAAAATGCCCTGTCTTAGGTCAGTTAGGATCACCACTTTATTTTAAGAATGTGAAATGTCAGAATAATAGTAGAGAGAGTGATTTATTTCAGCTTTTATTTATTTCATCACATTCCCAGTGGGTCAGGAGTTTACATACCCTCAATTAGTATTTGGTAGCATTGCCTTTACATTTTTCAGTTCTGCCCACACATTTTCTATAGGATTGAGGTCAGGGCTTTGTGATGGCCACTCCAATACCTTGACTTTGTTGTCCTTAAGCCATTTTGCCACAACTTTGGAAGTATGCTTGGGGTCATTGTCCATTTGGAAGACCCATTTGCTTTAACTTCCTGACTGATGTCTTGAGATGTTACTTCAATATATCCACATTATTTTCCTTCCTCATGATGCCATCTATTTTGTGAAGTGCACCAGTCCCTCCTGCAGCAAAGCACCCCCACATCATGATGCTGCCACCCCCGTGCTTCACGGTTGGGATGGTGTTCTTCGGCTTGCAAGCAACCCCCTTTTTCCTCCAAACATAACGATGGTCATTATGGCCAAACAGTTCTATTTTTGTTTCATCAGACCAGAGGACATTTCTCCAAAAAGTATGATATTTGTCCCCATGTGCAGTTGCAAACCGTAGTCTGGCTTTTTTATGGCGGTTTTGGAGCAGTGGCTTCTTCCTTGCTGAGTGGCCTTTCTCGTTATGTCGATATAGGACTTGTTTTACTGTGGATATACAGTGGGGAAAAAAAGTATTTAGTCAGCCACCAATTGTGCAAGTTCTCCCACTTAAAAAGATGAGAGAGGCCTGTAATTTTCATCATAGGTACACGTCAACTATGACAGACAAAATGAGAATTTTTTTCCCAGAAAATCACATTGTAGGATTTTTTATGAATTTATTGGCATATGATGGTGGAAAATAAGTATTTGGTCAATAACAAAAGTTTCTCAATACTTTGTTATATACCGTTTGTTGGCAATGACACAGGTCAAACGTTTTCTGTAAGTCTTCACAAGGTTTTCACACACCGTTGCTGGTATTTTGGCCCATTCCTCCATGCAGATCTCCTCTAGAGCAGTGATGTTTTGGGGCTGTCGCTGGGCAACACAGACTTTCAACTCCCTCCAAAGATTTTCTATGGGGTTGAGATCTGGAGACTGGCTAGGCCACTCCAGGACCTTGAAATGCTTCTTACGAAGCCACTCCTTCGTTGCCCGGGCGGTGTGTTTGGGATCATTGTCATGCTGAAAGACCCAGCCACGTTTCATCTTCAATGCCCTTGCTGATGGAAGGAGGGTTTCACTCAAAATCTCACGATACATGGCCCCATTCATTCTTTCCTTTACACGGATCAGTCGTCCTGGTCCCTTTGCAGAAAAACAGCCCCAAAGCATGATGTTTCCAACCCCATGCTTCACAGTAGGTATGGTGTTCTTTGGATGCAACTCAGCATTCTTTGTCCTCCAAACATGACGAGTTGAGTTTTTACCAAAAAGTTATATTTTGGTTTCATCTGACCATATGACATTCTCCCAATCCTCTTCTGGATCATCCAAATGCACTTCAGACGGGCCTGGACATGTACTGGCTTAAGCAGGGGGACACGTCTCGCATTGCAGGATTTGAGTCCCTGGCGGCGTAGTGTGTTACTGATGGTTGGCTTTGTTACTTTGGTCCCAGCTCTCTGCAGGTCATTCACTAGGTCCCCCCGTGTGGTTCTGGGATTTTTGCTCACCGTTCTTGTGATCATTTTGACCCCACGGGGTGAGATCTTGCGTGGAGCCCCAGATCGAGGGAGATTATCAGTGGTCTTGTATTTCTTCCATTTCCTAATAATTGCTCCCACAGTTGATTTCTTCAAACCAAGCTGCTTACCTATTGCAGATTCAGTCTTCCCAGCCTGGTGCAGGTCTACAATTTAGTTTCTGGTGTCCTTTGACAGCTCTTTGGTCTTGGCCATTGTGAAATTTGGAGTGTGACTGTTTGACGTTGTGGACAGGTGTCTTTTATACTGATAACAAGTTCAAACAGGTGCCATTAATACAGGTAACGAGTGGAGGACAGAGGAGCCTCTTAAAGAAGAAGTTACAGGACTGTGAGAGCCAGAAATCTTGCTTGTTTGTAGGTGACCAAATACTTATTTTCCACCATAATTTGCAAATAAATTCATTAAAAAATCCTACAATGGGATTTTCTGGATTTTTTTTCTCAATTTGTCTGTCATAGTTGACGTGTACCTATGATGAAAATTACAGGCCTCTCTCATCTTTTTAAGTGGGAGAACTTGCACAATTGGTGGCTGACTAAATACTTTTTTTCCCCACTGTAGATACTTTTGTACCTGTTTCCTCCAGTATCTTCACAAGGTCCTTTGTTATTGTTCTGGGATTGATTTGCACTCTTTGCACCAAAGTACGTTCATCTCTAGGAGACAGAATGCGTCTCCTTCCTGAGCGGTATGACGGCTGCGTGGTCCCATGGTGTTTATACTTGCGTACTATTGTTTGTACAGATGAATGTTGTACCTTCAGGCATTTGGAAATTGCTCCCAAGGATGAACCAGACTTTTGGAGGTCTACAATTTTGTTTCTGAGGTCTTGGCTGATTTATTTAGATTTTCCCATGAGAGGCACTGAGTTTGAAGGTAGGCCTTGAAATACATCCACAGGTACACCTCCAATTGAGTAAAATGATGTCAATTAGCCTTCTAAAGCCATGACATAATTTTCTGGAATTTTCCAAGCTGTTTAAAGGCACAGTCAACTTAGTGTATGTTTACTTCTGACCCACTGGAATTGTGATACAGTGAATTATAAGTGAAATAATCTGTCTGTTAACAATTGTTGGAAAAATTACTTGTGTCATGCACAAAGTAGATGTCCTAACCGACTTGCCAAAACTATAGTTTGTTAACAAGAAATTTGTGGAGTGGTTGAAAAATGAGTTTTAATGACTCCAACCTAATTGTATGTAAACTTCCGACTTCAACTATATCTGGTAGCTTGCTGTGTGTTGGCTTCTAATGGTAATCTTTTGTGTTAGCTAATTACACTGTTTATTGTGCTGCAGATTTTTCTTCTGTTGCACTGAATGCTGTTTTGATGTTCTTTTATGACTAACTCATTTGGTTTTCAGAATTTAGCAAATAACACATAGGCCAATGTGTTTTATTTCAATATCCTACTACAGTCCACCAGGATTTACAAAACTATATATTTATCGCTTTTATTTCCATCAATAATTTGCACAACATTTTATTTTCCCTTAGTGGCAATCAGCAGTTGCTACATCCATTTTTGGACTTATAAATGAATGTACCCATTGATTCTTGAAAAATATAACTTAAATGCCTCATGAGCTTAGCTCAACTGTCTTTCCCCATTAGAACCCAAAATATAAGCTTGTTTTATTCTAATGTTTGTAAACGCAAAAAGTAAACAAACACTATATAGCCTCAACACATGGTTAAAACTAAATGTATAATCCTTGCATTCATAGCTCTGTCTATGAATTTGAAATAGGTTACATTTCTTCAGCCCCATTCCTCAGTTTTTTACTGAATTAGGGGTTGGGGCGACTGCTTTGTTATTGTTTCTACTGCTGATTGCCACTTTAAAGCTTTTAAGCAATTAACATAATGCATTCAGTAATTGCATTTTAATTTCAGTAGTTAAATAAGGAGGTAGGTATATCAGTTACAGCTAAAACTTGGATTGGAATCTGTGCTTCATGCGCAGCAATACTGTATGTCTCTGCCCGCAGGCATCCTGCTTGCTCAAGCACATCGATCAACATTCCATATGGCAGTTGGGACAGAGCGCCCAGTAGGCTACACAACAACACAGCTGGAAAACAACTAAAGTTTCTTGAAATGTACACAAAAAAATATGAAAAATATTTGACTGCTAGGTGGCAGTTCCCATTCCCCTGCATTATTGTATTACTTTTGTAAGTAAAGCGACGGTTTGTTAGAGAGAGAGAGAGAGAGAGAGAGAGAGAGAGAGAGAGAGAGAGAGAGAGAGAGAGAGAGAGAGAGAGAGAGAGAGAGAGAGAGAGAGAGAGAGAGAGAGAGAGAGAGAGAGAGAGAGACTTTAAACGTGTACCCCCCAATATGGATGTGAAGTTTTTCTTGATTAATCAGGGATCCTTTTGTATTTCACTATACATTTAGCCTGTCCCTGCTCCCCCCAACACTCACTCTAATGTTACAACTCTCAACTGCCTTTTTTTATTCTCTTTTCTTGCAAGAATCTTCCAGCTTGGATGGAAGGATGGAGGAGGAACAAAGAGGAGTACAGTAGTTATCCAGCCTGACGACTAAGAAATTAAAATAGCCTATGTTTTGCTCTCTCTCTCTCTCTCCATATGTCTGCCTAACTGCCAGATTGCTGAGGGGCAACATAGTCAATGTACTTGCTAGGCTAAGTCTAACTTAGTGAAGACCTTAGGTAATGGTTAATCATGATTTGTCTCTGTCTTTACATTTCCTGAAACATGTCAATGACCTGATGCATGGCCTCTACAGCAGTGCTTGGCCAACCACTCAGTTACCAGTGACCTATTCTGCCACATCCCAGTGAAAAAACCACCTCTCCTTAAATCCATAGTCACTGACAGTAACTTTTTTCTTTTCTTGATACTCTGATCTTCAATGTGTATTGATTCCTACTAACCAGATTTGTAAGAGCTAGGTTTGTACTAGCTATGCTGAGGATCATTAATGTTTTTTCTCTGCATCAGGTCTCACTGAGACTGGATTCCCCAAGAGACATGCTATTCAGCTGCCCATGATTGCCTGATCTTACACTCTTAGAAAAAAAGGTGCTATCTAGAACCTAGAAGTGTTCATTGGCTGTCCCCATAGGAGAACCCTTGAAGGACCCTTTTTGATTCCACGTAGAAACCTTTTGGTTTCAGGTAGAACTCTTTTGGGTTCCATGTAGAACCCTTTCCACAGAGGGTTCTACATGGAACCAAAAAGGGCTCTCCTGTCGGGACAGTTGAAGACCCTTTTGGAAAGCTTTTTTCTAAGACTGTAGTGTAAGTAGATCCAATTGAAATAGCACCGCTTCTAATAATATATGTTTGTAAAGCAAAGGAAATCTTATTTTAACTCACCTTTTTTTTCAGGTGCAAAACCCTTGTGTCCTGATTCAACAGACACTTCCCTTGGTGAGTCATGTAAAGTTCCTACCATTTCTCTCTTGCTCATTCTCCCTGTCGCTCACTCAAACTCATACACGTGTGCCGTTGCAGAGAAGAGGTAGAGATTAGTCAATTACACCCATTTCTAACAATGTTTGTTGCAGGAATGGTTATATGGTCTCTATTTAGAAATGAGGCTTAACGCTCTGTTTTATGTCACACATACATTTATTCGTATATCTAAAATTGGTGTTGCTGCGTTCACGTCATGTTGGAAGAATTCCGACTTACTCGTTGTAGAAAGATGCCATGTTCAAGTGCTATCTGAGTTATGGGAAGCTCCTAGTTCCCAGTGGGAAATTTCACTTGAATGACCCTCCAAGTCAGAATTACAAGTGACAAACTCAAAGAAAATGTTGTTACCCGAGTTGTCGTTTCACCACTGACCTTTTGCCTTTTCAACCAAAAGATGACAACAAATCAGTTTTTTACAATTACAACCTTAACAATATGGATAATGTAGCTATTCCGACCATATTGTTAATGTTTAGCAACCTAGGTAACTTTATTATTAGCAATGTTAGCAAGCTTATCAAGTTAGCTAAAATCTTATTGGTTGAAGAATTGTTCCGACTTCAAAGGCACTTGAACACAATCATGTTGAACTTACCACTTCCCAGTTTCCTATTTCCCACGAGCATGTGAAGCCGTAACAGAATCAACCAATAGGAAGCTCTACCAAATAACTTACGTTCAGTTTGGGAGAATCTCAATTGCATAATCCTTGCGTCCTCTCTCCTTGTCTCCTTCTCATCACCCATTGGAGAAGGCCAAACGGGAGGGACCTCTGGCTTTCGCATCCAATGGGTTTTGAGGTGGCGAGAAGAAATGACTCCAGGAGTATGCAATTGAGATTCTCCCTTTAACTCGGAGGTCCTACATTTCCGACAGGACTTGAACGCGGCATTGGTTTGTTTGTCTGAGGTCAATAGGCCTACCATCTAGACGCCAATAGGAGGTGCTCTATGATAAGTTTTGCTACTCTGTATTTACACTATTCACACACTGAAAATGGATATCCACATATTTTAATGGTAATCACAATTCTTTATTCTTTCAAAAGAAACAACCCTCACAGTGTCTAACTAGTATACCATATGAACAACCCCTTATCAGTAGAATATAATATGTGCTTGATTTGTAAAATAATGACCAGTAGTATCTAAATGGTCCTCTATATCTAATTTATTTATGTATGTTTCACTATTTGCATCTCTCAAAGAGGAGTTGGTTAATGGGGATAGTTTAATCACAAGTGACAAGTCTAAGGAGGTATATCTACAGTCAGGTAAATTAGATTATAGGGTGTTTCTGTCCATAGAAAAGTTAATCTATGTAGAATAGATTATATAGTAGGGGATTTTGTTAGTGTCCCATCATTACCCTGAAAGAGATTCATGGCAAAATGTTATTGACGTTAAGGATACAATCAAGATCATCAGTTCTAACAATCCAAGCCAGATGACTGAAGAGTTTTTCATCGTCCAGTCTCAACAGGATATATGCCATCAGGGGTTGGCCCTTCATGTGTCCATTATAGCCCTTTATATCTCAAGAAGTATACAAACTGCCTGAAGATCCCTGGTCAGGCCATGTTCTCTTGAAGTAGTGTGGGCCTAAAGGGTTCCATCCTTCCAGGCTCCTGATTATGAAGGAATCTAATCTAGAAACAGATCTAAATTCTGAAACCTATGCTATGCCATTGCATTGCAAAAATCTGTCTTTAACACATTTCACTGTACTGATTAAAGATAATTATAAAATGAAATCTTAGTCTAAGATTTAACTTTCAATTATACCTTCAATCAATATGGTGAAATGTGTTAAAGACAGATCTTTGCAATTGACTAAGACCAATTCACCAACCCTGAATGACACAATGAGACAGAATACAGCCTAGTCTCCATCCCCTGACAGAAAACAGATTGTGATTGGTACTGTGATCTCAATAGGATCTTTGCATGACTCTTGTTCTGAGCTATGAGGATGGTCATTCAAAGAGAGATGGTTCATGCTTTTAGGGTATAACATACAGCTAACTATTGTTGAAGACAGCGATCATCTGTAATATTAACATCTGAGCTAATATTACATATAGCAATGAGTATAATAGAACAGCATAATGATGGTGACAAGGAAATGTACTGTAACAAAAGGGATGTTTAATGATTTCTTTGGACAATGAAATGTACATGTCCGTAGTTGATGTATTACAAATAATCAAAATTAACATCCTGGTACCGCATCAGCTGCTTTCCCAGTTCTACTAATTCCCTCTATTCTTTGACATTAAAAGATCTAAAAATACAAAACGGACTGTGGATCAGATCAACACTTTGGGGGCAGCCATGTGACGAAGGTGTTGACCATTTAGGGGGGGGGGGAGAACCAGCGCTTCAAGGGAACAAGTAGTACTGCGATCCTGAAATTGCAGATCCTTGTTGCAGATCATCCATTTCTAAATTCCAAAATCAATCCCTCACATAGGTTTATGCATAACATCACATTACCTTCTGATCAGAGGTTCTTTGCTTATGTTAGACTGGGTGGAATTTCTTGCACCATATTGTTTACAACCTATCCAATAATTTCATATCTACAGGAGTGCCTAGGTTAGGGGGTTGATTTGGAATTCAGTGAATGAGTGGAACATTACAATTAATTTGAGAAAAATAACTTTCATGTTACGAGAAATGCAAAGCTGAAAGCTCATTTACATGCATGTTGTAGTCATGATAGTGGGAATAAGCCTGTTTTTCAGTGATGCTGAAAAACTCCACACCATCTCAGTACAATGGTCAATCCTGTGCAGTACCATCAATTCTCTCCAAACCCAGAAAAATACCAATATAACCACTGTGGCACAGGTCAAAACATGATCAATTCAAACAGGTCACAGAAAATGTCTCATACAAAATCTCCTCAATGTGCATTTTTCTGTATACAGGAATGAAAGGTCAAGCTGACACACTATAATATGACTAAAATAATTCAGCTTGAGCATAGTCTGAAACGCGTCAACAAAACAGGAATAGTACTTGACACCAATATTTTTATTCTGACATTTTGAATGCACAGATGAGTGATACTTATGCAAATGCATTTCTTTATAATGCATGGTATGTTTTCATACTTTTGGATCATTATTAATTTGACAGTTTGTGTTAAGGCTTTGACCAATCAAGTAGTGGTTAGTAATGGGGTATGATGACCAAAGTGCTGTTATGGTTTGACTTTTGGTGTGTTAAGTGACTGAGCGCTCAACCTGAGAAAACTCAGCCCAGTCAGAAAACAACTCCTAGCCTAAGCATTAGACTGGAGGAAGCAATATAGTGGAAGCTCCTCAAAGCACATTGTATGACAAGGTAGAGTCATTACATATTGTTTGGCTTTCACCTATCGCTTCAGGTCTGAAAACACTGAACGTTTGGGGGCTAGGGGTTGTTTTTTTGACTGGGCATCAGAATAATTTTTACGGTGCCATCTCAAATGTCCCATTTTACTTATTGCTTATACTAGTTGTCTCACGAAACCACTGGCAGAGCACTGGCCTATGCAGGTGAAAATAAACCAGTCTGTAATGAGGCAAGAAAGGGAGCTTATTGTTGATTCCTCTTTCTGATTCAAATGGGAGCGATGCTGCTGAGAGTCCACAAAGGTTGAGTGGGAAACTAGGAATGTAATAAATAGACGTGTATCTCATGGTCCCCTGCACCAAATATGTAGACAATAAACAGGGAAACAGAAGGGAGCTAACTTGATCTGGGTAAACAGATGGAGTGGAAGGTGCAGTCAAGTTATTCTTCAATGCATTTTACATTCCTACTGTAGCACACATCAACTGGCCATAGTAATATCTCTTCCAAAAGGGCATATAAGACTTAAAACAGACAGCATAGTGTGTGTTTATGAGTGAGAGTTAATGATTGCATCATGTGAGAATATCTTCATGACCGTACATGTACTTGTTCTATAAAAAATAATAACTTAGTACTGAACACTGGACCTTGTCTAACAAACAATCTGGTAAAGAACATTTAAAAAAAGACCCATCCTACTAATAACCAGACTGTGAGATGGGTATAATGCTACGGTCTTCCTCTGGTCTTCTGACTGTGTTCTACCTCTGTACACGACAACACCATCATCTCATATAGATTTAATTCCATACACAGTAAAAGCTTACCGTCCACAACCAATGCAGTGGCAGCCTAATACAAAGAGAGAAGAGGAAGACTGTGTGTGTGGACCGTGAGTGAGTACATCTGTGTGTATCCTGAGTGTGGTGGTACGTAGCTCGTAAACGAGAGAGGCTGACTGGACTAGACCAGACCAGCTCACAGACTCAGAAGAAGTGAGGGGGTGAAAAGAGAGTAAACTTCTGGGATACCAAGATTCTTTAGCTCACAAGGAATAAGGATGTCCTTTTATCCAAGATACTTGCACATTTAAGACAGTCTTGATATATTTTAGCAGAAAACAATACTTATTATAATATTAATAACAATAGTACTAAATGTCTGTTCAGGTCTCTGTCTCCATGGCAGCCAGGAAGGAAATAGTTTTGCATTGTTCTGCATTTTTTGCGGTCCTGTGCTCTCCTCCTGTCAGATGCTGCGTTGCCATTAGGGGACCGACCTCTGCGCCCCTGGGTGTTTCTCTAATGTGTTTGAGGCTGTTCCTTCATGGGGAGCACGGTGTCTGCGTGTTTGCTAGTGTGTGTGTGTGTGTGGCTGTTCCTTAATGGGGGGGAGCAGGGTGCCAATGGTGGTCCGTTCTCAGAGGCGTGTCTGGGCCTCAGGGACGTAGATCTCAATGCTGTCTGAGCTTTCCGTGGCAGAGTTCTGTCGTACGGACGCCGCACGCTTGGCCGCCATCAGGCGTTTCCTGGCCTCCTGCCGCTGCTTGTCCATCGCCGAGTCTATGCTCCGGTCCTTCCCAGGGCTCAGCTTGGGCTTGGATGTCTTCTTTGGCACAAAGGGGGGTGCAGACTTCTTCTCTTCCTGAGGATGAGACTAGGATGAAGAGATGTTGCAAAGCAAACAATGCAAACCCATTAAGAATATCTGTTAGGATGTAAACAGGATCTATTGAGGTGAAATGTGGCGTGATTCCAATACCTTCTTCTCCGGCAGCTGCCAGTTGTTGGCCTTGAGTTGCCAGAGCTCATCAAACTTGACACTGATGTCCTCTACAGAGAGCTGCAGCAGGTCCCAGAACCCTGCCAGGTCCTGAGCTGTGGGCTGAGGGTTGGCATTCACATTCTAACAGACAGGAAGAAGGACAGCGCTGGTTTAAAATGTGAAGTGCTGATTGGCTTGTCTAGACACATTGACATTACATAACTGGAGGAGGAGAAATGTACCGCTTGTGTAGTGTGGCTAGATGGTATCGGTACTTGCCCCGATTATTGTATATGCATATAATTTGTAAACAAATATATTTTGAGTACAAGGAAAATGGTATGGTGTTTAGTAGTGTATTGTAAGCCCATGTGGGCTAGGCACTGGTAGGTGTATAACACTTAACTAAATCACAAATTAAATCATAACATTATTCACTTTCAGGAAGATTTAGCACCAATATGAGTAATTCATAACAGAGATGGGTGTGTGTTGCCTCATTGCCTAGCAGACGAATGCCTCCCTTTGGTATGCATGTATTTTGACACCAGGGGAAGCTCTTAAACAACTCAACCTTTGCATGCCGAGACTCAAAACAGTGTACTGAAATGTGCCAGATTAACAGGGATTTTGAAGGGTTAGTGCCACTCACCAGGTTCTCGTCACAGAGTCCTCTGAACTGTTGGAACTTCTGGGCTATGAGGAGCTGGGCACTGCCCACTGCACTGCGGACCGTCCCCATCACTACACACATAACAGCCAGTCAGCCATCACAACCTCAACAACATGCAGGTACTGTAGTTAAACATTCTTCAAAATGGGCACAGAGACCAATATTTAGTGAATTAATGTAGTTTATCTGTAAAATGCTGTTAAAAATTGTATGATTATGTGACATTCATTTGACATTAATCCTGGTCCTCTATGACCATTTTCATTCAGCGTGGAATTTACATTGCTGGTGACACACTTAATCCTTAGAATAAATATACTTTTTTAAAGGACTTTATACACTGTTAAACAAGTCTTAACAATTGCATAATAAAGTAAATCCATACAGTACAGGTCCACTGAGAAAAGAGCTGATTAATAATCTGATGTGGGAGTCAATTGTGTTCATTACACATTCATTAAATCCCTGCAACGCAGGCGGAGGTATATTATCTATCTGCCTGCCTGAGACAGATCATAGACATGAAATGAATGTCTGCAGTAGCTCTAGAAGACTGAAGGGAAGATCCGGTCCACTAGGTAATGAGCAGTGTTAGCCGCTAACCATTAGCATGTCCTGCCCTGTCATCTCCAATCCCCACAGTAGACAGGAGCAGATAAGGACTGTCTGTTGTCTTTGGGTTTCAGGGACAAGGAGGACGTCATAATTTCAATGCCAAATCCACGTTAGAGAACTGATAAAATATTCTCTAATTTCCTTCAGTCAAATACTGCTATTGAACTGATATGGTCTACTCTATACAGTGAGTATGATAAACTGTCTCTTACTCTCTGAAAACCTCTGTATTCCTATCAGAGTGAGTATAGTATGTCTCGTATACATTTAGCTAGTTAGAGTGAGTATGGTGTACTGTCTGTCTCGTACCCTCCTCTGAGATGTCCTTGTCTTTGGTCTCCTGCTCCATCTGTTGACACCAGCCCTCCATGCGTGCCGTCTCAGCCTGTAGAAGTTTGAGAAACCAGTTGCCGTTCCGGAGGCAGGTGGGCGTGGCCGCATCTCCCTGGGCACTGCCGTTTCCACTCTCCAAGCTGGGGTCCGGAGGGGGCAGGAAGGAGGGATCCAGGGCCGGGTCCAGGCTCTCTGGGAGGGAGGCGGATGCTCTAGCCGGGACAGGGGGATGTTTAGGGGGCTGCCGCACCACCGCATGCTCCTTACCATTGGAAGCAGCGGGGGCGGGGTCTAGCGGCTGGCTGTTGCGGTTGACTGTATTGTTGTTTTCTGAGGGAGGGGCGTCTTGTTTAGAGTCCTGAGGCTCTGTCTCTGTATCTTGTCTGGAGGCCATGCTGCTGGCCCGGCTGAGTCTGGACGGACACACACAGATTAGTATTGGTGCAGGTTGGAGATCATTTACTGTGGATGTAGAAAAGGTCGACCTTGGGGCCTGACGACCAACACATCACTGCGCTACCTCTGACCGCACTGTGTTCCAGAGATTACTGGAACACTGAGGGCTTGATTCTATCAGATCCGCACTAGCCGACATTCGCATAGCGGTTGTTTTGCCGGTATCTGAGGTGGAACTATATTTCTATGTTGTCTAATTTTTCTGCTTCTGAACTTCTAACGCCAGTGGGACAGGCATGGCTTCGTGACAATGATCACAAGAGCAGCTGCTCGCCAATTTGACAGTTCCAATGCAGTTACACCTCAGCTGATGTTTTGGCGGTGTCTATGCGGGTGCCGGATATTGCCTGTTTATGCTTGATCTGATTGAATCTAGGTCTGAGTCACACGCACACACTTTAACAGGCTGTTCCTCTGTATCCGAAATAAATAGTAACATAATAAATAAATAGACCAAGGACAGTTATGAAGCCAATACCTAGGTCAGACTTCCTCTCCCAACGACAGGCATACACAGTAAGACATCATTATGAAGTGGAGTTTGACTGATAGATGAGGGGAGCTGAAAGCACATTGCCTGTCTCTTTGCCTTTCCAGTAAATGCAGAGACGGCAAGACGAGAGAGCATGCGAGAGATGGACGGGGAGAGAGAGGACAAGATAAAAAAGGCAGATGGATTACAGCTTTAAGCGATAGGGAGAAGAACAGCAGAGTCCAACCAATTACATTTATATTTTAGTCATTTAGTAGACGCTCTTATCCAGAGCGACTTACATGTGATTAGGGGGAATTACTCTGCACTAGGCTATTTAAATGGCCAGTTCTTCACAGCACTCTGCCTCCTCCACTGTGGCCAAAATAAGAGAAACAGGCCATCAATCAGAAAGAGAGACGCTACACTAATGCTGCTACTGTCTGCCAGCGCTAACTCACAGTGTGACTGCTAAGTGACCTTGGCAACTGCCTGGAGCAAACATGCTGAAGCCATGCCAAGAGGGAGGGAGGGATGGAGGGATGGAGGGAGGAAACAGGGATTGCAGAGGGTGTGGACGGATGGAAAAGTAATGGCTGACACAGCAGGAGATGCACAAACACAAATGTGTAGCAGCTAAATTTAGAGATTGTGAGGGAAATGTAACTGAAAAGTGTCAAGGTCTCCAATGTGAAAATGATAAATGACCATTACGCAAGTGGCTCTGAACAGCTGATTGAGACTTACGGCCTGCCGTTCTCCACCTGCACTCCAATAGACTGGAACTTGGTCGAAGGAGGCAGTTGATCCTCTCTCTGGATTGGCTGAACGCAGTCCACCTACGAGTCAACCATTACAATGAATGAGTCATTCTACACATCCTCTGTGTAGCAGCACATTCCAGTAAGTCAGACATTCATACTGAAAACCCAGGTCTTGCCAATTTAGAAAATTGATTCCTGGGCTCACCTGGATGCCGATAGATGAGAGCTTCCTTTTGGTGGGAACAGGCTCTGGTAGGGTCAGGGACTGGTCTGGGGTGAGGCTGGGGCCTGGGTTTAGGGTGTCATTCTGGGGCTGGACCTGGGGCAAAGACTGGGTGCTGGAGGAAGGGGGTGGGTGGGGGTCCCTCGGGGCAGGGACAGGGGCAGCGACGTGGGCTGGGGTGGCAGCTGGGGCCGGGGGCTGAGAGCCTTTGGCCAGGCTGCCTGTACGCAGGCTGTAGAGGCTGTCGGAAGAGTTGCTGCTGCGTCCTGATTGGCTGTTGGCCTCGCTGCGGTGGTCCTGTTGGTCCAGGTATGTGTCCTGGGCCGACTCAGTGCTGCTCTGCACCGTCACAGAGATGTAGGGCTTGGAGGTAGTGCGCGGAGGGACCGGCGGGGGAGCCTTCTTACAGGAGCTGCTTACACACGTAGGTGGTGCTGGGAAGAGAAGGGACAGGAGGACCATTATGTGAAACCTGAACCAGGACAAAGCAGGACGTTCCAGTAGTGCCAACTGAACCACCACAACAGCTAAATGGAGCTGTAAAAAAACTGGGCAGATCACAAAGGTATCCTGAGGCCTAGAGGGTTATCGCTGAAGTCAAACGACTGCAAAAAGAGCAGCACGCTCAAAAGCAGAAAACATACCCAATTTTCCTAAACATATTTTCCCATGCCTAACACACACACACACACTCCATGTTTCCTGTTATCAGTTTCAGTTCCATTGACGTCAGTCTGCCCCTATGGGAGTCCCTTACCTGCCTAGCTACCAAATAGTCGTACATTCTCATGGGAATATAGACGGGTTGTTTAGCAACAAAACCGACGTGTGCGCAACTATGGGGCAAAACAAACGGGGTTGGCTTAGATTGTTGACTTCATGTAAACTATATTTTTTCTCCAAATGTTTATTGAACACAAACACATTTGAACAATGAACACTTAGGGCTGGGCGGTAAACCGTATTTTACTACACTGAACAAAAGTAAACGCAACAATTACAAAGATTTTACTGAGTTACAGTTCATATAAGGAAATCAGTCACATGAAATTAATTAATTAGGCCCTAAATCTATGGATTTCACATTACAGGGCAGGGGCGTAGCCATGGGTGGGACTGGGAGGGCATAAGCCCACCCACCGGGGAGCCAGGCCCAGCCGATCAGAATGAGTTTTTCCCCACAAAAGGGCTTTATTACAGACAAACACTTCTCAGCACCCCGCCCTCCCCCCTCTGACGATCCAGCAGGTGAAGAAGCCGGATGTGGAGGTCCTGGGCTGGCATGGTTACACGTGGTCTGCAGTTGTGAGGCCAGTTGGACATACTGCCAAATTCTCTAAAAGGATGTTGGAGGTGGCTTATGGTACAGAAACGAACATTCAATACTCTGGAAACAGCTCTGGTTGGTAGTCCTACATTCAGCATGCAAATTGCATGCTCCCTCAAAAACCTGAGACATCTCTGCAATTGTGTTGCGGGACAAAACTGCACATTTTAGAGTGGCCTTATTGTCCCCAGCACAAGGTGCACCTGTGTAATGATCATGCAGTTTAATTAACTTCTTGATATGCCACATCTTTCAGGTGAATGGATTATCTTGATAAAGGATAAAATGCTCACTAAAACAAATGTGGGATCTTTTATTTCAGCTCATGAAACCAGCACTTTACATATTGTGTTTATATTTTAGTTCAGTGTATATACACACGGACCGGTTTGGATTTTTACTTTACCTTCTATAAAATGGTATATTTATGTTTAGTTTGTTAAAATGTGATACGCCGTGTGTAACGTCCATTATTATAGTTTACTCATCTCTCTCCACTCACATCATGCCGCTTTCCACAGACCTAGCCCCGCTTCATCACTCAAGGAGCGCATTTATTGTTGCTCGACCACGAGACACTTGCGTTCAGTCTGCATGGTCAATACAGCACATGCAATAATGTTGATGACTACGATGCCGTTTCCACTTTGCTTCTTAATATAAATCCACACGTGTCCTATAATTACACTATTAGTTTGTGTTTCTTACATCTGCAACCAGCTAGTTTGTCTTTCTTTAGCAAGTTGTGGCTAAGTTGTGTTAGCCGCTAATGCTAATCGCTAGTACGCACTACCCTCTGTAGTGCCTTGCGGTCGGAGGCTGAACAGTTGCCATACCAGGCAGTGATGCAACCACTCAGGATGCTCTCGATGGTGCAGCTGTAGAACCTTTTGAGGATCTGAGGACCCATGCCAAATATTTTCAGTCTCCTGAGGGGGAATACGTTTTGTCCTGCCCTCTTCACAACTGTCTTGGTGTGCTTGGACCATGTTAGTTTGTTGGTGATGTGGACACCAAGGAACTTGAAGCTCTCAACCTGCTCCACTACAGCCCCGTCGATGAGAATGGAGATGTGCTCGGTCCTCTTCTTTTTCCTCAAGTCCACAATCATCTCCTTTGTCTTGATCATGTTGAGGGAGAGGTTGTTGTCCTGGCACCACACGGCCATGTCTCTGACCTCCTCCCTATAGGCTGTCTCGTCGTTGTCGGTGATAAATGTACTGAGTCAGGATAATGTAGCTAGCTAAACAGCCTGATACCAGTGATGGTGTATGCCCAAATCAGTATGTTGTTTGTGCAACAGTATCTTTTAAATCAAAAGAGGAATAGGTGAAGCATGAATTTTAGCTACATGAAGTAGATAACGCCTTGATCACACAGTGTCATTGCGCAAAATGGTGCGCAGCATCACCTGGATATGTTTACAACAAAAGTTGAACATTCACCTTCTCCTACCATTTTTGTTAAGCCGTCTACGCATAGAGTTTGACGCATATGTTCGATAATTACAATGTACAGTGCATTCCGAAACCATTCAGACCCCTTGACTTTTTCCACATTTTGTTACGTTACAGCCTTATTCTAAAATGGATTAAATAAAAATGATCCCCTCAATCTACACACAATACCCCATAATGACAAACCGATAACAGGTTTAGAAATGTTTGCAAATTTATGAAAAATAAAAGCAGAAATACCTTATTTACATAAGTATTCAGACCCTTTGCTATGAGACTCGAAATTGAGCTCGGGTGCATCCTGTTTCCATTGATCATCCTTGAGATGTTTCTACAACTTGGAGTCCACCTGTGGTAAATTCAATTGATTGGGCATGATTTGGAAAGGCACACACCTGTCTATATAAAAAGGTCCCACAGTTGACAGTGCATGTCAGAGCAAAAAACAAGCTACGAGGTCGAAGGAATTGTCCGTAGAGCTCCGAGACAGGATTGTGTCGAGGCACAGATTTGGGGAAGGGTACCAAAAAAAATGTCGGCAGCACAGTGGCCTCCATCATTCTTAAACGGAAGAGGTTTGGAGTCACCAAGATTCTTCCTAGAGCTGGCCGCCCGGCCAAACTGAGCAATCGGGGGAGAAGGGCCTTGGTCAGGGAGGTGACCAAGAACCCGATGGTCACTCTGACAGAGCTCCAGAGTTCCTCTGTGGAGATGGGAGAACCTTCCAGAAGAACAACAATCTCTGCAGCACTCCACCAATCAGCCCTTTATGGTAGAGTGGCCAGATGGAAGCCACTCCTCAGTAAAAGGCACGACAGCCCACTTGGAGTTTGCCAAAAGGCACCTAAAGGACTTTCAGACCATGAGAAACAAGATTCTCTGGTCTGATGAAACCAAGATTGAACTCTTTGGCCTGAATACCAAGCATCACGTGTGGAGGAAACCTGGCACCATCCCTACGGTGAATCACGATGGTGGCAGCATCATGCTGTGGGGATGTTTTTCAGCGGCAGGGACTGGGAGACTAGTCAGGATCGAGGGAAAGATGAACAGAGCAAAGTACAGAGAGATCCTTGATGAAAACCTGCTGCAGAGTGCTCAGGACCTTAGACTGGGTTGAAGGTTCACCTTCCAACAGGACAACGACCCTAAGCACACAGCCAAGACAACGCAGGAGTGGCTTCGGGACAAGTCTCTGAATGTCCATTAGTGGCCCAGCCATTGAACCCAATCGAACATCTCTGGAGAGACCTGAAAATAGCTGTGCAGCGACGCTCCCCATCCAACCTGACCGAGCTTGAGAGGATCTGCAGAGAAGAATGGGAGAAACTCCACAAATACAGGTGTGCCAAGCTTGTAGCATCATACTAAAGAAGACTCAAGGCTGTAATCGCTGCCAAAGGTGCTTCAACAAAGTACTGAGTAAAGGGTCTGAATACTTATGTAAATGTGATATGTCATTATCGGCTATTTTGTGTAGATTGATAAGGGGGAAAAAAACAATGTAATCAATTTCAGAATAAGGCTGTAACGTAACAAAATGTGGAAAAAGTAAAGTGTCTGAATACTTTCCGAATGCACTGTATATCACTGTATTCCTAATCATGTAATACTGTGTATAAAAGTATCATGTAAGTGTATAAATAATGTATATGTAACAACATATCTGTAAAAAACAAAATGTAAAACAAAGTTACAAATACTTATTTTCCACCATCATTTGCAAATAAATTCATTAAAAATCCTACAATGTGATTTTCTGGATTTTTTCTCCTCATTTTGTCTGTCATAGTTGACGTGTACCTATGATGAAAATTACAGGCCTCTCTCATCTTTTTAAGTGGGAGAACTTGCACAATTGGTGGCTGACTAAATACTTTTTTTCCCCCCACTGTACGTCTTTGTGCCCACAACTTGAAAGGGAACACCATTGAATGGTAAACTTTTATTCTCCGAAACGAGTTCATTTCTTGTCAAAGGCTGTGCATCTGTTGCAGTTCAAGAATATGATATATTACTATTAGAATGAAAGGCTTGTAGGTTAACTAACAATGTTGTCCTGTCAAATAGAATAACTAGCGCAAGTTATCTAAAAAGAAAAGACAACTTTCCCTTTAGCCAAAAACTTTTGTCCTTTCTCAGTGTTATGAATTTTAGTGACGTTGCCAATTCTTGTTCCCAAATGTATTTAGTTAGTTGGTCCTAAAACTTGAACTCGAAATATGCCATTTCGAACATGAGACGTTTCCGTGAACCGGAATACTCCATCTGATTGGTCGAGTAGGCGGGCCTTCTGACTTTGTGGCAACTAGTGACGACCAGGGGCCTGGGTTCCGGTCTAGAAGCACGGTTTTGAGTGCTCCTACAGTTTTGCTTTGGTACTGCAGTTTAACTGACGCCCGGCCCAGAAAGAAAATGTTCATAGATGGCCACATAGAGAAGTCAGATTTGAAAATTCCTAAATCAGACACATTTGTCATCACCTTTGCGCAGTAAATTACCTTGAAAACAACGGGCGGACATCTTGGACGTCTCCATTTCTTATTATACCTCAGTGGTTATGACCCATGTGACAAGCACACGCTAGCTGTTAATGTTTTCTTACTGAAACCATAATGTAAATTACACTGTTATTCAATACAAAATGTATTGGCTATATATTTCTGCAAAATGGCTAGCGCTGATGACTGAAAACGTCCATGCAGGAAAACGCTTGCCACACTGGTTTTAGTCACAATTGTTCTAATTTAGCTAGCTAAAAATCTTCTCATCATGAATGCAAGCACATGGCCTGAATGATGGATTGCTTTTTGCAGATGGCATATCTCAGAAAACTGACTAAATAAGACCACTAATAGGCCCAGACTGTAACTGTGTTATTTTTGTATCATCAAGGACGAGTGTTCACTTTGGCGCCAGTCCAGTATTCACACATAAGTAGCACAGATAGCAAGCTAGGCTAACTACCTTGCTGGCTAGATGGAGCCTAACTACTTAGCTGGCTAGCTATTTAAAAAGCTGGCTGAGTGGGATCAACAGATGCTGGAGAGAGAGAGCGAGAAGACTGACAGGGCTGCCTCAAATGGAAGAGGAAAGGAAAACTTGTCCAGTTACCACATTCACCAAGTCACATGGGCTCCAAGTCTACGCCCACACACAGTCACAGGCTGAATGAAAAAAAGTTGGTAGCACTATTACCAGCAACTGTAGGGAATAACCTACATACTTCACTACTACAAGGACAGGGTAATTACATGGGTTTGCCTAGGCCTGTTTCACGGTTGATTCACTGTTATAAAGGGCAATGCAATTTATTGCCTTACCTCCATAACTTGCTACATTTGCACACACTGTATATATATTTTCTGTTGTATTTCTGACTTTATGTTTTTTACCCCATATGTAACTCTGTGTTGTTTTTATTGCACTACTTTGCTTTATATTGGCCAGGTCGCAGTTGTAAATGAGAACCTGTTCTCAACTGGCTTACCTGGTTAAATAAAGGTGAAAAAAAAAAAAAAAAATGCCTGGCCTATATAGGCTAATGTTGCTGTGACCAAAATTCCTTCAATATCCTTTGTTTATATCAACAGGGAAGTGTAGACATGAGATCTGTCATCAACAAACGCCAGGCTGCTCCATTTAATCCATCATTAAAATGTCACCAATGCACACAAACAGGGCTGTGGAATCCAGTGGCCACAGAGAGAAATGCTGTCTCAAACGTTGCTCTAATAGCAGCAACCACCTCAGCTCTGGGCCCGGCGCCAGCCGATGACAAAGGGACATTTATTCCTTGAGAACGAGACACATTCCTCAAATGCCCAGCATAGACACACGAGACTCAATGAGTTAATTAATGTGACGTGTTCCGTGTTGTCACGTTCTAAGTACCACAAGCCTCTTGATCCCCATGTCTATGAGGCTAGTGTGCACTATACACAGCACACACACAAATGTGTACAATGTCCAGACTGACAGCCTACTCCCACAAACAAATGTCATAGAAAAAGAAGTCATAATCCATCAATAACACCAGTGACAGGATAAATGCTGTTCTAAAGCACTCACTAATGCTGTAGTACTACAGATTATTAATTCTGTTGACAGAAATGCTCTCCGTCCAGTCCTGCTGTGATTTGTACTCCTGTTCTATACTTGCCCTGCCCTCTTCAACTCCATGATCATGGGCTGACCGCCCAGAGGTGATTATGGGGTAGATAAACTAAGCTGCCTGGAACCTCTGCTCAAATGGGGCAGTGCCAACCAGCTATGCTACTCACCCACTTGTTCCACAGATAGTATCAGATACTTAGGGCTGGCATCAGTAGGGACAAACATGTACCCTGTTCATCTCTGAAAACACTGAGCACTTGGATATCTGATAACATGAGTAGTGAATGCGTCAGCGAATCACATCTTTACTTTGCACTCAATGCAAAACCTGTCTGGCCCACGCTACTGTATGTTCATACACAAGGCATGAGTTGATTACAGAACTGGACTTTGATCAGAACCAAAGTTGTTTTACAGTCAGTGTTATTGATTATAACTGATGGGGAGCGGTCTATCATGCACTGATGAAAGTGAAAGGTGTTAGGAGAGTAGGCTAGGCAGTAGGCAAAAGGTTGTTTCTCTGTGGGGCTCATGGGGTTTCTCCTGCTAGGTAAGCACTCAACATCCATTACAGCAGTAACAGCACTGTCAACATGTTGGTGATCATCACAAGTTGGCGATTTTAGTTAACCTAAATTGGATCGCTCGTTTAAAGCATTGCAGTGAATGCTCCAAGAAATACTAGCTCTATCATGAGACATATCTGATATCCAGTAATGGACCGGTAGACAGTTAAAAAATGTGTGTGACCCAGTCTCATTTCACCCTGTCATCATCGTTTGTAACCGTAGATTTAAAATCAGTTCTGTTCTCTGTAGGGCTGACCCCATTTAGTCGACTGGTCGATTGTTTGGTCGATAGGCTTTTGGTTGACCAAGATTTCTTTAGTCGAGCAGTAGCAAGACACCTGTCTGATTCCCGCCTGTCTGATTGGACTAATCCATTGTGGAAGCAGTGGGGATGGCACAGTCCATCACCAAGACATGCGCTACTTACATTTTATATGGTTATATTATGTAAGAACAATGGTGCAACACTAATAACAATGTTATTTTATAACAAATGCGCTTTCTTCCACATTGGATAGTGATCGCTGTCCGCGGTTCTGAAACATCAGTGCGCTGTTGAATTGGCGCCTTTTCCTAGACCATGTTGCTATGTGCATAATAGCAAAGTTAATCAGCATATTGGTGTTGAGAACAATGTGGCGGAGGCAGCAGCAGAATGAGATGAGAAAACAGCCCTTGCCTTATTGTCTAAGAAAAGTGAGGAGAGGAAACCAACTTAATTAGGTCTCTCGTATTATTTATAATTAATTTAGTGTTGTTTACACTGTTCCAAATTGTCTGAAATTATTTATAATAACCCTCATTTTTCTTGATCTCATTATTATTATGATCATCATTATAATAATAAAGTAATGTCATTATCATTAGTAGGAGTAGTATAGCAGCCTTGTATAACCACCATCGAGCGCATCCTGTTTAGTATTAATACCATAACTTACTTAGGACTATTTCAGTACTTATATATGCTACTGTTTCAATAATTCGTTCATGTCATCACACAGCATATGAGTCATTCATGATTTGTAATGCAATCAAGCATTTTAGTTTTAAAAGAAAGCTTCCCTTGAAAAATTAGCATAAACAATAAATAAACCGTTCCATTTTGGAAGTTGCATTCTCCAATGAATGCGACTGTTTTTAGTCTTTGCTGTAATAAAGGCTTAGCAAAAAAACATTACAACACTCTCTGGTACATTTATAATTTATCTAGTGTTGTTTACATTGTTCAAAACGGTCAGATATTTTGTTGTAATCTAACAGCACCTGTTTGGCACACATAATTTGCATGCAGCGCTTGCTCCTTACCTTTTTTTTCTTGATCTCCAGTATTTTCCACAACTAGTCAAATTTATTCCACACATCTGACTTCCCCTTTACCTCCTGAGCAACCAGTAAACATTCCTGTTTCGAGTTTGTCATGTCCTCTGCATCCACTTTGCTGTTACGGTGTTCAGAGTTTGTTATAACCAATTTATTGATGTGATTATGATATGCTATAGGGCAGGCCCTATTGGTCACGTGCATGGGTTGAGGGAATGTTTTCCCTAAACAAATTTTGGTATTTCGGTAACAGAACTTTGTCAGAAGTGGCTGTAATTATGTTGCAGCTTCAGCAACACGGAGAGCGCGATAAACACTTGATGTTCTGTGGTGGTCGCTGCAGCAGGGAGGAGAGCGAGACAACGGGTGCAAGTCACAGTCACTCGCTGTCATTTTTTTTTAAAACACAGCGCAATAAGTCTAAGCCGGTCCGGCACAATCAAATAAATTGCAATAGGACTCCCTCTAGCCACTTGTGTCTTAATTATTTAATCAAACAGTGTGCCATTAGACAAGCTCAGTGCATATGGTTGATTTGATTAAAACACATAGGATGTCTATATATGGAAAAATACACATTTTAATTTCGACCAATCGATTAGTCGAAAGAACAGACAACTTACTTTTTTTTGTCAGGGACAGCCCTAGATCTCTGCTCTCTTGGGACGTCAAGTCTCTTTGGAGATTGCTGTGGGATTTCAATGGTTTCATTACTGTTGGGCTTATTTCTGTGCACTCCTCATCCTGCCAGTTGAGATGTGTGTTAATTAAGCAAACTAGCCTCAGTGGGGGGAGATGAGACACGGTGTTGATCCTGTTGTTTCCCCAACCTGGAGGGAACACAGTTCTAAACACTGCAGATAGAAAAAGAAGCATGCATGTTCTTTCTCTGAACATTCTACAACATGTATGCCATTGCACCCCATTGAATGGGACCTTGGTGGTCTGGTGACTCCAGAGCTGCTTCCTGCATTCCTTCCAGTCTGCAACACTAAGCCTCCATGCCCCCACTGTGTGTGGGACTAGTGCTGCCTGGGAAACCTTTAATAGGCGCTCCTGTGAGTGTCTGAGTGTTCCCAATCTGCACAAGCACGGCCGGGGGTTGGATCAGCCCCAGATTAACAGCATTATAGTGACAGTGTGGCAGGGTGACATGCAGACTGGCTGGCGCGAAACCATAGGGGACGGACAGGGCTGATGAGACAAAACGGAAGATAGGCTCTACTACAGCAAGGCAAATCCTTCTACATTGCCAGACAGACCAGACACACTCTTTTGCTCATGCATGCACACACTTCATAAAACCCCTTTCAGCCCCTTGTAATCTTGTGTTCAACACATATCGTAGGATTGGGCGACCCTCTTTTTTAGAAGAGCAGTGTGTGTAGTGACCAGCTACATGAGCGGTACATCGTCCTGCTTTCTCAGACGGAGCCTTTGAGATTGAATTATGACACCATGGATGCAGGAAATCCTCCTTGTGACCCAATTCTGACAGATTGTTCACTTGAAGATTCAGATTCTTGCAGACTCTGTGGCTGGGATTGCATCATTGTGCTACTTTTATTAATTTATCTTTAGCACAACCGACCGAATGAGTCATTTTACTACTTTATCCTTTAGGGTGATCTGAAATTTACCATATTTCAGGCAACGAAAGTGACTCCCTCACTCCACCCACTGACTCAGATATTAGGCAATACAAAAGCCAAGCGACAGGGGATTGCTACTGAAATAGTCGCTGGCCTTCAAGTGACTTCTAAGGAAGATAAAGTCCTATGAACATCAGTTGACCTGAGTGATGAAAATACATAACAGTATGTTTTGAAATAGTAT
The DNA here is from genome assembly GCF_020615455.1 of Coregonus clupeaformis. Classification (NCBI taxonomy): domain Eukaryota; kingdom Metazoa; phylum Chordata; class Actinopteri; order Salmoniformes; family Salmonidae; genus Coregonus; species Coregonus clupeaformis. The sequence goes on along the minus strand of NC_059221.1, from coordinate 30,506,160 downwards.
AGTTAGCAATCCATACTTGCTTAATATGTGGTTGGCTCACAAATCGTCAACTATCAATTTGCTCTTTGACCATAGCAGTAAAACCAAACAAATGCATGCATTATTAAAGCATTTGGCAAGGAGGTAGCTAGATCATTGGCAAGGGTGAGTTCTTACTACTTAACTTACCATACACACCTCTTAACCTGTAACTAAGACAAAGCAGAATACACAATAATGTCAAGATGGTTAAACAAGCTGTTTAGCTAACTTGGCTGGATGATCTAGCAACGGATCTAACGTTAGCTTGATCAAATGATCATCAATGTCATGGAGGGAAAATTTATGACCTAGAACTAGTTATTGAATTTTACCAGTCTCTCTTCAAACTCACCAAAATAGGAATCTAGTTAAATGCTTTGATAATTCAACCAGTGGTTGACAGCTTTGCTAGCTAAATACCCGCTCCATCATGATGGCGTGCTGGTAGCTAGCTGGTTAACAATACGGTTGCTTTCATAGGCATCGCTAACATTGGCTAGCTAAACGAGCTAACGAACATTACATCAAATGCATTATGTTGCTAGCTAGATTGTATTCGCCACAAACTGTCACATGCTAATAATAATAGCTAACTTATTAGCATGACAAACGACTGCTATGAAACAAGCATCTGTACGACTCGTGGAGATTTAGCTGCCTAGCTATCATTACTAACAAGCTGGCTAGCTACGTGGTTACCAGAATCAGGGCGATTCCTCATCCACGTTATCCAGCTAGGTATTTAGCGAAACTTAAAGCTAGCTAACGACGTGTAATGCCAATCGGTTCAAAACTCAGTGCAGGCAGGAGTACGTTAAAACATATTGAAGCTTACTTTGATAAAGGTGAGTCAATAAATCCGTATTTTCTGTTCACTCATTCATGTTTTTTTCATTGAGAGAGGCAGACGCTACCGTGCCATTTGATTGTTCACAACGTCCCTTCCTTAAAGAAAGGAATCGAATGGGACACGCCCTTGAAGATGGGGATTGGAGTCCACCTTTTCAAGACAGGCACACACTATAACACCATTGGATGTTGATGGTCATTAATCTTAGCGTAGACGAACAGGATTGGTTCAATTCTCCAGTCAGCTAAGTGCGTCACGTTTCCCCGACGTTTTGGTATACGACAGAGGAGTTCGAAACGCCCATTGGACAATATCTCTGTCTGTTTTTGTGGGTACGTTTTTTCCCGCCCTTGTAGTGTACGTTCCCGCCTCTAAATCTACATTTTAGTCATTTTTACCATATGACTGGGAAAAATCCACTTGAACGCCCCTATGCACACACACACACACACACACACACGATATGCCCATACACACATACTGCTACTGTCTATTATCTATCATGTTGACTAGTCACTTTACCCCAGCCCTACTAAATTATATGTACATAGCTACCTCAATTACATCGACAAGGTACTAGTACTCCCTGTATATAGCCATGTTATTTTTACTCGTTATTGTTATTCATTATTCTTTGTGTATTTATTCCTCGTGTCACTATTTCTATGTTTATTTTTGTATCTTTATTTTGTATCTTTATCTTTGACTCTGCATTGTTGGAAAAGGGACCTGTAAGTAAGCATTTCACTGTTCGTCTACACCTGTTATTTACTAAACATTAAATTGTATTTCCAACTGGTAATTACTAGTGGGAAACTCATCTATCATCCCTGAGCTCCTACTTCTCCCACATGCTGACCTCTGATGTCACCTACTGAGGAAATTACCTCGATAACAGCATTTTCGGCAGTTAAACGTAACAAAACATTATTTATAAAAAGCAATCTATATATTAATATGTTTTCTTAACACTATAATTTGTTTACAAGCATAATAGCTGTACTTTTAGTTTATGGTTGAAGCAGGTTGTTGGCCATTAGCCAATCAGCGTTTCTCAATTAGTTCAAAGCATGTGAATGAATGCATGCATTCAACAGGTATTTCACGACTTCACAACTGGTAATTGCCACCTTCCCACTTGGTTATGAACCCAGCATTATCCAGGGCTGCATTCCCATCAGATCTTTTTCAGAGGTAATGTCAAATTACTGAAACAAATGCCTGCGTAAACACATCCATAGACAGGCAGCCCAATGCTGATCTTTTCTTCCACTAATTGGTCTTTTGACCAATCAGCTCTGTGAAACAGAGATGATGTGAAAAGATCTGATGTGATTGGTCAAAAGACCAATTAGTGGAAAAAAGATCAGAATTGGGCTGCCTGTGTGAACGCAGCCTCAGTGTTGCATTCAACTTAGGTAAGACAACCACATTACACACAGCCATTGCAAGTAAAACTTTCCTCAGAGCAGCTATCAGCAAAATCAGTAAGAAAAGACAAAAGTGCAAAATATGTTTGATGGAACATGTTACTTCAATTGACTGAAAACTATGAGTGCAATTATACATTATGGTAAATTGTAAAGTGGTTATCCCACTGGTTATAGGGTGAATGCACCAATTTGTAAGTCGCTCTGGATAAGAGCGTCTGCTAAATGACGTAAATGTAAATGTAAATGTCTAATGTTCAGATTGACACTTGAATATTCATACCGGGCTATAGCTAAGTCTGTACAAAAAAATTGAATGGCGGCAGCAATAGTCTCTAACATTTCAATTATGGGGTGCCCTGCCCTTGTAAAGGCCTACAAAAAACATTTTGTTTCAGCATCTGTTTAAAATAGATGATTCAGCAAGAGAGCACAAAGCAGCCCTAGCGAGACCAACTCCACTGCCGCTGCTCTAAGCCCACCACAATCTGCCCTGAGGCAACTTTCATCTGGGCAAGCGCCGCTGTTGTGCTGCAAAGAGACTGCATTCATATGGCACAGTGATTCCCATGCTGCTCAGACTCTACCCCTATAAACTTTTCATCCTCTGTAAGCTCTGTCTGAGTGCCCTTTTCATAGGCCTTGATGTGGTAACAGACAACAAAGGCCCTGAGCTGAGCCTTGTTTGGAGGAAACAATTGCAATGAAAAGTAGACCATGATATGTTTTTATTCATGCTCAACATATGATTGTCATGCTTTGGGCTTTATGTTTTGATCTGTTCACAGGCTCCAGCAGTGGACAGGCCACTATCTGAGACCACCCACAGCTGCAATGGATGAATTGCTTCATGTCATGTAAGTAATCCCCCTAAAACTGTGAACTGGCTTGATATGGAGTGATCATTTGATAAGGATGGCTAGAGAGGAGAAATGTTGTGCTCATGCATGGAAGACAGCAGCAGCGCCAGTGTGTGTGTAGTGTATACTGTATGTGTGTGTGACCCAGGTGTTCGAACTCACCATGATTTCTATCACCAGACATAGCATACCTCCCCTGCACTCTGTTGTGTAATGAGTATGGATGAGTTAGCTGGCACCAGTACAGTCTTGCTGCATCACCTCCCCCCACACTGTCTACTTTCACACTGGGCTGGTAGGCCATTCAGTGCCACCGGCCAGAGACCGAATCTGTCTCGCCCTGTTTGTGTATGTGCATACGTGCGTCACTGAGTACATACCCCTTACGGCGGAAGAAGTACAGTCCCTCACACCATTCATATTAATTTCCCTTCTGCTGGATTTGAAAATACATCAATGCATGTGGGAATCTTAAATCATAGTCCTTATCTTGCAGATACTAAATTATTCATGTATTGAGCCCAGGGCCCAGCCCACCCCTCTCCTGAGCCCAGGGCCCAGCCCACCCCCCTCCTGAGCAGTACAGTACACTCACTGGTGCTGGAGGTGTAGGTGCAGCCGGTGGTGGTGGGTGGAGGTGAATCTGAGTCCACTGAGGCGGTGTCCTCATCCTGGGAGCAGCCGGCCTGGATGGCCCGCAGGTAGCTGTGGCTGCGGGAGCGAAAGCACGTCGGTGTGGGCAGGTTCAGAGCCTCCACCGCCTGGGACTCCCCCTCGCAGTACAGCGAGCGCCCGCAGCCCTGCCCACACACCTGAAAGGACACGTGCAGGTTGACACGTTGGGGGCGGGGACTTAGGCGACTGCTAGCCCGCCGCTGCCGGTGAGGCGAAAGCAGTGCCAGTCTCGGGTGGCGGGGCATGCTTCTGGAGTAAGGTAGTGGTGTAGGGTGAGAGAGTGTGAAGGATCCTGTTTCCCTCAGCTCACAAGAGCCCAATCCAAATGACTGTTAGATTTACCAAAGAAACTCATGCACTGATAAAGGACCTTCTCACTATCTCCAGAGGAAAATGGGTACAGGAGTTATCATGCACAGTCAAAATTGTACTTAATGAAATGGATTGATCAAAAGTAAGCTACTTCAATAACCATGTTGAAGGCATCTCATTATATCAATATTCTGTTTAAGCTTTGTGTCCACTTATAGAATATGCGTACTCACTGTATTGTATCTAATGTGAAATACCACACAGAATGTTTAATCAGGGATGATAAGCCAGCAGCGTCAGATTTCACTTTCCTCCTCATGCCTGGAGCTAATGTAATCACTGTCTGAGGCATCAACAGCCTCCCATTACAAGCTGTCCACTCTCTCCACATCATAGTCGTAGTGGTTGTGGTGGTGTCTGGTTTTGCTCAGCGATGCTATTGATCTACATGACGTATTTATTGGTGTAGCACATTTCCAGGCTCCGGCGTTGACAACATGACACTTTTCCACAATAGCACATTCACCAGCAGGAATATATCATAATACAACTGTATATCCCAGGGCCAGGGATAGGCTGGACAGGAAGGAGGTATTGTAGAGAGACGGACCAGCTGAGTCAACTTCACCTGTCCACCCTGCGATAAGGGCTAGTTTCACTGTTCAAACAGTGCCAGAGTGGAGGAGGAACAATGATGGCCTATTACAGCCCAGTCTTCTATACCAGGCTGCTGTGATGTTCAAGGGTTTAATGATGTTGGTAGCAGGTGGAGTCTCTGTTTGTTCATCCTGCTTTTCATTGCAGTGTGAGGAGGAGGAGGCTGGTGCCAGAGATGGCACATTGTTGTGTCCCCCAATAAAGAAAGGAGATGTAACAGGGATGCTCAGTTTTCAAAATAAATGTTTTATCTTCATTCAAATCAAATGATGAAACTTCACACCATTTCATGATATTTACAAATAATAGCTTTTTCCTTGGTTGCTGGTTATCCGTTATTTGATCCATTGGAATCTTGCAATACTTTTCACCATGGTTTTGTAATGATTATTACTATCTTGAAACCATCTTTACTGACTAGCATGCAAGCTGATATTGTCTGTACTCCTTTTTATACCCAATGAAAAGCCTTGATGGAAAGGCATCGATGTGTTACAACCTCTCCTATATTAGATTGTATGCACAGTTACCTCCATGACAATGCAGATCCTTTGAAGGCTCTTCTCCTGCTAAGGCAGCCATCGTAATCCGTCAGATATCAATCCTGATAAAACGTTGCAGTTCATTCATAAAAAACGTGCTTTTGTCCCAAAGAGAGATTTTCTTGTCATCTCCCAAATTCAATTAATAAAATATTATTTGATAATAACAAAAGCTTCCTGTAAGAGGTAGAGGGTAATTTAACTGTTGTCATCTGTAATATGATGACATTTTATCTCCATGAGCATAAGTGGCGCCAGGTCTTCCATCTGAAAGGAGTCTGCTGGTCTTGATAAAAACCGAACTTCCTCAGGATTAGACAGAGGCTCATGTCCCAGTCTTAACTTCTGAAAATTACTTTCAAACATCATTCCTATTCCTGTCTCTACTGGCTTACTGAATATTTAACCAAACAGCGTCTCACCACACACATAATCTGAAATGTTCTATCCCTGCCTGCAGTCACAGAAATAGAGGATTCTGCTGTCTGCAATGCACCATGCCGTCAACATCCTATTCATTTCTGGTTGTTGTTTCAGGCTTGAGGCTTGTCAACACTAAAGGTCTTTGCACTGGCTGAGGGCATTCTTTATGAATAATTCATTTCATACAGTAGTACCTTTTTATTAGTTAATTACGCCTACATCTGTCACACTGTTATGTTGTATTTGTTGTATGGGGGTATTATTCCCCCACACACTGACAGGCCTGTTTTAGACCCTGATGAAGAGTGTCCTGAGTGATAGAGAGAGTGGACTTACATACCTGCCCACTGCTCATCATGCCCCTGCCCAGGGTAGCATAGCTCTGATGGTAGTCTTTGCCATCGTCCCAGTGCTGCATGGCCATCGGGGGCTCTCCCGGGCTCACCAGGCAGTCCAGGTTGTCCAGGCTCCGATTGGAGGAGAGCTCTCTCAGGGAGGGGAGACAGCTACAGGGATAGGGGGGAGAATTAGCTGCTGAAATTACCCCTTAACAGTAAGGAAAATACCTGGATGAAGGGTGGGGAGGATACGTGACGTCTTGGGTTGATGTGAACCGCTGGTGCTGGAGCATCCATTTTCAGTGGATGCTTTGAACCTTCCCCAAACTTCTTGTGATTTTGTGAGATTAAATACCAGTGAGATGAGAGGATAGCGGAGTGTATCTGGGTATCAAAATGACAGCACAGAGGAAACATTGAGTTGTCAGTAAACATCTAAACAAAAGGGAGAAAATGTGAGTTCTATTTTTGCTTTATAATCATTAATCGAATCTGCTGAGACAGAGAGATTGTTTCCTCTGTTCTGACTTGCCTGTCAAGAAGGCACCTGTTAGTGGAAATGTGTGTGCCGGGCAGAGGAGTGAGGGTGGAAGGGGTTTATATGGGAGATCAGTGGTTTATAATGAGAGACGTGACGGGATTGGCTGTGGCTGGGATAATAACACACCACTCGGAGCACTTGGCAATAGATGGGATGTGGGCAGGGGCACGGGACAAAGCACTGGGTTGGTTAAAGAGAAGTGGCAGCAGCAGTGGGCATGTGTGAGTGGAGGACCGTGCTGCCCCCATACATAGGACACTGACCTGGCCAAATGCTGCATTGAGCATGCACTCTGTAGTGGAGACCACAGTACCCCATTATCCTTCAGCATGAGAGCGTAGCAGCGAGGCCTGCCGGTGTGGGTGGTGGGGAACATGACAAAACATTTCACCTTTTTGACCTCAAATGGAAACTTTTGGTTACCTGTTGTTGGTAGGTGATTTCCTTTGTTGTTGGTAGGTGATTTCCTTTTGCTATAATTGAACAGCCCCTAAGAACATGTTAAGCTGATATGTACTCCTAATGAACAAGGGTCTGTTGCAGCCTGCAGGTTTGACCTTGCATACTGTAGTTACTGTTCCACATCAGTGTCAGGATTCTGCCCCCTGCTGTCCATTTGTGGTGGCCACTTTAGTTTTATTCAGTTATATTTGACTCTCTTATAGAGCAGGCAGGTTTCCATGCAGGGTGTCTGTAGCTACTTCTCTATAAAATAATAAGTTCCCCCGGACATCCCATGTTATCTGTTCTGTCATGACATAAATTGATAAGGAGAAACAAACTCCTCTTCAGACACATATCTAAACAGTATTAACTACAGTATGATCTACATGCACATTTCCTCTTGTGGCTGTCTCACTTACTTGTGTGGTGGAGGCTGCTGCTCGCTCAGGGACTGATGGGTGGCCTTCAGGTAGCTCTGGCGGCGGGCAGCTGTTTTGGGTGAGGGTTTGGGGCTTCCCTCCGACTCCTCGCTGTCCTGGTCCACGTCCCCCATGGCCTTGACGTAGCTGCCGCTACGCATCCTCCGGCAGGGGATCTCCAGGCCACCGGGCCGGCCCCGGCCCCCCAACGTAGCGCTCCAGTCTCCCAGGGGAATCTACAGACAGCATGGGGCCACACCCCATCCCACTGTGACTCACTGAGTCACCAAACCTTCATCTCCATTTTATCAGACAGTCTTTAAACTAGTTTAATGAGAGAGACCTCGAATGTGTAATTTCAATTCATGTGAATGTACTGTGTGTGTATTTGTAATGAAAGCATTTGAATAATGGGATTATAGACTATACATGTCAAGATGCTGCTGCTGCAATAGTTAGAAAGGGATTCAAATTAATGAGGTTTTAAAACAAATCTCCTAATTTCAGGAAACAGTAAAGCCGTGAGGGGAATTAGGGGGTGCAGTGATACTAGTGCCTGGTGTGAATAATACTCACTGGGCCTCCTACCTGGAGGTACTGACAGGTCAGGTCCTGGTGATATGACTTGGATTTGAGCAGCGTCCTGTTGACTGTGGCTGAGCCCTTCTGGAGCACCTGCCTGGCCTGGCTGAGGGTCAGTGTTGACCAGGAGCCTCTCTTCACCAGAGTGCTCTCCCTGCCTCCTCCTCCCACCAGCTCCCCTCCGCTGGTCCCTGCCAGCGCATGCGGGCAGGCCAGGTACTTGAGGTCGCTGCTACTCTTGGAGGCCTTGAGTGTGTGAGCAGAGATGGTGTTGTAGCCCTGTGGGAGGTGCCTGGGAGGAGCCTGGCTGTCCGACACTGCCCTGCCCAGCGTCATCATGCTAAGTGGGTTACGGTAGCCCACGGCGATAGTGCCAGCTTTGGTGGTGGTGTCACTGTCCAGGGCATCGTCTGAGCTCCAGAGCCCCAGTGCATTCTGCCTGCTAGGTCGCTTCTTCAGCATCTCAGTCTTAGCCCTGTCTTTACTCTTACTCCTGTGGGTCTGCTTGGTCCCCTCCTCACCTCCCCCTGTAGTGCTGTTCATGTTGCCCTTGACCACCGAGCCCTCCAGGGACTGGGACTTGTTGAAGAGCTTCTGGACAGAGTGCATGATGTGACGGATGCGTCCGGGGCTCTCGCTGCGCTGCTTGGCCACCCTGCCCCGGTGGAACTGGAGGGTACTGAAGCCATCCCTCTGCAGAGGTAGGTGCTTCTCCAGCTGGTCCAACAGGTTAGATGGCAGACGATTCATCTTGGCCGCTGCTGCAGAGGAGATGGTAACTGATCCACTGGTGATCATGGGAGCCCCTCTAAGACCCAGGCCCATGGACATGGAGGTGGACAGGGTGCCCGCCCGGCTGCCCCCAGGCCCACCCCCGCCCCCGGCAGGGACCATGCAATCCTGGGAGTAGTCCTGGGAGTAGTCAGCCTGCTCCGGTTGGGAGGTGAAGTGGAGGCGGGGGAAGGTGCTGCTGTTGGACATCTGGTTGAGGGGCAGCAGGTACTCCGGAGGCAGTGATTGGGGGTTGGGGGCCTGGTAGAGTTGGTGGGGGTCCAGGGTGCTGTAGTGGTTCATGGTGGGGCTCAGGAGGAAGGGACCGCCGGCGTCAGAGGTCAAGGGGTACAGGGGCTTCTTTGGGGCCCCCGATGGCTCACAGGAGTCCGACAGGTGACGGCTGCGATTGGCTCCTAACCCTTTCATGGTTTCCAGAGTGCAGGTCTGCTGCTGCCCTTAGAACATGTCTCCAGCTGGGGCGCGTCTACAGCCCTGGAGGGCTCTTCCTGGAACAGAGGGGAATAGGATATCTATTAGAATATACAGTATGAGAAAGAGGAGGTGATACTTACAGTAAGAGTACGACTCAGTCGGCTCATGAGAGTTTTATTGCTTCTCATTAAAATGGATTAAATTGAGATATTTTGTCACTGCCCTACACATAATACCCCATAATGTCAAAGTTGAAATTTTAACAAATTAATACAATGAAAAGCTGAAATGTCTTGAGTCAATAAGTACTCAACCCCCCTTTTTATTTTATTTTATTTTATTTTTAAAAAAACGTTATTTAACTAGGCAAGTCAGTTAAGAACAAATTCTTATTTACAATGACGGCCTACCCCGGCCAAATTTTTGCCTCAGGAGTAAAAATGTGCTTAACAAGTCCCATAATAAGTTGCATGGACTCACTCTGTGTGCAATAATAGTGTTTAACATGATTTTTGAATGACTACCTCATCTCTGTACCTCACACATACAATTATCTGTAAGGTAAGAAAATCTGGTTCAGTCTGCTTTCCACCAGACAATAACCTAAAACACAAGGCCAAATCTACACTGGAGTTGGTTACCAAGAAGATTGAATGTTCCTGAGTGGCCGAGTTACAATTTTGACTTAAATCTGCTTTAAAATATATGTCAAGACCTGAAAATGGTCGTCTAGCAATGATCAACAATCAATTTGACAGAGCTTGAAGAATTTTGAAAAGAAAAATGGGCAAATGTTGCACAATCCAGGTGTGGAAAGCTCTTAGAGACTTACACAGAAAGACTCACAGCTGTAATCGCTGCTAAAGGTGATTCTAACATGTATTGACCAGTGGAGGCTCCTCAGAGAAGGCAGGCTAGGCCATCCTCCTCAGTGAATTTCATAAAAATAGTGAAACATTAAAAAAAGTGATATTCTTTAGATAAAACTATACTAAATAAATATATTCACGTCACCAAATAATTGATTAAAACACACTGTTTTGCAATGAAGGTCTACAGTAGCCTCAGCAGCACTCTGTAGAGTAGCACCAGGGTGTAGCCGGAGGACAGCTAGTTTCCGTCCTCCTCTGGGCACATTGACTCGTGGTTCTCTCACCCCCTTCCATAGACTTGCACAGTAATTATGACAACTTCCGGAGGACGTCCTCCAACCTATCAGAGCTATTGCAGCATGAACTGATATGTTGTCCACCGATTCAAAGGATCAGAGAATGAATCTAGTACTGAAAGCATAAGCTACAGTTAGCTAGCACTGCAGTGCATAAAATGTGGTGAGTAGTTGACTCAAAGAGAGAGAAAGACAATAGTTGAACAGTTTAACAAATTAATTTCTTCAAAAATGAAGGAGAAGCAAGAGAGAGTTAGCTATATTTCAGTTTTTTATTTTTACTTTCTTAGCTAGCAAATGCAGCTAGCTAGCTAGTTTAGACTACTCAAACACCTGGCTCAAACAGAGAGGGATGCTATGTTACCTAGCTGGCTATGGCTATCCAACACTGGAACTCCTCCAAGTCAAGGTTTTATTAATTTATTGCCACCGGGCCCTCCGGTGTAACTGCTAAACTGCTTGCTAACTGTACATTGTACTGCATGATTGTAGCGGGTTTACTAACACGTTAGTTCTAGTAGCTATGTTGTTGACTTGACATTTGCTAATATGGTGACAATGATGTAGGCTGTGTGATGGCGGTTATGATATGAAGGTTTGGCTTGTAAAGTTTTTTTTGCCTGGTCACAGACAGCTGATGTGTTGTGCATTGAAGTCCACAAGCGAAGGGAAAAGGTGAGAGGAGGAGAGCACGTAGATGCAAGAAGGAATTATACAACGATCTGGCTGCTATGAAAGTGAACTGTGTTTTTACTCCAGTGCTAGCCTCTCTACATTGGCTTCCTGTTAAGACTAGGGCTGATTTTAAAGTTTTTACTGCTAACCTACAAAGCATTACATGGGCTTACTCCTACTTATCTCTCCAATTTGGTCCTGCCATACATACCTACACGTACGCTACGGTCACAAGACGCAGGCCTCCTTATTGTCCCTAGAATTTCTAAGCAAACAGTTGGAGGCAGGGCTTTCTCCTATAGAGCTCCATTTTTATTTTTTTACATTTTAGTCATTTAGCAGACGATCTTATCCAGAGCGACTTACAGTTAGAGTGCATACATTATTATTATTATATAATTTTTTTTCATACTGGCCCCCCTTGGGAATCGAACCCACAACCCTGGCGTTGCAAACGCCATGCTCTACCAACTGAGCTACATCCCTGCCGGCCATTCCCTCCCATACCCATGACGACGCTGGGCCAATTGTGCGCCGCCCCATGGGTCTTCCGGTCACGGCCAGCTACGACAGAGCCTGGATTCAAACCAGGATCTCTAGTGGCACAGCTAGCACTGCGATGCAGTGCCTTAGACCACTGCGCCACTCAGGAGACTGAGTGTGGTCTGCCTTTCCACGTGAGAGACGCAGACTCTGTCTCAACCTTTAAGTCTTTACTGAAGACTCATCTCTTCAGTAGGTCCTATGATTGAGTGTAGTCTGGCCCAGACTACAATCAATTATAAGATTATAAAGTGAACGGCAAGGCACTGAAGCGACGAACCGCCCTTGCTATCTCTGCCTGGCCGGCTCCCCTCTCTCCACTGGGATTCTCTGCCTCTGACCCTATTACGGGGGCTGAGTCACTGGCTTACTAGTGCTCTTCCATGCTGTCCCTAGGAGGGGTGCGTCACTTGAGTGGGTTGAGTCACAGATGTGATCTTCCTGTCCGGTTTTGTGCCCCCTTGGGGTCATGTGGTAGAGGAGATCTTTGTGGGCTATACTCAGCCTTGTCTCAGGGTAGTAAGTTGGAGGTATGTTGATATCCCTCTAGTGGTGTGGGGGCTGTGCTTTGGCAAAGTGGGTGGGGTTATATCCTGCTTGGTTGGCCCTGTCCAGGGGTATCATCGGACGGGGCGACAGTGTCCCCCGACCCACCCCTGTCTCAGACTTTTGCAGCATAGATACTGGAGACTATCTGTCTGTTATATCTGGTAGGACTAGGATCAGGACTACCTGGCCTGATGACTCCTGGCTGTCCCCAGTCCACCTGGTCGTGCTGCTGCTCCAGTTTCAACTGTTCTGCCTGCGGCTAGGGAACCCTAACCTGTTCACCGGACGTGCTACCTTGTCCCGGACCTGCTGTTTTCGACTCTCTCTCTCTACTGCACCTGCTGTCTCGACCTCTGAATGATCGGCTATGAAAAGCCAACTGAGATTTACTCCTGAGGTACTGACCTGTTGCACCCTCTACAACCACTGTGATTATTATTTGACCCTGCTGGTCATCTATGAAAGTTTGATAATCTTGAAGAACAATCTGGCCTTAAATGGCCATGTGCTCTTATAATCTCCACCCAGCACAGCCAGAAGAGGACTGACCACCCCTCAGAGCCTGGTTCCTCTCTAGGTTTCTTCCCTGGTTTCTGCCTTTCTAGGGAGTTTTTCCTAGTCACCGTGCTTCTACATCTGTATTGCTTGCTGTTTGGGGTTTTAGGCTCTGTCGTAGCCGGCCGCGACCGGGAGACCCATGGGGCGGCGTACAATTGGCCCAGCGTTGTCCAGGGTAGGGGAGGGAATGGCCGGCGGGGATGTAGCTCAGTTGGTAGAGCATGGCGTTTGCAACGCCAGGGTTGTGGGTTCGATTCCCACGGGGGGTATGAAAAAAATAATAATGTATGCACTCACTAACTGTAAGTCGCTCTGGATAAGAGCGTCTGCTAAATGACTAAAATGTAATGTAAATGTAGGCTGGGTTTCTGTATAGCACTTTATGACATCTGCTGATGTAAAAAGGGCTGTATAAATACATTAGATTGATTGATTGTTTGTTTGCGTGTGATCAGGGGTGTATTCATTCTGCCGATTCTGTTGAAAAACGTTTCTTAAACGGAAGCAAACGGAATGAAACGGGGATAAACCTACCTGAATTTGTCAATAGAAAATGTCCTTTGCAACTATTGGACTAATGATTACACCCTAGATGAGCTATGCAGACAAGACTGTGCAAGGCGGTATTGAATATGTCAATGTCTGTCACCTTGATTACTCAAATTTCTCTCGACCTGTGCACCTACGTTGTAAACTTTAATTCATAGGTTAGGTTGTAGCGACCTCATGATGGGTATAGGGAAAACGTGAGTATCATATAGTAGCCTAAACCTATCACTGTTACATTGAACTGGGTAAATGAAATATGAATGACAGTCATCCAATATGCTGTAATAGAAATAAGGCCATGCTCATAAAATATAAAAAATTGTCCTCCCTCATCTTAAACGGCACCAACCGCCACTGGTATTGACTCAGGGGGATGAATACTTATCTAATCAAGATATATTAGTGCTTTATTTTTCAATAATGTTTTACAAATGTTATAATTTTTCTTCCACTTTGACAGTACAGACTCTTTTGTGTAGATCTTTGACAATTAAATACATCTTAATCCCACTTTGTAACATAACAAAATGTGGAAAAAGTCAAGGAGTGTGAATACTTTCTGAAGGCACTGTAAGCTAATTAACACAGTTGGAGCTCATTAAGTATTTTCAATATGTCCTTGGGTCTTTTAAGTACTGTACTGGAGCACTAACTAAAAATACATTATGTGTGTCACACAGCACTTCTACAGCGACGTTATTGATACAGCTAGACCAAACTGCACTGCAAAAGACAGAGGAGTTGCCCTCTACCAGCAGATGAAGGGGACCATAACTTATCTTCTTCTCCTATTACACGCATCACCATGTCCTCACAGTTCTCCAACTAACCACCAGGTGGAGCTACAGAACAGACCAACAGCATACAGCATAGGCCAGAGATTTGAAGGCATCAGTGCTTCCCAACTGAGCTCAGGGCTGAGAATTCTTAAGTACATACCAGTATATGCTCTGCTCATCAAAATGACATGATTCTCTCTATATGACTAAATGAAGAGAGACATTTAAAATTGACCATATGTGCTTAATCTTGTATGTATTTTAATGGTCACTGCATATTAAAGCACCAAATGACTTTAAAGGCTATTAACTTATTCTTATGATTTTATTAAGATTTTTAGCAATGCAAATATAAACTGCATTTTACTGCAGAGAGCCTACACAGTGGAAGACAGGGTTACACTATCTGTCTGCCCAGATATACTGGGTTTGGTGCATAGGCCTCTGCTGACCACAATCACCCTGTACTAATTGAAGGTAAACTACAAGTAGAAACAGAGATTCAGGCTCACAGAGGTTAACATGGGGAATAGAACAAACACTTACGGAAGGCAGACACAGGTTGTCACCCCATTGAAGTACTTCAAAGCTATTACAGTGTCTCAAATGGGGACGGACGGAGGAGCAGATGTGAGAGGAATCTCAGATGTGATATTCTGTATTCCTGACCTCAGTCATCTCTCCTGGCTGTCATAACCTGACCATAGACAGAGGTGATAGTAGAGCGCTCAGGGAATCAGGGATTAGTGTAAAGCATAGCTGATGGCTCCTCTCTCTCCGCTGCTTGGCTGTTGTGACATCACCTCTCTGAGACAGGAGACAGGGGGTCCTAAAGCTTTGATGAATGATGGCCGTATTCTCCTGCCATGGAATTGTCTGTCAATACGGATAGTGGTTTCCACTGCAACAGTCAGTGCTGGCTAGGCTAGTCAGTCTAGACAGGTCTCTCAGTGTGTTTATTGGTTCTCTCTTCCTGATGCCTCTGCATCACAGATCTGTCTGGCAAACAAGAGGCTCTGGCATAACGACTCAGGTGAATGCAGCTGGAAGCTTAAAACATACTGAGGAAATTGATGATGGAACTGTTTGTGGGCACAGGAAAACTAGTTGTAGTCTAGGAATGAGCTTTTGGGGTCAGGAAGGTGCCATGTTTTTATTGTAGCTCAGAGTAATCTGCTCCTTCTTCAAGATCTGTAAACATTACATAAAAAAGTATAAAAATACCATATTTATGTGAGATTAATGCTTACCAAGCAAGCTGCTGCCTGGAGGAGTAATAACCCACTGGGCCCAGACATCAATTCAATGTCTATTCCATGTCAGTTCAGCGTAATTTAACTGAAATTATGTGAAAACGTTGATTCAACCAGTGTGTGCCCAGTGGGAATTGTATCAATGAACACAGCCTCACTGCATAGTCATTCAGCATCTCCCTCTGACAGCACAGTTGGAAATCCTGCCTGGGAGTTGAGCATGTACCGCTCACATTTAATTACCACAACATTAGTTTGGGGTTTGTTTCCTTTATCTAACCTCATACCCTCTGCTGTATGAGAGCTCTTGCTCAGTCTCTCTTTGCTGAAGCAGAACAACAGCGAGACAAATACAGAAGGCTTTACAGCAATATAGGCTGCTGTAATTCATCTGCCTCAGCCACACGGACGCACAGGCACACAAACACACACACACGGACACGCACGGTGTGAATGCATGTTCACACACACACATCAAAGCACTCTAGGCTCTATGGAGAGATGGTGAGAAGTGTTGCATCTCCATCCCAGGGTCAGGCTGGCTGTATATGGAACCTGGACCACAGGCGCAGAGGTAATTATCAAGTAGAGGGAAGATCCCCTGGGCTCAGGCTGCTTTAAATGCCCGTCACCAGTTCACACACACAGTGGGGAAGCACAGGCTTAGCGTAAGTGTCATGGGAGCTGTGGCCTGCCTGCAACGGTAAAAGAGATGTAACACTTTCCCTAAGTGACAGGACTGCTGGGTCTATTTCAGCAGCAAGCTGTTCGTCTCTGTGTGTGTGTGTGTGTGTGTGTGTGTGTACCTGTGTGTTTGTGTGCATACGTAAACGTGTATCTTTGTTAGTGTACTATACGTGATCTGCTTGTTTGTGAGGAGGAAAATTAGGGGTAGGGGGGAGTATCACTGTTCAATCGGTATAACCCTATTCATTGGTGCGGTTTCCAATGATGAGCAGAGCACAGAGACAGCACCAAGCCTAATCAGCAGCCTTCAACCCACACCTGGCTGACATTTACTTTCATTAGTGAACCCCCAATGTCAGCCACTGTTTTTACCATTCCACCCTGAGAGAACAGCACACTTCTGCTTATGTCTATCTTCTATGGTGCCATGATAAGAGTTTGAACATGATAGAGTTTGATAACATGGAGTCCGATGCACTGTGTAATGGTTCATTTATGGTTGTTTGGAGACTGAAATTCAGCAGGTTTGTGAACTAATAGTGTGTGGTATAAGCCAAGGGCATAACAAATTGATATGAAGTACTATAGAAAAGCGTTCAGACATGATATTACACCTGTGCAGTGTGCTCCCACATCACCTACAGAGGCATATGAAATCAAAGAGACAGATCTCTTTTTATTCACAGTCCTGCATATAGCTTATCACTTTTTGAAGTTCGATATTGACTCTCTGTCCTCGATAATTATTTAACTAGGTAAAAGTGACATTTCAATCAGAGGAGCCTTTGATAGTCTGCCCACCACCATCTCTGACAGAATCACGTTGCACAGATGAGAATGTAGGAAACTTATCACCTGTCACTGATCAGCATATTCATTAGTATTATTTACTCTTTGATTAAAAATTATAATCTGGTAGAAATGTAGTCCATAGGAATTGATATGGATTCCAACACTGCAATTTTGGAGTCTAATTATTATGAGGCAGAGGCACACAAGATTTCAAATTATTTCCATTGTCCGAAAGATTCCAACTCTGACCACTGAATTTCAAGTGACTTTAGTCCTACAGCAGGCTGAGAACACTGTGACTGTTACTAATCACAGACCGACAGAGCATGGAGATTATTTTAAGAGAAGGCCGCACACATGCACGCACGCATTGACACATGAATTGACGCATACACACACACAAACACTGTCTTTTCAAACCCATTCTGAGCCTGATCACTACACAATTCAAGCTTTGCAGCACACAACATATATCCTGTAAAGGCTTAGTTTGCAAGCACATTTATTGGCGACTGCCTCTCTGTGTGGCCTTAAAGAGCTTTAATATGCATCACACTGAGTTCATTGGGTGCAAATAAGATGAAAGAGAGTGGGAACAAACTTAGCGTAGGACTTCTTTGATGAAACGTCTGATCTGAGGAGTACAAAAGAGAGTCCGAGTGGGTTTATTCTTCCAGCAGCAGAGCAGCCTGCTTAGTTTAGCTCTGTAAAATAGGCACACTATCTAGGCCTATTAGCGGGACGCTAATAAGAGGTAGGCACTGAACAACAGAACCAGCTCTTCAGGGTTAGCAGACTGCTAATTGGCCATTGGACTGGCCTTGACTGTGTGGAGACTGCTCTCCTTGGGGTTCTTATTGGGTCCTTACACCTTGTGACAGACTAAAAGGACCATGGCATTTTTATCTTATTAATCATTCTGAGAATTATGAAGATTTAATCTTGCTCTGGTTTTCAAGTTTTATTCAAGTTCATGCAGTACACAGCTCAATCTACACAAATCCTTTCAAAGCAGTATATTTGCCCAGCCAAACCCCACAGTGCCGTGCCACTAACCAGGCCTTTAATGAATTTGCTCAGTGGCAGTGCACTTCCCTTTCAGCCTGTGGTGAGGAGGAGGACAGAGGTATCGATCCAGGGACAGCTCCTTGTTCAGAGGTGAATATACAGCTGCCTGCTGGGCATCGGCTTTAGAAAACACTCCCAAAATAATCACATCCGATTCTCTTTCCTTCTCTCACTCTCTCTCATCCGCTCCCTCTCACTCTCAGACCTTGGCTTCAAGTTTGTATAAATCACCCAAATTCTTTTGAATTTTGTCACGTGGTCTAATGGATTGTGATTGTGTGGTCTAATTGTTGTTTATGTAGAGAGAATCAGATATTTACTGTAAGGGGATTCCTGGCCAAGCCTTGGGTCTCAAAGATAGCAAATCATAAGGATGAACACATTCACACATTAATATATTAACACATTCACATTTCACTTCATAATCCTTCCAAAATGAATGAAGCCCCTGTTCATACAGGATTGACACTTTACATAAGAGTACACAGTCCCATTGTCAGGCAAGTAGCTCCCAGTCGCCTGTTTCTGTAAAAACGTTATGTCACAACTGCCTCCTTTTGTTAGAGCCAGTCCCAGCTGTATGCCCTGGGGTGGGCTGACTAAACAGCAGAGACCCAGATAAGGCTGAGGATCACAGGGCTAATAAGAGGACAGCCATTAGCATTGTGTTGTTTATTCAAGAGCCCCACCTCTAGCTAGATATGATTATGGTTAGAGAAGTACGCATCTGAGATGGGAGCTGTAAACAAGCAAGATTTGACTATTTATCTTCCACAGAGTCTGCATTATTTGATACAAGAGAAAAATAGGCTAGCCTTGGATTGTAAAGTGTTTTTTTTATCCTCTTTTTGTTTGTGTGTCACAGAAGTTGCCGTGGGGAGGGTCGCTGGCTGCTGATGGTGATGGAAATGGCACATAACGACACAGAGTTATATAACGACATCCCCGTTTCCACCCTCAGGAAGCATTGTGTCCTAAACAGGCATTGTGTTGTGTTTCACCAACATCTTAACCACCACTGAGAGAGAGCTATGTACAGATTGAAGTGACTAATCGAAAATAAAAAGGGTGACAAAGTTGATGCAGTCTGGCTCTGACAAGGTGACTGTAGTGAGAGCACCATTGTATGACAGCCTACTGCTGCATGCCTGCTTTACCCAGCATAGCACTCCATTGCCCATTCATACAACATAGCATAATGGCAACTTCTATAAATATAATGATTTCCCCTGTAAGGCTGGTAGATCAGAACATTAACTATATGGTACAGATGTTCCATGAAGACAATGGCAGTTAATGGTTTGTATAAAGTGAGTGCTAAAAGGCTTCAGGGCCCATTTTGATTGGGCATCATGGATAGCTAGAGAGTTCCTAGCGAGAGCCAGTTAGAGAATGACAGAAGGCTTGGTTAACAGATAGCCAGCCAGGGCAACCTACTCATGGGTATGGGTTATAACAAGCACTACAGTCATTCAACCCTGGCTTTGAGTTGCTTGCATAGGAACTGTGGGACTGTGTGGTGGCATGCACGTCTCTATCCACGGCCAACGGCTCTCGTTGTTACAGCTTGATAGACGTTTTAAAATGCTAAGCCCTGTTGAAATATTCAGAGCGAGTAACATTTGGCGTTTATAGGACGCTCATCAACGCTTTGCCCATTAAAGCAATCCCCATGCGCATGCAGCTCTCCCCTCTCCCTCATTTAGCACTGCAGGCACTGAAGTATAATTAGGGGAAAAGGATGCAAGTTCCCCCATGGCCATTTAATTACAAAATCCTCAAGTATACTGGTGCTGGCTTCTTTTTCATTATTCTTCTGCTTGTTTTAATTCTGTAATGTCTCATACCAGCTTCTGAAAATTGCCTGACAACAAAGATCCAATCTTGAGGCCAGGCCGAGTACAGAGGCTTCACATTACAATGATATGAATGCCATGCAGGGACAGAGATCAAAGCTTACAGTACTAACAGATATATTTGAACTGTCATAGTGTGGACCAACAGCAGAGCAGATAAGGCAACATTGACAAAGAGTGTTGAAAGAGAAACAGAGTTTTGAACAAGGAACACCACCTTGTGGCTAAATGACACAGTAATGGTCTCAAGGCGAAACGAGACTCACATTGTTGAATGAAAAAGCCACAAGCATTAACCCATGGAGTCATATGCTGCTGTGGTGTGAGAGGCATGTTAAGCAACACTGCAAGTGTCTTCAGCTCTGAAACACACTAGCCTTACGGTGATGCCTGTCTGGCCTGTGGGCCCAGGGGAGTTATTCCATGCTATTGGTTAGTAGCTGGCAAGGCGAATCCTCCTCCAGCATTCATTTAAAATGCCGTCAGAGCTTTGGAGTTTAAGAGTCCCTGGGGCTGGAGCTTAGAGAGAAGAAACGGTTCATTTCCCTCTGGAAGCAGAAGAAAAAGGAGGATGAAAAAGTAGTAAGCAGGACATAGAACAGGACACAGAGGAAGCAAAGGCCAAGCCTAAATGTTTCCTCTGTAATAATACGTTAGGTTTGAGAGTTAATCAGGGTTCAACTTAATCTGCTGTTGTCTAACTCTGGCACCATGCCCTGTCCCTCTGCATCCCTAACCCATTTTGCCAAATTATTTAGGGTCATTCTTTGCTGGCCTGATTTAAATTTGACCATTTAATTGTGATGCCAGTCCTGTCTTATCTCGTCCAATTCTGACCCTTCCCCCGGGATTAGACTTCCTCCAAGTTGGAAGAAAGCAATGACCTTCAGTTCTGTAATCAGATGGCCCACCACGCACTGCACAACTCACACAAATCCCAATCAAGCTGGTTCATCATCCCTATTCTATCCCTTTGTCTCGTAGTCCCCTGTAGCTCAGTTGGTAGAGCATGGCGCTTGCAACGCCAGGGTTGTGGGTTTGTTTACTACGGGGGGCCAGTATGAAAATGCATGCACTCACTAACTGTAAGTTGCTCTGGATAAGAGCGTCTGCTAAATGACTAAAATGTAAAAAATTAGCAAGGTGAATATGACCATTAGCACACCATTTACTTAGAAGACTGAAATAGGATAATTAGCCCTCAAGTCCAACCAATAAGCACCTCTATGCTATTGCTAACTAAAGGCTTTCCATCCTGAAGGAGCTCTGTACAGTGTAATAAGCTAGCTCAGTCTGTCAAGGATCTCATATTAAGTGGATTTCCCAGCAGCAGCAGCAGCAGTAGCAGCAGCCTGACTAGCCCTCTGTAAATCCCAGAGGAACACAGATCAGGGACGGCCACACAGCATCTGTCCCATCACAGTCCAATTGGTCCGGGCAGCATAAACCAGATGAAATTAATATGGCATTTTGCTTCCCCCTTGTGTAAATGGATTATAGTCTCATATGTGTATCCAGGCAGGGAGGGAGGGGGCGGGGACCTCTCTGACAGAACAGTCCCTCAGTAGAAGCTGGTCAGACAGATGGGCAGCATCAACAGGGTGGTGTGGTGGCTGTCCTGCCTGTCTGTGTGTTCAGTCAAAGCCTCTTGTTGTGACAGGACCCTGAAGACGCTCTGAGAAGATTACACACCGAAAGAATACACATATATAACAAGCTGCAATCTAATCAATCTAAGCATGTACTGTATATTTCAGTATTTGTAACATGATATATAATCCCAAATTACATTGCACCACCTACAGTGTCTGTAATTGACCAATTTCATTTCCTGTCTGTATACATTTACATTTTAGTCATTTAGCAGACGCTCTTATCCAGAGTGACTTACAGTTAGAGTGCATACATAAAAAAATAATAATACTATAGAACAGATTACTTGCTACTACTTAGTGACAATCAAACAAAAGCTGCATGACAAAGGCAAAGTGCACAGACACATCACTGTATCCCAAAGCAGGGGGACCAGAATGTTTCAACACCTGATTTTAACAGTCTGTTAGTAGAAATGGTACACAGCTAGTGAAACACCAGCGGTGTGAGCTCACAGCAGACTTGAGAGTAAATAAAGCTCAGAGATTTTGATCAATGTGAAAATGGAGCAGGCAGGGATGAAATAAGCAGCTGGGCTGAAAGGAAGAGAATAGCCTTTAGAGACACAACAAGCATTGGGAGGCCACCAGAAGCCTTTCTATATAGAACATGATGCAGTGAAAGGACTGGTAACTGGCAGCACTTTTCTGGTTTCAGAGCCTGGGTTGAGAGATTGTAGTAGCCCAGCATAGATGACAGAACTGGTGTCTCATGGTTTTAGGGTAGTAGCCGCGGGAAGATGTTTTAAGTTGGGGGTGCTGTATGCGTACAGTTGAGCAGACGCATTTGTAGGATTTTCACACATGGGGGACATTTTCTAGCAAGGTATAGATTTTTTTGTGCCTTTTTATAAACACATTTCATGCATTCTATGTAATTTACGTGATAGAAGACATTAGCATTAATCCTTTTTAATACCACACAAATGGCCAAATGCAGGCTACTCTGCAACACGCTATTCAGGTAGGATGCAATTTTGGAACTTGATTATAAATAAGAAATGTTTTATTAATTATTTGATCATTATTATTGTATATCATTGTTATTATTGTAGGCCTATTTATTAATCTAAACCAGTTCTTTAAATAGCCTATGCAAAACTTTGTTTCATTCTGTTAAGATATTTTCATTGGCTAAATGAAGTTGAATCTGTCTTTTGAATTGTGTGTTCTGTATTTAGTAAGGTTATAAGTAGGCCTGTTGTAAAATAAATATAATTAGGCTATTGCTGTCATTTGTTGGGTATGGTAGGCACTTTCTTGGTAATAGCTGCAATATAGCCTGTTCAAAACTTTTGTGAAGGTTTACTTTAAACCAATTTCTGTTTGTTTCATTCTGTTGAGCTATTTTCTTTGGCCAAATGAAGTTCCAACTGTAATGTTGTGTTTGCTGTGATATAATATCCTGCTTGTATTTTCCCTATAAACAATGTCTTGACTTACTTTTGGTATTACCTTAATAAAGTTTAAAAACCTTGGTGAAGGTTTGGTATGGTGTGGCTATTAGCCTATTATACTGTAGGCCTATGATATGAAGACAGTACGCACCGGCGTGCCAACTGATTCCTACAGTTGAACTTGAGGTGAGGAAGAATGTTTTAGGCCTACCAGAGTTACTCCTATAATGAAACAATATAATGCTTATCTTTATAAAACATATTTGGATCGAAAATTAACAAATTAGCCTCCATCTGTACGCCTAAATCTATATAGCAGACGCAGTAGCCCATCTGACAAGGATAAATAAATGCATGTTGGTGTCACAGCATCCCACTAGCATATCGCTCTCTCTCTCTCTGGGGCTAGGCCTAAGCTTCTCTTCCTTTAATATTACATTTTTAAAGGTGCTACACATTCTGATTTTGTGGCTTTGTTATCTAGTGGAAATCGCTCATTTTCTGGTTGCAAAAATTCTACACTTCGCTCAATTTCAGTTTATGCGATAAAAGAAACACTGAATAGTGTAGGGAATCATTGTACCATCTAAATTGCTGTGAAATATATTTTCAATAACAAAAAATATCATTTTTAGAGTTAGTAAAAAAAAAAAGTAACTTTAGCTTCAAACAGCTGTAACATATATCTCTTTTGTTATTGGAAAGAAATTAAGTAATACTGTGAAACACTATCATTCCACTATTAGCACCAGATATATTATTGACATTTTCTGAAATTACAATGCAAAAAATAATCAGAAATCCTATGTGTAGCACCTTTAAAATATGAATATTATACAATGGACGTCTAAGCCTATAGGCCTATGCATGCAATGCCCTGATGCATTTAGTGCTCAAATCTTCGACAGCTGAACCGTGAGGTGGACCATTAGTGTTTTAGGAAAGCAAAAACCAATAAAATAATAGGCTATAAAGTTTTGCATATGCTACACTGAAATTCGAAACACAAGGAATAGTGTTTTTGTAATTTGTTATAGGCTGTTTTTAAGGACATATTCACTTTTTCTCGTGTAATACCTTGCTAAAACCAAGTATAGAGTATATTTGTTATAATTCATTGGTATTAGATTTAAAAAGGTGATCGAATAGCTCCTGATTTGTAATGTCATTAATGCATTTCTTTTGAAGCAATGTTTAAAAAAAAATGTACAAGTGAATAGGTTGGTTTACTTTTAAGTTTAAATTTCCCACGTATCTCGTTAAAGTTTTGACCAATGAGGTAACTTGTTAAGTTGTGGCCAATGGGAGAGTGGACTGGTTGCTGGGAAAGAAAAGAGAGGGAAAGGTTGAAAGAAGGGAGAGGAGAGACGTTAGTGGGGTTGGTGAAGGAAAAACGACCAAAGGAAACAATAAAGAGAGAACAAAACCATACCTACAGAGTTTTTTTTTAAGGGAAATCCTGATTTTATTTCTATAAGAGAGTGTTTATTATTTCGTTAAGAAAGACCTAGTGGAGACTGAAGCTGCCGTCGCATTGTGGAGACATTCGACATCCTAGAGGTTAGCCTAGCATCGTGCAAGACTTGGAGAGAATTGCTTGTGACGATCAACAAGTTCGGGTTTCCAACGGATGTCTGTTGCTGCTACCGAGTACTGGCTGCATTGATAGCTGTGTTCGCTGTGGATCTTGTGAGGACACCTGCACGGAACTACTATATTTTGCTGAGGCATTATCTACAAGTAGTGAGTAACTACAAATGTGGGGTGGACTTCGGGACTTTATGTATGTCATCATTTTTTTATGAGCTCCAACGCGCGCCCAGGGTTTAAGCAAGCTTGCAAATAATTTGGACATGGGTTGTGGAAAAATCATTGGGGTTTATTATTTTTATTTCTTTTGATGTGATGCATTGAACATTTTATTAATATAGATCTTGAACCTTATGTCTGTTGTATTGGTGGAGTCATTTACTGTTTCAGTTTCATTTAATGCATGGGAAAGCATATCCTTATAATAATAACTAAGTCTATAATCATTCTATCTGAAGTTAATACCCTATTTGTCATTCACCCTAGCAAGTTTACAATAGGGATTATTATTGGAGATGTCCTTCTCACCTAATATCCCATGCTGTTCAGATATTCTTTATTATTATATATTATATTATATATTCTAAATAAGGTAATATTGTGAGAGTCAAATTCGAGCCTGGTGAGAGGGTTACACTCGTATTCACTTTTTCCACAGTTTGTTGTGTTACAGCCTGAATTTAAAATTGATTAAATAGATTTGTTTTGTCACTGGCCTACACACAATACCCCATAACGTCAAAGTGTAATGATGTTTTTCAATTTCTTTTACAAATTAATTAAAAATGAAAAGCTGTCTTGAGTCAATAAGTATTCAGCCCCTTTGTTATGGAAAGCCCATGTAAGTTTAGGAGTAAAAATCTGCTTAACAAGTCACATAATAAGTTGCATGGACTCACTCTGTGTGCAATAATAGTGTTTAACAGGATTTATGAATGACTACCTCATCTCTGTACCCCACACATACAATTATCTGTAAGGTCCCTCAATCGAGCAGTGAGTTTCAAACACAAATGTTTTATAAATGTTTTATTCAGGCTGTAACACAACAAAATGTGGAATAAGTGTATGAATACTTTCTGAAGGCACTGTAAATGTGGCTCATTTGCCAATATCCCTCGTTTATTGATGTCGCTGGCTGTGTGGGTAGACACCCCCAACGGATTATGCACCCAATTGTCAGGAGAATAAAAAAATCCCATTGCGAAGTAATTATTTTTAGCCTATTCATTGATGGAAATACCAGTCGATGTAAAGATTTGACCGGGCATGCTTATCGGTCTATGGGTTCATTTGCATAATTTGGTGGAATTAAATTGGCGTGTATGTATATTCATTAAATATCTTATTTACCACAGGTGAACAGTGTTACAGAAGGGGGTCGCAGTTCCGGAGCAACCCACTAGGTGTCATCCTCCGACAACCTTAGGCACCTCCTCACTCACAGTTGGGACTAATCATCTTCCTATTGGTGTCACCTGTGTCTATCTGATTCACCTGTGTATTTATGCACTCACTTCCCTGTGTTCCCTTGCTCAGTTTTCTCTGCTAGTTTTACTATGCCAAGCAGTACTAATCAGTGTCTGATCGCGGGACGTATGAACAGGTACGTGAGAAGTGTTATCCCTGTTTATTTATTATTTCAGTCATAGTTAGTATTTTGTATTTTTGGCTGTCTGCCTGTTTTTTGGAGTCTTATTTGCGCCGCCTTTCTTTTTCGTGTAAAGTCCGTTGTTTTGTATCCTGGCTTTTGGACCACCAGTAAAGTTCCTTGTTTCACTATCTCTGCCTACTGCCTACTGTCTAACCTGCACCGCACCTGGGTCACACCTCACACCACCCCTTACAGCACAGCATACAGATACAGAGCCTTTGGGGCGGAAAATAGGTCAGACAGCGCTTTTATCAGCCTAAACATTGAGCAACAATTCTAAATGCAATCGCATGTTAATTTTTGGGGGAATGGCCATGATTAAAAACAGCTACCATTTTTTTTCTTCTCTCAACTGGTAATTGAAGCGTGAATGCCATTAAAATGCATAGCAATGTGTTATGATGTTTTCATAGTGTGGTGGGAACCAGGTTGAATTTAGTAGAAAGTGACTTGGCGCCTCACAGTCTGGGGGGCCATGGATTCCATTCTGTCAAGGGAGATTACTGATGTTTATCTTAGAATGATTGATGGATATGATATACGGACTTGGGGTACAAGGGAATAACATCAGAGAAGGGAGTGCCCACTGATGGTTACCAGATGTGGTTGAAGAAACGTGGGTTTTCTTTGTCTAGAGAGTTCGGAATGGCAAGAGGCAAAGCACTGTCTTTTTGTTATAACGAACCATGGTACCAATTAAATATTTATATGAACTCTCCAGCTAAGTGTTAAATATCTTCTTGCATCATGAATTGCTTGATACCCGAGAAACTCATCATAACACAATGGCAGGCAGGCTTCATTACCGTGTCACACACATCTTCGCAATGAGCTGGAGGCAGTATGCATTTTGAAAACATACACTTAATTGTTTGAAACGTGAACGTTTGACTACATATTATGAGGCAGGATTTACCTTGCTTCAAAGTAGCCTAGGCAAAATCCAACCATATCCATGGAGGCAATTATTTTATAAAGCCTTCCATATGCCATTGAAGCCAGTAGCCTATTTCTCTGATGTTCTATTGGTTTTCAACTTTCTTTCATTGTCCAGTAGCCAAAGGCTCCATCCTAGTCATATTAGCAACCCAGACACATTTTCCCGAAAGGGATGTACAATAAATAAGTATTATTATGCTAGTTGTTGCATCTTTAGATTTTCCCTCTTTCTAAATTTCTAACGGATATTTTCATCTGTCACTTTGACAACAAACATTCATGCGTAGCCTACTGCATTGTGCGAATTGCTGCGCTTACAGTGCATTCGGAAAGTATTCAGACCCCTTGACTTTTTCCACATTCTGTTACGCTACAGCATTATTCTAAAATGGATTCAATTGTTTTTTCCCCTCATCAATCTACACACAATACCCCATAATGACAAAGGAAAAACAGGTTTTTAGAAATGTTTGCACATTTATAAAAAGAACTGAAATATCACATTTACATACGTATTCAGACCCTTTACTGAGTACTTTGTTGAAGCACCTTTGGCAGCGATTACAGCCTCAAGTCTTCTTGGGTTTGACGCTACAAGCTTGGCACACCTGTATCTGGGGAGTTTCTCCCATTCTTCTCTGCAGATCCTCTCAAGCTCTGTCAGGTTGGATGGGGAGCGTCGCTTCACAGCTATTTTCAGGTCTCTCCAGAGATGGTTGATCGCGTTCAAGTCCGGGCTCTGGCTGCGCCACTCCAAGAGATTGAGAGACTTGTCCCGAAGCCACTCCTGCGTTGTCTTGGCTGTGTGCTTAGGGTCGTTGTCCTGTTGGAAGGAGAACCTTTGCCCCAGTATGAGGTCCTGAGAGCTCTGGAGCAGGTTTTCATCAAGGATCTCTCTGTACTTTTCTCTGTTTATCTTTTCCTTGATTCTGTCCCTGCCACTGAATGATGCCAGGTTTCCTCCAGACGTGACGCTTGGCTTTCAGGACAGTCTTGGTTTCATCAGATCAGATAATCTTGTTTCTCATGGTCTGAGAGTCCTTTAGGTGCCTTTTGGCAAACTCCAAGTGGGTTGACATGTGCCTTTTACTGAGGAGTGGCTTCCGTCTGGCCACTCTACCATAAAGGCCTGATTGGTGGAGTGCTGCAGAGATGGTTGTCTTTCTGGAAGGTTCTCCCTTCTCCACAGAGGAACTCTGGAGCTCTGTCAGTGACCATCGGGTTCTTGGTCACCTCCCTGACCAAGGCCCTTCTCCCCCTGACCAAGGCCCTTCTTCCCCGATTGCTCAGTTTTACATAAGTACTCGAAATTGAGCTTAGGTGCATCATGTTTCCATTGATCATCCTTGAGATGTTTCTGCAACTTGATTGGAGTCCACCTGTGATAAATTCAATTGATTGGACATGATTTGGAAAGGCACACACCTGTCTATATAAGGTCCCACAGTTGAAAGTGCATGTCAGCGCAAAAACCAAGCCATGAGGTCGATGGAGTTGTCTGCAGAGCTCCGAGACAGGATTGTGTTGAGGCACAGATTTGGGGAAGGGTACCAAAAAATGTCTGCAGCATTGAAGGTCCACAAGAACACAGTGGCATCCATCATTCTTAAATGGAAGAGGTTTGGAACCACTAAGACTCTTCCTAGAGTTGGCCGCTCGGCAAGAGTCTTGGTGGTTTCAAACCACCAAGCCGCCAGGGACTCAAATCCTGCAGTGCAGACGTGTCCCCCTGCTTAAGCCAGTACATGTCCAGGCCCGTCTGAAGTTTGCTAGAGTGCATTTGGATGATCCAGAAGAGGATTGGGAGAATGTCATATGGTCAGATGAAACCAAAATATAATTTTTTGGTAAAAACTCAACTCGTCGTGTTTGGAGGACAAAGAATGCTGAGTTGCATCCAAAGAACACCATACCTACTGTGAAGCATGGGGGTGGAAACATCATGCTTTGGGGCTGTTTTTCTGCAAAGGGAGCAGGACGACTGATCCGTGTAAAGGAAAGAATGAATGGGGCTATGTATCGTGAGATTTTGAGTGAAAACCTCCTTCCATCAGCAAGGGCATTGAAGATGAAACATGGCTGGGTCTTTCAGCATGACAATAATCCCAAACACACCGCCCAGGCAACGAAGGAGTGGCTTCGTAAGAAGCATTTCAAGGTCCTGGAGTGGCCTAGCCAGTGTCCAGATCTCAACCCCATAGAAAATCTTTGGAGGGAGTTGAAAGTCCGTGTTGCCCAGCGACAGCCCCAAAACATCACTGCTCTAGAGGAGATCTGCATGGAGGAATGGGCCAAAATACCAGCAACAGTGTGTGAAAACCTTGTGAAGACTTACAGAAAACGTTTGACCTGTGTCATTGCCAACAAAGGGTATATAACAAAGTATTGAGAAACTTTTGTTATTGACCAAATACTTATTTTCCACCATAATTTGCAAATAAATTCATTAAAAATCCTACAATGTGATTTTCTGGATTTTTTTTTCTCAATTTGTCTGTCATAGATGACGTGTACCTACGATGAAAATTACAGGCCTCTCTCATCTTTTTAAGTGGGAGAACTTGCACAATTGGTGGCTGACTAAATACTTTTTTCCCCCACTGTATAACGAGGAAACTGCCATGACTGCTGATATGTAAGGGGGAAATTACATTGACTTCTGCACGGTAGACAAAGTGAGATGTCAAAAATGATTTAATTTTACGGCACAATAATCAGTAACAACTCAGGATGGCCACGAATATCTGCTTGTGGTTCTACGAAAGGAAATGTAAGATCTTTTCAAGAGCCCTCATATGGGACATTTTACATTTTAGAAGCATTCAAACTAGTTCCAGCATAGTCAAGGACATTTTATAGTGTAGAGTGTTCTTCCTTTTCAAACCCGGACACTTTAGTACAACAGCATATGTGTAGAGCTTCTCTCTGTCTCCCCCCCTCCCAAAGAGCAAGCACTATCACTGTACCATCTATTTTAGACAAAGAACACCATGTGATTGCTCACCATGACCAGTCATCCCAAAACAGGTCTAAGAAAAGGTCACAGAGTAAACTGTCACATCAGCTCTTCAACATTACAGAATTCCATCATACACACTGAACACCTCTTACCCAAGCTAGCACATCATTATACTGCAGTCCCTTGAGGCTTAGGCCTTGTCAATCAGTACAAACTGTCCATAGTATTAGTACTATTCCATCTCCTGTATAATGAGAAAAAAATTAATTGTATTAAATTAGTTTTGAGGTGCCTGCTGACATGACAATGACAGCTCCCATTCAATTCAACTCTATGGCGAACATAAACCCTTTGTCCTTGAGTGACACTAATCCGAAACTTGGTTCCACATATCCATTCTACTATCATTGAGCGTCTATTGTGCGGATTGACAGGGTGAAGCATGGCACATTCATTTAATAAATTCAATGTCAATTGTTATATCCAATCCCAGCTACTTCATAACGATGTGATTGTGTTAGTGTAACAAAGGCACTACTTTATCACAACAAATACAACTCTTGGCTCACTTCGCTTTGCCAACATCACATTATCACACAACAAATATAAACATGTTTTCCCTTTCAAAGATTTTCAAATCCCAAACCAGCTCATTGTATTATTGTTTTCCTCAAAACCACATTTGATTGGTTCTGCAAAAGATCTACCTTTCAGCCTGATATAGAAATATAAATATTCACAAAGTGTAATGTGAATCAGCACTTTAATAAGTGAATAAGTAAAGTGGGACTAATTGACAGAAGGACCTACAGTAAATGTCTATCATTTGACTAACTCCATCCCCGGATAACGAAGAGAAGGGAAGAGGAGATGGACAGGCCAGATGAGTGCAACAGAACCCTCTATGATGAATGTGGAGCATGCAGCGTTTCCCAGAGTATGCTCTTCTAGAAAAGGACACTAATTTTCCAGATTGATGGGGCGCTTTATTGCCTGCCACCCCTTCTCTCTCTCTCCTTCTCTCTTTCCCTCTCTCTTTCCCTCTCTCTGACTCTCTCTTCTCTCTCTCCCATGAGGTAAGGCTTGTGATTGCTTTCAGACGGATGCTTGGCCCTACACCCATCCCCCTCATGCTCAGACACAGGCACTGAGCCCTGCTCATCAGCAAGCAAACCATCTAAAGTTGGGACATGCACACCACTGCTAGGGGTAGTTAGACATTTCAAATATACTTGGTAAATATAGCTGTGAGCAGCAATGAACGGGGTTCACAGGATGACAGAAAGGACACAAGATCAGTTGGATAACAAAGCAAGCACTCTATCATGTAGGAACTATCTTCCTTTATGTACAATCAGTGAAAGCATTACCATGTTTATCTCTCAATACCACAAAGATAACGCAAGTGAAGTTCAGTCTAGTGCTGTAAGTGTGTTATCTTTGAATGCAGCAGGTATTGTAATCATGCTTAATGTCATTACTTAACGTATTGAGTGTATATACCAACTATGGTGTTAATTTGTGAAATATTTTCACAATATTTCATATAGGTCATCTGCATAATTTAAATCTAACAATCATTTGCATGAGACAAAGTCCCCTTGATCAATAATTATTGCTCTAGTATCCTATTATGCCACTGGTGCCACCAACTGATCTGGTGCAGCCATCTAAAGTTGCAGTGACTTCATATGCACACAGTTTCTAAGGACATATATAATGTTTACATACTTATAGCCCTGGTGTGATATGGTGCCATCTAGTGATGTAGCTGGACGACTTTGAGTCCAGCAACTAATCATTCTTAAATTCATTGAGACTATATACCAAATCTTGAGTCAATCTGATTTATGGTTCATGAGAATAAGATTTTTAAAGGTCCCGAACAGTCATTCTGATTCCCATGTAAAATAGCCTTTTGAGTGACTCAAATATCACCCATAACATATTTTCTTTAAAGTACTTTTCCTCTCATGGCTAACTGCCAGGAAGTTTGAAAAGACAGGCTGAGTGGGCAGGGAGCTTATATTCATGAGCTCGCCTTGACTGATAGCTCTTTGAAACGCCTATGTCAAGAAACTTGGATGCAGTGAGCAGTGTTGCAGTAAAATCATCTCAAGCAAATTTGGTGATACACAAAGCAACTCAAACAACATTGAAATTGCATCACTAGCTAGTTTTCCATCCAATTGTTGACAGATTTTCATGTGAATACTCTAGAATCTGCATAAAGAAAATATGCACATTTTCCCACCAGTGGTGTGTTTCCACCAAATTGACTTCTTGCGGATAAAAATCAGTGTGTGATGACGTAGTGCACACAAAATGTACTTTTCAGTTGAGGTTTTCATGTACTGAATAAAAATCTAAAGTTCAATATGGTTCCATCGCATTTTCAACTCTGCCGATAGTTTTGTCACAAAAACAGTTGCATTAAATAGCAAATGTGCCTACTTTGGTCTTGACAAGTGCATTTTCTGAGCTAAACTGACCAAGATGCACCTCCAACAACACATAAAACCTCACATAATTCTGCCCAAAAACAATGCCCATTTTTCTCAAAAAGTGGCATATGGGCTTTTTAGGTGAGTGCTGATGCCGCCCTCTGATAAGCAGTGCCCACTTTGTCAAAGGCAGGGGCGCAAAATATTTTTATTGTCCATTCCCAGCGCGCCTCTCCAGGGTGCTTTTGGAGAGACGCATCGCTGCGGCGCTCCACCAACGTTCCGTCAAATAAATAATCGAACATAAATCATGTAGCAGATATAGGATGTGGTAGAAAGAGTATGTGGCCTTTTCTGTAGCCTACAGGCTGGAGATAAAATGTATGACAATGTAATGAGACTGACACTTTTTACATCATGCAGGTTTCTCCGATCAAATAGCCTAACCTAAATGACGCTCAATCAAATAAAAAATGAGTTGTCATGGTAACAAACAACATATCTTAAAAACAGGACAGGTCAAAGTAAAATGGACAATATGGAATGGACAATCACAACTGCTGTCCAGGAGTTTCCCCCCATTGTCATGATCAGTGGTTTCAAGTTTGTATCTGTCAATGACTGGAACGAATTGCAAAAATCTCTGAAGCTGGAGACTCTTCTCTCCCTCACTAACTTTAAGCATCAGTTGTCAGAGCACTTACCGATCACCGCACCTGTACACAGCCCATCTGAAATTAGCCCACCCAACTACCTCATCCCCATATTGTTATTTATTTTGCTCATTTGCACCCCAGTATCTCTATTTGCACATCATCTCTTGCACATCTATCATTCCAGTGTTAATACTAATTGTAATGATTTTGCACTATAGCCTATTTATTGCCTTACCTCCATAACTTGCTACATTTGCACACACTGTATATATATTTTCTGTTGTATTTTTGACTTTATGTTTTGTTTTACCCCATATGTAACTCTGTGTTGTTGTTGTTTTTATCGCACTGCTTTGCTTTATCTTGGCCAGGTCGCAGTTGTAAATGAGAACTTGTTCTCAACTGGCTTACCTGGTTAAATAAAGGTGAAATAAAAATAAAATAAAAATGGTTTGACAAGCTGATCATAGCGAAAAAGAAAATACTTCTGCATTTCCTGCTGTGTAAACAAATTGCAAATAGGCTCACGATAACTCCTGATGAAGTTGGGTGGCTGATATTCAGAGCATAAATAGCTAAATTGATTAGTCACAGGAATCAGGACTAATAAAGCCAATGCAACGGCCTGTTTTACAAACCGTGGGCCTACCACATGGATGGGCATTCATAAAATTCCATTGCTGACATTATAGGCTACACCCTAGTAAGCACGAACTGACGTCTTTTTTTGGTGTTTTACAAACGGTAGGCTTACCACATAGATGGGCATTCATAAAATTATATTTCAGGTAACACTGTAGGCTACACCTCAGTAAGCACGGACCGACACCGACACCTTTTGGACGTCTTGTTTTGGTGCAGTCCAGCCCGGCCTTGATTTCCACATCCACGGACAGGTCCGGACCAAATCTGAACCAATCATAGACGTCTATGTTTGGTTCAGATTTGGTGCAGTCTAGACCGGCCTTGATTTCAATGTCCACGGACATAGATTTTTGGTCTGGCGGTACTTATTTAAATTAGGTAAGAGAATATCATGTTACCATTTGTGTATTAAAATGAGAGTTAGGGTGATGTCACCCTATCCCCTTAATAATCCTGCCTCCTGAATCCAAGTGTTTGACATGGGGTTGGGACCAGTAACTTTATGATCAAACTTCATCAATCAACTGTGATTTTTCATACTTTGGTCATCATACACTACATTACCAAAAGTATGTGGACACCTGCTTGTAGAACATCTCATTCCAAAATCATAGGCATTAATATGGAGTTGGTCCTCCCTTTGCTGGTATAACAGCCTCCACTCTTCTGGGAAGGCTTTCCACTAGATCTTGGAATATTTCAGCGGGGACTTGCTTCCATTCAGCCACGAGCATTAGTGAGGTCGGGCACCGATGTTGGGCAATCAGGCCTGGCTCGCAGTCGGCGTTCCAATTCATCCCAAAGGTGTTCGATGGGGTTGAGGTCAGGGCTCTGTGCAGGCCAATCAAATTCTTCCACACCGATCTCGGCAAACCATTTCTGTATGGACCTCGCTTTGTGCACGGGGGAATTGTCATGCTGAAACAGGAAAGCGCCTTCCCCAGACTGTTGCCATAAAGTTGGAAGCACAGAATTGTCTAGAATGTCATTGAATGCTGTAGCGTTAAGATTTCCCTTCACTGGAACTAAGGGGCCTAGCCCGAACCATGAAAAACTGCCTCAGACCATTATTCCTCCTCCATCAAACTTTACAATTGGCACTGTGCATTCGGGCAGGTTGCGTTCTCCTGGCATCCGCCAAACTCAGATTTGTCCGTTGGACTGCCAGATGGTGAAGCATGATTAATCACTGCAGAGAACGCATTTCCACTGCTCTAGTGTCCAATGGTGGCCAACTTTACAACACTCCAGCCGACGTTTGGCATTGCGCATGGTGATCTTAGGCTTCTGTGTGGCTGCTCTCCCAACTAACAGTTCTTGTGCTGACGTTGCTTCCAGAGGCAGTTTGGAACTCGGTAGTGAGTGTTGCAACCGAGGACAGACCAAATTCAATATTTTATCAAATAATTTTGTATATACAGTGGGGAGAACAAGTATTTGATACACTGCCGATTTTGCAGGTTTTCCTACTTACAAAGCATGTAGAGGTCTGTCATTTTTATCATAGGTACACTTCAACTGTGAGAGACGGAATCTAAAACAAAAATCCAGAAAATCACATTGTATGATTTTTAAGTAATTAATTTGCATTTTATTGCATGACATAAGTATTTGATCACCTACCAACCAGTAAGAATTACGGCTCTCACAGACAATTTAGTTTTTCTTTAAGAAGCCCTCCTGTTCTCCACTCATTACCTGTATTAACTGCACCTGTTTGAACTCGTTACCTGTATAAAAGACACCTGTCCACACACTCAATCAAACAGACTCCAACCTCTCCACAATGGCCAAGACCAGAGAGCTGTGTAAGGACATCAGACCTGCACATGGCTGGGATGGGCTACAGGACAATAGGCAAGCAGCTTGGTGAGAAGGCAACAACTGTTGGCGCAATTATTAGAAAATGGAAGAAGTTCAAGATGACGGTCAATCACCCTCGGTCTGGGGCTCCATGCAAGATCTCACCTCGTGGGGCATCAATGATCATAAGGAAGGTGAGGGATCAGCCCAGAACTACACGGCAGGACCTGGTCAATGACCTGAAGAGAGCTGGGACCACAGTCTCAAAGAAAACCATTAGTAACACACTACGCCGTCATGGATTAAAATCCTGCAGCGCACACAAGGTCCCCCTGCTCAAGCCAGCGCATGTCCAGGCCCGTCTGAAGTTTGCCAATGACCATCTGGATGATCCAGAGGAGGAATGGGAGAAGGTCATGTGGTCTGATGAGACAAAAATAGAGCTTTTTGGTCTAAACTCCACTCGCCGTGTTTGGAGGAAGAAGATGGATGAGTACAACCCCAAGAACACCATCCCAACCGTGAAGCATGGAGGTGGAAACATCATTCTTTGGGGATGCTTTTCTGCAAAGGGGACAGGACGACTGCACCATATTGAGGGGAGGATGGATGGGGCCATGTATCGCGAGATCTTGGCCAACAACCTCCTTCCCTCAGTAAGAGCATTGAAGATTGGCCGTGGCTGGGTCTGGAGTGGCTCCGTAAGAAGCATCTCAAGGTCCTGGAGTGGCCTAGCCAGTCTCCAGACCTGAACCCAATAGAAAATCTTTGGAGGGAGCTGAAAGTCCGTATTGCCCAGCGACAGCCCCGAAACCTGAAGGATCTGGAGAAGGTCTGTATGGAGGAGTGGGCCAAAATCCCTGCTGCAGTGTGTGCAAACCTGGTCAAGACCTACAGGAAACATATGATCTCTATAATTGCAAACAAAGGTTTCTGTACCAAATATTAAGTTCTGCTTTTCTGATGTATCAAATACTTATGTCATGCAATAAAATGCAAATTAATTACTTAAAAATCATACAATGTGATTTTCTGGATTTTTATTTTAGTCTCTCACAGTTGAAGTGTACATATGATAAAAATTACAGACCTCTACATGCTTTGTAAGTAGGAAAACCTGCAAAATCGGCAGTGTATCAAATACTTGTTCTCCCCACTGTATATATATATTTTTTATACCTAAAGGGGTCCTAAAATTTGAAATCAAATAACTAAATGATCCATGGTATGACCATCTTAAAACAATTCCATATGTTAGCTTAGACTTTTAGAGGTTAAGTGAGAACACTTATAATAATGCCACCTATAGGCTAATCGGTGCAATTTTATGGGACCAAGTTACTCATGGCCTCTGGTTTCTGTGTGCCAAATAAGAACAAAAGTTACTAATCTATGCTTGAGCTTCGCTTTGAACCCCTAATAAGTCACTTGATTCTTGACAGATCTTGTATTTACACTCAAAACAGTAGAAGTACTAGTAGTATAGAAGCCATGGCCATAGGTTAGTAACAAACTGGTGCAAATACAAAAACTAAAACAGAGGGACAAAAATAGCAATTACAAAATACAGTACATAAATTCATGCATACAAATGTTTTCAATTCAAACAGCCCTTTCATCAGGCTGTGAGAACGGTCTCTGCAGCGAAAATCTAAACCGAGATCAGCTGGAATTTTGTCACCCCATGCATAATTAAAGACCACCTTCTGGGTGTTGTGCTACCACACCTGATCGCGCGCGCGCGCGCGCACACACACACACACACACAGGTCACACACAAACGCAACAGTCACACACAAACAAACGCTAAGCTGTGTTCACACACACATGATGACTTATTCATGTGAGAATGCCACCAGGAGCTGAACATACAGTTAATTGCCAGTGACATATGCTTTTAATCCCCAGGAGATGTGAGTGGTAAGGGAGGAGAAAACACATGGCTGCCAGTGAGTTGGCAGTCAATGCCATGGAGCTCATTGCCTCCTTGACCTTTTGGGGGGTGTCAGGGCTAAGGGTGAGAGGTGACAGACAAGTATAATGTTGCTCTCATGGGCTGGGTCTCATACAGTATCCATGTAGTATAATTACATGTACTGTAATATGTAGGTCTCTCAACCACTCATATTAAAAATAAATTAATAGTTATATCCCCTGTATGATGCAATAATGTATGATTGGACTAGCTGCTTGTTAATGTCAGTTACTGTAATGTCATGTCTGACAGACAAAATGGCACCGACAGGAGCATCATGCCAAATAAACAATTATAAAAAGGCTGCTTTAACTTAAACTTTTTTCCATCCCTGGTGATTAAATTCATGTCCTAAATTAGCCCTAGTATCCTGCCAGTGAGGCTTAGCTTGCCAGACATCTACGTCAACGGATGCTCCTGCTGCAGTGGGACCATTAATAGTGAGGCGATCATCATCGATTTCTCGCTGCTAATCATAATTTATCACGTTTTAGACATCGGAGGGTTTAATGCAGCATCACAAATGGCTTTCTGATTAATAGATGACTTGCTCTCCAAGGAGGAGATCTCCTCTCTTCTCCTCCCCTCCCCTCTCCTATCCCGTCCTCTCCTCTCCATCTGTACTGTAGCACAGCGTCTCCCCTCTTCCATGACTTACTCTCTCTCTCTCTCTCTTCCTTTCCTTTACCCCCCGCCTCAAATGAATTAAACATTTCCAGAAATACTTTGAGCCCAAAAAATAGAAGTAGTTTGAGCCAAGCCATTGACCCAGAGCCATAACACCAGGCTCAAAGCAGCGCATAGAGAACAGAGAGAGATCCCAGCTGTCTATTGAGCAGCACCAGAGGTCAGGACCTTGGACAGTGCTCTGAACACACTGCTGCTCAATCTGAATCTGCCTTACTGACTATCAGATCCAGAAGAATCTACTATCAGTCAGTCCAATTATCAGCATAGCAGGAGGATTTTGGGTTTATCATTAGAGGGCAGAGATCCACAAACACCTATGGGGCCTGCCCTCAGTTTATGGCCTGGAATAAATGTGCCACTCATTCTTTACTGTTATATCTATTTAATGTAGGTCTGTGGGTCAAAGGTCATGATCTCCCGGTCAACACCTCATCCCACTAAATACCTTTTTTCACTGATGGAAATGAAAGCAAATACGGTAATCTGTCTGGGCTAAAGCTCATCCAAACACCTAACAAAACATATAGTATATCATTACCTTTAACGCCCCTAGCGCTACAAATGTGAATCTCTATGACGTTCTATAGAGATCAGTGTTCTATCAAATCTGTGCTAATAAAATCAGTATGAATAAAGACAGCAGTAACAAGGAAAGTTCATCCCGTCTGTGTACCAACAAGGGAAGTACAGTACATTGTGTCCACTCAGTCCATTATCTATTTAAATAGATTCACTAATGCATCATGAGTATATTGATTTGGCTAATGAACTAATGGGCTCCTTATACTGCACAGAAAAGGCATTCAATAATGAGAGCCACGCTCCTTATGATACTACACTATGTGATAAACAACAAGCTTTCCTTGTGATGAGATTTGTGTTCTGAATTGCAACATTTGCTGTAACAACAGTTAGGGCTCTGTGATAAATCCTTGCGCAGCTCTTGAAATGATTGTTCACCAAATAAAATGACTGGTATGTCAAGCACCTCTGTTGTTGTATTTCTACAGATGTAGGATCTTAATTTGATCACCCTGTTGCAGGAGAAATGTTCTGCAATGCAGGAAATGTAAAATGTGCAGTGTATTTGAGGGTTAGAAAGGCTTTTGAAGTTTGTAAGTTCCACTTTGAAATTTCCGACTTGATTTTCCCTTACGAAAAATGTATCAACCCCTACAAAAATGTCCATTAATTATAATCCACACAATAATTCACATTTCCTGTTGCTGCAGGATTATTTTCCTGCTGTAGCAAACTGGCTCAAATTAAGATCCTACATCTGTATACTTGCACAACTGTTATCCAGAGCGATAGATACGATAGAAATACAGTAGAGTGTATAGTACAGGCATGGCTGTCTATTGTGGTTCTTACTGTAAGATATACTGTGTGCCATATATTGATCATATGACACTATTCAGTTGAATGGTTTTCCAGCCAACAGACATTGAGCAAAAAAACGTAGGTTGTTGGTCACCGTAATTGACCACAAAATCAACATTTTGCAATGGCCATCTCAGTCTCTGGACTTGAACCGCATGTTTTGAATTGAAGAAGGCAATCCATAAGACAAAGTACAGTGCATTCCGAAAGTATTCAGACCCCTTCACTTTTTCGGGATTTTGTTACATTACAGCCTTATTCTAAAATGGATTTTTTTTTTATAATCCTCAGCAATCTACACACAATACCCCATAGTGAAAACAGTTTTTTAGAATTTTTAGCAAATGTATTGAAAATGTAAAACCTTACTTACATAAGTATTCAGAACCTTTGCTATGAGACTCGAAATTGAGGTCAGGCGCATCCTGTTTCCATTGATCATCCTTGAGATGTTTCTATAACTTGATTGGAGTCCACCTGTGGTAAATTCAATTGATTGAACATGATTTGGAAAGGCACACAACTGTCTATATAAGGTCCCACAGTTGACAGTGCATGTCAGAGCAAAACCCAAGCCATGATGTCGAAACAATTGTCCGTAGATGCTCCGTGACAGGATTGTGTCGAGGCACAGATCTGGGGAAGGGTACCAAAACCAAGACTCTTCCTAGAGTTGGTCGCCCGGCCAAACTGAGCAATCGGGGAAGAAGGGCCTTGGTCAGAGAAGTGACCAAGAACCCGATGGTCACTCTGACAGAGCTCTAGAGTTCCTCTGTGGAGATGGGAGAAACTTCCAGAAGGACAACCATCTCTGCAGCACTCCACCAATCAGGCCGTTATGGTAGAGTGGCCAGACGAAAGCCACTCCTCAGTAAAAGGCACATGACAGCCCGCTTGGAGTTTGCCAAAAGGCACCTAAAGACTCTCAGACCATGAGAAACAAGATTCTCTGGTCTGATGAAACCAAGATTGAACTCTTTGGCCTGAAAGCCAAGGGTCACGTCTGGTGGAATCCTGGCACCATCCCTACGGTGAAGCATGGTGGTGGCAGCATCATACTGTGGGGATGTTTTTCAGCGGCAGGGACTGGAAGAATAGTCAGGATCGAGGGAAAGATGA
Organism: Coregonus clupeaformis; assembly: GCF_020615455.1. Lineage (NCBI taxonomy): Eukaryota > Metazoa > Chordata > Actinopteri > Salmoniformes > Salmonidae > Coregonus > Coregonus clupeaformis. Next base: position 30,465,477 of record NC_059221.1, on the reverse strand, counting down.
ACGGCGCAAAGTACAGAGAGATCCTTGATGAAAACCTGCTCCAGAGCGCTCAGGACCTCAGACTGGGGCTAAGGTTCACCTTCCAACAGCACAATGACCCTAAGCACACAGCCAAGACAACGCAGGAGTGGCTTCGGGACAAGTCTCTGAATGTCCTTGAGTGGCCCTGCCAGAGCCTGGACTTGAACCTGATCGAACATCTCTGGAGAGACCTGAAAATAGCTGTGCAACAACGCTCCCCATCCAACCTGACAGAGCTTGAGAGGATCTGCAGAGAAGAATGGGAGAAACTCCCCAAATACAGGTGGGCCAAGCTTGTAGCGTCTTACCCAAGAACAGTCGAGGCTGTAATCGCTGCCAAAGGTGCTTCAACAAAGTACTGAGTAAAGGGTCTGAATAATTATGCAAATGTCATATATAAAAAATATAAAAAATTTAGTACATTTGCTAAAAATTCTAAAAACCTGTTTTTGCTTTGCCATTATCGGGTATTGTTTGTAGATTGATTTTTAAATCAATTTTAGAATAAGGCTGTAACGTAACAAAATGGGGAAACAGTGAAGGGGTCTTAAAACTTTCCAAATGCACTGTATATCAAGGATCTGGAAAGATTCTGTTTGGAGGAATAGCCTAAGATCCCTCCCAATGTTTTCTCCAATCTCATAAAACGTCTTAGTGCCGTTATCCTCTCAAGGGGAGGGTGCCATTATTTCCCATTTTTGTGTGCATATAATATAGCTCAGTATTTGAATTATTTATTTTATACAGTAATTTTTGCTCATCTTTATCAAGTTTGTCAATTTCAGACCTGGCTGTTTGTCCTGCCTGATATGAGACTTAAAAATAATAGAAGCTGGGACATAACACATGAGTCTGTGTCATAGTCAAATGTGTTTACAATACAAGCTTCAAATAACACTAAATAGTCAACACATCACACGCTGTTATTTACTATAAATGGAGAGATGCATTTTTAAAGATGCGTTTGGCAGTTGGGTATTGTCATCCATATTTACTGCACATCAAACACTTATCACAAAACATGAGGAAAAATGTCTCTGTACACCTCCAACCCCAAGCCCTCTCCAGCACTACAGATCTGTAGCTCTTCTCACGTCTCCAAACAACCTAGAATGAATGATTTATGTCAGTTGAGATAAGGAATTATGTAAAAGAAGCAGCACACAAATCTCTATGCAAATCTAGGAATAGTTCAATATAAACCAAAGGGAGAGAGGAGGAGATGGGGCTATGATTATAGCCTACTGTTACAGGAGGGGGTCGTAGTTCCGGATCGACCCACTAGGTGTCATACTCCAACAACCTTAGGCACCTCCTCACTCTGTTCCTTTACAAGGTACCCTATCCTGTTTATCTGTTTAGCCTCAGCCCAAACTTTCGTCGCATTACCAGTTGTTGTCTTAGCCCTCTTGAATAACACCTGTGATTGCTTTATGCCTCTCTCCCATGTCAATATGCCTAGCCTATTGCTGTTTCGGTTAGTTGTTATTGTACTATTTCACTGTAGAGCCCCCAGTCCCGCTCAACCAGCCTCAGAGAGGTCCTTTGTCCCACCCCACATACACGCGGAGACTGGCTCAATCGGTACCTCCAGTGATGCTATCTCTTTCATTGTTACACAACGCTTAGGCTTACCTCCACTGTACTCATATCCTTCCATATCCTTGCCTGTACATAATGCCCTGAATCTATTCTATAATGCCCGGAAATCTGTCCCTTTTATTCTCTGTACCAAACGCACTAGAAGACCAGTTCTTAAAGCCTTTAGCCGTATCCTTATTATATTCCTCCTCTGTTCCTCTGGTGATGTAGAGGTTAACCCAGGCCCTGTAGCCCCCAGTATCACTCCTACTCCCCAGGCGCTATCATTTGTTGACTTCTGTAACCGTAAAAGCCTTGGTTTCTTGCATGTTAACATCAGAAGCCTCCTCCCCAAGTTTGAGTTATTCACTGCATTAGCACACTCTGCCAACCCTGATGTTCTAGCAGTGTCTGAATCCTGGCTTAGGAAGGCCACCAAAAATTCAGAAATGTCCATCCCAAATTACAACATATAATTAGCCGCCGAAATTGTCGCAACCCCTATTACTAGCCTGGTCAACCTCTCTTTCGTATCGTCTGAGATCCCCAGAGATTGGAAAGCCTTGCCTGGTTTCCCAACTACTTCTCAGATAGAGTTCAATGTGTCAAATCGGAGGGCCTGTTGTCTGGACCTCTGGCAGTCTCTATGGGGGGGCCACAGGGTTCAATTCTCGGGCCGACTCTATTCTCTGTGTGTATCAATGATGTCGCTCTTGCTGCTGGTGACTCTCAGATCCACCTCTACGCAGACAACACCATTTTGTATACATCTGGCCCTTCATTGGACACTGTGTTAACAAACCTCCAAACGAGCTTCAATGCCATACAACACTCCTTCCGTGGCCTCCAACTGCTCTTAAACACTAGTGAAACTAAATGCATGCTCTTCAATCGAACGCTGCTTGCACCCGCCCACCCGACTAGAATCACTACTCTCGGCGGGTCTGACTTAGAATATGTGGACAACTACAAATACCTAGGTGTCTGGTTAGACCGTAAACCGTAATAACTTACTACATTTGCACCCACTGTATATAGATTTTCTATTGTGTTATTGACTGTACGTTTTGTTTATCCCATATGTAACTCTGTGTTATTGTTGTTTTTACCACACTGCTTTGCTTTATCTTGGCCAGGTCGCAGTTGTAAATGAGAACTTGTTCTCAACTGGCTTAACTGGTTAAATAAAGGTGAAAAAAAAAAAACTCAGTCTGGACTAATCAGTACCTATTGGTGTCACCTGTGTCTACCTGTTCCCCTGTGTTCCCTTGCTCAGTTTCCTCTGTTAGTTTCTCTATGTCCAGCAGTACTACTCCGTGTCTGATCGGAGACCTATGTACAGGTCCTTGAGAAGTGTTCTCCCTGTTTCGTTATTTGTTTCAGTCGTAGGTAGTATTTTATATTTGGCTGTCAGCCGGTTTTTGGAGACTTATTTGCTCCGCCTTTCTTTTATCGTGATAAGTCCGTTATTTTGGCTTCGGGACCACCAGTAAAGATCCTTGTTTCACCATCTCTGCCTACTGTATATCCTGCACCACACCTGGGTCACACCTCACACCAACCCTTACAGCCTACTAATGTGTATTAAGAGTAGCTTTTCAGTATTGCAGTAAAATGAGCACAGCTACTGGCATATGATTGGATAAAGGTTGGCATTTTTGGTCAGGGAGTTGGTCAATCATGGTTTGCCAGTGCTGTTATAAGTTATTGTGTAAAATAATGAATTTGAAGAATTTATCTGCACTGTATGTTTGTTAGCTAGCTAGCCAGTTTTATAGGAATGATTCCATAAATCTTTCAAATTAACTGCCAATATGGCAACATCCATTTCAAACAATGCAGTCAATCCACAGCCATACACTGGCTGAAATCAGTGGATGATAGGACATAGACAAGTTGTAAATGCAACAAGTACTGATATTGTATCATATAATAGCATTCTCAGCTTTCTAATAATTTTCTTTTAGACATTTATGGTCTGTTTACGTATATTTTAGAGGCTACTTATACAGAGCATTTGTATAAAACCCGTATAAAGTGTATTTATGATTATATGACAATATTTTAGGTTGACAATAATTATATTACACCATTTCATATACACTGCTCAAAAAAATAAAGGGAACACTTAAACAACACAATGTAACTCCAAGTCAATCACACTTCTGTGAAATCAAACTGTCCACTTAGGAAGCAACACTGATTGACAATACATTTCACATGCTGTTGTGCAAATGGAATAGACAACAGGTGGAAATTATAGGCAATTAGCAAGACACCCCCAATAAAGGACTGGTTTTGCAGGTGGTGACCACAGACCACTTCTCAGTTCCTATGCTTCCTGGCTGATGTTTTGGTCACTTTTGAATGCTGGCGGTGCTTTCACTCTAGTGGTAGCATGAGACGGAGTCTACAACCCACACAAGTGGCTCAGGTAGTGCAGCTCATCCAGGATGGCACATCAATGCGAGCTGTGGCAAGAAGGTTTGCTGTGTCTGTCAGCGTAGTGTCCAGAGCATGGAGGCGCTACCAGGAGACAGGCCAGTATATCAGGAGATGTGGAGGAGGCCGTAGGAGGGCAACAACCCAGCAGCAGGACTGCTACCTCCGCCTTTGTGCAAGGAGGAGCAGGAAGAGCACTGCCAGAGCCCTGCAAAATGACCTCCAGCAGGCCACAAATGTGCATGTGTCTGCTCAAACGGTCAGAAACAGACTCCATGAGGGTGGTATGAGGGTCCGACGTCCACAGGTGGGGTTTGTGCTTACAGCCCAACACCGTGCAGGACGTTTGGCATTTGCCAGAGAACACCAAGATTGGCAAATTCGCCACTGGCGCCCTGTGCTCTTCACAGATGAAAGCAGGTTCACACTGAGCACGTGACAGAGTCTGGAGACACTGTGGAGAACGTTCTGCTGCCTGCAACATCCTCCAGCATGACCGGTTTAGCGGTGGGTCAGTCATGGTGTGGGGTGGCATTTATTTGGGGGGCCGCACAGCCCTCCATGTGCTCGCCAGAGGTAGCCTGACTGCCATTAGGTACCGAGATGAGATCCTCAGACCCCTTGTGAGACCATATGCTGGTGCGGTTGGCCCTGGGTTCCTCCTAATGCAAGACAATGCTAGACCTCATGTGGCTGGAGTGTGTCAGCAGTTCCTGCAAGAGGAAGGCATTGATGCTATGGACTGGCCCGCCCGTTCCCCAGACATGAATCCAATTGAGCACATCTGGGACATCATGTCTCGCTCCATCCACCAACGCCACATTGCACCACAGACTGTCCAGGAGTTGGCGGATGCTTTAGTCCAGGTCTGGGAGGAGATCCCTCAGGAGACCATCCGCCACCTCATCAGGAGCATGCCCAGACGTTGTAGGGAGGTCATACAGGCACGTGGAGACCACACACACTACTGAGCCTCATTTTGACTTGTTTTAAGGACATTACATCAAAGTTGGATCAGCCTGTAGTGTGGTTTTCCACTTTAATTTTGAGGGTGACTCCAAATCCAGACCTCCATGGGTTAATACATTTGATTTCCATTGATAATTTTTGTGTGATTTTGTTGTCAGCACATTCAACTATGTAAAGAAAAAAGTATTTAATAAGATTATTTCATTCATTCAGATCTAGTATGTGTTCCCTTTATTTTTTTGAGCAGTGTATATCACGTGCCTTTGTGTAATTTCCTGCATAAGTAAAATCAGGATTATGCCTCTACTGCCATGCCTCTAGCTAAAAGGTAGTAAGTAGTTGCTAATTAGCTCAAATGCTAAAGTTGTCCGTGATGAGATTCGAACTGGCAATATGTGTAGAATTGCAGGAAATTTGCTTTAAAAATGGTAAATCCTCTCTGCCTCATTTCAAAATTGTATAGAATAGCATGAGATTAGCTATAAAACTGCACATTTGCCTTTCTGCCCCAAGGCAATATGTGTAGAATTGCAGGAAATTAGCTTTAACACTATGAAAAATGTATGCACTCACTAACTGTAAATCGCTCTGGATAAGAGTGTCTGCTAAATGACTAAAATGTAAATGTAAACACTAGAACTACCAAGATGGTCAATCTGACCATTTTCAATTTTGTAATTTCAATAACTTCATTTCAATAAAAACCTAGAACCCACCTGTCCATGACTTTTCCTAAATATGTGTATTTTACACTCTAGCAGTACTTTCAGACAAATGTCATAAAAGACAAAAACTTTCTGAGCATTTCATCCTCACAGCACCATGACGGTCACAATGACCTTATGCATATTTAACAGTAGAATAGCCAGGCCTCGAGGAGTACCAATAGAGACCATTTAACTAGAAAAGCTTGGCCTCATTGGACCCCCCTTCGTGTCAATGTCATTTGGTTGTGTTTATGAAGGTGTTAGGTAACATTAGAATAGGCCTATGAAATGTAAATATTTGAAAGAACATAATAAAATGTTCATTAGTTTATCTAAAAATGAAAAAGCACAATTTCAAGTGTAAAATGTATTTTATTAGTGGAGTGCCTTTTTTACAACTATGGAACAAAACGCATGTGCGTTGTAACACAGTAAAAGCTTATTTTTATAATGACAAAGCAAATACAAATACCCAAACCGCAAGACACACGGTCAATGAAGAAAATATTAGAAACAATCAGTAGCCTAAACATCAGTGTATAGGCGCCAAGCGTGCTTGTGAATAGTGAAAATCAGCACAAAAGAAAGAATGGCATTATAATGAATATAAATGTTGATATGACAGCTATTGGACACATTATTTGTGGCCTCGCTTGTGCTTACGGTCTTCACGCGACAGTTGGATCTAATTTAGCTGTTATCCCTTGTCCTAACAGTCACCACAAATCTTTGTCACTTTCACTTGATTGCAACACTTCCCACAAACAAGTAGCTTGCATCTGGAACAGGTGTCCGGGTTCTGTTCCGAGTGCATCTGCCCACTTTGCAGTTTCTCCTCTCCCAGGAGCTGTGCGCAAAGGCTTGCATGGAATCTTTGCTGCTGCCTCGGCCCTCAATTGTCTCTCAGGTAACCTGTGTGCCAGACTCATGACGAAGTCTCTCCTGCTCATCAACCTGGTCTCAGAGCATTTCATATTATTCTGTACGTAAATCCGAGATACTCCTTTAGCATGATATGTTACGTTTCGTATGGTATGTATTAATATGTGGATGTTACAAATTAATATTAATATATGTTACGAATTTTCTAAATATGCTATATGTTACGAATTTGCTAAACGTACAATATGTTACGAATTTTAGCTAGGTGGCTAACATTAGCTAGCTTGCTAATATTAGCTAGGCTAGGGGTTAGGGTTAAGTTTAGGAGTTAGGTTAAATGGTTAAGGTTAGGGTAAGGTTAAGGGTTAGCTAACATGCTAAGTAGTTGCAAAGTAGCTAAAAAGTAGTAAGTAGTTGCTAATTAGCTAAAATGCTAAAGTTGTCCGAAATGAGATTCGAACTGGCAATATGTGTTGAAAAGTCACTTTACCCCGACCTACATGTACAAATTACCTCGACTAACCTGTACCCCCGTACATTGACCTGGTACCAGTACCCCCTGTATATAGCCTCGTTATTGTATTTTTTAAATATATTTAAAAAAATACTAATTATTATTTTTTGGGGGTAGATCAGCTTTAATATTGCAGATAGATTGTAACTTCCATAAATGTAATTGTCTGCATCACTTCCAATCTTTTTCTTCTCGCAAAAATACACTGCTCAAAAAAATTATCTGAATGAATGAAATAATCTTATTAAATACTTTTTTCTTTACATAGTTGAATGTGCTGACAACAAAATCACACAAAAATTATCAATGGAAATCAAATGTATTAACCCATGGAGGTCTGGATTTTGAGTCACCCTCAAAATTAAAGTGGAAAACCACACTACAGGCTGATCCAACTTTGATGTAATGTCCTTAAAACAAGTCAAAATGAGGCTCAGTAGTGTGTGTGGCCTCCACGTGCCTGTATGACCTCCCTACAACGCCTGGGCATGCTCCTGATGAGGTGGTGGATGGTCTCCTGAGGGATCTCCACCCAGACCTGGACTAAAGCATCCGCCAACTCCTGGACAGTCTGTGGTGCAATGTGGCATTTGTGGATGGAGCGAGACATGATGTCCCAGATGTGCTCAATTGGATTCAAGTCTGGGGAACGGGCGGGCCAGTCCATAGCATCAATGCCTTCCTCTTGCAGGAACTGCTGACACACTCCAGCCACATGAGGTCTAGCATTGTCTTGCATTAGGAGGAACCCAGGGCCAACCGCACCAGCATATGGTCTCACAAGGGGTTTGAGGATCTCATCTCGGTACCTAATGGCAGTCAGGCTACCTCTGGCGAGCACATGGAGGGCTGTGCGGCCCCCCAAAGAAATGCCACCCCACACCATGACTGACCCACCGCTAAACCGGTCATGCTGGAGGATGTTGCAGGCAGCAGAACGTTCTCCACGGTGTCTCCAGACTCTGTCACGTCTGTCATATGTGCTCAGTGTGAACCTGCTTTCATCTGTGAAGAGCACAGGGCGCCAGTGGTGAATTTGCCAATCTTGGTGTTCTCTGGCAAATGCCAAACGTCCTGCACGGTGTTGGGCTGTAAGCACAAACCCCACCTGTGGACGTCGGACCCTCATACCACCCTCATGGAGTCTGTTTCTGACCGTTTAAGCAGACACATGCACATTTGTGGCCTGCTGGAGGTCATTTTGCAGGGCTCTGGCAGTGCTCCTCCTGCTCCTCCTTGCACAAAGGCGGAGGTAGCGGTCCTGCTGCTGGGTTGTTGCCCTCCTACGGCCTCCTCCACGTCTCCTGATGTACTGGCCTGTCTCCTGGTAGCGCCTCCATGCTCTGGACACTATGCTGACAGACACAGCAAACCTTCTTGCCACAGCTCGCATTGATGTGCCATCCTGGATGAACTGCACTACCTGAGCCACTTGTGTGGGTTGTAGACTCCGTCTCATGCTACCACTAGAATGAAAGCACCGCCAGCATTCATAAGTGACCAAAACATCAGCCAGGAAGCATAGGAACTGAGAAGTGGTCTGTGGTCACCACCTGCAGAACCACTCCTTTATTGGGGGTGTCTTGCTAATTGCCTATAATTTCCACCTGTTGTCTTCCATTTGCACAACAGCATGTGAAATTTATTGTCAATCAGTGTTGCTTCCTAAGTGGACAGTTTGATTTCACAGAAGTGTGATTGACTTGGAGTTACATTGTGTTGTTTAAGTGTTCCCTTTTTTGAGCAGTGTGTATATATACAGTGGGGAGAACAAGTATTTGATACACTGCCGATTTTGCAGGTTTTCCTACTTACAAAGCATGTAGAGGTCTGTCATTTTTATCATAGGTACACTTCAACTTTGAGAGACAGAATCTAAAACAAAAATCCAGAAAATCACATTGTATGATTTTTAAGTAATTAATTTGCATTACATACACACATACATACATACACACACACACACACAAATACAATACATACATACATATAAATACATATACATACATACATATAAATATACATATCCTTTTAAAAAATATATTTCCCTTTATTACTTTCCAACCCCACCACCCCTTCCCTAATTGGAGTAAACTAGTGAACAACAACGCATAGGCCTCTACTTCCAGCTTATACATACTATATACATTTGATGGATGCAGTCAATTTTACAATAATTATATTTTGTTTGTTTTTACTCCTGAACTTCCTCTACCCTCAACCTTTGCAGGACATTAGCTTTAAAACAGCAACATTTTCTCTCAGCCTCATGGCAAAATGTGTAAAATAGCATGAGATTAGCTATAGAACTGCACATTATTCTCTTTGCCCATGGCAAAATGTATAGAATCGTAGGAAATTAGCGGTTTCTCCGAATGTATTTATTTTATTTTGTGTTGGGGGGTGGGCCTTTCTCAGATCTTGTGGGGGCCCCCGCAAAACTGCGGTATGCCACTGAGCACAGACCAGGTGGTGACTGGGGGCCAGTGCTTATTTCTTCTCTCCGGGTGAGACAGTTTCAAAGGCCTAAGTGAAATGAAAGCCATTCTCATTTGAGAACTTTTTAAAGGACCGATCTGGGCAACTCACTAAGGGGATTTAAACTACCAGCTCTCACAGTCTCATGTCAGAATTAGACCTTCATCCATGTTTCTCAAACGTCAAATTTCGAAGTGTTTAAGGTTAAGTTTAGGCATTAACTCCGAATGGTTAAGGTAAGGGTTAAGGTTTGGGACAGGCTTAAAACCAAAATATCAAGAACAACTTTCTATCACTGGATTTGAACATGCAACCTTTGGAATCAGAGGCAGATGCTTACACCAATCCGCCATCCCCGTCGACAACACCCTAGCAAAACCGAAACCTGCTTGAAGGTAACAGCACTCACTGTTGCCCCTAGTGGCCACTTTCCACGTCATCTCCCAACATCCTCAGACATGGATGGACATAGAACACTGACTTGTATCACAGGTGACCTGGCTGGATTTAAAAGTTTACTTTACTCAATTTGAGAGAAAGTAAAATGATACATTTAATGGACAGGTGAAGGGAAATAATGAATTTCTCAGGAAGGTTTGTATTGCACTGATCTGAGAAAGAACCTGGAAAAATAACAACACTGATTGTGACTAACACAGCAGGACAGTGGGGTCACGCCATAAAAGCAGTTCAATAACTGTAGCAGTTAGCTTAATCATAAAGGATAATTGTTGCAAGGAAGAGACAGTGGGTTAAACCATCATGTCTCAGTGCCTGGTGATAATAAGGTAAGGCACCCAACAACAGAAACACATGGGAGGAGAACCAACAGACAAAAGAAGCGTGATTGCATTGAATTATAACTGATCAGTGAGTGGGATGGTGATGCAATCTGTTGGTTATGCATGAGTCTGCAAAACCCAAATAAATTATCTATAAACACTAGGGAACCTTGTCACAAACAAATATCAATAATTTGTTTCCATCCAACCTGTATTTTATTTAGCCTTTACAATAGTGGCGCCAGAGAAGATGGCTGCCGTTTTACAGCCCTCTAACCAATTGTACTATTATGTGTGTTTTTTCACGTTATTTGTCATTTATTCTGTACATAATGTTTCTGCCACCGTCTCTTATGACCAAAAAGAGCTTCTGGATATCAGGACAGCGATTACTCACCTCGTATTGGACGAAGATTTTTTCTTCAACGAGTCGGACGCGAAGGATATCCTACAGACACCCGACAACGCCCAAATGCCCGTCATTCGCATGAGAAAGAGACAGAGATATCGTGGACGTAGGTCGGGGTGCCTTGTAAGGATCCGACGGTGAGCAAGTAAACTGCCTCTTCCATCAATCCTATTTGCCAATGTTCAATAATTTGAAAATAAATTGGATGACCTAAGATTAAGGTTATCCTACCAACGGGACATTAAAAACGGTAATATCTTATGTTTCACCGAGTCATGGCTGAACGACGACATTGACAACATACAGCTGGCAGGATATACGCTACATCGGCAGGATAGAACGGCTGACTCCGGTAAGACAAGGGGTGGTGGTCTGTGTATATTTGTAAACAACAGCTGGTGCATAAAATCTAATACTAAGGAAGTCTCGAGGTTTTGCTCGCCTGAGGTAAAGTATCTCATGATAAGCTGTAGACCAAACTATTTACCAAGAGTTTTGATCTATATTTTTCGTAGATATCTATTTACCACCACAAACCGATGCTGGCACTAAGATTGCACTCAATGAGCTGTATAAGGCCATAAGTAAACAGGAAAACGCTCATCCAGAGGCACCGCTCCTAGTGGCCGGGGACTTTAATGCAGGGAAACTTAAATCCGTTCTACCTCATTTCTACCAGCATGTTAAATGTGCAACCAGAGGAAAAAAACTCTAGACCACCTTTACTACACACAGAGAGACCTGTACAAAGCTCTCCCTCGCCCTCCATTTGGCAAATCTGACCATAACTCTATCCTCCTGATTCCTGCTTATAAGCAAAAACTAAAGCAGGAAGCACCAGTGACTCGGTTAATAAGGAAGTGGTCAGATGACGCAGATGCTAAGCTACAGGACTGTTTTGCTAGCACAGACTGGAATATGTTCCGGGATTCTTCCGATAGCATTGAGGAGTACACCACATCAGTCACTGGCTTCATCAATAGGTGCATCGATGACGTCATCCCCACAGTGACCGTACGTACATAACCCAACCAGAAGCCATGGATTACAGGCAACATCCGCACTGAGCTAAAGGGTAGAGCTGCCGCTTTCAAGGAGCGGGACTCTAACCCGGATGCTTATAAGAAATCCTGCTATGCCCTCCGACGAACCATCAAACAGGCAAAGAGTCAATACAGGACTAAGATTGAATCGTACTACACTGGCTCCGATGCTCATCGGATGTGGCAGGGCTTGAAAACTATTACAGACTACAAAGGGAAGCACAGCCGTGAGCTGCCCATTGACACAAGCCTACCAGACGAGCTAAATCACTTGTATGCTCGCTTCGAGGCAAGCAACACTGAAGCATGCATGAGAGCATCAGCCGTTGCGGATGACTATGTGATCACGCTCTCTGTAGCCGATGTGAGTAAGACTTTTAAGCAGGTTCAACATTCACAAGGCCGCAGGGCCAGACGGATTACCAGCACGTGTACTCCAAGCATGCGCTGACCTACTGGCAAGTGTCTTCACTGACATTTTTAACATGTCCCTGACTAAGTCTGTAATACCGACATGTTTCAAGCAGACCACCATAGTCCCTGTGCCCAAGAACACTAAATGACTACCGACCCGTAGCACTCACGTCTGCAGCCATGAAGTGCTTTGAAAGGCTGATCATGGCTCACATCAACACCACTATCCCAGAAACCCTAGACCCAATCCAATTTGCATACCACCCCAACAGATCCACAGATGATGCAATCTCTATTGCACTCCACACTGCCCTTTCCCACCTGGACAAGAGGAACACCTACGTGAGAATGCTATTCATTGACTACAGCTCAGCGTTCAACACCATAGTGCCCTCAAAGCTCATCACTAAGCTAAGGACCCTGGGACTAAACACCTCCCTCTGCAACTGGTTCCTAGACTTCCTGACGGGCCGCCCCCAGGTGGTAAGGGTAGGTAACAACACATCTACCATGCTGATCCTCAACACGGGGGCCACTCAGGGGTGTGTGTTCAGTCCCCTCCTGTCCTCCCTTTTCACCAATGACTGCATGGCCAGGCACGACTCCAACACCATCATTAAGTTTGCCGACGACACAACAGTGGTAGGCCTGATCACCGACAATGATGAGACAGCCTATAGGGAGGAGGTCAGAGACCTGAACAGCTAATCATGGCTACCCTGACTATTTGCATTGCCCCCCCCCCCACCCCACCCTAACCCCCTCTTTCACGCTGCTGCTACTCTGTTTATTATTGATGCATAGTCACTTTAACTCTACCCACATGTACATATGACCTCAATTACCTCGACTAACCGGTGCCCCCGCACATTGACTCTGTACCGGTACCCCCTGTATATAGCCTCCCTACTGTTCTTTTATTTTATTATTTAAAATTCTGTTTTTTACTTAACTGCATTGTTGGTTAAGGGCTTGTAAGTAAGCATTTCACTGTAATGTCTACACCTGTTGTATTCGGCGCAAATAAAATTTGATTTGATTTGAGAGTACTGAATACTATGTCCCTATAAGTAGCATATTTTTACGTAACCTATAGTATATCAGCAATCTGATGGCAATATAAAGGAACTGACTGGATATTATCCTGCATAATAATTTATTTTAACATCACTCAATCTATATGACATACAGTAATCAGGTGAACACTTTGACCCAGGGTGACCGATTAACTAGAGCATGGCAGGTGTTGAAGTGTCATAGTGCATACATCAAATCTTAAAGAGGTGTGAGTGCAGCTGAGCCAGAGAAAGCTAGCTTTTCAAATCCCCCACCACCTCCTCCATGCTCAGTGAGTGGCACACTGACAGAAAAGTGGTAGTGGTAGGAACTGTGGGTAATTGAATGACAGTACGGCTGGCTGGGTAAGGAGTAGAGTAGAGGCAGCTGGGAAACGTTGCACTGCTCTCTTGCCTGTACGAAACTGTCGTACACGCCGTCATGTGTCCTCTCTTGACATTGATCAACCACTACTGCTGGTGCAACATTGATACAGTTGCTACAGTAATAAGTATGATGGTGGTAATAATAATACAACTTTTTTGTCATCTTCATACAGCATGACTACCACTCTCTAGTGAGAGTTCCAGAACCCTGGTCGAAGCCTGTGTGTTGCATGGCTAGAGGTCACTGTCAAACAGCCCAGGCTGACCACTAGTGAGAGGAGGCGGATGGGTGTGAATGGAGATCTGGCCTGACTGGGCGGCTGGGCTGTGTGGACATGCTGTTGACAGGGTCAGGCCTGGCAGGTCAGAGCCAGAGATGGGCCTCATCAATTAGGCTCCTATTATAATTATAGGGCCAAGGGCAGTGGTGCCAGATCATGTGTGCTGTAGCAGAGGCCACACTGAACACCGCTGTACAGACAGACATTGTTAATCTGATCCAGTGTGCACAGAAAGCAGCAACAGAGAGGGAGAAACATTGTAGTAAAATATGCTGTGATAATGGACTTTTCAGCCTCGCAATGTTGAGCCTATTTCTGTTGTCTGACAGACTAAGCCATCCTCAGTCTGTAATCCATAATTCAGTGGATGGGCTTTCTCGTTACGTTATGTTTGTTTCCATAAATGATGGCAGTCTGGAAGATTGACCTGAGAGGAAAGCTGAATCAGAGTGGTGAGAGCCACAACACAGGGCACAGCACACATCACTGAGGTACATTTGGCCTCAGAGTGCCTTTCCATGGGCTTTGCGTCATTATCGTTTTATCTTGGCCTGCTGAAAAGGGACATTTTTGGTTTTCCAAAAAGGGTCTGCTTTGAGTCTCCCAAAAGTCCCCAAGGGGTAAGTTCCTTTCCTGAGGATGGCTCACCCCTCACAGTTCTGGGTGACTTCAACCTCCCTACGTCTACCTTTGACTCATTTCTCTCTGCCTCCTTCTTTCCACTCCTCTCCTCTTTTGACCTCACCCTCTCACTGTCCCCCCCTACTCAAAAGGCAGGCAATACACTTGACCTCATCTTTCCTAGATGCTGTTCTTCTACTAATCTCACTGCAACTCCCCTCCATGTCTCCGACCACTACTTTGTATCATTTTCTCTCTCGCTCTCCTCCAACACTACTCACTCTGACCCTACTCAGATGGTAATGCGCCGTCGCAACCTTCGCTCTCTCTCCCGCTACTCTCTCCTCTTCCATCCTATCATCTCTTCCCTCTGCTCAATCCTTCTCCCTCCAATCTCCTGATTCTGCCTCCTCAACCCTCCTCTCCTCCCTTTCTGCATCCTTTGACTCTCTATGTCCCCTATCCTCCCGGCCGGCCGGCTCGGTCCTCCCCTCCTGCTCCGTGGCTTGATGACTCATTGCGAGCTCACAGAACAGGGCTCCGGGCAGCCGAGCGGAAATGGAGGAAAACTAGACTCCCTGTGGACCTGGCATCTTTTCACTCCCTCCTCTCTACATTTTCTTCATCTGTTTCTGCTGCTAAAGCCACTTTCTACCACTCTAAATTCCAAGCATCTGCCTCTAACCCTAGGAAGCTCTTTGCCACCTTCTCCTCCCTGCTGAATCCTCGTCCCCCTCCCCCCCCTCCTCCCTCTCTGTGGATGACTTCGTCAACCATTCTGAAAAGAAGGTTGACGACATCCGATCCTCGTTTGTTAAGTCAAATGACACCGCTGGTCCTGCTCACACTGCCCTACCCTATGCTTTGACTTCTTTCTCCCCTCTCTCTCCAGATAAAATCTTGCGACTTGTGACGGCCGGCCGCCCAACAACCTGCCCGCTTGACCCTATCCCCTCCTCTCTTCTCCAGACCATCTCCGGTGACCTTCTCCCTTACCTCACCTCGCTCATCAACTCATCCTTGACCGCTGGCTATGTCCCTTCCGTCTTCAAGAGAGCGAGAGTTGCACCCCTTCTCAAAAAACCAACACTCGATCCCTCTGATGTCAACAACTACAGACCAGTATCCCTTCTTTCTTTTCTCTCCAAAACTCTTGAGCGTGCCGTCTCTAGCCAACTCTCTTGCTATCTCTTCAGAATGACCTTCTTGATCCAAACCAGTCTGGTTTCAAGACTTGTCATTCAACTGAAACTGCTCTTCTCTGTGTCACGGAGGCTCTCCGCACTGCTAAAGCTAACTCTCTCTCCTCTGCTCTTGTCCTTCTAGACCTGTCTGCTGCCTTAGATACTGTGAACCATCAGATCCTCCTCTCCACCCTCTCCGAGCTGGGCATCTCCGGCGCAGCTCACTCTTGGATTGCGTCCTACCTGACCGGTCGCTCCTACCAAGTGGCGTGGCGAGAATCTGTCTCCGCACCACGAGCTCTCACCACTGGTGTCCCCCAGGGCTCAGTTCTAGGCCCTCTCCTATTCTCGCTATACACCAAGTCACTTGGCTCTGTCATATCCTCACATGGCCTCTCCTATCATTGCTACGCAGACGACACACAACTAATCTTCTCCTTTGCCCCTTCTGATAACCAGGTGGCGAATCGCATCTCTGCATGTCTGGCAGACATATCAGTGTGGATGACGGATCACCACCTCAAGCTGAACCTCGGCAAGACGGAGCTGCTCTTCCTCCCGGGGAAGGACTGCCCGTTCCATGATCTCGCCATCACGGTTGACAACTCCGTTGTGTCCTCCTCCCAGAGTGCAAAGAGCCTTGACGTGACCCTGGACAACACCCTGTCGTTCAGCCCAGTCAAAACTGTTCGCTGCTCTGGCACCCCAATGGTGGAACAAGCTCCCTCACGACGCCAGGACAGCGGAGTCACTCACCACCTTCCGGAGACACTTGAAACCCCACCTCTTTAAGGAATACCTGGGATAGGATAAAGTAATCCTTCTACCCCCCCTTACCCCACCCCCCCCAAAGAAAAATATATATACAGTGGGGGGAAAAAAGTATTTAGTCAGCCACCAATTGTGCAAGTTTTCCCACTTAAAAAGATGAGAGGCCTGTAATTTTCATCATAGGTACACGTCAACTATGACAGACAAATTGAGAAAAAAAATTCCAGAAAATCACATTGTATGATTTTTTATGATTTTATTTGCATATTATGGTGAAAAATAAGTATTTGGTCACCTACAAACAAGCAAGATTTCTGGCTCTCACAGACCTGTAACTTCTTCTTTGAGAGGCTCCTCTGTCCTCCACTCGTTACCTGTATTAATGGCACCTGTTTGAACTTGTTATCAGTATAAAAGTCACCTGTCCACAACCTCAAACAGTCACACTCCAAACTCCACTATGGCCAAGACCAAAGAGCTGTCAAAGGACACCAGAAACAAAATTGTAGACCTGCACCAGGCTGGGAAGACTGAATCTGCAATAGGTACGCAGCTTGGTTTGAAGAAATCAACTGTGGGAGCAATTATTAGGAAATGGAAGACATACTGATCTGGGGCTCCACGCAAGATCTCACTCCGTGGGGTCAAAATGATCACAAGAACGGTGAGCAAAAATCCCAGAACCACACAGGGGGACCTAGTGAATGACCTGCAGAGAGCTGGGACCAAAGTAACAAAGCCTACCATCAGTAACACACTACGCCGTCTGGGACTCAAATCCTGCAGTGCCAGACGTGTCCCCCTGCTTAAGCCAGTACATGTCCAGGCCCGTCTGAAGTTTGCTAGAGTGCATTTGGATGATCCAGAAGAGGATTGGGAGAATGTCATATGGTCAGATGAAACCAAAATATAACTTTTTTGGTAAAAACTCAACTCGTCGTGTTTGGAGGACAAAGAATGCTGAGTTGCATCCAAAGAACACCATACCTACTGTGAAGCATGGGGGTGGAAACATCATGCTTTGGGGCTGTTTTTCTGCAAAGGGACCAGGACGACTGATCCGTGTAAAGGAAAGAATGAATGGGGCCATGTATCGTGAGATTTTGAGTGAAAACCTCCTTCCATCAGCAAGGGCATTGAAGATGAAACGTGGCTGGGTCTTTCAGCATGACAATGATCCCAAACACACCGCCCGGGCAACGAAGGAGTGGCTTCGTAAGAAGCATTTCAAGGTCCTGGAGTGGCCTAGCCAGTCTCCAGATCTCAACCCCATAGAACATCTTTGGAGGGAGTTGAAAGTCCGTGTTGCCCAGCGACAGCCCCAAAACATCACTGCTCTAGAGGAGATCTGCATGGAGGAATGGGCCAAAATACCAGCAACAGTGTGTGAAAACCTTGTGAAGACTTACAGAAAACGTTTGACCTGTGTCATTGCCAACAAAGGGTATATAACAAAGTATTGAGAAACTTTTGTTATTGACCAAATACTTATTTTCCACCATAATTTGCAAATAAATTCATAAAAAATCCTACAATGTGATTTTCTGGAAAAAAAAATCTCATTTTGTCTGTCATAGTTGACGTGTACCTATGATGAAAATTACAGGCCTCTCTCATCTTTTTAAGTGGGAGAACTTGCACAATTGGTGGCTGACTAAATACTTTTTTTCCCCACTGTACATATTGTAAAGTGGTTATCCTACTGGCTATAAGGTGAATGCACCAATTTGTAAGTCGCTCTGGATAAGAGCGTCTGCTAAATGATGTAAATGTAAATGGGTAACATCTAGTCCACAGGACAAGAAATATGGTCCCAAAAAGGCCACAATGCTCTCTCAAATTGTCAGCATGCAGAAATACATTAGCGTTGACTAGGGAGTGGACCATGTAAGGGCTGGTGGGTTAGTCTCCTGCGTTTTTGTAGGACTCATAGCAAAGATGACCTGCCTTCCTGAATGTTGTGAGTAAACAAACAATCAAGTTTTCTGTTTCACCCCACATTTTTTTTGCATCTTCAAAGTGGTAGGCATGTTGTGTAAATCAAATGATACAACCCCCCCCCAAAATCCATTTTAATTCCAGGTTGTAAGACAACAAAATAGGAAAAATGGGGGTGAATACTTTCGCAAGCCACTGTAAACAAACACTGCTACTCACTCATGCACTCTCTTTCTCTCGCTCTCTTTCCCTCTCTCCCTTTCTTTCTAAGTCAAATGCTAAATGAAAAAAAATTGCTGACTGAGAAAGAGAGGACATAGTGAGAATAGCTGCTCTATCTAAATTAAAAGTAGTCTTGTGTATCATCTGAATAATTCATGGAGAGGGTAAATTGTAGCTAAGCTGCTGCTGCTTAGGCAGGAGCGCAGCTCTCTGAATTGTGTACGACAGACAGCTTCATTTGACTTGCTAAGTTGTTCACTCATAACTACTGAATTACAGGCCACTCATAAAATGTGGTGTTGTGATTACGTGAGACATAATAGGCTAAAGTAAGCTTTGCCAAAACCATCACATAATTTGACACAAGATGTACGCATTCTGTGTCATAAAACAAATGGCAAATGGCAGAAAATTAAGACCAAGGCCTCAATATGCACGCAAGCGAGGACAGGTTACATTAAAGAAATCACGTTAATATATTTTAGACAGCTTCTCCACAAATGGCATATGTCATATTCTGTTAATAGACTCCTTGAAATGGAAGGTCACTGAACTTATATCCTCTCATACATTCTGGAGAACATACTCAGAGAAAGTAAAGGTTACATGTTACAGTAGCACTGTGTCAGAAATCAAAAAATGTAAAGCTAGCAAGAGCCTCCTGACATACGGTTAATTTGCATAAATAGTGAGTGGCAAGCGAGAGAGAGAAGGAGAGCAGAGAAGAGAGAGATAAACTTCTGCTCACAATGAGGCATGAACTTCACCTCTGAGTTACAATGTGAAAGACTAAGAGAGTGAATTGTGCCGCTGTTTGAATGTGGGGGCCGTAGTTTTATCAGTCCTCCTGCTGAGCCTTTAAATCTCATCCACTTCATGAGAGTCACGTCTTCACTTAGATAATGAATTATGGATCCCAGCCTGCCTCGGTGATATTCAATATTAGATGAACTGCACATTCCCATTTGGTGACAGCGCTTCTGCTGCCATGAGGGACAATCCTCTTCCTCTTCTCAACAGCAGCCCTGAACCCAGTGATACAGAGAAAAAGCTCATTACTATCCATATTCATGATGGGGACGTGTGTAGCACACGTGGGTGTGTGTGTGTGTCTGTGCGTGAGTACTTAATGTGCTGCTACTGTGCATTAATAAGTCAGCCACTCTGCAGCATGTGTGTCTGAAATGAGATTTATTGATGTGTGCATGCATATGTGTATTTTCTTAAGCATATGTGTGTCATGTGTGTGCGTGTGTATGTACAGTGCATTCGGAAAGTATTCAGACCCCTTGACTTTTTCCACATTTTGTTACGTTACAGCCTTATTCTGAAATGCATTAAATAAAATACAAATACTCATCAATTGACACACAATACCCCATAATGACAAAGTGAAAACAGGTTTTTAGAACTTTTTGCAAATTTAAAACCAGAAATTAATTAATCAAAAACAGTAATACCTTATTTACATAAGTATTCAGACCCTTTGCTATGAGACTCGAAATTGAGCTCAGGTGCATCCTGTTTCCATTGATCATCCTTGAGATGTCTCTACAACTTGGAGTCCACCTGTGGTAAATTCAATTGATTGGACATGATTTGGAAAGGCACACACCTGTCTATATAAGGTCCCACAGTTGACAGTGCATGTCAGAGCAAAAACCAAGCCATGATGTCGAAGGAATTGTCCGTAGAGCTCCGAGACAGGATTGTGCACAGATCTGGGGAAGGGTACCAAAACATTTCTGCAGCATTGAAGGTCCCCAAGAACACAGTGGCCTCCATCATTCTTAAATGGAAGAAGTTTGGAACCACAAAGACGCTTCCTAGAGCTGGCCGCCCGGCCAAACTGAGCCATCAGGGGAGAAGGGCCTTGGTCAGGGAGGTGACCAAGAACCTGATGGTCACTTTGACAGAGCTCCAGAGTTCCTCTGTGGAGATGGGAGAACCTTCCAGAAGGACAACCATCTCTGTAGCACCTCAACAATAAGGCCTTTATGGTAGAGTGGCCAGATGGAAGCCACTCCTCAGTAAAAGGCACATGAAAGCTTGCCTGGAGTTTGCCAAAAGGAAACAAGATTCTCTGGTCTGACGAAACCAAGATTGAACTCTTTGGCCTGACTGCCAAGCGTTAGGAAACCTGGCACCATCCCTACAGTGAAGCATGGTGGTGGCAGCATCATGCTGTGGGGATGTTTTTCAGCGGCAGGGACTGGGAGACTTGTCAGGATCGAGGGAAAGATGAACGGAGCAAAGTGCAGAGAGATCCTTGATGAAAACCTCCTCCAGAGTGCTCAGGACCTCAGACTGGGGTGAAGGTTCACCTTCCAACAGGACAACGACCCTAAGCACACAACCAAGACAAAGCAGGAGTGGCTTCGGGACAAGTCTCTGAATGTCCTTGAGTGGCCCAGCCAGAGCCCGGACTTGAACCCGATCGAACATCCCTGGAGAGACCTGAAAATAGCTGTGCAGTGACACTCCCCATCCAACCTGACAGAGCTTGAGAGGATCTGCAGAGAAGAATGGGAGAAACTCCCCAAATGCAGGTGTGCCAGGCATGTAGCGTCATACCCAAGAAGACTCAAGGTTGTAATCGCTGCCAAAGGTGCTTCAACAAAGTACTGAGTAAAGGGTCTGAATACTTACAGTTGAAGTCGGAAGTTTACATACACCTTAGCCAAATATATTTAAACTCAGTTTTCCACAATTCCTGACATTTAATCCTAGTAAAAATTCCCTGTTTTAGGTTAGATAGTATCACCACTTTATTTTAAGAATGTGAAATGTCAGAATAATAGTAGAGAGAATTATTTATTTCAGCTTTTATTTATTTCATCACGTTCCCAGTGGGTCAGAAGTTTACATACAATCAATTAGTATTTGGTAGCATTGCCTTTAAACTGTTTAACTTGGGTCAAATGTTTCGGGTAGCCTTCCACAAGCTAAGTTCGGTGAATTTTGGCCCATTCCTCCTGACAGAGCTGGTGTAACTGAGTCCGGTTTGTAGGCCTCCTTGCTCGCACACGCTTTATCAGTTCTGCCCACAAATGTTCTATAGGATTGAGGTCAGGGCTTTGTGATGGCAACTCCAATACCTTGACTTTGTTGTCCTTAAGTCATTTTGCCACAACTTTGGAAGTATGCTTGGGGTCATTGTCCATTTGGAAGACCCATTTGCAATCAAGCTTTAACTTCCTGACTGATGTCTTGAGATGCTGCTTCAATATATCCACTTAATTTTCCTTTCTCATGATGCTATCTATTTTGTGAAGTGAACCAGTCCCTCCTGCAGCAAAGCACCCCCACAGCATGATGCTGCCACCCCAGGGGCTTCACGGTTGGGATGGTGTTCTTCGGCTTGCAAGCCACGCCCTTTTTTTACTCCAAACATTATGGCCAAACAGTTCTATTTTTGTTTCATCAGACCAGAGGACATTTCTCCAAAAAGTACGATCTTTGTCCCCATGTGCAGTTGCAAACCGTAGTCTGGCTTTTTTATGGCGGTTTTGGAGCAGTGGCTTCTTCCTTGCTGAGCGGCCTTTTAGGTTATGTCGATATAGGACTTGTTCTACTGTGGATATAGATACTTTTGTACCTGTTTTCTCCAGCATCTTTACAAGGTTCTTTGCTGTTGTTCTGGGATTGATTTGCACTTTTCCCACCAAAGTACGTTCATCTCTAGGAGACAGAACGCGTCTCCTTCCTTAGCGGTATGACGGCTGCGTGGTCCCATGGTGTTTATACTTGCGTACTATTGTTTGTACAGATGAACGTGGTACCTTCAGGCGATTGGAAATTGCTCCCAAGGATGAACCAGACTTGTGGAGGTCTACAATCTTTTTTCTGAGGTCTTGGCTGATTTCTTTTGATTTTCCCAAGATGTCAAGCAAAGAGCCACTGAGTTTGAAGGTAGGCCTTGAAATACATCCACAGGTACACCTCCAATTGACTCAAATGATGTCAATTAGCCTATCAGAAGCTTCTAAAGCCATGACATTATTTTCTGGAATTTTCCAAGCTGTGTAAAGGCACAGTCAGCTTAGTGTATGTAAACTTCTGACCCACTGGAATTGTGATACAGTGAATTATAAGTGAAATAATCTGTCTGTAAACAATTGTTGGAAATGTCACAGAGTAAATGTCCTAATCGACTTGCCAAAACTATAGTTTGTTAACAATAAATTTGTGGAGTGGTTGAAAAACCAGTTTTAATGATTCCAACCTAAGTGTATATAAACTTCCAACTTCAACTGTATGTCAATGTGATATTTCAGTTTACAATGTTTTATAAATTTGCAAAAATTTCTAAAAATCTGTTTTTGCTTTGTCATTATGGGGTACTGTGTGGAGAAAACTATTTAATCCATTTTAGAATAAGGCTATAACGTAACAAAATGTGGAAAAAGTAAAGGGGTCTGAATACTTTCCGAATGCACTGTATGTGTGTGACATGCATGCGTATGTGTGTGTCTGCGTGCTTACTTGCATATGAATATGATGAATTGTTGATTTGGCTCCTCTGTGGGGCAGGCCGGTTAATACTGCACAGTATTTATAAATGGGGAGAGAAGGATAAACGTCACTACAGTACATAATGCACCAGGCTGTCGTTCCTTCTGCCTGAATACACTTGAGTGGCGAGACTGATCTTTCCCCTGGTCTCCCTGCGGTGTAAATAAAGACAGACAGTACACACAAACAAGCGTAAAGTAGTACTTAAAACAGCATGGACCGACAGACCATCTCGAAGTTCAGTGGTGCGTTACATTAGACAAGTACAGACAAATGCAAAGTGACGCTCCAATCTCTTTAAACCAACGTCAGTCTGGGGGAAAAGCTCTACTGTATATTAATCTCAACTCAGGCAAATCATAATTTCATAGTTAGCTAATAATGGTACTTTTTATTTTGTAGTTGGAAATACCAATGGTACCTTTCATAAGCAGCATAATTTGCTTGCTGTAAAATGTTGCTCTGAAAATAAAATAATTGTACAGTCTTGAAGATTAAAATATTAATATGAGAGAGATTAAAGCTACACAAAATAAGATGCATAATTCGCTTAGTAAGACAGGAACTTTGAAAACTCCAGTTGTACAAATCAGAGAAACTAGGGAGAAACTAATCTAACGTAGCAGGCGTAAAAGGAACGCCTGAAACAAGTTCCCCTACATACTGGTCTTGATGAGAAGAAAATAAACTGTCAGGAGAGGTTCTCTTCTGCACTGTTCAAGTAATCCAGTAAATGTGAAGGAGGAGTTAAGATGAAGTCACGTCACAGGCTCTCTTTCCATTTCCCCTGAAAACTGGAACATCCGGTTGTTGGGAACTCGGCAGAGGGAAAAAACAAACCCTGGCTGTGAGTCATCTAGAAGTGGATTATTGCACTGCTTTGCATTTAATAATTAAAGGCCCAGTGCAGTCAAAAAACGTGATAAAAATATATTTCCACACCATGAGGTTGGAATAATACTGTGAAATTGGGAAAACTATGATAATGCCCTTTTAGTGTAAGAGCTGTTTGAAAAGACTGCCTAAAATTTCAGCCTGTTTTGGTGGGAGGGAGTTTTGGCCTGCCTGGTGATTTTGTGCATCCAGTTGTTCACTTATTAAGTTAATAGCATAAAAATAACATAATAAAGACAAAACGTGCCTCCAGTTGCTTCAAGGGGTATGACATGGCAAGGCTTGTCGAGGCATGATGTTCCAGGACTGAATGACAAGTGTTGGTTGATAGTTTTGTTATGATCTTACAGTCTCGGTGGGCCTGAAACAGAACATTTTATAAACGTTATCAAATTCCTCTTGCGTGCTGCCTGTGCTTCATGCTCTTGACAAAATTATATTTACTGCTCTGTTAAATAAAATACACCTGCTTATTACTGTGATTTATACAGGCTTACCCACTGCGTGGGAAGAATGCTGTGTTTGACTTAATCCAGAAATTCAGTTTACCTGTTTTGATTGAGTGGAGGTGGAGCTATCTGTGTTTTAACATTTTGATCAAGTCCTGTCCTTTCCCCCCATTTCTCTGTGTCTGTCACAGTTCCAAACAGAACTGGTGAGTCATCTACTAAATCTGACTGAAAGTGACTTTTATTTAGTGTTACATCACTTCCTGTCCTGCTCCTGACTCTGTTGTTAAAACAGTTCAGGAAGGACAGAGTGAAAGGAACTGAACTGTGGCCCATTGTGCTACAGGACAGTCCTATGTCCTACAGTCAGGACACAAACTAAACCCCCTGAACTACAATGGAAACACATTCATCATACACTCACTGTAAGATAAGTCAACAAAGTAACAGGAAGACTGAGCCAGTTAGAGTGAAACTTCATAGTCAGGAGGAAGTAGGGCTACAAAATGACCATGGTCCACTTCTAAATATTTCCACATCAATATTGAATGATATTTGTGGAGGTTAGTCGGGCAGTGGGGAGGGCTGAGGTTCCTAGAAGGGCCTCTTAAAAAGCTTTGGTGGTACTGAAGACTGCAGACTGCATCTGTCTAGCACAGTTTAGTAGTGTTCCTGTCAACACACTTTGAAAGGGAATATGAGGCCACACCCCATGTTGTCCGAGAAAATGCTGAACTCCTACGTGGATTTAGTAATTAAGGAATCAGGGTGTGTACTGTTAAATGCCAAATGAAGCTTTTGAACAAGCAGCTATAACTATATGCATATTCATTTTAAACGTGATGGGAGGTCTAGGTAAAGCACACTGTCTTTCCATACACACCGCTGGAAAAAATGTCCTGAGGCTGAAGTGACCACCTTTGAGACCTACTTGTACAATATATCTAAGGACTTCATATCACTATGTAATACTGCATAGGCTCACAGTATAGATCCGATCCACCAAGTGACAAAGTGTTGCATGGTCAGGCATACAGTACTTTGCCGCAATGCATTCCAAAGAACAGCCTTGCTGTCATACTGCAGCAGCAAGGACTGCTCAGCTCGTTATCTTGTGTCATGTGGCAGCAGCAGCATCTCTGAATAATTTGGCCCTAGGAGCTGAACCAAGAGGGGGATAAACACAGCCAGGCACCACTAAACGCAGACGACAGAGGGACGTAGATGAAAATGTCCTTGTCCTTTGTGGATTACGCAATAAATTCCACTAGTGTCAATCATGTAATAATAGGCACTGGGGTTGAAACCCTGCCAATATAATAACCTTAGAAATGTAAGTGGATTTGTTTGTTTGTTCTCTTGGTGTGTGTGTGTGTGTGTGTGTGTGCGTGCATTCGTGCAATTCAGTTAGTCTCCATTTGAATTCAACTGCACTACTTATCCAGTCAGCACAGCAGAAGCACTGTCATGTCTTCTCTCTTTTGGTTGACAGCTCTAGTGAAATACTCTCAAAATGTATGTTTTTCCAAAAGTATGAATCAGCCACAGAGTCTTGATGCGTCAATAAAGGGAGAGAATCTCAGCAAGCTCTCTTGGCATGGACTACAGAAGCAACTACGCAGCTTCAATCCACACACAAGTCTACAGCTCCTGAAGATAATGCTGGGTGATCAAACTAAGTGATACAAATCAATCCACTGCTGAAAATGTAAATTCTTGCAACAGTTCAATGACTTTGCATCTTTCTCTCTCCTTGACGTAGTAGTTAGCCTGAGGCAGGGCTGAGTCACAGATTGTGGTGTGGCATAGAGATCTGAGAGTCTCTGTGTCAGACTCAGCAGCCAGAGAAACAGGAGAACATGACAGCAGACTCCAGACAGCTTAGGAACATCAAGGCTCTTCACACATCTAATGCACCGTTCACATCTGGACACTAATGCAAGGCATGAATTTACAGCAAAACGTGTTACAGCCAGACAGTCAGGAAACACTGACTGCAGCTGCTGAATATCTGGTATGAATTATACAGGTTCTATAGACACCCCATTACAATAATGTGGTCCTCTGTAGCTCAGCTGGTAGAGCACGGCGCTTGTAACGCCAATGTAGTGGGTTCGATCCCCGGGACCACCCATACACAACAAAAAAAATGTATGCACGCATGACTGTAAGTCGCTTTGGATAAAAGCGTCTGCTAAATGGCATATTATTATTATTATTATAAGCTCAAATATTATACGTACTATTAGGCTATACAGTGTATCAGCAAATACCATTACTTAAAATAACATAAACTTAGTTACAGTCTAGGTTATTAGAGATCATCATGACGCATGGGGGTTAGAAATACAGCCATTAGTAATATTACATATTAATAATAAAAAACAAAAAAATATGTTGTAAGTGAGAATAGGCATTGGTCTGAAGCCAAAAAAGAAAGGAAATTCACATGAGCACCACAAAGCCTATTCCACCCATGCTCTACCAAGGTTTTCCAGCACACAGCTTTGACCTACTACAGTAGCTATGTTGGTATTGTACTTCAAACTACACTATATACAGTATCTCACAAAAGTGAGTACACCCCTCACATTTTTGTAAATATTTGAGTATATATTTTCATGTGACAACACTGAAGAAATGACACTTTGCTACAATGTAAAGTAGTGAGTGTACAGCTTGTATAACAGTGTACATTTGCTGTCCCCTCAAAATAACACAACACACAGCCATCCTTTCCCTACTTGGAGTTAATTAGTGAACAACAATGCCCAGGCCTCTACTTCCAGTCTATACTTATTATCTACACCTTATGGACACAGTTCATTTTACAATAATTCTATGATATATATATATATTTTTTTTGCTCCTGAACTTCTTCTACTCTCAACCTCTCCGATCATTTTCATGATGTCCATCCGGTTTGCTTCTATATGCCATATCTTTCTAACTGTGCTCTTTCCCAAAAGCTCCCAACATACAACCTATATACTTATTATGGACACAGTATTAGCTATCTTTGTTATTATTTGTTGTTATTTGTTATTAGTCCCATCCTTCAATTCTATTCAATACCTCCCATCTATCTCTTAACACCATCCATATAGGATTTCTATTTGCCATATATATTTCAACCGTACTGTGATGTTTTACAAAAGTTCTGAACCTTTCTATTCTCATTGCTTCTACAGATTGTGAATTAAAAATAAACATTTTTGCTAAAAGTATTATTATATTATTGATCGATTGACTATGACTTTTCAGATCACCCAGTAATGCTATCTGCAAGGTTAGCTCCAGGTAAATATTGCAATCCGTTAGCCATTCCTGGACCTGTGTCCAAAAACAAGCTACAAATGGACAGAACCAAAACAAATGATCTAATGATTCTGTCTCTTCACAGCAAAATCTGCAGAGCTGGGAAGATTGTATCCCCCATATAAATAACATTCTATTGGTAGCAAGAATTTTATATAATAATTTAAATTGAAAGATTCTAATTTTTGAATCCGGTGTCGTTTTGCGTGTCAGTTCATAAACACTATGCCATGGGATCGGTACGTCAAAAATCTCTTCCCAACTATTTTGCAATTTATATGGGACGGCTGTCAATCCTTTGGTCCTTAAGTGAAACTGATATACTTTTTTTATTTATCACAGTTTTCCTTAACCAATTATGTTATTTAATGCAAGGCCGACAGACAAGTTCCTTACTTTCTCCCCCTTCCACTTTCCTCTTCCACTTTTGCGGTAAGGCTGCAATTATTTGGTTGTAATTTTGGGTAGAGCAGACATTTCCATATGTTTTTGTTAGCTGCATAACTCCACCAGTCCTACCGATGATATCATTTACGAAGATTATACCTTTTTTAAACATTCTGTCAAAAAATAAAGGTTTTTTGTCAATTAGTATATTTGAATTTAACCACAATATTTGTTGCATTATTTGTTCTGTCGTTTCTGGAGGATTAAATTGAAATTGCAACCAACTTTCTATGGCTTGTTTTAGAAATAGTGATATTTGGGAGATGATTTCCTTTTCAAATAACTTCAAATGAGTTGTTGTAATCTGAATAAAGGGAAAAAGGCCTTTCTTGAACATTGGGTGAGACAATCTTACTAATTTGCTTGAGAACCAGTTCGGATTTAAGTATAACTTTTGTATGACTGAAGCTTTTAGTGATCGGTCTAATGCTTTAATATTTAATAATTTCTGTCCTCCGAATTCATATTCATTATATAAATATGCCCTTTTAATTTTGTCTGGCTTGCCGTTCCAAATAAAATTCAATATTTCTTTCTCATATAATTTAAAAAACTGTTCGCTAGGCATAGGCAAGACCATAAGCAAATAGGTAAACTGGGATAATACTAAAGAGTTAATCAGGGTGATTTTTCCACAAATTCACAGGTATTTTCCTTTCCATGGTAGTAAGATATTATCTATTTATGCTAACTTTCTATAAAAATTTATTGAAGTGAGATCATTTATTTCCTTTGGGATATGTATTCCGAGTATA
This sequence comes from Coregonus clupeaformis, assembly GCF_020615455.1. Lineage (NCBI taxonomy): Eukaryota > Metazoa > Chordata > Actinopteri > Salmoniformes > Salmonidae > Coregonus > Coregonus clupeaformis. Next base: position 30,436,398 of record NC_059221.1, on the reverse strand, counting down.
TCCACATCACCATCAGACCATTTTATTGGTAAACTACATGGTAATGTAACATTTTTATTTTTTTGTGATCCAATACGTAATATAGTACATTTATCATAATTTGGTTGTAATCCAGAGAGGTTAGAAAATGTATCTAGATCCTCTATGAGGCTGTGGAGGGATTCTAGTTGTGGATTTAAAAGAAAACATGAATCATCAGCGTACAATGACACCTTTGTTTTTAAGCCCTGGATTTCTAATCCTCTGATATTATTATTATTGGATCTGATTTTAATAGCTAACAGAGCTGGTGGATGTTAGAGACCTTGCACTCCTCCACCTTCCGTTTGAGGATGCCCCACAGATGCTCAATAGGGTTTAGGTCTGGAGACATGCTTGGCCAGTCCTTCACCTTTACCCTCAGCTTCTTTAGCAAGGCAATGGTTGTCTTGGAGGTGTGTTTGGGGTCGTTATCATGTTGGAATACTGCCCTGCGGCCCAGTCTCCGAAGGGAGGGTATCATGCTCTGCTTCAGTATGTCACAGTACATTTTGGCATTCATGGTTCCCTCAATGAACTGTAGCTCCCCAGTGCTGGCATGCAGCATGTGGGCATGGTGGGAGTGTCATGGTCTCATGCAGCCCCAGACCATGACACTCCCACCACCATGCTTGACTGTAGGCAAGACACACTTGTCTTTGTACTCCTCACCTGGTTGACGCTTGACACCATCTGAACCAAATAAGTTTATCTTGGTCTCATCAGACCACAGGACATGGTTCCAGTAATCCATGTCCTTAGTCTGCTTGTCTTCAGCAAACTGTTTACGGGCTTTCTTGTGCATCATCTTTAGAAGAGACTTCCTTCTGGGACGACAGCCATGCAGACCAATTTGATGCAGTGTGCGGCGTATGGTCTGAGCACTGACAGGCTGACCCCCCACCCCTTCAACCTCTGCAGCAATGCTGGCAGCACTCATACGTCTATTTCCCAAAGACAACCTCTGGATATGACGCTGAGCACGTGCACTCAACTTCTTTGGTCGACCATGGTGAGGCCAGTTCTGAGTGGAACCTGTCCTGTTAAACCGCTGTATGGTCTTGGCACCGTGCTGCAGCTCAGTTTCAGGGTCTTGGCAATCTTCTTATAGCCCAGGCCATCTTTATGTAGAGCAACAATTCTTTTTTCAGATCCTCAGAGAGTTCTTTGCCATGAGGTGCCATGTTGAACTTCCAGTGACCAGTATGAGGGAGTGTGAGAGCGATGACACCAAATTTAACACACCTGCTCCCCATTCACACCTGAAAACTTGTAACACTAATGAGTCACATGACACCGGGGAGGGAAAATGGCTAATTGGGCCCAATTTGGACATTTTCACTTAGGGGATAACTCACTTTTGTTGCCAGCGGTTTAGACATTAATGGCTGTGTGTTGAGTTATTTTGAGGGGACAGCAAATGTACACTGTTATACAAGCTGTACACTCACTACTTTACATTGTAGCAAAGTGTAATTTCTTCAGTGTTGTCACATGAAAAGATATACTCAAATATTTACAAAAATGTGAGGGGTGTACTCACTTTTGTGAGATACTGTATATAACAGTATGTGGGCACCCCTTCAAATTAGTGGATTCGGCTATTTCAGCCACACCCGTTACTGACAGGTGTATAAAATCAGAGCACACAGCCATGTCATCTCAATAGACAAACATTGGAAGTAGAATGGCCTTACTGAAGAGCTCAGTGACTTTCAAGGTGGCACCGTCATAGGATGCCACATTTCCAACAAGTCAGTTTGTAAAATTTCTGCTCTAGTGCCCTGGTCAACTGTAAGTGCTGTTATTGTGAAGTGGAAACGTCTAGGAGCAACAACAGCTCAGCCGCGAAGTGGTAGGCCACACAAGCTCACAGAACGGGACCGCCGAGTGCTGAAAAATCGTCTGTCCTCGGTTGCAATACTCACTACCGAGTTCCAAACTGCCTCTTGAAGCAACGTCAGCACAATAACTGTTCGTCGGGAGCTTCATGAAATGGGTTTCCATGGCCGAGCAGCCGCACACAAGCCTAAGATCACCATGCGTAATGCCAAGTGTCGGCTGGAGTGGTGTAAAGCTCGCTGCCATTGGACTCTGGAGCAGTGGAAACACGTTCTCTGGAGTGATGAATCACACCTAACCATCTGGCAGTCTCACGGACAAATCTGGGTTTGGTGGATGCCAGGAGAACGCTACCTTCCCCAATGCATAGTGCCAACTGTAAAGTTCGGTGGGGGAGGAATAATGGTCTGGGGCTGTTTTTCATGGTTCCCACACTTGTTCAGAGCCCTCTGCTGCGCACTGTACCCTACCCATCCACTTTCCTGATCGCATTGTGGTTCCCCAGTGTAAGGCGCTAGTCGATTCAGGTGCAGCTGGGAACTTTATGGACAGGGCATTCTCACACAGTCTAGGCATTTCATTGGTTCCCCTATCCATTCCACTCCCCATCAGAGCACTTGACAGTCGACCATTAGGGTCTGGGTTTGTTAGGGAAGTAACCGCACCAATCACCATGGTTACCCACAAGACTCATTGCGAGCAAGTCACGTTTCTTATCATTGAGTCTCCTGCTTTCCCTGTGGTACTAGGTATCCCTTGGTTAGCACTCCACAACCCCACATTCTCATGGCCGCAGAGGGTTCTCACGGGGTGGTCGCGAGAGTGTCAGGGTAGGTGTCTTGGTGTTTCCGTTGGTGCAACCACGGTGGAAAGTCCAGACAGTACCTCCACCGTGCGCATTCCCCCCGAATATCTCGATTTGGTGCATGCGTTTTCCAAAACGCAGGCAACCAAGTTACCAACTCATCGGGTGGGAAATTGCGCGATAAACCTCCGGGTAGACGCTGTGCCTCCACGGAGTCATGTGTATCCCCTGTCACAGGCTGAAACGGAGGCTATGGAAACATACGTCTCCGAGTCCCTGCGTCAGGGGTTTATACGTCCCTCCAATTCACCCGCCTCCTCAAGTTTCTTTTTTGTGAAGAAGAAAGACGGCGGTCTGCGCCCTTGCATTGATTATCAATCACTGAACAAGGAGACGATACGATTTAGTTATCCTCTCCCCCTCATTCCTTCAGTGATCGAGTCAATGCATTGACCGCGCTTCTTCACCAAATTAGATCTCCGGAGTGCGTACAACCTGGTGCGTGTCTGAGAGGGGGATTGTCACGACTTCCGCCGAGGCTGCCTCCCCTCCTTGTTCGGGCAGGCTTCGGTGTTCGTCGTCACCGGCTTACTAGCCACTGCCGCACCATATATCATCATTCCATTTGTCTTGTCTTGTCAATTACACACACCTGGTGTGTGTAATCCCCTCATTAGTCCGTGTATACGTGTTCCCTCTGCCCCCTTGTCCTTGTGGGTGATTGTTTTATGTGAGTTGAGTGTAGCTCAGTGGAGCTACTCGTACCTTGTATTGCCGGGGTAGATTATTCCCCTGTGCCTGTATTTTGTTGGAGCTACCCGTACCTTGTATTGCCGGGGTAGATTGTTCCCCTGTGTCTGTATTTTGTTGTCGCTATCCAGCGCAACTGTGTACGACGGAATAAACTCTGTATTCTGTGATTTACCCTCCTGCGCCTGACTCCTTCTAATCACGCTCATCACATAATCACCCACCTGCTATGGAGTCAGCGGGAGAGGAGCGCATGACTGGAGTCGTGGCACGGGTCCAGGAGCATTCCACGATGCTGGCCAGCTTGGGGGAAGCGATGGATCGGGTTCTTCAGGTCGTCCAACGCCTGGAAAGGAGAGGACCTGATCTGTCGAGACCAGCTGGCCAACCGGATCCAGCCACCCACACCCCAGCACCCGGAGGGATCCAGATATCCCGACCATGGGAGTTCGACGGGACGGCGGCGCTCTGCCAAGGATTCCTCCTCCAACTGGAGCCCTACTTCTCCAGCATCAGGCCGGCCTCATCGGAGCGGGAGAAGGTGTCCGTCCTCGTTTCCTGCCGGAAAAACCCTGGAGTGGCCCAACGTGGTTTGGAACGAAGGAGGAGCCGCGTTGGAGAACTACGGGGAGTTTGCTCGCCTCTTTCGGGCTGTCTTCGATCACCCACCCGAAGGTCGAGAGGCGGGCGAGAGGCTGGTCCACCTGAGGCAGGGGACGAGGACCGCGCAGGACTTCGCTTTGGAGTTTCAGACTCTTGCAGTGGGGTCCGGGTGGAAAGAGCGGGCCCTGATCTACCATTTCCGGTGCCATCTGCGGGAGGACGTCCGACGGGAGCTAGCCTGCCAGGACACCATGTTGTCCTTCACGCAACTGGTGGACATGGCCATCCGTTTGGACAACCTGCTGGCAGCCAGAGGACGTCCTGGAAGGGGTCTGCCCGTTCCCACCCGGCCGACTCGGATCCCGAGCTGATGGAGCTGGGTGGAGCCGCCGTTCGAGAGAGCAGAGGCCGACAGCGACAGTGCCACTCTGGTGGCACAACGGGACAGTACACCACACGTTGTCGTCAACGCTCTTTTGGGTCTGGAGGCGGCAGGCAGGGCACTCGCATCACCCCAGGTATCGAACACCCACACTCGTTCAGAGACCTCTGCTGCGCACTGTACCCTACCCATCTACTTTCCCGATCACATGGTAGTTCCCCAATATAAGGCGCTAGTCGATTCAGGCGCAGCTGGGAACTTTATGGACAGGGCATTCTCACGCCGTCTAGGCATTTCATTGGTTCCCCTATCCATTCCACTCCCCATCAGAGCACTTGATAGTCAACCATTACGGTCCTGGTATGTTCAGGAAGTTACTGCACCAGTCACCATGATTACCCAGGAGACTCATTGTGAGCAGATCACTTTTTGTATTATTGAGTCCCCTGCTTTCCCTGTGGTACTAGGTATCCCTTGGTTAGCACTCCACATCCCCACCTTCTCATGGCCGCAGAGGGTTCTCACAGGGTGGTCGCGAGAGTGTCAGGGTAGGTGTCTAGGTGTTTCCGTTGGTGCAACCACGGTGGAAAGTCCAGACAGTACCTCCACCGTGCGCATTCCCCCCGAATACCTCAATTTGGCGCACGTGTTTTAAAAAACGCAGGCTACCAAGTTACCACCTCATCGGGCGGGGGATTGTGCAATAAACCTCCGGGTAGACGCTGTGCCTCCACGGAGTCATGTGTATCCCCTGTCACAGGCTGAAACGGAGGCTATGGAAACATACGTCACCGAGTCCCTGCGTCAGGGGTTTATACGTCCCTCCAATTCACCCGCCTCCTCAAGATTCTTTTTTGTGAAGAAGAAAGACGGCGGTCTGCGCCCTTGCATTGATTATCAATCACTGAACAAGGAGACGATACGATTTAGTTATCCTCTCCCCCTCATTCCTTCAGTGATCGAGTCAATGCATTGACCGCGCTTCTTCACCAAATTAGATCTCCGGAGTGCGTACAACCTGGTGCGTATCCGAGAGGGGGTGAGTGGAAGACAGCATTCAGCACAACCACGGGGCATTATGAATACCTGGTGATGCCCTACGGTTTGATGAATGCTCCATCCGTCTTCCAGTCCTTTTTGAATGAGGTGTTTCGTAACATGCTTGGTCGCGGTGTAGTGGTCTACATCGATGACATTCTGGTGTATTCCACTACGCGCGCCAAGCATGTGTCCCTGGTTCTCAAAGTGCTGGCCCGACTGTTGGAAAATGACCTTTATGCCAAGGCAGAAAAGTGTCTGTTTTTCCAGCAGTCCATCTCCTTCCTCGGATAGCGCATTACCACCTCAGGTGTGGAGATGGAGGGAGATCGCATTTCAGCTGTGCGTAATTGGCTGACTCCAACCACGGTTAAGGAGGTGCAGCGCTTTATTGGCTTCGCCAACTACAATCTGGGGTTTATCCGGGGCTTTGGCAAGGTCGCAGCTCCCATTACATCTCTGTTGAAGGGTGGGCCGTCCATAATAATGCCCATGATTTTAGGATGTGATGAATGAGCAGGTGTCCACATACTTTTGGTTATGTAGTGTATGAGTAGGCAGGTTGCTTAGGATTCAAAACTTCTCAAACAGCCTCATTGATACTCTTAGAGGAGGTGCTTCCACAATAATGTGATTTGTACCGCATACAAGGTCAAGTATTGTATTCTTCACACACCACAGTAAGACCATCAGGCTTGATTGAGCTGTTTTGTCTTGTAATAATGTGGTGCATGCCTGTATTTCCTTAAATCTTTATTTTAGCAAAACATGTAATTGAAAAAAATGCTCATAATAACATCCTTTTTTGGTCAGTAGGTGCCCAACTAACATTTACATTTACGTCATTTAGCAGACGCTCTTATCCAGAGCGACTTACAGGAGCAATTAGGGTTAAGTGCCTTGCTTAAGGGCACATCGGCAGATTTTTTCACCTAGTCGGCTCGGGGATTAGAACCAGCGACCTTTCGGTTACTGGCACAACGCTCTTACCCACTAAGCTACCTGCCGCCCACAACAGGATAGATAGAGCCTGTCTGCATTCCTGATTTCTGTAACTGTTAGCTTATCTGTGTAATATTGACATACAGTAAGCTCAGAACCACTTGTTAGGTTACTGAATCGATTTCAAGTCACTGAATCGTTTCGGATCGTATCGTTCTAAATGAACCAATATCGTCCTTGAATCGTATCGACAACCACGAATCGTGATACAAATCGAATCGTTGTTAAAATGAATCGTTACACCCCTAATATATATATATATATATATATATATATATATATATATATATATATATATATCTTTGTGAGACGCAAAAAATTGTAAAAGTAAAGAAAAACCCTTGAATGAGTAGGTGTGTCCAAACTTTTGACTGGTACTGTATTTACACTACCGTTCAAAAGTTTGGGGTCACTAAGAAATGTCCTTGTTTTCCATGAAAACACACATGAAATGAGTTTGAATAGGAAATATAGCAAAATGAAAGGTCGCTGGTTCTAATCCCCGAGCCGACTAGGTGAAAAAATCTGCCGATGTGCCCTTAAGCAAGGCACTTAACCCTAATTGCTCCTGTAAGTCGCTCTGGATAAGAGCGTCTGCTAAATGACGTAAATGTAAGCTCAGAACCACTTGTGTTTCAAACATTTACGTCATTTAGCAGACGCTCTTATCCAGAGCGACTTACAGGAGCAATTAGGGTTAAGTGCCTTGCTTAAGGGCACATCGGCAGATTTTTTCACCTAGTCGGCTCGGGGATTAGAACCAGCGACCTTTCGGTTACTGGCACAACGCTCTTACCCACTAAGCTACCTGCCGCCCACAACAGGATAGATAGAGCCTGTCTGCATTCCTGATTTCTGTAACTGTTAGCTTATATGTGTAATATTGACATACAGTAAGCTCAGAACCACTTGTGTTTCAAACATGGTCCGTTTTTATCAATTGCTGTGCTAATCAATGGACAGTTCATTACCTCTGTCAAAAGAATGTGTAGTTAAAATTTATGTTTGTACTTTGTATTTATTTTTGCAATAAAGATGTTGACGCAACAATAATACACATTTACAATAAGCCTATATCTGAAAATACATACAACCAAATGAGATATATATATATATATTAGGGGTGTAACGATCCATCTACTACATCGATGTATCGATTTATATTCCTATGATCCAACTACATCGATCTGTGCTCGGCGAGTTGGCCTTTTGGACAACATATATCGATCTAACATCGTTTTAAAATGTAATAAATCGATTGTATCGATACTAGGAAATAACCCATTGGATTTAAGCACGTCAGACTTTATATGGATGTTTTTTCTTAGCACTTTTAATGATAAAGGCTTTAAACATTACTCGATTCAGTCTGCCTATCCGTGACGTCATCGCGCCAGCAGCAGCGCAAAGGCGCCAAGACAACAAAACATATCATGGCGGACGACAGAGGAGAAGCCGACGAGCGAGAAATTATCAAGCCACCATTGCGGTCCTTACAAGAAACAGGAATCTAGGAAACTTCACCTGCACTGTCCAGTATCCAGGTATTTATTTCAGTCACACTGGTTGAATTTTTGGCTAAAAGGTTACTGAATCGATTTCAAGTCACTGAATCGTTTCGGATCGTATCGTTCTAAATGAACCAATATCGTCCTTGAATCGTATCGACAACCACGAATCGTGATACAAATCGAATCGTTGTTAAAACGAATCGTTACACCCCTAATATATATATATATATATATATATATATATCTTTGTGAGACGCAAAAAATTGTAAAAGTAAAGAAAAACCCTTGAATGAGTAGGTGTGTCCAAACTTTTGACTGGTACTGTATTTACACTACCGTTCAAAAGTTTGGGGTCACTAAGAAATGTCCTTGTTTTCCATGAAAACACACATGAAATGAGTTTGAATAGGAAATATAGCAAAATGAATAGGAAATGTAGTCATTGACAAGGTTAGAAATTGAAATAATAATTGTGTCCTTCAAACTTTACTTTCGTCAAATAATCCTCCATTTGCAGCAATTACAGCCTTGCAGACCTTTGGCATTCTAGTTGTCAATTTGTTGAGGTAATCTGAAGAGATTTCACCCCATGCTTCCTGAAGCACCTCCCACAAGTTGGATTGGCTTGATGGGCACTTCTTATGTACCATACGGTCAAGCTGCTCCCACAACAGCTCAATAGGGTTGAGATCTGGTGACTGTGCTGGCCACTCCATTATAGACAGAATACCAGCTGACCGCTTCTTCCCTAAATAGTTCTTGCATAGTTTGGAGCTGTGCTTTGGGTCATTGTCCTGTTGTAGGAGGAAAATGGCTCCAATCAAGCGCCGTCCACAGGGTATGGCATGGAGTTGCAAAATGGAGTGATAGCCTTCCTTCTCCAATATCCATTTTACCCTGCAAAGCACCCCCAGACCATCACATTGCCTCCACCATGCTTGACAGATGGTATCAAGCACTCCTTGATTGGTTTGCGTCTCACAAATGTTCTTCTTTGTGATCCGAACACCTCAAACTTCGATTTGTCTGTCCATAACACTTTTTCCCAATCTTCCTCTGTGTTCTTTTGCCCATCTTAATCTTTTATTTGTATTGGCCAGTCTGAGATATGGCTTTTTCTTTGCAACTCTGCCTAGAAGGTCAGCATCCCGGAGTCGCCTCTTCATTGTTGACGTTGAGACTGGTGTTTTGCGGGTACTATTTAATGAAGCTGCCAGTTGAGGACCTGTGAGGCGTCTGTTTCTCAAACTAGACACTCTAATGTATTTGTCCTCTTGCTCAGTTGTGCCTCGGGGCCTCCCACTCCTCTTTCTATTCTGGTTAGAGCCAGTTTGCGCTGTTCTGTGAAGGGAGTAGTACACAGCATTGTACGAGATCTTCTGTTTCTTGGCAATTTCTCACATGGAATAGCCTTCATTTCTCAGAACAAGAATAGACTGACAAGTTTCAGAAGAAAGTTATTTGTTTCTGGCCATTTTGAGCCTGTAATCGAACCCACAATTGCTGATGCTCCAGATACTCAACTAGTCTCAAGAAGGCCAGTTTTATTGCTTCTTTAATCAGCACAACAGTTTTCAGCTGTGCTAACATAATTGCAAAAGGGTTTTCTAATGATCAATTAGCCTTTTAAAATGATAAACTTGGATTAGCAAACACAACGTGCCATTGGAACACAGGACTGATGGTTGCTGATAATGGGCCTCTGTACGCCTATGTAGATATTCCATAAAAAATCAGCCGTTTCCAGCTACAATAGCCATTTACAACATTAACAATGTCTACACTGTATTTCTGATCAATTTGATGTTATTTTAATGGACAAAAAAAATGTTTTCTTTCGAAAACAAGGACATTTCTAAGTGACACCAAACTTTTGAACGATGGTGTATATATTTTATTTGCAAAAATGTCAAAAAACCTGTTTTGCTTTGTCATTATGGGGTAGTGTGTGTAGATTGATGAGGGGGGAAAAACAATTGAATCCATTGTTGAAATGTAACAAAATGTGGAAAAAAGTCAAGGTTCTGAATACTTTCCGAATGCACTGTATAATAGACGCGACTATCATTGCGTCTATAATGACGCAGCGCAAGACTTTGTTAAGACCCTTTCACATAGGTTCACCAGTACAACATTGTTGATATTTTTCTTCATCCTAAAATGGAAGAAATTAGATTACGAAATGGACACTTTGTTTCAGCCCTAAATTACCCTGCATGCAAAACTGCTTGAATGACGTCATTACAACCATCACATCATTATACACCCCGCTTTGTCTGAGGGTATCCTGCCTCTTATAATAACACTGGATGATGCTCTTATTAAGACCACCAATCAATCAACAAACAGGATAATTAGGAGAGTAAAATAATGAAGTTCTGACACCTGCATGCCCTCCAGGCCTTGGGAAGGGATGCAGAATTTTGCTAGTGGAATTCGTAATGCAGTGAGTTTCCTGCGCCAAAGAGAAAACAGGGATAAATCAAGTTTAATTGGTGATTGAACCGAACATGATCGCAACGCTCCCAAGGAACTGAGCACAACTGTTTGCCTCGCATGTTGTCAATGAAACCAAGCAGCCTTCTGAGGCAAGGAGGGTGTTTAAACCTCATGCTCACCTCAGTCGTCGTGTGAGTGTGTGTGAGAGAGAGAACCAAAGAAAGGTTAACCACAATAACAACCATTAATGTTTTCTATTTTAATTGCATGAAACATGAAAGATTTCTTACACCTCGATCACACCGACAGCCTCATTGCATTTCGGTACACCAGAAGTACATTCATTTCCAATGGAACGCTGCGTTTGCCTTGCAGCGTTGCATTGCAGAGGCAGTTGCAATGCGTTCTGTGTGGTGCATACAGTGCCTTGCAAAAGTGTTCATCCTCCTTGGCATTTTTCCTATTTTGTTGTATTACAACCTGTAATTTAAATGGATTTTTATTTGGATTTCATGTAATGGACATACACAAAATAGTCCAAATTGGTGAAGTGAAATAAAAAAATTACTTGTTTCAAAAAATTACGGAAAAGTGGTGCGTCCATATGTATTCACCCCCTTTGCTATGAAGCCCCTAAATAAGATCTGGTGCAACCAATTAGTCACATAATTAGTTAAATAAAGTCCACCTGTGTGCAATCTAAGTGTAACATGATCTGTCACATGATCTCAGTATATATACACCTGTTCTGAAAGGCCCCAGAGTCTGCAACACCACTAAGCAAGGGGCACCACCAAGCAAGCGGCACCATGAAGACCAAGGAGCTCGCCAAACAGGTCAGGGACAAAGTTGTGGAGAAGTACAGATCAAGGTTGGGTTATAAAAAAATATCCCAAACTTTGAACATCCCACGGAGCACCATTAAATCCATTATAAAAAGAATATGGCACCACAACAAACCTGCCAAGAGAGGGCCACCCACCAAAACTCACGGACCAGGCAAGGAGGGCATTAATCAGAGAGGCAACAAAGAGACCAAAGATAACCCTGAAGGAGCTGCAAAGCTCCACAGCGGAGATTGGAGTATCTGTCCATAGGACCACTTTAAGCCGTACACTCCACAGAGCTGGGCTTTACGGAAGACTGGCAAGAAAAAAAACATTGCTTAAAGAAAAATGTTTGGCTAGTCAAAGCCCATACCTCAATCCAATTGAGAATCTGTGTATAACTTAAATATTGCTGTACACCAGCGGAACCCATTCAACTTGAAGGAGCTGGAGCAGTTTTGCCTTGAAGAATGGGCCGAAATCCCAGTGGCTAGATGTGCCAAGCTTATAGAAACATACCCCAAGAGACTTGCAGCTGTAATTGCTGCAAAAGGTGGCTCTACAAAGTATTGACTTTGGGGAGGGTGAATAGTTATGCACGCTCAAGTTTTCTGTTTTTTTGTCTTATTTCTCGTTTGTTTCACAATAAAAAATATTTTGCATCTTCAAAGTGGTAGGCATGTTGTGTAAATCAAATGATACAAACCCCCCAAAAATCTATTTTAATTCCAGGTTGTAAGGCAACAAATTAGGAAAAATGCCAAGGGGGGTGAATACTTTCGCAAGCCACTGTCCATTGGCTTTATTGAACGTATGCGTCAAACTGTGTAGACGGCTTGACAGAAATGGTAACAGAAGGTGAATGTTGAACTTTTGTTGCACACATATACAGATGATGCTGCGTCACATTTTGCGCAATGACGCTGTCGGTGTGGTCAAGGCGTAAGTCTATCATCTAGGTGGGCTGTATAGGGCCGCAATGCAGCAGGATTTCCAGTGCCGTGGAGTCAATAACATATATCAATAATATGGAGTCAATATCATTGACTTAAATCAGTTTAACTCAGACAAAAGCTTGTCCAGGACATATTGGATGTCATGGTTTGAAAGATGACTATCAGGCAATCTAAACCTTGATATGGCTATGCTTTTACACTAGTTCAGCTGGATCCCAATCTCTGATATTTTTTGCCACTAGTAAGTATCTGGCATTGTAACGAAGACAGATGCGTCTGAACAAAATGTCTTCCACAAGGGTTTCAAATAAATACCACTCAAGGGACTCTTCATGAAAATCTCTTGGAATCCAATTGGATTCAACTTGTCTCTTCCCTGTTGATTTGACAGCTAGATCAAGCCCTAAGTAGTCCCAGACCCCAAGGTAAAACCCCTACATGGTTGGACCTCAGAGCCAGTGGGAGGATAGGACCCCATGTCCTTTAAAACCTCAGGCAGTCAACATTAGACCAATAGACAGAGAGAGATCGGTGGGAATGTACAGTATCACTTTTATGTGCAATCCTCTTAAAATTGTCAATTTCTTACTGCTCCCTGTTTTCTGAAACATTGGTCAATATTGTTGACAATAAAAACAGGTTGTGTCATTCGACCATAACACATCACACAATAAATCTTATTCACGGTGACATGGTTTTCAAAGAGGCTTGATAAATGAACTGATATGGGTGCACCCCTCAAATCCCTTACTTTAATGTATGTAGGAGGAAAAGAAGAGACGTCATGTCTAGGTACAGTAAGTCCTGGGCTGTTTCCCAAATGGCACCCTATTCCCTGCATGTACTCTAGATAGTGTACTACTTTTGACCTGAGCCCTATGGGCCCTGGTCAGAAGTAGTGCACTATACAGGGAATAGGGTGCCATTTGGAACGCAGCCCAGGAGTATCAGCTGCTGCTGTGCTCTTCTCATTACTCTGGTCAGGCTGCTGCTGCCTGCCAGCACTCCATCACACACAGCCATCAAACCAATGTCATCTCAACCTGCACCATGACACACATCTCCACAAGGACACACATCACATCCCACACCTCCTAACTGACACTGCTTATCATAAGGCATTTCAACATGAGAGAGAGCTATAGAGGAACATCTATCATTACAATGACACACCCATTAATCTACAGTATAGGAAAAATATATATATTTTAAATTGACGCATACTCTCTCTCCCAGACAATGTGGTAGGCTACAGTACATTCACACACGTACAGTATCTCAGGCTTCTCCAAGAAGTTGATTAACAATGCCACAGAGAGATGCTCAATGTCATTTCCATGTAAAAGGACCCATGTGCACCAACATGTGAAGTTCATAGCAGCATGTCAAATTGGGTGTCAAATGAAAGCTAAGAGCCTATATATTTTTTAAATTAAGGCATAAATAAAACATTTAAACCATTTTCCATCCTAAAAATTAGGAATAAGCAAAGGCTTTGATTTATTGTCAAACAGATGGAAACGGGGTCTTAGAAAACCTGTACTGGAAAAAGTCTTAAAAAGGTATTAGAAATACATCAAAACACAATAATGTTTAAGTAAAGACCCCCTGCCAACTAATTTCAACACTTATATTTAGTATAGCATATTTTCAACCTTCTGTAAGTTTAAGAAACATTGCCTTATGCCTTGAAATTCTGTAACCAAAAACCCACATATCATTAAGATATTTATTAGGTTTATCTTATTTTATTAGGATCTCTTTTAGTCCTCATTTGGACTAATCTTCCAAGAGTACGTAAACATTAAAATACAATTTATAATACAATCACATTTTCACATATAACACACTGTTACAAACAACATACATAGTACATACACATTGACCAGATAAATACTCTTAACAGTCTGAAAAGATAGATTGATTCCTTCATCTACCATAGTCCTGCACAACCTTCAATTTAATATATTTAAATGGTTCTAAAGTATTGTTTGAATTTATATATTGAAAGGTTTTTGCTCAAATAAATTATTCAATTTCTTTATTGCTCTGAATCGAAATGTTAATTTGCCTATTTCTCTTTTCTGCCGGGATAACACATAGATGGTGTCAATATATTCCTAGTATTGACTGAATGTCTGTCTCTTACCAACTGAATACTGTTGTGAATGGCCGTTTTAAATGGTGTGCATTGTAAAATAAAATAATCATATATTTTTTAATTATCTTGTCAATTGATAAATGCATATAAACACCATTTACGCACCTTTCTACTTGTGAAATAGCATATTCTTGATCTGAGTTCTAATCACGCCTGCCTCTTTGCGAACAATTGGAATCACGATTCAGGTATGCTCGTTATGTTGACCTGCTCCTCCCGGATTTGCCTCGTTAGGAGCGCATTCATTCACCACTCTGTCCAATGGTAACCTCTGCCCACGGTACAGGCAGAGAAGTGAAACTAACTAGCTCAGCCCAGACCAACGCTGACAGGTGGCAAGTACAAACGTCCCTCGACTCCTGCCGTGTCAACAGACATACCCCAAACCAAACCCCCCAAAAATACTCTCGGAGAATGAATGTACAACCGCTAATATTTCAGTCAGGTGGCCAGCTAGCTAGTTAGCTCAAGCCATGGGCTCTGGCTACTGTTAGTCAGCTAGCTAGCTAGCTAACGTTACAGCTAGCTAACTGGCTAGATTGGATGAAGTTAGAAGCTAATGCTAAACAAAGCCTGACCTTAGAAGGAGCAGTTGACTGAAATTAAGCTAGCTATAATCTTAACAAAAGATAGGCTACTATAAATTCTCAAAACATAATAACTTTACAGAGAGTAGTGAGACAGACAGTGGAGAGGCAGGCTGCAATGCAGGAGGCAGAGGAGACACAGAGAGGAAGCAAGCAGATAGAGGTTAGTAGTACAGTGGTTTCTAAACTTGGGGTCGGGAACCAATGTGGGGTCTCCTGTATTTGAAATGGGGTCCCCTGAGAGAATCCATAATCTTATCAAACACATTAATAACTTGTTTCTCTTCAAATGGGTATGGAATACAATTTCTTTGAGTCAACTAAGGACCTTTTACACTGTTAGAATGCACGTTCATGTCGTTATGTGTTGGGACAGCCCGTGGGACCTAACATTTTGTGAAATATAAGGACAATTTAAATATAAAGACTATTTTACTTTACAGAGAGTGGTGAGACAGGCAGTGAGGAGGCAGACAGTAGTGAGGCTGAGGCAGATTGCAATGCAGGAGGAGAGAGGGGGGAAGAAAGCAGACATAGGCTATCCAAGCATTTGGACAGTTGAGTAAAGCAACACCTACACTAAAAAAGAGAATCCGTGCAATCAAACAATACAGTTAAATTTTTTAAATATGTTTTGGTTTATATCGGTGGTTGTTCAATCAATCAATCAATCAATCAATTTTATTTTATATAGCCCTTCTTACATCAGCTAATATCTCGAAGTGCTGTACAGAAACCCAGCCTAAAACCCCAAACAGCTAGTAATGCAGGTGTAGAAGCACGGTGGCTAGGAAAAACTCCCTAGAAAGGCGAAAGCCTAGGAAGAAACCTAGAGAGGAACCAGGCTATGAGGGGTTCATCTTATCTCGCTCGCCCACTGGAGTTTATAGTTTACTCCAGTGGTGATTTTAGATGCATGCCAGCAAACCCACTACAACACTAAACAATACATTAATTGCACTATAACAGTGACAAATAGTGCCCACACACTAAGGCCTACATAAAGCTGTCCCAACAGCAGAGTCCCAACACCTTACCACTGCTACACCTGGCTATCAGCGGAGTCTGGCAGCGAAACAGTTCATTCACCCTCATTTACTGCCTTTAAAAAAAACATAGATGATATGGCTGACTTGCTTAAACAAATGTGGTTTCTACTGACAATTGAGATGTACAAACTAAGGCATAAGGAGACGACGAGCGGATAAGAGGCAATCCGTAAATTTGATTAAGACATTAATGAGTGAGCTAGGACGGACGTAGTCAATATAACTATTTGTTCAGCACTTTTGTAATGTACAGCGACAGAATTCAGAACATGGGCCATTCTTACAGTATTGTCCTTGTACACCAAGTCAGAACAGTAGGATAAATAAAGGGGGCATACAAGCAGACAATGAACGCTCTTACAACATTCAATGATTACATTTCTCTAAAACAGGCTATAGGCTACATGTGCACCACCAAGTCAGAACAGTAGGCGAAATTAGGAGGGGAAACGGGACCAAATTATTAAGGTGAGGCACATGGGCCACTAACAGCTTACTACACAACATATACTTAGTATTACTTTCTTAGCTACAGTATACATATCTCCCTGGCATATTACATCATTTATGCAGTAGCATACAATACATTTTTGGACTCACCTTGTTGTGCTGTGCTCACTTGAAGGAGAATTGCAGATAAGGAAGGTGGCGCGGCGGTCCTTCGTGGGCAAATTTTGTCATCAAACTCTGGCATTCTCTGAATTTATGGTGCTTTCAAGACAACTGGGAACTTGGAAAAGGTTGAATCATGATGACGTCAGTGATCTTCAGGTTGGAGCTCTAGAAAGAGGGCTGAGTTCCCGACATGCAATTCCGAGTTGGATGACCGTTGAAAACGTATTTCGTTTTTTTTCAGAGTTCCCAGTTGTCTTGAACTCACTGAAATCAGATTTCCCAGTTCTGAGTTTCCAGTTGTTTTGAGCACGGCAGAAGTCATGCTGGATTGACACCATGACCAATGTTGAATGTTTATCCTTTTAAGCTTGGAAAAGAGACCCTTAAACCCAGACTCTGGGACCACACACCCACTCCACTGAATAGCAGGCTAGTGATTGCTTTGCAATGCTTGCAGTTAGCCACTGATTCCTTCCAAACCACTCATTGTTGAATTAGCGATTTCCAACTTGTTGTGTAATGTTTATGTCCAATGGCCGAAGAGCACCGATACGTTTTATTTATAATTTCTCTTCATTATTTCTCTTCATATGACAAGGATTAAAAAGGATTTGCCAGTAGATTGTCAACTTGATTCATAATGAAGACTGCTAGCTTGCTAGCTTAGCTTTTGAAAGTATGATGTTAACTTGAGCAGTCCAATCAAAGCTGCTGTAGATATAACGTGATTTGACGTCATTTTATCTGTGGCCAATGACCTTGAGCCTTCTTGGATGGGCACTTCTAATGTAACTCTATGGCAGCACCCAAGGGGCTTGAATTTTCTAGCTCTACCCTTAGATTTGGTGGTGAGGTAATGTCCCCATGAGTGACAGAACACTGAGCCAATCACAGTGCAACTAGAGAACATTACCAACCTCTACGCTCTGTATTTTCCGCAGGCTGCCCCACCACCACAGAAAGCACTGAGCTAGGCTGAAACACCTGCATTTTGGGGGAGCCTTACTCAATAAAGCAAAATAGAGACCAAGTTTGTACGCGGCTTTATGAACGCAAATTGTTTTTTTTGTTTTTTTTATTGTTTGCAAACTGATATGTGACACGTATTAATGCCAAAATAACATGCAAAACACACTTTACTTTTTATTTATTTATTATTATTTGCTAGAAAGGTGGGGCTCAACAGGTGGGGCTCTGCCCTTTTTTAACCATACAGGATAATGAAAGTTCACAGAAGTAACAGGTAAAGGTATACCTACAGTATCAATTAGTTAAAGTGTTTTTACTGATATCAATTTTGTTTATGAATTATTATGTGATTAAAACTCTAAATTCTGTCACCAAATCGGTAACACAATTTCCTAAACTTTTGCAGGTTTAAAGCTTATTTCCTGCAATTCTATACATTTTGCCATGTCTAATGTGTATTCATGTGATATTTGAGTGACACATTTTTTTTAAAACTATCTATGGGCTAAAATACCTACTTAAAACAACATTAGCTGGCTAGTTGATCTGGACATTTCTGACAAGTTCTAAATAGCTCTCTAAGGTATGCAATGACTAACATGACAAGAGGAACTGATGATGCACTACCCAATTTCGAAATTGCACCTTGTGCATTCTACTATTACAACTTTCAAGAGTACGTTTGGAAACTTACTCTCCCACAGTTTGGGAACCACTGCATTAGAGCACAGTACAGTACAGCAAAGAAAAGTAGAGTATAGTTCAGTACAGTAGGCCTATAGTAAATTACAGTACAGTAGAGCACAGTAGAGTACAGTACTGTACAGTAGACTAGCATGAAGTGGAGTAGAGTTCAGTACAATACACAGTAGAGCACACTAGAGTTGAGTACACGATAATGTACTGTACTGAACTATACTCTACTATACTGAACTCTGCTGTACTGTATTGTACTAAACTATACACAGCTTGACTACACTCTACTCTACTGTTCTGTACTTTGATGTCCAAACTTGTGAAGCATAGACGTCTATGATTGGTTCAGATTTGACCATCCAAATGTAGTCTTGTTTGGTGGCGGTGCTCATTAAAATAATAGCCAGTGTGTAGAATAATACCCAAATATGCAAAGGACAATATTGCATATTTTATACCTTTGTGTACTTATTCAAGATACTTCACCATAAAGACAATGACATTCATACCCATAATTATGCATTTCTGTATAGTACCCATCAGGGACCCATGATGAAATTATGTTAACGGGTATAAGTCCACTTCCCTTACTGTAGTTCAATAACCAAAATAGATATTTTCAAACTCAAGGTGTCATGTTATTGCTGACACCCCATTCTTTTTGCAGACATGTTTGAATCTTAATTTGGACCAGATATTTAACAAAGGTTTTGGAAAACGTGGTCACATATAAAATGTAGTCTGCACAGTTCTGCCAGTAAATGTGTTTCAGAAATGTTTTCTGTGTAAATTGTTAAAAGTAGTTGTTGTGGATAGAATTCTATGGTTTGGCATACATTTTAAGTAAAATCTGAGTCAGCGCAATTCCGAAACCGTGGAATTGCCTTCAACCTACCTTCACGATGTTCTTTACATGTCCAGGACCAATGCTACACACAGAGATGGAATGGCACAGGTAGATTCAGGAGGAGTTGATAGTATCCCAAAAAGTAAATATTGCAACAACATAATGGTGCATTGAGTATAGGGATCAGTTTTCTTTGCGTGTTTGAATTTACATATTTTGTAAATCGAGCTTAACCAGTCTGTGAGTTCAGATAGAGCGATGTGATACATTAAAATAGAGTTGGCTGTAATAAGTAATGGTCACTCAGACCATTGAATGAAATAAGCAGCAAATTCAATAAGAAGCACTGGGCACAAGCTGCTGACATAATCTCCATTGATACATGTAGTCAATAAAGGCAATGAACCCAGGGTTTAAGAGCATTACTCCAACATGTGTTGAATAACTAAAGGGTGCTTTTGATGGTTGGCTGATTAGCTCTCATTCTTGCCTGAATGGTTCATATTTAATTTGACAGCTGTCTCATCAGTAAAGTGTGTTGGAAGCTATAAGGTCTTAGCTATACAGTACAGTGTAGTGCCTCTTTCAGTGTGGTATACAGAGACCAGACATAACACCAACGCTTAACTTCCATTACACCTGGCTTAATAACAGTCTGTTTCATGGATTTAACAGTTTACCTCTACCTCGGTGTCCCGTATATGGGACGGTTGAGCTAACGTGCGCTAATGTGATTAGCATGACTGTTGTAAGTAACAGCAAACTTTCCAGGACATAGACATGTCTTTATATAGGCAGAACGCTTAAATTCTTGTTAATCTAACTGCACTGTCCAATTTACAGTAGCTATTACAGTGAAAAAATACCATGCTATTGTTTGAGGAGAGTGCACAACAACAAAAAACGTATCACGGCAACTGGTTTGATACATTCACCTCTGAAGGTAAATAATGTACTTACATTCAGTAATCTTGCTCTGATTTGTCATCCTAAGGGTCCCAGAGCTAAAATGTAGCATAGTTTTGTTTGATAAAATACATTTTTATATTCAAATGTAGGAACTGGGTTCTACAATTTGAACCCCTGTTGTCTCTGGCTCCACACCCACCCCACCCTGCCATCTAGATGTGTGAAAGTTAGTGTATAAGCTAATGATCCATCATGTATGACATTCCTGGGAGTGTGTAAACTTACATTTTGTATTACAATATCATTTTTGTATGTTCTCTATAGTTATGTACTTGAAAATGTATCAACTGACTTTACTGGATCAATCTGAAACTTTGCACACACTGCTGCCTTTCTCTTGCTTTTCAAAGATGATAGAAAAATAAAAATGCATGTTTTTTTGTTTATATTATCTTTTACCAGATCTAATGTGTTATATTCTCCTACATTAATTTAACATTTCCACAAACTTCAAAGTGTTTCCTTTCAAATGGTATCAAGAATATGCATATCCTTGCTTCAGGTCCTGAGCTACAGGCAGTTAGATTTGGGTATGTCATTTTAGGCGAAAATTGAAAAAAGGGTCCGATCCTTAAGAGGTTAACAGTAAAACAGCAAAAGTTTATAGACTAGCAAGGTGACTCAGCTTCTATTGTGATCAAAGAGTATCACTGAAGAGGAACTTTCTCCTCCGTGACTGTCCTCCAGTGTCGATGACATTGGCATTGACCAGCTAGAGGTCCTTGTCAGCTGTGTCCTGTGGGAATATAATGACCATATGTCAAGGGAACAAAGAAAGCTCACTATTAGCATACTAAGGAGCTGATTTCGACATATGCACCCCTTTCCTACCCACTTCTCAGTATTTGGTATTCAGACTTACGTTATTCAGTCGTGTAATGTGCTCTGCAGGTGTGGCTACCTTGCACTCTCTGAATACATATAATTCACCCTCCCTCTTGCTGGCCAACAGATTTTCATTCAATAGGGTTTTCAGTAAATGTATCTAAAGCCATTCCCTTTAAATACGGTGTACCTTTTAATTATAATTTTATTGACAGACTCAATAGAATACATAGAGAGAACGGGTTCAGAATATATAGATAATGAAAGAATGCCATCTATGCATCTTCTCAGTTTTAGCACCAACTGGTAGATTTAAAAATACTCTGATCTTGTAGATTATTTAGCCAAATTGATGGGTTAGGAAAATACATATGAAAAAATAAATAAACAGGTTTGAAGTGCCTTTACACACTAAATATATTGATGAATAAAAAATACAGTGGTCAAGTTCAATCCAATTACAAGTTCAATCCATGAAATATTGGAAGGTGGAAAAAAGTGTACCATAGGGGTTGAACAATAGTCCTATAAAACTACCCTAATTCTCTCTAATCATGGAACTGTATGAAAACTGTCCAGGCTTCAGGTTTAACATGCTATGTGTGATCTGAGTTCCATAATGATTCAAATCGGCTGCATGTCCCAAATTATTATACAACGTTAGCCTAATATGATCCACCAATGCTAGCGACACTCAGGAACAATTTACACGGACGTGACAGAGGAAAGAAAGGTAAATGGAATGGAATTATGCAAAATGTAAGCTACAAATTTAAGAAAACATAGTTCAAATCAAATTGTATTTGTCACATGCGCCGAATACAACAATGCTCACGTGAAATGCTCACTTACAAGCCCTTAACCAACAATGCAGTTCAAGAAATAGAGTTAAGAAAATATTTACTAAATAAACTAAAGTAAAAAATTTAAAGTAACACAATAAAATTACATAACAATAACGAGGATATATCCAGGGGGTACCGGTACCTAGTCAATGTGCGGGGGTACAGGTTAGTCGAGGTTGTCTGTACATGTAGGTTGGGGTACTAGCTAGCTGTGCCACTAGAGATCCTGGTTCGAATCCAGGCTCTGTTGTAGCCGGCCGCGACCGGGAGACCCATGGGGCGGCGCACAATTGGCCCAGCGTCGTCCAGGGTAGGGGAGGGAATGGCCGGCAGGGATGTAGCTCAGTTGGTAGAGCATGGCATTTGCAACGCCAGGGTTGTGGGTTCGATTCCCACGGGGGGCCAGTATGAAAAATAAAATAAAAAATAATGTATGCACTCACTAACTGTAAGTCGCTCTGGATAAGAGCGTCTGCTAAATGACTTAAAATTTAAAAATGGGTAAAGTGACTATGCATAGATAATAAACAGCGAGTAGCAGCAGTGTAAAAACGAAGGGGAGGGGGTGTCAATGTAAATAGTCCGGGTGGCCATTCGATTAATTGTTCAGCAGTCTTATAGCTTGGGGGTAGAAGCTGTTAAGGAGCCTCTTGGACCTAGACTTGGCGCTCCGGTACTGCTTGCCGTGCCGTAGCAGAGAGAACAGTCAATGATTTGGGTGACTGGAGTCTTTGACAATTGTTTGGGCCTTCCTCTGACACCGCCTAGTATATAGGTCCTGGATGGCAGGAAGCTTGGCCCCAGCGATGTATTGGGCCGTACGCACTACCCTCTGTAGCGCCTTACGGTCGGATGCCAAGCAGTTGCAATACCAGGCGGTGATGCAACCGGTCAGGATGCTCTCGATGGTGCAGCTGTAGAACTTTTTGAGGATCTGGGGACCCATGCCAAATCTTTTCAGTCTCCTGAGGGGGAAAGGGTGTTGTCGTGCCCTCTTCACGACTGTCTTGGTGTGTTTGGACCATGATAGTTTGTTGGTGATGTGGACAACAAGGAACTTGAAACTCTCGACATGCTCCACTACAACCCCGTCGATGTTAATGGGGGCCTGTTTGGCCCTCCTTTTCCTGTAGTCCACGATCATCTCCTTTGTCAGTTATAAATGTATGTGGGTATTACTGATGATAGTGGCTAATATTTAACATGATGCAAATTGTAGAATAAAACGCAGAAAAGCCTGGGCATATAATTAAAACTTTCTAAAGCGCACACATCAACTAGGCAGGTTCAGCCCTACAGAAGCCTATAGTTTGAGTGTCCACATTTCATCCATGCAAATTAGGAGGGCACACAATAAACATTCTGAATAACAGCACAGCTATTTATAGCCTATTTCACTGTGGATAAGAGGCCATAATACATGTCATGTTGATATGATTTTCAGTTTGCTTCCATTATGGCTGGTTTCACATTTGTCTCCAGGGATCATAAGAAAAATCCTCAAAAAGAATTGCTATGTGTATTTACAATCCCCTTCTCCAAATGGATTACTCATTTACCTAGCTCTTATCAATAGCTCTTATCCATTTATAAATTACAGTGCATGGAGAATGCTGCTATTTCTATCTGAAAAAAGTAGATAAGTAGAACCGGTAGGTTCGCTAGAGCTTATTCATGGTTTCCTTGCGTGTAAAGGTAGGGAAATTATTAGGGAATTAGGTCAAGGTCAGAATACGGCGTATCTGTAGATACACCTCCACCACACCTTCATTTATTCGATCTCCACCCAAAACGAGTAGCGGGTGAATAGCATGTTATTCTCATGCTTAAGTTCAAGGTCAGAATATGGGTAGAGCGAAAAGTGCATAAAAAGGGAGTTACCTTCCATTTACGCGCGCTTAACCTCAAAAGGTCTAAGCCGGGTTGGGGGGGTACTAAGCTAACATATGGAATCGTTTTAAGATGGTCATACCATGGATCATTTAGCCCTTTAGGTATAAAAATTCTATATAAAAAAATATTTGATAAAATATTGAATTAGGCCTTTACTACTATAGCCCATAGAAATGTATTGAATAACACATTCATAAATGGCAAAAAAGACAGTCAAAAAATGTATCATAAGGAGTAAGGTTTTGAAGTGTCTGTCCTATTTCTAGAAGATATTTTAGTTTTTTTGGACACACATTTAACCCCTTAGTTTTGTTGGCACAAAACTACCTCCATACTTCCCTTAGTTTGTATAGGTTACCATCAGACGAGTCCCATGACACTTGTGGGGGTCATAGAGCAAAACTGAGATATCTCTAGCTTAAACTGACAGAGTTTGATGGGGATTTGTATTATGTTACTTAGATTGACGCACGGGTGCGTCATTAGACTCTTAAGTATTTTAACTCCGTTCGGAATCTGAGCCATAGCACATAAATAATGTAGAGGTTACGCTTCCTCTTTCAAGTCTAGATCAGTCAGAGGGAGAGATCAGCACTTTTTGGTGCCAGTGTGCCCTCGCCCACCGAAAGGCTTTGATAATGGAACAGGGTATGTAAATTCTGACCACATGTTGAGTGCCAGGCCTTGATCAGTGGAACAAAGCGGCCAGGTACAATCAATAGTGGTGTCCATGTCCCATGGATCAAACCCCAGGAAAAGAACGGAGGCTGATGAGTTACAGTTCAGTACATCAATCTCCTCTGACCTTTTCTCACCTCCCTTTCTGTGCTTCAAACTTTGTACAACAATGTGATAGAATAACCTAGTAGTAGAAGGACAAGAAAAAGTGAAGGGATCTCGTTGTTGCCTTATGGCCCAAAGGGGATGAAGTAGATGAATTAAGTGAAGTAAGTAAACAGTCTCAAAGAGTAGAAAGGCTCAAGTCAGTACAAAATAAGAGCAGCATAAACTTGGCCTGAAATAACCTAGCGAGTAGGCCTGGCAAGAGAGACTGCACAGGCCTGATTCTCCATCATCATCATGATGACTCCCACAGAGGCTTCCTCTGTGGTCTGCCATACTCTGCAGTCTGCCCTCCTCCTCCTCATTCTCCTCCTTCACTGTCTCCTCCTCCATCCCTGTCCCCTCCACAGTATTCTCCTCCTCCATCCTATTTCCCTCCACTGTGAAGCTCCTGCTGGTAACAGATGAGCCTGTCCTGACCTGCCTGCCTCCCAGGAACTGAGCACCTGACTCTTGCCCCGTTGCTGCCAAGTCTGGCCCCTGGAGAGGAGACTGTCCCCACCAACTAACTGAACCATACATTCTCATCTCTCCCTGGTTACCATGCAACAGCAGTAAGGGGGAACAAGGAAGGATTCAGCAGAAATAAGGGCATGTTGGTCTTAACTTTGATCAAAGTTGAGTGAGTGAGTGAGTGTGAGAGTGAGAGTGTGAGAGAGAGAGAGAGAGAGCACTATGGTGTATCAGAGAAGTAGACAGTAATAGACAGACAAGGAGAGAGAAATAATAGAATGAAAGAAAGGAAGAATGTTAGAAAAAGTCTCTTCCAATGAGAAACCAAGAGAGACAGTAGAAAATGTACTGAGAAGAGAGACCGAGAGGGCAATCCGAGAACGAAAGATACACAGAGACAGTGGTGCACAATGAATGAGTGATGAGGTGAGGGCCCTGTTCAACAGACCTGTCAGCTGGTGATGTATAGCCATCTTGTCTCAGAAGACCAAACGCATTATCAAAAACACAAAGACAATGTGTCAATACGTCTTGTGGTGGGGACATAATAAATACATAAATAAGGGGGTGACAGTGACAGTGTCTGCCTTAGCCATGGTTAGTGTTGCTTGCCTTGTGGTGGCAGTTTTGCCCTCGCTCCAGTGACTATAGACGGGTTGGTTGTTTAGCAACAAAACCAACTATAGAGCAAAACAGACATGGTTGGCTTAGATTGTTGACAACATGTAAACTATATTTTTTCTCCAATGTTTATTGAACACATAAATAAAGTTGCACAATGAGCTCTTGTTGCACGTTACAGTTGTTGGTTAGCTAGCTACCTAATTTTAGCCATATTAGCATAGACGTGAAATCTGTTAAAACACCTCAAAACAAAACATGGTATCAAGAACAGTATAAAACTAGCTGAAACAAGACACTTATGATTCACCACATGGCAGTTTCTTGTCATTGTTGCTAGCTATCTGTCCATCCACAATCACAACAAGACACGGCCTTCTGCCCCATTGAAGCATGCATCGTTTTCGTGGCGTTCTCAACAAACACGTCTATGGTGCATTTTATATAGTGAGATAGAAAGTCCTATGAAAGCATGACAACAAGGGGGAAAAAACTGGAATTAAATCTTGAGGTCACACGTGATGGAATGGTTTAACGTTCAATACAGTCCAGACTGTCATTGCTTATTTTTTTTTCAAGGTTGTCTTATAGTGTTCGTGTACCAATTGAGGCTGCGTCATATGACTTGCTGGGTAATCATCTATAGTGAAATGCTTTGTCAGTGCCTCTGCCAGTATTGTTGTGGCAGGGTTGAAAAATTCTGGGAACTTTCAATAAATTCCCTGTTTTGCAGAAATCCTGGTTGGAGGATTCTGGATTTCCTGTTTATTCCCTCCTGATTCCAAGAATCATCCAACTGGGATTTCAGGAAAAAAATTGAATTTATTGAAAGTTCCGTGAATTTTTCTACCCTAGGCTGGCCAAAACATTAATATCCACCACTGTTAAAAACTGCTTACATTAGACACTGCTGCTGTACTGAGGTGACATTGTAAATACAGTGGAACCTCATCCGATCGTCATGGAGACAAGGGCTGATTGAAGCGATGCCATGTAAATACAGTTGAAGTCGGAAGTTTACATACACCTTAGCCAAATACTTTTAAACTCAGTTTTTCACAATTCCTGACATTTAATCCAAGTAAAATTCCCTGTCTTGGCTGATTTATTTTGATTTTCCCATGATGTCAAGCAAAGAGGCACTGAGTTTGAAGGTAGGCCTTGAAAAACATCCACAGGTACACCTCCAATTGATTCAAACGATATCAATTAGCCTATCAGAAGCTTCTAAAGCCATGTCATCATTTTCTGGAATTTTCCAAGCTGTTTAAAGGCACAGTCAACTTAGTGTATGTAAACTTCTGACCCACTGGAATTGTGATACAGTGAATTATAAGTGAAATAATCTGTCTGTAAACAATTGTTGGAAAAATTACTTGAGTCATGCACAAAGTAAATGTCCTAATCGACTTGCCAAAACTATAGTTTGTTAACAAGACATTTGTGGAGTGGTTGAAAAACCAGTTTTAATGACTCCAACCTAAGTGTACAGTGGGGAAAAAAAGTATTTAGTCAGCCACCAATTGTGCAAGTTCTCCCACTTAAAAAGATGAGAGAGGCCTGTAATTTTCATCATAGGTACACGTCAACTATGAAAGGCAAAATGAGAAAAAAAAATCCAGAAAATCACATTGTAGGATTTTTAATGAATTTATTTGCAAATTATGGTGGAAAATAAGTATTTGGTCAATAACAAAAGTTTCTCAATACTTTGTTATATACCCTTTGTTGGCAATGACACAGGTCAAACGTTTTCTGTAAGTCTTCACAAGGTTTTCACACACTGTTGCTGGTATTTTGGCCCATTCCTCCATGCAGATCTCCTCTAGAGCAGTGATGTTTTGGGGCTGTCGCTGGGCAACACGGACTTTCAACTCCCTCCAAATATGTTCTATGGGGTTGAGATCTGGAGACTGGCTAGGCCACTCCAGGACCTTGAAATGCTTCTTACGAAGCCACTCCTTCGTTGCCCGGGCGGTGTGTTTGGGATCATTGTCATGCTGAAAGACCCAGCCACGTTTCATCTTCAATGCCCTTGCTGATGGAAGGAGGTTTTCACTAAAAATCTCACGATACATGGCCCCACTCATTCTTTCCTTTACACGGATCAGTCGTCCTGGTCCCTTTGCAGAAAAACAGCCCCAAAGCATGAAGTTTCCACCCCCATGCTTCACAGTAGGTATGGTGTTCTTTGGATGCAACTCAGCATTCTTTGTCCTCCAAACACGACGAGTTGAGTTTTTACCAAAAAGTTATATATTTTGGTTTCATCTGACCATATGACATTCTCCCAATCCTCTTCTGGATCATCCAAATGCACTCTAGCAAACTTCAGACGGGCCTGGACATGTACTGGCTTAAGCAGGGGGACACATCTGGCACTGCAGGATTTGAGTCCCTGGCGGCGTAGTGTGTTACTGATGGTAGGCTTTGTTACTTTGGTCCCAGCTCTCTGCAGGCCATTCACTAGGTCCCCCCGTGTGGTTCTGAGATTTTTGCTCACCGTTCTTCTGATCATTTTGACCCCACGGGGTGAGATCTTGCGTGGAGCCCCAGATCGAGGGAGATTATCAGTGGTCTTGTATGTCTTCCATTTCCTAATAATTGCTCCCACAGTTGATTTCTTCAAACCAAGCTACTTACCTATTGCAGATTCAGTCTTCCCAGCCTGGTGCAGGTCTACAATTTTGTTTCTGGTGTCCTTTGACAGCTCTTTGGTCTTGGCCATAGTGGAGTTTGGAGTGTGACTGTTTGAGGTTGTGGACAGGTGTCTTTTATACTGATAACAAGTTCAAACAGGTGTCATTAATACAGGTAACGAGTGGAGGACAGAGGAGCCTCTTAAAGAAGAAGTTACAGGTCTGTGAGAGCCAGAAATCTTGCTTGTTTGTAGGTGACCAAATACTTATTTTCCACCATAATTTGCAAATAAATTCATAAAAAATCCTACAATGTGATTTTCTGGATTTTTTTTCTCAATTTGTCTGTCATAGTTGACGTGTACCTATGATGAAAATTACAGGCCTCTCTCATCTTTTTAAGTGGGAGAACTTGCACAATTGGTGGCTGACTAAATACTTTTTTTCCCAACTGTATGTAAACTTCCGACTTCAACTGTAGGCGGAGAGGGAGGAGAGAGAGAGAGCGAGAGGGAGGGAGGGATGGATGGCGAGAGAGAGTTATCCTCTAGCCTTGGCAGGACACCGAGAGATGCATCAGGCTGCTCACAATGCGAGAACACACCATACTTATTTCACTCATTAACTTTACCCAGGTGATTATTCTATCCATCCATTCATCCATCCATTCATTTATCCATTCATCCATCCATTCATTTAAAAGTGCATAATAGATTTCCTTTCATCAGTTGACCTACTGTGCTGCCAATACCTTTAGGAATGTGAAAGTAAAGGGTGCACAGACAGGAAGTGCTTGAAAGGCAATTAGATGAAAGATTTAACCAGAAGCACTTTGTCATCATGTCTGAGACCGAGGTGTCAATGAAGAGCATGATCAAAGACGAGCCAGCTGTCTTAATAATGTCATGTTGAAGCTTTTCTATTTCTGTATCTTATGCAACAAATCCTGGAGGAAGGCAACATATACAGTAACACAGCAAGAAATGGGTCGAAATCTAAGAATGATTGCGGCAGAACTACACACGCACACTCACAAATCAATCCGCCTGTTATAGAGGTCCTGGATGGCAGGGAGCTCGGCCCCAGGGATGTACTGGGCCGTCCACACTACCCTCTGTAGCGCCTTGTGGTCGGATGCCAAGTAGTTGCCTTACGGTGATGCAGCCAGTCAAGATGTTCTCAATGGTGCAGCTGTAGAACAAATATTTTCAGCCTCCTGAGGGGGAAGAGGCATTGTCATGCCATCTTCACAACTGTGTTGGTGTGTTTGGACATGATAGATCCTTAGTGATGTGGACACCGAGGAACTTGAAGCTCTCGACCTGCTCCACTAAAGCCCTGTTGATGTGAATGGGGGCATACTCGGCCCTCCGTTTCCTGTAGTCCACGATCAGCTCCTTTGTCTTGCTGACGTTGAGGGAGAGGTTGTTGTCCTGGCACCACACTGCCAGGTCTCTGACCATGGCACTGAAGCCTGAATGGCTGCACAATGTTTCACTGTACTTCACAAAGTAGTATTCCCTATTTAGTGCACTACTTTTGACCAGGGCCCGTAAGAAATAGGGTGCCATTTGGGATGCAGACAAAGAAAACAGAAAGAAGATGCCTACCAGTCCACAGTCTATAGAACAGATGTACCAGATGGTGGTCTGTCACTTCTAGTCATACACACTAATTGCTGGTAGACGGACAGAGGGATCCGCATTAGGAACATGGTGCCACACATACAGTAGTGTTATTAACTAATGCCAGAAAGCTTAATGACCTATTTTAAATACTGAAGCATTTAACCACCAGCTGGAGTAAGGAAAGGAGGTTTAAACTTTTATCTCTCCACACTCAATACATGCACACACACCTGGAAAAACAAGCACACATGCATGAAAGCATGAATGGAAGTATGCATGCACACGCACACACACATTCTCAAATGACCATATCCTTGGGAAATTACAAACAGGGGATCTGCACTCCGGCCACCCGGGACAATGCAGCAATAGCAGCAGCATAGCAGCAGCAGCTCCATTACAGTAACAGGGCCTGGCATGGCAGGCAGGTTCAGCTGAAGGAGAGGGGAGGCAGTGACACCCATACTAATGAGACTACACTACGCAGTCAC
This sequence comes from Coregonus clupeaformis, assembly GCF_020615455.1. Lineage (NCBI taxonomy): Eukaryota > Metazoa > Chordata > Actinopteri > Salmoniformes > Salmonidae > Coregonus > Coregonus clupeaformis. The sequence goes on along the minus strand of NC_059221.1, from coordinate 30,406,094 downwards.
TGACCGACCGCCTAGCATGCAGGAGGCAACAACAGCAGAGACAATCACATCTCTACGAGAAAGCTATTATCTTACAATGGAATCCCCCCTCCCACCCCTCGTACCCATTCAGAAAAAGCTATTTTCTCTGCTACTTCTATCAGTTTCTTAAACCACTGTACAGATGTAGGATCTTAATTTGAGCCAGTTTGCTACAGCAGGAAAATCATCCTGCAGTAAAAGGAAATGAGCATTATTATGTGGATTATAATTAATGGAAAACATTTTGTAGGGGTCGATCCATTTTTCGTTAGGGCAAATCAAGTCTGACATTTTAAAGTGGAAATTACAAACTTTAGAAGCCTTTTTAAACATTCAATACACTACACGTTTACATTTCCTGCTGTTAGGCTTGGGCAGTATACCATATATACCATATACCGGGGTATTTTGAAATAGCCAGGGATGTTTTTTTAATACCGTAAATACCGTTAAAACTATTTATTTGAAGTTTTTCAATACATTTTTATATTTGCAGCAATTTTTTAAGTAAATACCTGCAGTCAACTTGTGCAATACTTTAGGAGATAAAGCAGATCGCGTTCTTATTTTACCTGTCACATTATTTTACATTATGAAGCTTACCGTAGTTCCCCAGCACAGTTGAACCAGTCACGTGTTTGTTTGTAAATAGCACAACAGGAGAAACCGGGAGCAGGTGAGTCCAGCTGTGTATTTACAGGGGTCGTGTTTTATATTGAAAGTCAACAGTGTTTTTTTGCTTCAATAGAGTGATCAGAAAATACATTAGCGCAACACATACGGCATAAAATAGCTTCATTTTCATCAGATGATAACAGAAGTGCAACGCTACTTGGCTGGCAGCCACACAAGTAAATGAGCTAACAATGAAAAAGCAAAAACGATGCATGGCCATCATAGTTCTGATGTTTACGCCTATCATAGAAAGAATGTAGCCGGCTACATTTCCTAATGTTTTGCTTAAAGTTAATCTTGCATTTTACCAGAGAAAAATAGGCTCGCTACACCTGAGAAAATAACTGGAGAAAATTAGGCTGGCTACACCAAGAAATGTACTGGAGAAAAGTAGCTCCACATCAGTCAGAGCACTGTCTGCTGATAGAATGCCCATTCATGAATTCTCATCTGAGAGGAGAAGTGCAACTGAAGCACTAAATTAGTCTGATGCCTAGCAGAAATTACAATAAGAAGCATTTTAGATCTGTGTTTACCAAACGCAGTAAGATCATTTTTATGCGTATTATCTTTTTTTCCTGTGTAAAAAAATGCAGAATTATGCCTTAACACAACCCCTAGTTTAACTTGCTATCTAAGTAAGTGGTTGATTTAATAAGGTGACGGGGCATCATATTGTGTCAGCTTTCTGCCGTGTTTGTGAAGGCAAAGCCCTTTGGATTAGTTATTTGTACAGCTGCCATCTTGAATCCCTTGCGTTTTTTCTACTCTTCATTCTCGCCCGTCTGCTCCTCCCCCTTCTTCTCCGAGCAGAGCAGGCAGGCCCGTTGCCCTAGCGACTCCGGACTCCACACAGACACAGCGTGTACACATGCTGCTGAAGAGCCAGTACTGCATGTGTCAAAACTTTATTCATTTGCACAATGCCACTCATTCACATTCGCTTGTAAATGTCCAAACTCACTAAAAATAACATTCGGTAGCTCCTACCTATATACAGTACCAGTCAAAAGTTTGGACACACCTACTCATTCAAGGGTTTTTCTTAATTTGTACTATTTTCTACATTGTAGAATAGTATTGATGACATCAAAAATATGAAATAACACATATGGATCATGTGGTAACCAAAAAAGTGTTAAACAAATCAAAATATACTTTATATTTGATTTTCTTCAAAGTAGTCACCCTTTGCCTTGATGACAGCTTTGCACACTCTTGGCATTCTCTCAACCAGATTCATAAGGAATGCATTTCAATTAACAGGTGTGCCTTCTTAAAAGTTAATTTGTGGAATTTATTTCCTTCTTAATGCGTTTGAGCCAATCAGTTGTGTTGTGACAAGGTAGGGGTGGTATACAGAATATAGCCCTATTTGGTAAAATACATTTACATTTACATAATTGGGGGAGCTTGTTCCACCATTGGGGTGCCAGAGCAGCGAATAGCTTTGACTGGGCTGAGTGGGAACTGTGCTTCCGTAGAGGTAGGGGGGCTAGCAGGCCAGAGGTGGATGAACGTAGTGCCCTCGTTTGGATGTAGGGTCTGATCAGAGCCTGAAGGTAAGGAGGTGCCGTTCCCCTCACAGCTCCGTAGGCAAGCACCATGGTCTTGTAGTAGATGCGAGCCTCAACTGGAAGCCAGTGGAGTGTGCGGAGGAGCGGGGTGACATGAGAGAACTTGAGAAGGTTGAACACCAGACGGGCTGCAGAATTCTGGATAAGTTGTAGGGGTTTAATGGCACAGGCAGGGAGCCCAGCCAACAGCAAGTTGCAGTAATCCAGACGGGAGATGACAAGTGCCTGGATTAGGACTTGTGCCGCTTTCTGTGTGAGGTAGGGTCGTACTCTGCAAATGTTGTAGAGCATGAACCTGCAGGATCGGGTCACCGCTTTGATGTTAGCGGAGAACGACAGAGTGTTGTCCAGGGTCACGCCAAGGTTCTTTGCACTCTGGGAGGAGGACACAATGGAGTTGTCAACCGTGATGGCGAGATCATGGAGCGGGCAGTCCTTCCCCGGGAGGAAGAGCAGCTCCGTCTTGCCGAGGTTCAGCTTGAGGTGGTGATCCGACATCCACACTGATATGTCTGCCAGACATGCAGAGATGCGATTCGCCACCTGGTTATCAGAAGGGGGAAAGGAGAAAATTAATTGTGTGTCGTCTGCGTAGCAATGATAGGCGAGACCATGTGAGGATATGACAGAGCCAAGTGACTTGGTGTATAGAGAGAATAGGAGAGGGCCTAGAACTGAGCCCTGGGGGACACCAGTGGTGAGAGCACGTGGTGCGGAGACAGATTCTCGCCACGCCACCTGGTAGGAGCGACCTGTCAGGTAGGACGCAATCCAAGAGTGAGCAGCACCGGAGATGCCCAACTCGGAGAGGGTGGAGAGGAGGATCTGATGGTTCACAGTATCAAAGGCAGCAGATAGGTCTAGAGGGATAAGAGCAGAGGAGAGAGAGTTAGCTTTAGCAGTGCGGAGAGCCTACATGACACAGAGAAGAGCAGTCTCAGTTGAATGACCAGTCTTAACCTGACTGGTTTGGATCAAGAAGGTAATTCTGAGAGTGATAGCAGGAGAGTTGGCTAGAGACGGCACGCTCAAGAGTTTTGGAGAGAAAAGAAAGAAGGGATACTGGTCTGTAGTTGTTGACATCGGAGGGATCGAGTGTAGGTTTTTTGAGGAGGGGTGCAACTCTCGCTCTCTTGAAGATGGAAGGGACATGGCCAGCGGTCAAGGATGAGTTGATGAGCGAGGTGAGGTAAGGGAGAAGGTCTCCAGAAATGGTCTGGAGAAGAGAGGAGGGGATAGGGTCAAGCGGCAGGTTGTTGGGCGGCCGGCCGTCACAAGTCGCAAGATTTCATCTTGAGAGAGGGGAGAAAGAAGTCAAAGCATAGGGTAGGGCAGTGTGAGCAGGACCAGCGGTGTCATTTGACTTAATAAATGAGGATCGGATGTCATCAACATTCTTTTCAAAATGGTTGACGAAGTCATCCACAGAGAGGGAGGAGGGAGGGGGAGGAGGAGGAGGATTCAGCAGGGAGGAGAAGGTGGCAAAGAGCTTCCTAGGGTTAGAGGCAGAGGCTTGACATTTAGAGTGGTAGAAAGTGGCTTTAGCAGCGGAAACAGAGGAAGATAATGTAGAGAGGAGGGAGTGAAAAGATAAGTCCGCAGGGAGTCTAGTTTTCCTCCATTTCCGCTCGGCTGCCCGGAGCCCTCTTCTGTGAGCTCGCAATGAGTCGTCAAACCACAGAGCAGGAGGGGAGGACGGAGCCGGCCGGGAGGATAGGGGACATAGAGAGTGAAAAGATGCAGAAAGGGAGGAGAGGAAGTTTGAGGAGGCAGAATCAGGAGATCGGCGGGAGAAGGACTTAGCAGAGGGAAGAGATGATAGGATGGAAGAGGAGAGAGTAGCGGGAGAGAGAGAGCGAAGGTTGCGACGGCACATTACCATCTGAGTACGCCACCGCCGCGCTGACCAGATGCTCTCTAGGTATGCGAGAACACATGATCAGACGAGGAAAGAGCAGTAGGAGTAGCAGTGTTTTCTGTGGTAATCCATGTTTCCGTCAGCGCCAAGAAGTCGAGGGACTGGAGGGTAGCATAGGCTGAGATGAACTCTGCCTTGTTGGCCGCAGAACGGCAGTTCCAGAGGCAGCTGGAGACCTGGAACTCCACATGGGTCGTGCGCGCAGGGACCACCAGATTAGAGTGGCAGCAGCCACGCGGTGTGAAGCGTTTTTATGGCCTGTGCAGCGAGGAGAGAACAGGGATAGACAGACGCATAGTTGACAGGCTACAGAAAAGGCTACAATAATGCAAAAGAGATCGGAATGAAATTAACTAAACATCTGGGAAAGCGAGAGAGTGGGGCCTCCCTCACTTACGTTTCACTGAAACACTCAAATATAACTCTCCCAACTTCCACTTTAGAAATTATAATTGTTGTAAACTACAGCGATTCAATGTTTTCTAGGAATAACTTAGTTTATTCAGCTAGCTAACTTGGTACAGTATTCTTCCGTGAAAACCGCCCAGGGCACCGTATCCTATGACGCCATAGCTAACTAGCATGCTATCTTCCAATAACACGGTTTAGCATCAATACTCGGTTACAACAAACTACCAATAGTGTGTTAACACGCTAAACAGATCATTCCTGTCCGTGTCTAACGTTGTGTAAAGTTTTGGGGTTAGTTTTGACAGTTTGAGAGAGTACGTCGTCAACTTATTCAGCCAGTTAGTTAGCTAGCTAGAATAGTTAGCATATTAGCTAGCCATTGCTCTCTGTCAACGAACCAACCCCTCCTCCCACGGTATGAAACACAGAGAGAGAACCAAGCTAACGTTAACTAGTCACCAATGTCTTGAATTCCTTTTGAATGACTCTGGTTACCAGTATGTACAAATAAAACTAAAATAAATGTAGGTTAAAACTTACCCTTAGTAGCTACTGTTAGCTAGTTACGTGTAAAGCTAGCTACTGAATCGATTTAGCCAGTTCGCGTCTGTCCCAACGGAGAGAAAGCGTCACCAAACATTACAGCTAGGTCGTTCCAGCTATTGTTTAGTTAGCTATCCAGGTAGCAACAAGCTAGCTACATTTCGAGTACAGTAGCTACTAACTACCTAACGTTAACGTTTCAGATAATGAGGTTAGAAAAACAGCTGAATGGTAGGTAGCTAGCTGGCATAATTACAGGTACTCTTAAGCGTAAAATATCATTGGAAACAACTATCCACAGTTGCTAATAGTTACCAGTAGCTACCCGCTAGCTAGTTAGCTTTATTGGTCCAGGTAGTGGGTTAGCTAGCTTCATGCTTCACCGGGCTCAGCCGAATACAATACTTACCTACAATAATTACCTACAATAACTACCTAGATAAACTACCTACAATACCTAACTACAATACTTACCTACAATCTAAATACATGGTGTAAACTTTACTCGACACCATATAAAGAAGAAGCTAAGCTTACCTCCCGCTTAGAGAAACATAACCTCACCCCATCGCGTCCTCCCCCCAAGTCCATATTATGGCAAGAACAGCTCAAATAAGCAAAGAGAAACGACAGTCCATCATTACTTTAAGACATGAAGGTCAGTCAATACGGAAAATTTGAACGTTTCTTCAAGTGCAGTCGCAGAAACCATCAAGCACTATGATGAAACTAGTTCTCATGAGGACCGCCACAGGAAAGGAAGACCCAGTGTTACCTCTGCTGCAGAGGATAAGTTCATTAGAGTTAACTGCACCTCAGATTGCAGCCCAAATAAATGCTTCACAGAGTTCAAGTAACAGACACATCTCAACATCAACTGTTCAGAGGAGACTGCGTGAATCAGGCCTTCATGGTCGAATTGCTGCAAAGAAACCACTACTAAAGGACACCAATAATAAGAAGAGACTTGCTTGGGCCAAGAAACACGAGCAATGGACATTAGACCGGTGGAAATCTGTCCTTTGGTCCGGAGTCCAAATTTGAGATTTTTGGTCCCAACCGACGTGTCTTTGTGAGATGTAGTGTAGGTGAACGGATGCTCTCCGCATGTGTAGTTCCCACCGTGAAGCATGGAGGAGGAGGTGTGATGGTGTGGGGGTGTTTTGCTGGTGACACTCTCTGTGATTTATTTAGAATTCAAGGCACGCTTAACCAACATGGCTACCACAGCATTCTGCAGCGATACGCCATCCCATCTGGTTTGGGCTTAGTAGGACTATCATTTGTTTTTCAACAGGACAATGACCCAACACACCTCCAGGCTGTGTAAGGGCTATTTTACCAAGAAGGACAGTGATGGAGTGCTGCATCAGATGACCTGGCCTCTACAATCACCCGACCTCTAACCAATTGAGATGGTTTGGGAAGAGTTGGACTTCAGAGTGAAGGGAAAGCAGCCTATGTGAAGTGCTCAGCATATGTGGGAACTCCTTCAAGACTGTTGGAAAAGCATTCCAGGTGAAGCTGGTTGAGAGAATGCCAAGAGTGTGCAAAGCTGTCATCAAGGCAAAGGGTCGCTACTTTGAAGAATCTAAAATATAACATATATATTTATTTATTTTAACACTTTTTTGCTTACTACATGATTCCATATGTGTTATTTCATAGTTTTGATGTCTTCACCATTATTCTACAAGGAAGAAAATAGTAAAAATAAAGAAAAACCCTTGAATGAATAGGTGTGTCCAAACTTTTGACTGGTACTGTATGTATAACTTTATGAGCTGGATTGCCTGTCTTTGCAATTCATTTTTTAAAAATATTTTGTTAGCATTCTGGTAATAGATGCCCAATGAGCTTTTTTGCGTTTTTTGGCACCCCTTTGTGTACTAAATTGGTAATACCATATATCCCGGGGTGAGAGAAGGACGGTATGACAATATGAAAATCTGGATAACGCCCAACCCTACCTGCCGTGCAGGAAAATTCTCAGCAACAAAAGAGTAATCAAAGTAAGATCCTACATTTGTACTTACACATTTGCATAGTTCTACCACTGTGCTCCGAGCTTTCAGAAAAGCATGCCCCTAAACCTTACTGATGTTTACACTGGCGCAGAGATCCACAGGGAATGTGTTTGAAACTGGATCCTCTTATAGCTAGGTACTGTACATGCTCGTAACTACAGTATGTGGCTTACGCCTGAACCTTAATGACAATATCCTGAGTGACTGGCACTGACATAACTGACTACGTCCTCATTTGGGTGGTTGATTATTTATCAGCTTGTGTGTGTATGTGTATGTGTGTGTGTTTGTGTATGTATGCACACATGCGTGTGTGCGTGTATGTGTGATTGATAAATGCAAATAGGTGAGTCAGTCAGCAACCTTCGAGAGCCCTTGAAAACCTCCAGAAGAAATGCATTACAACCCCCAACGGTTTAATAAAGAGCAGCATTGCCTTATGATGACAGACATATGCTTTCCATGCAGGGAGGCAGCTACTGATCGACTGAATGTAAAAAAATACATTTGAAGACCTATGCATAAAGAGTCTGGGACGATTTTTATCACCTTATAGCAGAAAGGCAGTAGTGCCAGTAAATGAAATCCATTTGATGACACTGGCATGGGGTGGGTGTGTAGACTGTGTACCTTTGCACTGCATGCTCCAACCCAAACCATCAGTCTGCCTCCCAGGCTCCAGTGCAGTGAGAGCCACTGGCGTAGCACCCCCCCTTTAAAACTGCAACATTTTCTCTCAGCCTCATGGTAAAATGTGTAGAATAGCAGGACATTAGCTCTAAAACAGCAACATTTTCTCTCAGCCTGTTGGCAAAATGTGTCAAATGGCATGAGATTAGCTATAAAAATGCAATTGTCCTCTCTACCCCATGGCAAAAAATAATAACTGCGCTACGCCACTGGCGAGAGCCCCATTGTGCTGCCCCATTACCTGCCTGTCTTGAGGGAGCAGCTACCTTCCGACTTCCTATTGTGAATTATGCAACAGCAATGTTTCTGTTTACAATAAAAGTGCAGTGCTTGGGTAAACACAAACAAGGACACCTAACCCCGAAGGAAGGCTGGGTCTAGGCTGTCTTGTCCTGCCAAAGGTAGGGATGTCAAACAGACAACTCACACTGACCTTAAAGTCACAAAGCCACAAGAGGAGGTCTGACGAGGACACATGAAGACGAGACAAGATGGTGCAAGACAGCTCAATTGACAGCCTGGCCTGTGTGTGTGCGTGTGTGTGTGCGTATGTGTGTGCGTGCATGTCTTTATCAGTGCCAAACCAAACCATCCTTCCGTAGCAAGAGGAGAACTGAATTCCTTGTCTTGGTTGCAAATCTTGCCGCAGTACAGAACTACAGTAGATGACTTAGTGTATTACATAATTCCCTTCACTATAAATCCCACAAGCAGTTACAGTGTGTTACCTCATGCTAATGAATGGCGAATAGCATAACATCTTAAGTGAATTAGTGGTCCCCATCTGTAAGTTACACTACCAAAAGTATGTGGACACCTACTCGTCGAACATCTCATTCCAAAATCATGGGCATTAATATGGAGTTGGTCCCCCCGTTGTTGCTATAACAGCCTCCACTCTTCAGGGAAGGCTTTCCACAGATGTTGGAACATTGCTGCGGGGACTTGCTTCCATTCAGCGACAAGAGCATTAGTGAGGTCGGGCACCGATGTTGGGCGATTAGGCCTGGCTCGCAGTCAGTGTTCTGTGCAGGTCAGGGCTCTGCGCAGGCCAGTCAAGTTCTTCAACACTGATCTCGACAAACCATTTCTGTATGGACCTCGCTTTTTGCACGGGGGCATTGTCATGCTGAAACGGGAAAGGTCCTTCTGCAAACTGTTGCCACAAAGTTGGAAGCACAGAATCTTCTAGAATGTAATTGTATGCTGTAGCATTAAGATTTCCCTTCACTGGAACTAAGGGGCCTAGCCCGAACCATGAAAAACAGCTCCAGACCATTATTCCTCCTTCACCAAACTTTACAGTTGGCACTATGCATTGGGGCAGGTAGCGTTCTCCTGGCATCTGCCAAACCCAGATTTGTCCGTTGGACTACCAGATGGTGAAGCGTGATTCATCCCTCCAGAGATCGCGTTTCCACTGAGTCCAATGGCGGCGAGCTTTACACCACTCCAGACGACGCTTGGCATTGCGTATGGTGATCTTAGGTTTTATGTGCGACTGCTCGGACATGGAAACCCATTTCATGAAGCTCCCAACGAACAGACGTTGCTTTCAGAGGCAGTTTGAAACTCGATAGTGAGTGTTGCAACCAAGGACAGATTATTTTTACGCTCTACGCGCTTCAGCACTCGGCGGTCCCGTTCTGTGAGCTTGTGTGGCCTACCACTTTGCAGCTGAGCCGTTGTTTCTCCTAGACGTTTCCATTTCACAATAACAGCACTTACAGTTGACTGGGGCAGCTCTAGCAGGGCAGAAATTTGACAAACTGACTTGTTGAAAAGGTGGCATCCTATGACGGTGCCACGTTGAAAGTCACTGAGCTCTTCAGTAAGGCCAATATTTGTTTATGGAGATTGCATGGCTGTGTGCTCGATTCTACCTGTCAGCAACGGGTGTGGCTGAAATAGCCAAATCTACTAATTTGAAGGGGAGTCCACATATTGTTGTATATATAGTGTATGTTTTCGACAGCTTTTAGCGGAAAGTTCAGGTAGGCCTTCGCGCTTCAGCAAACAAAGGAAAGGAGTCTAAAGAATTGACAGACTTTTTCCATCCCAATCTATCTATGCAGTGGTGCTAAATGATAATGACTGTGCGCAATCATATGAATTGTTCAGATGAGTTGTTCAGAAGCTTGTGCCTGGTATGCCTTGTATGACTTTGAGTGCTTTTTTGTGTTTCAATACTGCATGCATGAGTATGTATGTGCACTCGTAAATTTTAATTTTTTAAAAAGGCAGGATGTACAATGACTGTAGAGTAGCATATCATTAAAGCAGGGGAAGCAATTACAGTATATGCACTAATGCCGTTATTAACATTATGAGTGTGAAGATAGAACCATATTGCCATGCAAATAACTCTGAATCCTTAGACTAGATAAAAGGAGGCTAGAGGTGCTTGGCTAGGGCTGTGACTGTGTCGGCTTAATTTTATGAAGATTTCTACCTCAGGGATTAGACAGCCTCCAGGAAGGAGAATAACTTCTCCCAAACAGAGCTGTCTGTGTACATGATCAGAGAAAGGCCTTACATACTATTTTTCAGCTCCTAATGGGGCATTTTCACAGCATATTAAAGTGATAACAACAACAGAGATAACTGAGAGGAGAATAGAAAGAAACATTTCGGGGTATCCTCAGGGAGAATTTGTAAGTGCTACTAAATGCAACTATCTACATGATTCATGTATTGTGCGCAAAACAGTTTTTTATTGATTTTGTGCAATGGACATGCTGCAGTCTATTCATATTATCCATCATTATCACATATCACATAACTTCCTACTTCTCCAGCATTTTATGGTTTAAATTATTAGACATCGATGTTAGTCGTGGTCTACTGTAATTCCTCTTTAGGCTATGTATTATGATCATTTTATATAAAAGTAACTTTGGCTGCAACTAAAAGTTAATGCAATGATCGAATCTGCAGGAAGAGCTGCAGAGAGAGACCCTGTGTCCTTAGGATGAGAGGAGAAAGAAGAACCCCCCCCTCCCTTATATCAAGGTCACAACAGGGGATGGACACAAAGTGATTGTGTTAGGAGTCCTGGGAGACATTTAACACACACAAACATGCACACACAAGTTTGTGTGCATAGACACACACACACACACACATACACTCTTAGAAAAAAGGGTTCCAAAAGGGTACTTCGGCTATCCCCATAGGAGAACCCTTTTCGGTTCCATGTAGAACCATCTCTAGAAAGGGTTCTACCTGGAAAGGGTTCTTCAAAGGGTTCTGCTATGGGGACAGCCGAATAACCCTTTTTTGTTCTAGATAGCACTTTTTTTTCAAAGTGTACACACACATACACATACACACACACAGTTCTCTCTGTGAGAAAGGAGACAGCCTTTAAAGGGGCAGTGTAGTCAACAATGTGATTTTCCACACTATGAGGACTAAAATAATACTCTGAAATGGTGAAAAATATGATAATGCCCTTCTTTTTTTTGTTTGTTTTTTCAGCCTGGAATTTCAGCCTGTTCAGGTAGGATGGAGTTTTTGGTCCACAGCATGACATCACAATCTGATCTGATTATTCTGACCAATGACCAGTCACCTTTTATTTGCATATGTACTATGTCCTCCTACTTTGAAGGGGTACGCAAGGTAGGCTCTAGAGCAGTGGTCACCAAGAAAGAGAGGCACAATGTTATTTTAATGAGAGTTTAGTCCACTTGACAATTCAAGATAATTAAATCTTCATGCTGATGATCTGTACAACATGAGACAGATAGCAATACAGTACAAATTGATGAAAACATTATATGGAATAATACAGATACAGATAATGCGCATGTGGTGGTTTCAAATAATAATGTTGCTACTACTAGCTTGCTCTATCCCTGCTTTTCCTGAAAATGTATCTCTGATAAATAACGGGGGCACAAAGGTAGCCTAGCGGTTAAGCGCTTGGGCCAATAACCAAAAGGTCGCTGGTTTGAATCTCCGAGCTGACTAGGCAAAAAATCTGATGGGTGCTTGAGCAAGGCATAACTCATAACTGGATAGGAGCGTCTGCTAAATGACTAAAATGTCAATGTAAAATAATAACTAGCTAGTTGTTATTGTTCTATAGCAGTGGTCACCAACCTTTTCTGAGTCAAGATCACTTTCGCAGTCAAAAAGCAACCCGAGATCTATCGCTCAGATTTCTTTTTTAACATGACTTGAAAATGTTAACATTAACCTAACAAAAACAATTCTGTAGGAATGAGGTTTGGGCAGTAGGCCTAATACATTATCACAGCATATTGGCTATATGCCTGGCCTGCCAATATTGTTCTTCTCAGACCATATTATACTGAACAAAAATATAAACGCAACATGCAACAATTTAATTGATTTACAGTTCATATGAGGAAAACAGTCAATTGAAATAAATTCATTAGGCCCTAATCTATGGATTTCACAAGACTGGGAATCCAGATATGCATCTTTTGGTCACAGATACCTTTTAAAAAATGAGCCTCACAATGGGCCTCAGGATCTGTTTACAGGAGTTTTGTGCATTCAAATTGCCATCGATAAAATGCAATTGTGTACGTTGTCTGACATTGGAGGTGGCTTATGGTAGAGAAATGAACATTCATGTCTCTGGCAACAGCTCTGGTGGACATTCCTGCAGTCAGCATTCTAATTGCAAGCTCCCTCAAAACTTGAGACATCTGTGGCATTGTGTTGTGTGACAAAACTGCACGTTTCAGAGTGGACTTTTATTGTCCCCAGCACAAGGTGCACCTGTGTAATGATCATGCTGTTTAATCAGCTTCTTCATATGCCACACCTGTCAGGTGGATGGATTATCTTGGCAAAGGAGAAATGCTCACTAACAGGGATGTAAACAAATTTGTGCACAACATTTGAGAGAAATAAGCTTTTTGTGCATATAAAAAATGTCTGGGATCTTTTATTTCAGGTCATGAAACATGGGACCAACACTACATGTTGCGTTTATATTTTTGTTCAGTGTATATTTCAAAACTTGAGTTTGATAACAAAAAATTATAATAAAAACACTGCATGGGGGCATTAAATCGCCTGACCATTACAGAGACTCGACAACTATGACTGTGACACACAGACACACACACACCACCCCGGACAGCCATTGTCAGCGGTGGATAATTTCACAAGGCTCTTGACTCGAAACGAGCCAGTATCAAGTGTGCTTGGCTCACTCTCCTTTTCAACCCCTGTGCCATGGTATTGTTATATTTTTAAAAGAAACAAAACAACCTAATAGGTATTCAGAGATCTCCTATGTAAGTATATCCCATACTTTCCATTGCCTTTGCAGTCCCAGTTCGTTCCACTCTCAAGCAGCAGGACCTGCAGAGAAGCAGCTTCAGTGACAGCCTATGAATATCATCTCCCAGTCTCCTAGAGGCATCACACCTATCTCAAAACATTTACATGAATCAAAGGCCCATAAACCAGTGAGATGTAAATGCACCCGGGAACATTTTCATAAGCTGCCGTCACTATTCCTGACAGCTCATTCTGCCACTTCCTGCCTTCCATCAAAAGTTAATATGTTCATGGAAATGTTAACTTTTTTTGTCATCTTCAACTACTGCATTGACTTTCATTTCATTACGTAAGACCCTGACATTATTCAAAGACAGGATTAAGTCAGATTGAAGCCTTGGTGTGATTTTCAAATCTCGAATTTAGCTTAACTTAATCTAGTGGTACAGATAGGGGAAGAGGATTCCTTGACTCCTAGTCAGAAAATCCTCCACTGGGTTCATGGACAATAATCAACCCCTACGCTTCTCTAACCGAGCTGTGTGTGAGTAAAATAGGCTTTTCCTTGCATTTTTAATTACACTAGGAATATGTGCAAAGCGCCTTCCAGTTTGATGGACTTTGGGATTAGGGATGAGATGGGAAAATCGAAGAGAAGCCATACCCATGTTCCCTAGCAGGTTCTTAAGGTGATCTCTGTTGAGTATAATTATTGTAACATAGAATGTGTTATCAGTAGAACCAATAATATATTAGAGTATATGTTAAATTAAATAGGCAACCAACATAAAGAATGGTCATGGAAACCAATCTTCTCATTAATAATTGCACTAGTGCCACTGCTGACTGTAGTCTAACGAGCCTATAGCTACTCAAACAGTATCCCTGTTAGAGATTGTGTGTTTGACAACATGAGGTTGCTACTTGGCACCAGGGCTCTGATGTCGGCCCTAAAGGTGCAATCTGGTGTTATCTGAGAACGGAGCCACAAGGGTGGCATCCTGCAGTGTTCATCTGACATCAGAGGACTCATCTCTGCTCACTGACATTCAATATGTCCCCACCACTGTCTGTAAAAAGTATTTGTGATGAGACACCTACACAGTACTTTCTCAGGTGACAAATCAAGCCAATTCTTTAAAATGTCACATCAAATAATCGTGAAATAATCAATTGTCCTGGCATTCACATGGAGGAATAATCCAAATCAATTTAAATGGTTATGTGTAGGTGTGTCATCGCACATCACATTCACACATCACATTATGCTTGACTGACATTGACATCTTGATCTCATATTGTTGTCCAACGAAATGAAAGAACTGGCTTGGTGGTTTCTGCTTACAGTTTCTAAAGATGACCTTCTTGCTGCTTGAGCAGTGGCCACTGAGTGGGATATTCTTCTATGACGAACAGAATAAATCTCACAGAAGTATGTTGGGAGAACACATGGCTCTTCCTACAACATACAGTGCATTCAGAAAGTATTCAGACCCCTTGACATTTTCCACATTTTGTTACGTTACAGCATTATTCTAAATTTGATTAAATTGTTTTTTTACCTCATCAATCTACACACAATACCCCATAATGACAAAGCAAAAACGTTTTTAAAGGAATTTTTGCAAATCTATTAAAAATAAAAAACGGAAATATCACATTTACATAAGTATTCAGACCCTTACTCAGTACTTTGTTGAAGCACCTTTGGCAGCGATTACAGCCTCGACTGTTCTTGGGTATGACACTATAAGCTTGGCACACCTGTATTTGGGGAGTTTCTCCCATTCTTCTCTACAGATCCTCTCAAGCTCTGTCAGGTTGGATGGGGATTGTCGCTGCACAGCTATTTTCAGGTCTCTCCAGAGATGTTTGATCGGGTTCAAGTCCGGGCTCTGGCTGGGCCACTCAAGGACATTCAGAGACATGTCCCGAAGCCACTCCTGCGTTGTCTTGGTTGTGTGCTTAGGGTCTTTGTCCTGTTGGAAGGTGAACCTTCGCCCCAGTCTGAGGTCTCTGGAGCAGGTTTTCATCAAGGATCTCTCTGCACTTTGCTCCGTCCATCTTTCCCTCCATCCTGACTAATCTCCCAGTCCTTGCCACTGAAAAACATCACCACAGCATGATGCTGCCACCACCATGCTTCACCGTAGGGATGGTGCAAGGTTTCCTCCAGACGTGACACTTGGTTCAATCTTGGTTTCATCAGACCAGATAATCTTGTTTCTCATGGTCTGAGAGTCCTTTAGGTGCCTTTGGGCAAAGTCCATGCGGGCTGTCATGTGCCTTTTACTGAGGAGTGGCTTCTGTCTGGCCACTCTACCATAAAGGCCTGATTGGTGGAGTGCTGCAGAGATGGTTGTCCTTCTGGAAGGCTCTTCCATCTCCACAGAAGTACTCTGGAGTTCTGTCAAAGTGACCATCAGGTTCTTGGTCACCTCCCTGACCAAGGCCCTTCTCCCCTGATTGCTCAGTTTGGCCGGGTGGCCAGCTCTAGGAAGAGTCTTGGTGGTTCCAAACTTCTTCAATTTAAGAATGATGGAGGCCACTGTGTTCTTGGGGACCTTCAATGCTGCAGGAATGTTTGAGTACCCTTAAAAAAAACAGTTTTTATTTTATCATTTTGGGGTATTACGTGTATATTGATGATGACATTTTTTTTATTTAATCCATTTTAGAATAAGGCTGTAACGTCACAGAATGTGGAAAAAGTCAAGGGGTCTGAATACTTTCCAAATGCTCTTCCCTCTTCCTAAGGAAGCATCCATCCATGGGGTAATGAAGGTCTGTTAGTGGCTAAATGTAAAAAGCTGTTGGGAAGTTCCCTTGTTTATCATGTTTAAAGCAACTGAGTTATGTTACTGAGTGTGTGTGTGTGTGTGTGTGTGTGTGTGTGTGCAGTGTTTCCCCTATATTCATTTATATTTTTTGCCGAGATACGCTTATAAGATCGTGACAAGTTATAACAAGTTACATATCTTCCTCAGATTCTCATCACATCGTCCGAGAATCCTCCAAGGTAACTAACTAGCTAGCTTATAATCCTGGAAGTTTACCTAAAATACAGTAACGTTACGCTAGCTAAATCATTTTTGGGGGTAATATCGAACTGGCTGGGGATGTCATTGAGGTCAAGAGATAACATTTAAGTGTCCTTGATTTTCAGATGAGTTTCAAAGGAAGAGAACATCATTTAATTTTCATCCATTTTGAAGTAGAATTTCCTTTTAAAAAAGTGACTTTCTCTGCCACCACCGCTGAAAAAAACCCTAGGGGAAACACTGGTGTGTGCAAATATGTGTGTGCACAAGCATGCATGTGTATATGTCTGTGTGTGTCTCAGCCTTCAACAAATACATTTTATATGCAGAACACCCACAGACACAAAATCACCAAGCAATGCCCCTGAACCGGCAAAGAGAGTAACAGAAATTCGCTTTGTAGTCACCAAACAAAGTGTCTCTCTCTCTGCATTGAATGTAGTGTACAGCCCTGCAGTATTCCTCCGCAGTTCTGTACTGTATACATGCATTTTTCTCCCACCATCGCCGCCTTCTCTTCCTGACAAACAACTTATCTTCTTGCTAATGTAATTAACTGCTTGGAGGGCTTTATCTCTGATTCTTTTTCTTTCCTTAACAGTGCCGTAACTGTATATTATTTACCCTGCAGACTTTCTGTTATGGCTGCCTGTAAGTTAACTATAACATGGTAGGACATTTTTCAGTACCAGGGCACAAATAACTGACTGTTTCATTTTCAGTTACATAACAAACAGCCTGCATGAAGCTACACTTTTATGATTTAATTGCCTCAGAATGCACCATAACGCATGCCACAATTACAGACTATTTTTATTCTCAAAGTTGACTAAATAAAAATATAATATAACATTATTTACTATAATATATTTTTTCACTCTTTATGCGATGTGCACTGCAGAGAACATCAGACTAAGAATTATCACTGAATTATCACAGTGAATTATTGTAATGTTTGTGTCAATTAATCCCATAAGGGATGGGTTGCCAACTGGCGATTTGACAAACATTTTTTTTCATTCATTCATTCATTCTAACAGAACGCCAGAAAAAAGCTCACTAAATGGAACAAACAGCTGGTCCAGCTTCTTCCCTGTGTTGGACGCAGGAGATGTAAATTAATCACCCAGGGACACAGACTCATTAACTGCTGTGCTGGTGATTAATCGTCCTTTGTGAGTGACGTTCAATTTAACATGCAAATCTGTGTCAGAGGATGCTTTCAGTGAGAGTGGGGAGGCAGGGACATACTGGAGACAGACACGACATGCGTGGGGAGATAACAGCTAACACACAGTCCATCAGGAACGTAGGACAGCTATTTCCAACATTCATTCTTATTTTTATGGAGAGAACACTGGAGAGAGAACAGAACGCTGAGGGACAAGACGATTGTTGTACAATCCACTAACATGCTGGCAGGAGATGTTATTGACTCAGCAGAAAACAGCAAATGGTGCTACAGTGTCAATGGAGCCAGCAGCCCAGCACTTAACAACCACCTCCATCCACTTCATCAGCTCTAATAGGGATGTATGGAGAAGAAGGTCATCATATGCTAAATGGCATATATTATCATATCTCAGAGGAAACAACATAGAATGAGGATGGCAGTCCTCTCCAAGATGAAATGACACCGTTTAGTTTGGATAGAGTGGACTGAAAATGGCCAGAGGTTTGAGAGAGTGGTGGCTCAAGGGTAGGAGAGAGACATTATTATTGAACCTGGAGGAGCAACAACACAAGCATTGGCAGGGAGTTTAGCATGACCAAGGTTTTGTGATATCTGGTGTACAGTTAACTGAGTTTCCCACTAGGATATTGACTCAAACACAAATCGAATTAAGTAAGATACTGGGTTAACACTGATGCACATCTAAATAAAGACAGGATCTTAGTTGAGTATGTCCTGATCATCTGCTCCCTCCCTCCACACTGTGGTGCATATAGCAGCCTAATACATGGCCGTCAACAGGGAGCTGTTCACACTCTTACTCTCACTGATCTCCTCTCTGCATCCTCTCAATCTGCCTCAAATCCAAGCCTTGTTTCTATGGAGAATACAACGGATATGAAAATAAGCTATTGGTCAAGAGTCTAAAAATACACCCCCACTCGAGCACAAAATTCGACACAACATTTCAGAATGTCCTCTCCTTCCTTTCTGAATATCTTTTGTTACCTACTATGAATACATTATCTTATACAGGGCCACTCTGAGCTGCATGTGTTCTGGACTAGGGATTAATATTTTCCCGAAAATCTACAAAATGTCCATACCGGAAATAATTCATATTTATCCCGAGGAAATATCGAAAAAATCGGAAGTTCCCATTTAAAGTGTTTAAAACCAAGATACGGTCAATAGGCCAGGGTTCTCCCCAAAGAAGAGGGGCGCTGTGCCACCTTATCGGCTTGGCTGCACCACTATGTAAAGATTTCAGAGCAAATGAAACTGATATTTAGGGCTCTATTCAATCTGCATTGCAGAAGTTCAACTTTACAACGTGATTGAAATTTAAAGGCAATGTTCCCGCTTTAGCGGAGACTACATTCACGGTAAACGCTGCATATGTCGGCTCAATCTGAAATTACTGTTAAATGTATATTGCTTCAGCATTACAGATTGAATAGAGCCCTCTGTACTGATACAATAAGTATCTTTGATTGCCAATGACATTGTTGTGAATGGCAAAACAGGCCATTCATAAATTCTGAGCGTTGTTATGTTCCTCAGCTAATTCAGCGCATTTTAGCAGTAGGCTGTGTCGACACAGAGCCCGCTCAGGATGCACAGACAGCACCCCGAGTAGGGCCTATAGCATTGTTGAAATCATACAAACTTTGTAACGGTAGTCCAGCTTGGTCTCATAGACTAGACGTAACATAGTAAATGTAAATCCGGGACACTCCAATTAGTATGATATGTAACATTTGATATGGTTACATAAGACAGATGATTACTTAAGGCAAAAATGAAAGTAAGGTGGGTGGGCGTATAACGCAAACGTATAGCAACCCAAAGGTTGCAAGTTTGAATCACAGACAATTTTAGCATTTTAGCAACTTTTCAGCTACTTACTACTTTTTAGCTACTTTGCAACTACTTAGCATGCTAGCTAACCCTTCCCCTAACCGTCACCCTTTTAGCTAACCCTTCCCCTAACCCTAACCTTAACCCTTTTAGCTAACCCTTTCCCTAACCCTAACCCTAACCTTAACCCTTTTAGCTAACCCTTCCTCTAACCCTAACCTTAACCCTTTTAGCTAACCCTTCCCCTAACCCTAACCTTAACCATTTTAGCTAATCCTTCCCCTTCCCCTAACCCTAACCTTTTAACCTAACTCCTAAACTTAACCCTAACCCTAACCCCTAGCTAACGTTAGCCAGCTAGGAAATTCGTAACATATCATACGAAATGATTGAAGAACATCCACAAATTAATACATAATATACGAAACATAACATATCATACTCTTATGGAGTGTCTTGGATTTACGTACAGAATAATACGAAATGCTCTGAGACCAGCTGGCAGCCAAATACAAGTCAAATGACCAAAGTTGCTAAGCTTGCTAGATAACCTCCTTCAACAAATGACAAAATATATCCTATATTTGGCTAAATCGAGTTGATGTACAGATATACAGATAGCAGATCAGCTCATGAAAAACGGGGAGATGAAGAGTTGAAATAGTTTAAATATCAAGGTATCTTAACAGGGACCAACTCTGTTTAAAAAATATCCATATCTACAGTTGAAGTCGGAAGTTAGCCAAATACATTTAAACTCAGTTTTTCACAATTTCTGACATTTAATCCTAGTAAACATTCTCTGTGTTAGGTCAGTTAGGATCACCATTTTATTTTAAGAATGTGAAATGTCAGAATAATAGTAGAGAGAATTTTGCCACAACTTGGAAGTATGCTTGGGGTCATTGTCCATTTGGAAGACCCATTTGCGACCAATCTTTAACTTCCTGACTGATGTCTTGAGATGTTGCTTCAATATATCCACATCATTTTCCTTCCTCATGATGCCCTCTATTTTGTGAAGTGCACCAGTCCCTCCTGCAGCAGAGTACCCTCACAGCATGATGCTGCCACCCCCATACTTCACGGTTGGGATGGTGTTCTTCGGCTTGCAAGGATCCCCTTTTTCCTCCAAACATAACGATGGTCATTGTGGCCAAACAGTTCTATTTTTGTTTAATCAGACCAGAGGACATTTCTCCAAAAAGTACAATCTTTGTCCCCATGTGCAGTTGCAAACCGTAATCTGGCTTTTTTATGGCGGTTTTGGAGCAGTGGCTTCTTCCTTTCTGAGCGGCCTTTGAGGTTATGTCAATATAGGACTCGTTTTACTGTGGATATAGATACTTTTGTACCTGTTTCCTCCAGCATCTTAACAAAGTCCTTTGCTGTTGTTCTGGGATTGATTTGCACTTTTCGCACCAAAGTACGTTCATCTCTAGGAGACAGAACGCGTCTCCATCCTGAGCGGTGTGACGGCTGCGTGGTCCCATGGTGTTTATACTTGCGTACTGTTGTTTGTACAGATGAACGTGGTACCTTCAGGTGTTTGGAAATTGCTCCCAAGGATGAACCAGACTTGTGAAGGTCTACAATTTTTTTTCTGAGGTCTTCGCTGATTTCTTTAGATTTTCCCATGATGTCAAGCAAAGAGGCACTGAGTTTGAAGGTAGGCCTTGAAATATATCCACAGGTACACATCCAATTGACTCAAATTATGTCAATTAGCCTATCAGAAGCTTCTAAAGCCATTACATAATTTTCTGGAATTTTCCAAGCTGTTTAAAGGCACAGTCAACTTCTGACCCACTGGAATTGTGATAAGTGAATTATAAATTAAATAATCTGTCTGTAAACAATTGTTGGAAAAATTATTTGTGTCATGCACAAAGTAGATGTCTTATCCGACTTGACAAAACTATAAATTTGTGGAGTGGTTGAAAAATGAGTTTTAATGACTCCAACCTAAGTGTATGTAAACTTCCGACTTCAACTGTATCTCTCATACCGTTTGTTGATCACACATTCCCTACCGAAGCTTTCATATGGGCAGCAAGTACGAAACAGCGCAGAGAAGCGGGGGAAATGTTATTGTGGTACTTTGTATAGGCGAGAGCATAGGCGAGAGACATGCTTTGATAATGCAACCTATGGATTACAGAATAAAGTTAGGAATTTTCATGCGAGACAGGAGTCAGGATTTTGGGGGGTTTCAGTGGGATTGGGACTGGATAGGAAAATAGCCTATGTCTAGGACAGGAAAAGACAACATTTTCCCTCATGCCTCTCTGAATTCTTAACAGACTTCAGGTCTGTAATATAGATGCTTATGTAGTGAATGGTGCATAGACCTATCAAATTTGTGACTGTCTGAAGAGTCACAATGACAGCTCAAAGAGGCACACGTTCCTTTATAAGCTATAATGTAGGGGTTTCCTGTAGGGTTTATTAACTGCATTCGGGTCACGTATGCAGTCCAGCAGTGTCAATTATGTGTGTGCTTTGAATTTATGGCGACTTTGTGTGAAGTAAATACACTACGCTTCCATGTGATAATGTGATGTTGATAATGTGATGTTGATAATGTGCTATTTAATTTTTTGTTAATCTGATGCTGTGCATGTTGTGTATTTTGTGGAATTGCATTAGTGCTGACATTGGTGAACAATTTTGTAATTTCCCAGGTCTTGTCATTACATTTTTTCTGGAAATGCGAAGAGTGTTCCCGGGACAGTCCCAGTTACCCATGTTAATCCCTATTCTGGACATGGTACAGTAGACAAGACAGACACGAATAGGCACTTTGATTTTCATGAAATCTTTTCTACTCCAAATGGACCCAAAAAGTTATAAATTGCGGTGGCGCCATGACACAGGTTAGCATGGGTTTTTGACAAAGTGAGCTTTATGCTTCAGTGTGTATAACACGCAGGCAATTTGGCAATCTGTGTCCTCACAAGTGTCAGACTACATGGTTACTACGGTGCACTCCAACACAGTGTAGTGTAGCCAGTGGTGCATGGGGCTGGATGGTGGAGAGAGGCTCTGTAATGTAATTGCCTTGCAGTGTACCACCATCTGACCTACACCCACAACTGTACTGTAATGCTGAGAGCAGTCAGAAAGGTAGCTAGGGAGAGGAAAAAAATACAAAAAAGTATTCAATTCAATGTGAACAAATTCAGTGCTTGAAGATACGAGGTTTATACAATATATGCTGCAAATCTGTTTTTACTTAAAAGTTCAGAATAATGGTAGCCTCTTGCTTGTACATATGTAGCTAATAGTCTTGGTTATAGGAGAAAGAAGAGAAGAGTAGAGAAGAGATGAGAAGAGATGGGGAAAGATGACCATGTACAATCTACTAGATGACCATATACAGCTCAAGGCGAAATGCATCGTCGTGACATCGTTGCTCTGTCTCCCGTCATGATACAATACGGTCAATGCGTTCTAAGCACCTCCCACATTCCATTCCTCTTCATACCGGGGTTTCATTTCCGTTTGACATCGGTTTGACTTCAGGCCCGTCGCGATGCTTCGCTAACTCAGGGAAGGAGGAGATGTCGCTAAATATGAATCAAATTTGTTGAAATTACTAGATTACATTCACAGAATTTGTAAGCTACGGCAAGGCGTTGGTGAGAAAATTGATTTTTTTTATGAGGGTTTCCACAGTATTGCCGCTACAATGTTGACACTAGCTAGCTAGCTTATTTTTCATTTAAATAACATGGCTGGTTAGCTAGCGAGCATTAGAGCCACGTTGTGTAACAGAGCAAAAGGTCTATGTACTTGTCATTTGGTTGAGACTAACATTAGTTTAAGTTGGCTAGCTAGCTAATGTTTTGAGGAGAACAAGCTAAATGAGCTGCTTTTCCTGAAAATGTATATGATCAAGCTAGGTAGTTGTTGTTCTAATGCAATGTCCATGAATTGTTACAGCCATAACATCATAATCAAGCATCAAGCATTTGCAGACCAGTGAGGAGGAGGAAAGCCTATAGAACAGTGGTCGCCATCACTGTATGTCTAATATATATTTTGAATCCTTTATTTCCCTGAGCCTCCTTTTGCCATTGAAATGCTATATATTTCATATACCATATCCTGATGGTGTCAGCGTGTTGATACAAATTTTTATATATTTACATGCACAGTCCTAATTGGTGGATAGAATCGTCTCGACTCTAGAGCAGTGGTCACCAACCGGTCGATCAAGGCATTCCTAGTCGATCACCAAATATTTCTGTTGAAAAGCCAATGATAAAAGCTCAATCGAGTGCGCCTACTGCACTGGCCAATCGGATTGCTCAAATCACCGTGCCTACAGAGCTTCCATGACCCCGGCCACAGCAAAATTTGATACTAGCCTACATAAGATTTAATAACTTTTAAAACCATGATCACAGAGACACTGTTAAAGAATACAGCAAAGAGCTGCTGTTTTTATGAGTGAGTTCATGTTTAAAGTTTTTATTCATCACTGTCGACACTGTTTTTATTCAACACTATTACGAAACATAATACGCGCTTCTCCGTACTTCCACTCACGCTGCATCTGCAATAAATGAGTAGCCAAGTGTATCGATAGCCGTTCATTTGTATTATTATTAGCAGCTCGTCATATATATTGTAATATCAAGGAATATTTCACTTTCTCTGGTCATAGGAACAACATGAATCTGTGTATGAGGCAGATGCGGTGCGACTTGAGTTTCGCCATCAGGTGGAAGACGTTGTCCCCTCTCTCTGGTCAGTCTCACCGGAGGAAAGGAAGGAGAAAGCAGGGACCGTACCCTCTGCTGCTCTCTCCCTCCCTCCGGTGAGACTAGTGCCATGTTCAAACCAACTGGGAAATCGGAAATCTCCGACTTACGACTTCAGTGTGTTCAAGACAACTGGGAGGTCGGAAAAAACGAGATCCGACTGGGAAAAATGGTTTTAAACGGACATACAACTCGGAATTCCAAGTCGGAAACTCTGGCATCTTTCTAGAGCTCTGACTTTCAGACCTGAAGATCACTGACGTCATGATTTGACCCATTTTTTTTTCAGCGTTCCCAGTTGTCTTGAAAGCACCATGACCATCAGATGCAGGTACCATCAGTCCAGTAAAATAAAAAAGCTAATTATTTCAATTCTTGCCTCGCAAGGGTTGCACCAACTGATCTATTTTGTTATCAAAGTTATCAAATATAATATGGTCTGAGAAGAACAATATTGTCAGGCCAGGCATATAGCCAATATGCTGTGATAATGTATTAGGCCTACTGCCCAAACCTCATTCCTACAGAATTGTTTTTGTTAGGTTAATGTTCCATTTTTTTTAAGTCATGTTAAAAGAAAAATCTGACCGATAGATCTCGGGTTGCTTTTTGACTGAGAAAGTGATCTTGACTCAGAAAAGGTTGGTGACCACTGCTATAGAACAATAACAACTAGCTAGTTATTATTTTACATTGACATTTTAGTAATTTAGCAGACACTCTTATCCAGAGCAAATAGGATTGTGCCTTGCTCAGTAAGTGCCTTGCTCAAGAACACATCAGATTTTTCACCTAGTTAGCTCAGCAATTCAAACCAGCGACTTTTCAGTTATTGGCCCAAGCTCTTAACCGCTAGGCTACCTTTGTGCCCCCATTATATATCAGTTTGACATTTTCACCATGTACATTATCTGTTTTTGTATTATATTCCATATTATGTTTTAATCTATTTGTACTGTATTGCTAGCCGTCTCATGTTGTACCGATTATTAGCATGAAGATTGAATTCTCTTGAATTGTCAAGTGGACTAAACTCTCATTAAAATAACATTGTGCCTCTCCTTCAGATCTGCCAAGCACATCTCTGCTTCTGACAGCTTCTCCCTGTGCTGACCACCGATGGACAGTGCCCATGAGAGCTGCCGTTGATGGGCTTCTGGCCAAGCACCACAGAGAGAAAGACATCCTGAAGCGGGTGGATGGGACATACAGCTCTGCCATCAGCTCTACCACCAGTACAGTGGCGGTTAGTGGCGTTTAAGATTAGGGAGGTTTTTTTTTTGGTTGGGGGCATGGCCTTATTTCTATTACAGCGTATTGGATGACTGTCATTCATATTCCATTCACCCAGCTCAGTGTAACATCGATAGGTTTAGGCTACTAAATGATACTCAAATTTTCCCTATACCCATCATGAGGTTGCTACAACCTAGCCTACTAATGAAGGTTTACAACGTAGGTGCACAGGTTGAGAGAAATTAGAGTAATCAAGGTGACAGACAGTGACACATTCAATACCGCCTTGCACACTCTTGCCTGCATCTAGCTGATCTAGGGTGAAATCATTAGTCCAAACAGTTGCAAAAGAGAATTTCTATTGGACAAATTCAGGTATGTTTATTCCCATTTCGTTCCGCTTAAGAAACGTTTTTCAACAGAATCCGCGGAATGAATACACCCCTGATCACCCGCACACACAGTTCACTTTCATAGCAGCCACATACAAACAGAATGATCACTTTGCCCATTGTATAATTCCTTCTCGCATGTACATGGTCCCCACCTCTGACATTTTCCCTTCGCTTATGGACTTTTCCAAGCCAAACCTACCATAACCGCTAACCGCTACTGTTATAATGACTTTTGATACAAGATTCTTAATGTTGGTAAACTCCTAAGCTGCATGTAGAAGAGAGGACAAGGACACGCCATGAGTTATAGAGGTCACTGGTGAGAGACAGAAGGTCTGTGTGCCAAGATAGATTGGGGGCCACTTGTGATAATCTTAGAAGGTGTACGTGAGGGAATGGCCTGGCTAGGGTGACACAATACCAAGTATGGGGATGCTATTGTGGTAGATGAGTGACACTCAATGTTGGTTGGCAGATAATATCAAGAAGCAGCTCGGAGAGCATTATATAAACTGAGAGATTTTGTATGGAAGTCATTCATATGACAAGAGGCTATGTCCGTACCGCCTGTCATTGAATCCATTATTGTAACCATTAAATAATGTCTGAATGAACTCTCCATCTGTGTCCCATACTCTCTTGCATCATGAACTTCTTGATACCAGAAACTCCTCATAACAGATTGGCGTCACTAAAAGGATGCAGTTTACAGCCGAACTAACATGTAAGCAGACTTTCATTTTTTTGATTATGTTAAATTCTGCTTATCTGTGGTAAAGCTGAGCTGGAACGAACGTTTAAAATACAATATTTTTAAAGGGGGACGATGAGTGGTGTTGAGTTGTGTAGAAGGGATGTAAGGAGGAATATCAAATTAGACAATGACATGGTGCTATGATTCAAAACAGGGTGTGTTAAGAGTAATGAGTACAAAGACAAAAGAGAATACAGGAGTGGGTGTAGGACTTAGAGAGATGTGTTGTATCATCATGAAATAAGTCATGAAATAACTATTTTGATGTGCAGTATCATCATGAAATAAGTATTTTGATGTGTTGTATCGTCATGAAATAAGTCATTGAATGAATTATCTGATGTGTTGTATCATCATTTGAATACCTTGGTAAAGAAAGAGAATTAAAGAAATAGGTTATGGACCTTTGATGTGTTGTGTCATCATTAGATTTGAATACCTTGGTTAGGAGAGAATGTTTTTTTGTGAAAGACTCAAAGCAGATACAAGTGAACCTGTTGAATCATAGCACCAAAGACAAAATAGGCAAACAAAATGTTAAATAAAGATCAAGGTGGGGATTTGATTCAAGTATTTGATTACTAATATTGCATGAACTAATAGCAGTAACGAATGGCCAGCGTAGTAGACCAGTATCTGGAAAAACAGTCACCATTAAGAGTAAATCAGAGCTTCATTTACCTCGAAGAGAGAGACAGGAAATGACTAAATTATTACAGACAAATCCGCAAATAGAACAAGTCTCTTGTAAAGTAATGTAAATCAGACAATGTGCAAATGGATGTTAATTAAATTAGGGTTTTTCTATGTGGAACCATATCTTAGTGATAGGTCAGCATGGACAGATAATGACTATCCTCAAGACGGTAGTTTTAAAAGGGATAAATTAAAAGTAGCGCAAAAGTATATAATTGATAATACAGCCATAAGCAAACCGAAATGGGATTTAGATTATATGAAAGAGGTGTATAAAGTATGGAATTTAATGAGTGCCCAATGGCTGGTAAATATAATTAGGAAGGAGGAAAAGTCAGTTAAGACATTACGTAATTTGGTAATGGAGCAACATAATCTACCTTATGAAAAGAGTCAGTCCAAATGGGCTATTCCTAAAATCAGGTCAACATACATGTTTCCTATAGCTAAAACAGATAACTTTGAGGTCAGACGGTGGCGCGAGGAATGCAGGGCATTGTGGTTACAAAGGTTTGGTAGAGCTTTTGAAACGGCAGAAAGAAAGTTTAGAGGTCATACAGGATGAATAAACATTGAAAAAATTAGATCTACTAGAGAGTGTGTGGGAAATTAATATAAAATGATATTTACAATAATCAAACAAAACCAAAATGTCAATTTAAACAATAGATTAGCAAATACAATTATGGAATTTTTCGTTGAAGCAGGGGAATGGTAATAATCGGGGAAGATAGAGAGAGGAAATTGGACTCCTGCCCAACCGCACCGTAATTCCCAGAATAAACCTGGAGAGGAGAAGCCGGATGATCTATTCAACAAGATTGAAGGTGTCCTTTAAGTAATCAGAAGGTCCAGTCTATCGGAATTAGTGGAAATCCACAAATTAATCCTATATCTCTCCCATTACAAATTGATTAGGAGGATATTAATTTTCAACATTCATTTATAGTAAATGCTACAACTACTATGGCGTTCATGGGAAGATACCTTTTAAGTAAACTCAATGCAACCATTTTTTGTTCACCAGATGGCATCGAGGTATATGGAACAACAGGCTATTTTATGAACAAAGAGCAGAAAGTAATTTTAATTTGAAAAGGTGCATAATAAATTATATGAATGTGTATGATAAATTGATATAAGTTTGGATAATAAGCTTTGATATAACATTATATTGTGGTTCCGTACATCAATGTCCATCATATGATATCAAGGAGTGGTATGGAGAACGTGGGTTATTTTAGAGTGTAGGGGAGAAGTATATGTTTTAATGAGAGGCTTGACTTTGACGGGGTCTCCTGAAGGTTAGAGAACCGGTGAGGATCCAATGATAGGAAGGTCAGTGTCCTTGAAACTACAGTCTGTTTTTTTGGTTCCGCTGGGAGTATGTTTGAAGAAGTTGATTTGTGTTGAGTGAGGATCGTTAATAAAACACAAAGAGATTGTTTGATGTGAGTACCTAGGAGTTTCTAACGTTCTATATGGAGTTTGTGACGATGTGAAAATAGGATGAAGTTTATGTGTGTAATCGATTACTAGAGAAGTGAGAAAATCATAATTAGAGTGCTATGTATGTATTAACTTGCTCACCCAAACGTAGACGTACGTCATGGGTGGGAAATAATGAATACGGGTTTTCTAAGTTTGTACCGTTGTTAGATCCTTTGATATCAAATCGAATCAAATTGTATTTGTCATATACACGTGTTTAGCAGATGTTATAGCGGGTGTAGCGAAATGCTTGTGCTTCTAGCTCCGACAGTGCAGTAATATCTAACAATTTCACAACATATACCCAATACACACAAAACTAGTAAGGAATGGGATTTAGGAATATATACATGTAGGGACAAGCAATGACAGAGCGACATGGAAAAAGATACAGTAGAATATTATAGAATAGAATGCAGTATATACATATGAGATGAGTAGTGCAAGATATGTAAACATTATTAAAGTGACTAGTGTTCCATTTCTTAAAGTGGCCAGTGATTTCAATAGACAGCAGCAGCCTCTAATGTGCTAGTGATGGCTATTTAACAGTCTGATGGCCTTGAGATAGAAGCTGTTTTTCATTCTCTCGGTCCCAGCTTTGATGCACCTGTACTGACCTCGCCTTCTGGATGATAGCGGGGTGAACAGGCAGTGGCTCGGGTGGTTGATGTCCTTGATGATCTTTTTGGCCTTCCTGTGACATCGGGTGGTGTATGTGTCTTGGAGGGTGGGTAGTTTGCCCCCGGTAATGCGTTCGGCAGACCGCGCCACCCTCTGGAGAGCCCTGCGGTTGTGGGCGGTGCAGTTGCCGTACCAGGCGGTGATACAGCCCGGCAGGATGCTCTCAATTGTGCATCTGTAAAAGTTTGTGAGGGTTGTAGGTGCTAAGCCGAATTTCTTCAGCCTCCTGAGGTTGAAGAGGCTCTGTTGCGCCTTCTTCACCACACTGTCTGCGTGGGTGGACCATTTCAGTTTGTCGATGATGTGTACGCCAAGGACCCTGCCACATACGTCTTGTGTCTGAGCTGTTGAATTGCGACTCCACTTTGTCTCTATACTGATGTTTTGCCAGTTTAATTGCCTTGCGGAGTGAGTAGGTACACTGTTTGTATTCTGCCATATTTCCAGTCACCCTGCCATGGTTGAATGCGGTGGTTCGCGCTTTTAGATTTGCGCGAATGCTGCCGTCTATCCACGGTTTCTGGTTAGGGTAGGTTTTAATAGTCACAGTGGGCACAACATCACCTATACACTTCCTGAAAAACTCAGTCACTGTTTCAGTGTATTCGTCTAAATTATTTTCGGAAGCTACCCGGAACATATCCCAGTCCGCGTGATCAAAACAATCTTGAAGCGTTGATAGATTAATTATTAATGACTAATTATTACACCCTGAAACTGTGTATAATGTGTTAGAAATGTGTGAGTGTAGGACCAGTAAAGGCTATGGCATTGAGCCACTATTTAGCAATGTGAGTAAGAGTTAGGCCAGAAAACAAAGACAACTGAGAAACTAAGATAAAGAGGCCTCCCAATTTAGGGAGGGCAGAAACTGTTATGAAAACATGGTGCAGAATATTGTGAGAACGGCAATAACTGAGTAATGCAGGGAGTAGGATGTGTGTGTGTGTATGTGTGTGTGTGTGTATGTATGTGTGTATGTGTGTATGTGTGTGTGTGTGTGAACTGATGGTCAGTAGAGCAGTTTTAGAGTGGAAAACTACAGCCCGCCTACAGAGGGGAGGGATTTTTTTTGTATGACGTATGAGTATAAAAGATGGACTCTGAAATTGTGATGGCAGAATTCTCAATGAATAAATATCTCTGACTATGCAGACCGGGACTCTGGCCGTTACTTAAATCCCAAAAGACTTACAACCTTTTGGGAGACGCACAGAGAAACTGAAATAGTTTGTTAAATAATTCACATAACAAGCGTGGATTCCGATTGGTCAGACCAGCGTTGAATAGACTTAGCACGGGTACTTCCTGTTTGAGTTTCTGCCTATATGAAGGGATAAGCAAAATGGAGTCGTGGTCAGATTTGCCGAAAGGAGGCCAGGGGAGGGCCTTATAACCATCCCAGAAGTTTGAATAGCAATGGTCGAGGATTTTAGCAGCGCAGGTACAACAGTCGATATGTTGATAGAACTTCGGCAGCCTAGTCCTCAAATTTTCTTTGTTGAAATCCCCGGCTACAATAAATGCAGCCTCAGGATATGTGGTTTCCAGTTTGCATAAAGTCCAGTGAAGTTCTTTGAGGGCCGTCGTGGTATAGGCTTGAGGGGGGATATACACGGCCGTGACTATAACCGAAGAAAATTATCTTGGGAGATAATACGGTGGGCATTTGATTGTGAGATATTCTATGTCGGGTGAACAGAAGGACTCGAGTTCCTGTATGTTACTACAATTACACCATGAGTTGTTAATCATGAAACACACACCTCCGCCCTTCTGCTTCCCAGAGAGATATTTAATCCTGTCTGCGCAATGAACTGAGAACCCATCTGGTTGGACCGATTTCGAGCGATGTTTCCGTGAAACAGAGTATGTTACAGGCCTTGATGTCTCTCTGGAAAGAAATCCTTGCCCGTAGTTCGTCGACTTTGTTAACCAAAGATTGAACATTAGCGAGTAGGATACTTGGAAGCGGTCGGTGGTGTGCGCGCCTCCTAAGTCGAATCAGCAGGCCGCTCCGAGTGCCTCTCCTCCGCCGGCAATGTTTTGGGTCAGCCGCTGGAATCAGTTCAGTTGCCCTGGGGAGAGCAAACAAAGGATCTGCTTCGGGAAAGTCGTATTCCTGGTCGTAATGCTGGTGAGTTACCGCCGCTCTGATATCCAATAGTTTTTCCCGGCTGTATGTAGTGACGCAAAACACTTTCTGAGCTAATAATGTTAAAAATAATACATAAAAAAAACAAAATACTGCAAAGTTTCCTAAGAGCTAGTCGCGAGGCCGCCATCTTCGTCGGCGCCAGGATGATAGAGATAAGGTTTGAGAAATGAACTGCCCATAAGGAGTGGAAGTTATAGACGTAACTTATAACATAGTACAAAGCCAATTTAGGGTTGTAGAATGTAGAATTTAAGGTTTGTAGCGTGCTTGGTTCAATTGGAAAGACTCACTTATTTAACAGGAATAGCGAGACGATTTGGAGGTAGTCATTTTTTAGGGGTTTCATAATGGTGTGCTAGATTAAACGATTGAGAATGGTGGCGTAATGTCTATCAATTAATTGGATATTGATAATATGGATATAAATTCAATTTATGCTTGTCAACTACAGCAAGTGTTTGGTTTGGTACTTGTAGCCTACTTAGAAAGGACAGTTACCAGATCTGATGACTTCAAGTAATGGCGGATTGGTATTATCTTAGTTGATAATAGGGGATAATATTAGTATAGGGACGACGCACAGGGAAGCAAGTGTCTTATCTTAACGGGAAGTGAAGCAAGGGGACAAAGAGAATAGATAGAGTATTATTTTTTAACACCAGGGATTATGAAGCAGTATTGGAAGGAAGCAAAGTATGAAAGATAACATTAACTGAGGAATATAAGAACTTGTAGCTGAGGTCACTACAGAAATATTACTGACACAATATAGTAACAGATAAACTGAATCAAACATGAAGCTACGGCAGCAATCGATTGTTAAAGTTGTCAAGTTAGTTTTTAAATCCTACGATAGAGGTAAATGCAGAACGCTGTTTGAGAATGGTTTTTATTTGTTGTCTGGAGAATTTCTAGGTGTTGATCTGTGGGTGTTAGCAATTGGGGCTTGCTGAACGTGAGAGAGCAGTAAGGGACATTATGGGTTACGTTTGGTGTACACGGATAAATGATTGTTGCAAAGAAGGAGGAAGTCAAATGGGGTGAATGTTACCGGTGTGAAAGGGCTAGCTAGTTAGTGGTGCGAACTAGTAGCGTTTAGAGTGGTGACGTAGCTTGCTTTGAGACCTGGAAGTAGTTGTTTGCCTTGCTTTGAAAAGGGCTGCGGATTTTGTGGACCGATGGATAACGGTGCTTCGAGGGTGACTGTTGTCGATGTTTCAGAGGGTCCCTGGTTCAAGCCCATGTAGGGAAGGAAGCAAAACTGTTACATTGATGCTGTTGACCTGAATCACTGGTTGAATTGATACGATTATACGAAAGAGATTGTCCTACCAACCCATGGCGGCATAGGATAACATAGTAATTAAAGTGGCATACATGTGAATAGATGTTTTGTTTGTTTTGACTATAATTTCACAATAATTTGTCATCTGCTAAAGTACCGTAAGATAGAAAGACAGCGGTAGAGGATAAAAGGGATTGTAGAGGGTTTTCTGTGTTAAAAAGAAAGTAGGTTAATTTGAAGATGAGAAATGTTGCATTGGATTGTTTAAGTAGACTGGTATTAAAATAATTATTTATAGTAAGGTCAATGAAAATATGTTATTATGTAGTAGTGGTTTGTGGATATAATTTACTAATGCCATGATTTAGAAATTGGGTGAAAGAGAGTCGGGCTGGCTGTGCTATATCGGGATGTAAAGGACGCAGAGGGTAATGTGGAGCACATATCTAGATAGTTGAATAGGGAACGTTCTTTGACAATTTGTAATTATTATTATTACATTCTATAGTTTGTTTAAACACCAGTGAGTTATGCAGACAGTTAATTAATTCTAAAAACGATAATCTGTTTCTGGTACGTTGAACAATGGGAGACAGTTTTTACTATTAGGCTGATGGAGTAGTAAAACCTTTTTGTAAGTTATGAAGTTATTAAACAATAGGTTGTTATTTTAAAACATCAATGCAACAAGTGGAGATGATTACATTACCAAAAAGGGGTTATAGGTTTATATTAGAAGGTGTAGTGAACTTAATGAAACGTCGTATTATCTGATGTGTTTTGAGTGGGAGTTTTTTTTCCAGGATTGATGAAAGTCCCCTACAGTATATGTTAAGGGAAAGTAGGAGACAATGTCTCAAACAACTTTTTTAATAGACGCCTAAAATATCATGGCTTCCTTACGCGGAGTAATTGATTATATTGGCGAATGAATAGAATATGACATTTAGAGGGGTGACAGGAACAATATAAGGGGAAACATATTTTCTATGTTGTTGATCAAGTAATAATACTAGGATAATTTGATATGGGATCAAAAGGAGCAGATTTAGGGGTTGAATAATCATTGTGAGAATTACAAAGGATGTAGGGTAATCAATAAAAAATACTAATTGTAAACTCAGAGTAACTTGAGTGGTTTTAATATTTTTAGAGATTGTATGTCATCTTCTTCTGAAGTAGTTATGAGGAATTAGATTAAAACAAACCATTATTGATGTGAGATAGGACAGGGTATATATGTATCATATTTTGGGGTGTAATTAATATTTTTGGAATGCTGATTATAATTGAATGTTAACGAAATGTATACTTTCTCTTCCAGGAAAATTGGGATTTCCTTATCTCTCATTGGGATGTTTCCTAAGTCTATGGGCTAGGGGGAGCAGTTAGTAAAATTTGTCTGTCTTATAATTAGGTCGTAATAGGGAGTTACCAAATTAAATCAAGCCTGGCTATTTTTGTTTGTTGTTTTCCAATTGGGTTTTTCAAATAACCAAACACAACCCACCTATTACAATGGTAATATACGGTTGTTATTTTGATTTTAGGGGGTTTTAACGGGTCAAAGATGATAAGTCTTAAATGAGCACACACATGGAGCTTTATGAGTAAATTTTGGGTAAACACGTGATTTCTTTTGAGAAGAAATGTCATGAGGACTTACTGTACGCTTGGGATACATAACATTTATGAAATGTTTTGACTGTTGTTAATGATTAGTTTATACTATAGAATGGAACACTTATTTGAAGGGTTTGAATGACCTCTGAACTCTGTCCTGACTTTCTAGTGTGAATTGATCACCCACACTGGAAAGCCTAGAGGCATGGGATGAGGAATTTAAGGTAATTTATTATACCGGGTTGAGGGTAATTTATAATACTGATAATTATGAAGAAGTTTATAATTTGGCAATAGTCATATCTATGATTCTGACCATAATAAGGTCAGAGTGAGAGAGCTAATCCGGAATGAGGAACACCTGGCGCTAGTCAATTTTGATATTACTTGAATTACTTTAGGCGATACAATTAAGTTAAGGTATTATCAAAAGTTGTCATTTTAATGTCATTTATTATTTTAGTTTAACAAACAATGTCGTTGTTTTGTTTTTGAACGCATGAATCACGATGTGAGTCATGTTTCCAAAGGGGGGGAAGTAATGCTCGATTTAGGTTTTTTGGTAAATATGCAAATTGTATTAAGAATATGAGCAGTAGTAATTAATGTGTTATGGGTTAGACTACATTTTTTAGGTGAAAGTGTATTTGTGGTATAAGGCAGTATGTAGAGGAGGCCTGTCTATTAAACTAGTGGACTGCAACAAGCTGCAAGCATGTGCACTTCCTAATATCAAGGCTTCTACTGACTGATATGAAGACAGGATATAGTAGCATATGGTGTCTCACCTAACAATGTTCTTAAGACTTTCTTCCCATGGGTGAAGGCAACTCTGCCCAACCTAACAGGAGAATCTGGGCATTTTCTGCACCCTGGAGGCTTTGTGGCAGTAGGATTACAGAAGTAAGAGCTGGACAGACTCTAGGTGGGGAAGTCAGTACTAGGTGTTGCTGGCTACATCGATGGAGGGGAAAGTAACAGAGACAGATACCTAGATCCAGGTGTCTCACTGTAGGAGTAGTCTAACTCAGAGGAGGAAGATGGCACAGCCACTGCAGAGCATTGTTTTCTTTTGTGTCTATGTCTGTGTGTCTTTGCAGCAGGGACTCTCAACTTCCCTATTGGTACACTGCAAGAAGGACACACTCCACAGATCGATGTTGATAAATGGAGAAGGACTCTGCATGATCCTAGACCATAGTGAAGGTAGAAGGGTCAGATCTAAAAGGACCATACATCGTCATCCAGTCTACACCAACGGATGTATGGATAGAGGGGAGATCGACCTGGTATCATCTAAACCAATGCAACAGAGTACTACGAGGAAACCGACGACCTAGAGATGAGGGAGCTGAGGATGCTGGAGTTGACAAGGATCAGGTGATGGGAGACGATGGCAAGGGGAATGCTACTGATGAGCTACGTGTGATGGCTGATTCCCTCAGCGGAGGGACAGACCTCCAAAAACTTCAAGATCTTCCAGAATTTCAAGAATCACCTGACTGTCACATCATTCATTTCTCTGTATTTGGAGGGTTTACCTAACTGAAATTGGGAAGTATATTAGAAATTGGTTTTAAGAATAATTGGTAAAACATAATAATTTGTCATATAGTCAATGCTTATATGGTTTCTTGGATTAGAAATGAAATCAACTAAACTGTTTTGTTCTGTCTTCTATTGAGGTAAATACAGACGGTGTCTTGATGCATAGCAGGGATAATTTGGCCTAGAATGGTGTGAACCTAAAAAAGAAACAATCTTTGAACCGGCTGAAGATGAACATAAGAGGCATTGAAGACGTTCCTATACAGCACCACTTCTACCTGCAACCGGTGTACAACAGCCAATCGAAGCTATCAACTGATTTTCTCCTGTTTTTATATCAAGAGAGTACAGGAAGGTATTAAGAGTACTAATTCTTCATCTATATCATCTTAATGATAATGTTGATTGAGGAATGGGGAATGTTAAGTTGGAACTGTATCATGTGGAATTTAGGGTTTACAGGATTGAAGATGTGGAAACAAGACTTCCTCAGTCGATCAGATAGCGCCCCAAGTGACCATAGAAAAGCTTGGGGTTCCTCTGAAGGAACTTGGAAGAAGACCAACATTATTTTTATTGAGATATATTAATTTGGATATATTATAATCTCTATGTAACTTCAAATTGTCAAGAATCATTTGTATGTTTGGTTTGTTTGGTTCAATTAATGTTATATTAATGGATTTCTTCTTGCAACAACAAAAATTAAGAAAATGAGGGATTGTTATAATGACTTTTGATTCTTAATGTTGGTAAACTCCTAAGCTGCATGTAGGAGAGAGGACAAGGACACGCCATGTGTTATAGAGGTCACTGGTGAGGGACAGAAGGTCTGCGTGCCAAGATAGATTGGGGGCCACTTGTGATAATCTTAGAAGGTGTACGTGAGGGAATGGCCTGGCTAGGGTGACACAATACCAAGTATGGGGATGCTATTGTGGTAGATGAGTGACACTCAATGATGGTTGGCAGATAATATCAAGAAGCAGCTCGGAGAGCATTATATAAACTGAGATTTTGTATGGAAGTCATTCATATGACAAGAGGCTACGTCCGTACCGCCTGTCATTGAATCCATTATTGTAACCATTAAATAATGTCTGAATTAAATCTCCATCTGTGTCTCTTGCATCATGAACTTCTCAATACCAGAAACTCATCATAACAGCTACACACAGCCTAAATCATTGTCACCATATTAGCTAACATCATAGTCAACATAGCTACTACTGATCCTCAACACGGGGGCCCCTCAGGGGTGCGTGCTCAGTCCCCTCCTGTACTCCCTGTTCACCCATGACTGCATGGCCAGGCACGACTCCAACACCATCATTAAGTTTGCTGACGACACAACAGTGGTAGGCCTGATCACCGACAACGATGAGACAGCCTATAGGGAGGAGGTCAGAGACCTGGCCGTGTGGTGCCAGGATAACAACCTCTCCCTCAACGTGACCAAGACAAAGGACATGATTGTGGACTACAGGAAAAAAAGAGGACTGAGCACGCCCCCATTCTCATCGACAGGGCTGTAGTGGAACAGGTTGAGAGCTTCAAGTTCCTTGGTGTCCACATCACCAACAAACTATCATGGTCCAAACACACCAAGACAGTCGTGAAGAGGGCACGCCTATTCCCCCTCAGGAGACTGAAAAGATTCGGCATGGGTCCTCAGATCCTCAAAAAATTCTACAGCTGCACCATCGAGAGCATCCTGACTGGTTGCATCACCGCCTGGTATGGCAACTGCTTGGCCTCCGACCGCAAGGCACTACAGAGGGTAGTGCGTACGGCCCAGTACATCACTGGGGCCAAGCTTCCTGCCATCCAGGACCTCTATGCCAGGCGGTGTCAGAGGAAGGCCCTCAAAATTGTCAAAGACTCCAGCCACCCTAGTCATAGACTGTTCTCTCTGCTACCGCACGGCAAGCGGTACCGGAGTGCCAAGTCTAGGTCCAAAAGACTTCTCAACAGCTTCTACCCCCAAGCCATAAGACTCCTGAACAGCTAATCATGGCTACCCGGACTATTTGCACTGCCCCCCCCACCCCATCTTTTTACGCTGCTGCTACTCTGTTAATTATTTATGCATAGTCACTTTAACTCTACCCACATGTACATATTACTTCAACTACCTCAACTAGCCGGTGCCCCCACACATTGACTCTGCACCGGTACCCCCCTGTATATATAGCCTCCCTATTGTTATTTTATTTTACTTCTGCTCTTTTTTTCTCAACACTTTTTTGTTGTTGTTTTATTTTACTTTTTTATTTAAAATAAATGCACTGTTGGTTAAGGGCTGTTAGTAAGCATTTCACTGTAATGTCTGCACCTGTTGTATTCGGCGCATGTGGCCAATACAATTTGATTTGATTTGATTTACTAGAACTAACGTGTTAGTAAACCCGCAACAATCATGCAGTACAGTGTACAGTAGGGCTGACCCTATTTAGTCTACTGGTCGATTGTTTGGTCGATACGATGTTGGTCAACCGAGATTTCTTTAGTTGAGCAGTAGCAAAACAATATATATATATATATCTCACGGTGTACAAGACACCTGTCTGATTCGCACTGATTGGACTGATCCATTGTGGAGGCAGTGGGGATGGCACAGTCTATCACTATTGTATTTGGTTATATTACATAAGAACAATGGTGCAACACTAATACAAATAATATTATTTTATAACAAATGCGCTTTCTCCTTCATTGGATAGCGGTCGCTGTCCACGGTTCTGAAACACATCAGTGAGCTGTTGAATTGGCGCCTTTTCCTAGACCATTTTGC
This sequence comes from Coregonus clupeaformis, assembly GCF_020615455.1. Taxonomy (NCBI): domain Eukaryota; kingdom Metazoa; phylum Chordata; class Actinopteri; order Salmoniformes; family Salmonidae; genus Coregonus; species Coregonus clupeaformis. The sequence continues at coordinate 30,367,459 of NC_059221.1, read as the reverse complement.
TATGTGCATAATAGCAAAGTTAACCAGGATATTGGTGTTGAGAGGCAGCAGCAGAATGAGGAGATGAGAAAACAGCCCTTGTCTTATCGTCTAGGAAAAGTGAGGAGAGAGGAAACCCCCACTTAATTAGGTCTATAATCAATAGCCTAACTCTTAAATGTGCCTGGCTTTATAAATCATCAATATATCTACAGAAATAAGACAGATCCTGCTTCTGTTGCCTGTCTGAGTGGTTGTTTAATTGCCTACTGATTCCTTCAGCAACAAGTAAACAATTTCACAAATTCGTCTGTTTCTAATCTTTGCTTTGCTGTAAAGGCTTTACACTTTTTTCCCGCTAGAACAGCTTCTGGTATTATTTATAATTGATTTAGTGTTGTTTACACTGTTCCAAATTGTCTGAAGAATAATATTTATAATAATAATAATAATAATAATAACGCTCCTTTTTCTTGATCTCCTTCTTATTGTTATTATTACTATTATTATTATGATAATACAGTGGGGGAAAAAAGTATTTAGTCAGCCACCAATTGTGCAAGTTCTCCCACTTAAAAAGATGAGAGAGGCTTGTAATTTTCATCATAGGTACACGTCAACTATGACAGACAAAATGAGAGAAAAAAATCCAGAAAATCTCATTGTAGGATTTTTTATGAATTTATTTGCAAATTATGGTGGAAAATAAGTATTTGGTCAATAACAAAAGTTTCTGAATACTTTGTTATATACCCTTTGTTGGCAATGAAACAGGTCAAACGTTTTCTGTAAGTCTTCTCAAGGTCTTCACACACTGTTGCTGGTATTTTGGCCCATTCCTCCATGCAGATCTCCTCTAGAGCAGTGATGTTTTGGGGCTGTCGCTGGGCAACACGGACTTTCAACTCCCTCCAAAGATTTTCTATGGGGTTGAGATTTGGAGACTGGCTAGGCCACTCCAGGACCTTGAAATGCTTCTTACGAAGCCACTCCTTCGTTGCCCGGGCGGTGTGTTTGGGATCATTGTCATGCTGAAAGACCCAGCCACGTTTCATCTTCAATGCCCTTGCTGATGGAAGGAGTTTTTCACTCAAAATCTCACAATACATGGCCCCATTCATTCTTTCCTTTACACGGATCAGTCGTCTTGGTCCCTTTGCAGAAAAACAGCCCCAAAGCATGATGTTTCCACCCCATGCTTCACAGTAGGTTTGGTGTTCTTTGGATGCAACTCAGCATTCTTTGTCCTCCAAACACGACGAGTTGAGTTTTTACCAAAAAGTTATATTTTGGTTTCATCTGACCATATGACATTCTCCCAATCCTCTTCTGGATCATCCAACTGCACTCTAGCAAACTTCAGACGGGCCTGGACATGTACTGGCTTAAGCAGGGGGACACGTCTCGCACTGCAGGATTTGAGTCCTTGGCGGCGTAGTGTGTTACTGATGGTAGGCTTTGTTACTTTGGTCCCAGCTCTCTGCAGGTCATTCACTAGGTCCCCCCGTGTGGTTCTGGGATTTTTGCTCACCGTTCTTGTGATCATTTTGACCCCACGGGGTGAGATCTTGCGTGGAGCTCCAGATTGAGGGAGATTATCAGTGGTCTTGTATGTCTTCCATTTCCTAATAATTGCCCCCACAGTTGATTTCTTCAAACCAAGCTGCTTACCTATTGCAGATTCAGTCTTCCCAGCCTGGTGTGGTCCTCTGTAGCTCAGCTGGTAGAGCACGGCGCTTGTAACGCCAAGGTAGTGGGTTCAATCCCCGGGACCACCCAAAATGTATGCACGCATGACTGTATGTCGCTTTGGATAAAAGCGTCTGCTAAATGGCATATTATTATTATTATTATTATTACAATTTTGTTTCTGGTGTCCTTTGACAGCTCTTTGGTCTTGGCCATAGTGGAGTTTGGAGTGTGACTGTTTGAGGTTGTGGACAGGTATATTTTATACTGATAACAAGTTCAAACAGGTGCCATAAATACAGGTAACGAGTGGAGGACAGAGGAGCCTCTTAAAGAAGAAGTTACAGGTCTGTGAGAGCCAGAAATCTTGCTTGTTTGTAGGTGACCAAATACTTATTTTCCACCATAATTTGCAAATAAATTCATTAAAAATCCTACAATGTGATTTTCTGGATATTTTTTTCTCAATTTGTCTGTCATAGTTGACGTGTACCTATGATGAAAATTACAGGCCTCTCTCATCTTTTTAAGTGGGAGAACTTGCACAATTGGTGGCTGACTAAATACTTTTTTCCCCCACTGCAAGTAATATCATTAATCAGCTTAGTATAGCAGCCTTGTATAACCAACATCAAGCTGTAGTTCTAAGAGCACATCCTGTTTAGTCTTAATACAGTAACTTCCTTCGGCCTATATTTCAATACTTCTATAGGCTACTGTATCAATCAATCATTCACTCGTTCATGTCATCAAACAGCATATGAGTCATGCATGATTTGAAATGCAATCAAGCATTTTAGTTTTAAAATCAAATAAAGCAGCCTTGAATAATTAGCTTAAACAATAAATAAACCATTCAATTTCAGGAATTGCATTCACAAATAAATTCAACTGTTTTTAGTCTTTGCTGTAATAAAGGCTTAGCAAAAAAGCGTTACAACATACTCTCTGGTTACGCTTATACTTTATTTAGTGTTGTTTCCATTGTTCCAAATGGACGCACCTCCAACAACAACACATAAAACCTCACATTTACTACTGGTCAAAAGTTTTAGAACACCTACTCATTCAAGGGTTTTTCTTTATTTGTACTATTTTCTACATTGCAGAATAATAGTGAAGACATCAAAACTATGAAATAACACATATGGAATCATGTAGTAACCAAAAAAGTGTTAAACAAATCAAAATATATTATATATTTAAGATTCTTCAAATAGCCACCCTTTGTCTTGATGACAGCTCTGCACACTCTTGGCATTCTCTCAAACAGCTTCACCTGGAATCCTTTTCCGACAGTCTTGAAGGAGTTCCCACATATGCTGAGCACTTGTTCGCTGCTTTTCCTTCACTCTGCGGTCCGACTCATCCCAACCATCTCAATTTGGTTGAGGTCGGGGGATTGTGGAGGCCAGGTCATCTGATGCAGCACTCCATCACTCTCCTTCTTGGTAAAATAGCCCTTACACAGCCTGGAGGTGTGTTGGGTCATTGTCCTGTTGAAAAACAAATGACTGTCCCACTAAGCCCAAACCAGATGGGATGGCGTATAGCTGCAGAATGCTGTGGTAGCCATGCTGGTTAAGTGTGCCTTGAATTCTAAATAAATCACAGACAGTGTCACCAGCAAAGCACCCCCACACCATAACACCTCCTCCATGCTTTATGGTGGGAATTACACATACGGAGATCATCCATTCACCCACACCGCATCTCACAAAGACACGGCAGTTGGAACCAAAAATCTCCAATTTGGACTCCAGACCAAAGGACACATTTCCACCGGTCTAATGTCCATTGCTCGTGTTTCTTGGCCTAAACATGTCTCTTCTTCTTATTGGTGTCCTTTCGTAGTGGTTTCTTTGCAGCAATTCGACCATGAAGGCGTGATTCACACAGTCTCCTCTGAACAGTTGATGTTGAGATGTGTCTGTTACTTGAACTCTGTGAAGCATTTATTTGGCCTGCAACTTCTGAGGCTGGTAACTCTAATTAACTAATCCTATGCAGCAGAGGTAACTCTGGGTCTTCCATTCCTGTGGCGGTCCTCATGAGAGCCAGTTTCATCATAGCGCTTGATGTTTTTTGCGACTGCACTTGAAATGTTCCGTATTGACTGACCTTCATGTCTGAAAGTCATGATGGACTGTCGTTTGAGCTGTTCTTGCCATAATATGGACTTGGTCTTTTACCAAATAGGGCTATCTTCTGTATCTACCTACCTACCTTGTCACATCTGATTGGCTCAAACGCATTAAGAAGGAAATAAATTCCACAAATTCACTTTTAAGAAGGCACACCTGTTCATTGAAATGCATTCCAGGTGACTACCTCATGAAGCTGGTTGAGAGAATGCCAAGCGCGTGCAAAGCTGTCATTAAGGCAAAGGGTGGCTATATGAAGAATCTCAAATATAAAATATATTTTGATTTGTTTAACACTTTTTTGTTCATAGTTTTGATGTCTTCACTATTATTCTACAATGTAGAAAATAGTAAAAAATAAAGAAAAAAACTTTAATGAGTACGTGTTCTAAAACTTTTGACCGGTAGTGTTATTCTGCCCAAAAACAATGACAATTTCTCTCAACCAGTGGCATATGGGCTTTTTAGGTGAGCGCTGATGCCGGCGTTTGATAAGCAGTGCCCACTTTGTCAAATGCAGGGTCGCAAAATATTTAGCTTGTCCATTCCCAGCGCGCTTCTCCAGGGTGCTGTTGGTGCAACGCATCTCTGCAGCTCTCCACCAAAGTTCAGTCAAATAAATAATCTAACATAAATCAAGATATAGGATATGGTAGAAAGAGTATGTGGCCTTTTCTGTAGCCTACAGGCTGGAGATAAAATGTATGACAATGTAATGAGACGGACACTTTTTATATCATGCCGGTTTCTCCGATCAAATAGCCTAACCTAAATGGCGCTCAATCAAATAAAAAATGTGCAGTCATGTTAACAAAGTAACATATCCTAAAAACAGGACAGGCCAAAGTAAAATGGACAATCAGAACTGTTGTCCATGAGTTTCACCCAATTGTCATGATCTGTGGTTTCAAGTTTGTATCCATACATTTTTTGGGACAAGCTGATCATAGCGAAAAAGAAAATACTTCTCAATTTCCCGCTGTGTAAACACATTGCAAATAGGCTCGCAATAACTCCTGATAAAGTTGGGTAGCTGATATTCAGAGCTTAAATTGATTAGTCACAGGAATCAGGACTAATAATACCAATGCAATGGCCCATTTTACAAACAATGGGCCTACCACATGGATGGGCATTCATAAAATTCAATTTCAGGCAACACTGTAGGCTACACCTCAGTAAGCGCTGACCGACGCCTTTTGAACGTTTAGGGAAAATACCTTTTCACCTTTCATTCAGAACCTAAATTGAACCTAACTTCAACGTCTGGAAAATACGTATTTTAGATGGTTTTTTTTACTTCATTTTGCTTACTGGGACTATTCTACTTTTGTGGCGGCAGAACGGATAAATCAGGCCCTATTGTGCCCTATTCGGACGGTTTCACTGGGGGAGGTCGGGTTACGTAATTATGTGCACGTGCACAAAACACCACATCTGTCATTTTAGTCCCGTCCAAATCTGCCATGTCAGTAATTTGAGATTAACAATTCCAGCCAGAATAACCTACTGTTTTTTGTCGAACTCCAATGGCCTCTGATAATACTAGTCCCGTGCGAATCGACATCCCTGTGTTTTGAGCGAAATGTCTGAGTTCGATAGGTGTTGCTCGCGGTTTGCGCAAGAAAACAATAACTGATTCGATAAATTGAACTAGGTGCTGCGCATAAACTATATATGAATGGCCTACATGTAGCCTATCAACTTTCACGGTGAATGCTTTTGTTTTTATGTTTTGTGCGTATGAATTGAATATTGCCAAATGCATCAGTAAAAATATTGAGCCTATTTAATGCAACCCTTGCTGTTAACAGATCGCAAAGCAGCAGCATACAACTGAATTACACGTTTGGAAACGATAAATTAACTTTCTCATCCATAGCATTAAAATGCATCGCAAGTGCAATTGTACGGGTTAGCTTACATCTGAAGGCTGGGGGGCATTTAGGACGTACTGCGGATCGCTAAAATATCCTAATGATTATGGTCACACTTCCTCAATTCAAATATTATGGCGACACTATAGGAAATATGGTTTGGTATGGTTTAGAAACTTGGGAACCAAGCTCGAGTTATCAGTGTGGCCCTATCACCTGGACATATTGAAATATTGTATTTTCACACCTAGAATAAAAACCTCCTGGCTTACTTCATAACTGTCAATTTATTGGGAAAAAATAAAGAAGTTTGGAAAAAAACTAATCCCGTCCGAATCGTCCTCTGGAATAACGGACATTCTGGAGTAATAATTACATAACCAACGTTCTCTAGTAATACTAGTCCTGTGCGAATTGGTCTTTGGTCACGTGCATGCGACGCATACATGTGTCATGTAAAGAGAGCAAGGGTTGAGGGAATAGGGAATGTTTTTCCTAAACAAATGAGGTAACAGAACTTTTCAGTCAGATTAATATTTCCTTTTGTCAATAAAAGCTTTTACACAGCATGGCAACATGCTTGACTCAAAATCTTTAAACATGTCTATATACTTTATGGAGGTTATGGGGGTGATGCTGTTGCCCATCAGATTTCATATATTATGCCAATATGTCAAAGTTCTCAATTAGGAAGACGGTGCTGTTCAGAATGACATGTTCATGATTGTTGATGTTCACAGGACTCTCCAAATGCTATGTTGATCAAGCACCACGGATGAAGGAGGGGGAGGAAAACAGACAGCTTCTCTCTACCACACCTTCACCAAGTCATCCAATGTTTGCTTCATGAACAATTGTTGCATCTTCTAAAATAAATACAGAATTCATTTTGTTTCTAATGTATTTTTTATGCTGGGGGTGAGTAATTTAGCAGGTCTATAATGTATTGGTTTGGAATGGTTATTAAATATATATTCCGTCACAAGTCACTTGGATTATTTTATGTTGCCTTTTTAAATGTTTGCTAAAATGATGTATTGTCACTTTGTAGATGCTGAAACAGTCTCATTAGTTTGGGGCTAGACTATGATCTGTAAATGTCTACTACCCTTTAAAAAAAGTTGTTGAGTGAAATGAGCACAGTTTTCTTTACGATATCCAATTGGTAGTTACAGTCTTGTCCCATCGCTGCAACTCTCGTACGGGCTCGGGAGAGGCGAAGGTCAAGAGCCATGTGTTCTCCGAAACACGACCCTGCCACGCCACATTGCTTCTTGACACACTGCTCGCTTAACCCAGAAGCCAGCCGCACCAATATGTCGGAGGAAAAACCATACAACTAGCGACTGAAGTCAGCGTGCATGCGCCCGGCCCGCCACAAGGAGTCGCTACAGCACGATGGGACAAGGACATCCTGGCCAGCCAAACCCTCCCCTAACCCGGACGATGCTGGTCCAATTGTGCACCGCCTCATGGGTCTCCCAGTCGCGGCCGGCTGCGACACAGCCCGGGATCGAACCCGGATCTGTAGTGACGCCTCGAGCACTGCGAGGCAATGCCTTAGACCGCTGTGCCACTCGGGAGGCCCGAAATTAGCACTGTTTCTATTCGTTTTTTGCTACTGTCTGGTGAGGAAGTAGGCAATATGGAATACATTGGAGGAAGGGAGAATTATTGAGTCATCAGTTTATGGATGTACAAACGGAGGGCATCCGTAAAAGACATGGACAACGTCAGGGAATAAGCAGGTAAATGTAGAGCCTATCAATGACAAAAGTGGTGCAGAGAAATAAAATTACTTAGGATGACATTAGATATTAGATACATATGTTATGTACTGGACGGGGCTAGCAAGCTGTTTTCAAAACATTGGACCAACTTGAGCAATGAGATCACAGCTTGCTAGATAGCAAAGCCAACCAAATAAACACCTTAGCAAACAATACTTTTGTAAACTAATGTTAGCTCCAACTAATATGGCAAGTAAATAGACCTATTTCTCTGTAAAAACATCGTTAAATCCGGTCTATGATATTAGCCAGAAGGCTCTGATGCTAGCTAACCAGTCAAGTCTATAGAAGAGACTAGCTAGCTAGCATCAGCTTTGTAGTGGTTCTACTATGTTGAAACACTCGTTTTCAAATGTTCTTACATTTTGCTCACAAGTGCATTGCTGTAGCTTTTAAATTCTGTGAATGTCATTTAGTCATTTTAAAGAATTTGATCCATATTTAACAAGATCTCCCTGTTGCCAATGCCTAACAACACCCCGGAAACGGCTCCCCCGATATGAAGAGGCTTGGAACGTTTGAGCGTGGAATGTGCATAGTCTGCATTAGGTTGCCCAGCAGTTTAGCAGTAACAGTCACTGATGATGTCACAGAGAGAGAAGACAATAACATTATGGAAGGCCTTGGGCCCAGTTGCATAAAACATCTTAAGTGTTTCCCTTAAGGAATAATTTTCCCTTACCTAAGGGAATTGTTTAAGGGTGTTGCATAGAGCCCCTCAAACATTTCCTTAGGTAAGGGCATCATTTAAGGGTTTTACGGTAGTTTGATGGCATGACCTAGCAAAAAGAGTCTCGTTACCATGGAGATTACCTGATTCCCTGACTGAACTTCTAGTCAAAGATATTGCATTTATTTTGGGAGATCGCAAAATAGAACTTCTACATTCAAAACAGGAGAAACAAATTGATTCAGAAAATAATAAAACATATAAAAGTACATATTTTCTCAACTTGTTTCTATTCCTACTTTCTAGTATGTCAAGCTAACTTATAAAGTAGCTAGCCAGCTAGCTTTGTAGCCATGGATTGGGCACCTTCCATTGTCTAGCTAGCTGGTGGATGTTTTCCTTTTGAAACCAGGGCAGGAAAGCAACATTCACCTCCACAAATGCTGTTTACATTGATATCCATACTGAATGAAGAACTTAAGGGACCTCATGGCACCCATAACTTTTTCACTTAATTTAACATTTTGTGCAACTGACTTAAAGTTAAGGAAACATTATTATACTTGTCTCATCGCTGCAACTCTCCAACGGGCTCGGGAGAGGTGAAGGTCGAGTCATGCGTCCTCCGAAACATGACCTGCCAAACCGCACTCCTTAACACCCGCCCGCTTAACCCGGAAGCCAGCTGCACCAATGTGTCGGAGGAAACACTGTTCAACTGACGACCGAAGTCAGCCTGCAGGCGCCCGGCCCGCCACAAGGAGTCGCTAGAGCACGATGAGCCAAGTAAAGTTGTTTTTAATTGTTGCTTTTTAATCAGCTCTTTTGTTTTTGATAACATCTGGTTTTTATTGCATATATCTGGCGTTTTTGAGCCACGGATTTGCAGATTGACTGACGGGTTAACACTTTTTGGCTTGGCTAGCTAGTTTTTGTCTGAAAAATGCATCCAGACACAGTACCATCTTTTTTTGTTTTACCCGGCTGTCAATTCCAGGTCTTTTGAGAACATAAGTTGAGGAGTCGCCTGAAACGTGAGAGGAATGGGATATAGAGGAATACAGCAATGCTGAGGCAGAGGGCTCGTAATGAGGACGACTGGCTACTATTCGGAACTTTGTGTGGTGAGCTTTCTGGTGCCCAGAGCTGCTGATAAATCACCCAAGTGGGTGCTACACAGAGTGGAAGAGGAGAAGTCCAGTGCCTTTATGTCTCAGACTTGTCCTCTACAAGATCATCAGCAGACTGCATCACCATCATCTACCATCCTCTGTCCAGCTCCCTTCACTCATGCCATGAACTGACCCTCTCCATCTTCGGAGGATGCAGCTTCCAAAGACTTGGCCTCTATTGGTTGACCTGTCATGATATAGGCCTATTGCTTGTTTGTTTTTTTGCTCCTGAAGCGCTTTGAGAGTCTATGAAAAGCACTATAGAAATGTAATCAATTATTATTATTTATTATATTGCGTCCTTGCTTAGTTGTCTTGTCCTTTCTACATAATGTAGAATTTCTATTCCCCAGTCAGAGGATACAAACCATTGAGGCTCATGAAACCTGATTTAAATGAATCTTACAAATGAACACTCCATAACCAGGGAAAGAGAGTGTCAAACCTAAGGCCATGGATCTCATATCGCAGAAGAAAATATTGTCACTTAGAGCAATTGCTAATAAAACATTGGTCCCTATAGTCATGATATGGAATGACTGTGTTTCGCTGTACTCATCTTGACTAAGTTAACTGCTTGCAAAACAACCGCCATTCTGGATTTAAGCTAGCTCCAGTTTCCTTAGTTAAAGCTCATTAGCAGTAGCATCATTGCTGTTGATGCCCTGCTGTCAGCAGATACTGTAGAACATTGGCAACCCAGTGACTAAGCAGAGAGAGAACCTTCAGCAGAAAAAGGTCTAACATACAGACATGCTATGACCTATTCACAGCAAATTCAATATGACAATTTATTCAAACATTAATCTGCAAGGATGGCAGCACCATTTCACAGGGTTAAAACATGCATAAGCAGTGTTTCCTTCTGAAATGTCATAGAGCGGGCATCTGGTTAGCAGTCGCTGTCACACCCTGATCTGTTTCACCTGTCTTTGTGATTGTCTCCACCACCCTCCAGGTTTCGCCCATCTTCCCCATTATCCCCAGTGTATTTATACCTGTGTTCTCTGTTTGGCTGTTGCCAGTTCATTTTGTTCGTCAAGTCTACCAGCTGTTTTCCCCTTGCTCCTATTTTTTCTAAAGTTCCTGTTTTCTAGTTTTGACCATTCTGCCTGCCCTGATCCTGAGCCTGCCTGCCGTCCTGTACCTTGTCCCACCACACTGGACTATTGACCTCTGCCTACCCTGACCCTGAGACTGCTTGCCGTTCTGTACCTTTTGGACTCTGATCTGGATTACTGACCTCTGCCTGCCCTTGACCTGTCGTTTTGCCTTCCCCCTGTTCTAGTAATAAACTTTTGTTACTTCGACACTGTCTGCATCTGGGTCTTCCCTAAAATGTGATAGTCGCAGGGCTTTCACAGTTCACAGCTGCAGAGGTGAAGCCACGGCAGGGCCTTGTCAGATTGAACAATGGCCCACGCAATCAGGCTGGCTTAAAATAAATAACAAAATATAAAAAATGAAACATTTCGGGCCTCCCGAGTGGCGCAGCAGTCTAAGGCACTGCATTGCAGTGCTAGAGGCGTCACTACAGACCCAGGTTCGATCTCGGGCTGTATCACAACCGGCCGTGATCGGCAGTCCCATAGGGCAGCGCACAATTAGCCCAGTGTCGTCCGGTTTAGGGGAGGGTTTGGCCGGGAGGGCTTTATTTTGCTTATCGTGCTCTAGCGGCTCATTGTGGTGGGCTGGGTGCCTGCAGGCTGACCTCGGTCATCAGTTGAACAGTGTTTCCTCCGACACATTGGTGCGGCTGGCTTCTGGGTTAAGCGGGCGAGTGTTAAGAAGCGTGGTTAGGCGGGTCATGTTTTGGAGGACGCATGACTCGAACTTCGCCTCCTGAGCCCGTTGAGGAGGAGTTGCAGCGATGAGATAAGATTGAAATTGGGGAGAAAAAGGGGGTAAAATACAAAAATAAATAAAAATAATATGTATTTCCTCTTTTTGTAGGCCTAGATTACATGGTTACATTCAAGACAAGGTCGTTTTTATTGATCTCAGGCTGTCAGTGTCGGCAGAGTAGACCTACCCTGTCATTTCTGTAGTAGGCCTATAGCCTATTATTAAAGATTCTGATAATATCTCCAGACTCTAGAATTGCATAAAATGTGTTTATAAAAGGCACATTTTTCCCCGGATCCTCCTAAACAATGTTCCTCTAGCTGGGGCTGAGCTGCTTCCCCGCGTATGATGTGTATTTCATTATGTTTGTTTACAGTCTGCCTGTTTTGTCAGCGGTGTTGTTGTAAGCGGTTTTAACATGTGTAGTTGTGCTATCTATTTGAAAACAGGCCTAGTAACGGGCTTGTTTGCCAAGGGAAAATTGTGGTGTTTCTTAGTCACAGTTATCTTGTGTTATGTGTTAAATTATGCAATGTGATTGCACAAATGTTCACTTAAATATGTCTGGGTATTTTTGCTATATTTTTGCTGGAAAATGTTGGCCCAGTAACTTTTACTCATGCCCAGCCACACAGGAATTTCTGCCTACGCCTCTGCACAGCTGCCCAGAGCTCACTGAAGGCCTGCCTGCCTGCAGCAGCAGCTGTGGTGGGCATCAGAGTAGAGCACCACCAGGCTGCCACACTGTGACATTCCTCAATATGCTTTGTGAGGATTTGTTGCCGACTCGAGCTGCAGATGACTTATTATTCACTCCTCCAATTACAAAATGGGCTTTTAATTGTAGGAAGTCCTGTCGGGCAACAACAACAACGGCCCAGGCCTCGACCGACGCAAACTCATCCCATCGATCTGCCCTGACTTCCCCTGGCCTCCTCTGACTGAGGAGAGTGTGCCAGATTACATTGAGACATCTACCAAGGGAAAGGCTGTCCTGCAGTCCTTCTATACTTTTTCAATAGGTCTGTACGCTGCAGTGTTAGATCTCATACAGGCTACAGTATGTTTCTCGAATGTTATTTTACATTTATATTTTAGTCATTTAGCAGATGCTCTTATACAGAGCGACTTACAGTTAGTGAGATCATACATTTTTCATACTGTTATGTTATGCTTCACCCACAATTGGGATTTGCCCTAAAGCTTTTGTGTTATTACATTTGCAAAATGTCAATAACAGCAAACCTCAGATAATTGAGCTAGAGTGCAAGGATTTGTCTCTTATTAAAACAGAACCACTTTTTCAACTAGTCGATCAATTGGAGTAGAGATGGGACAGGATAGAGAGGGGGTAATAAAAAGAGAGAGGTATTGTAGATTACTGAACCTATTCACATTGCTTTTGAGGATTTGGATTACCTGACAGTAAGTCAGGGGAAATTATAGCATATTGTACAGGCTATAGGCTTAGAGACAAACTGGCATATGGGGAAACTTCTGGGTACATAGGGATACATTCCCTATATCCACACAAATTCAGACTTTCTATTGATTTCCCTGAGTAGGTTATGCTCTTGAGTTTGACAAGATGGTGTGGCATATACACTACACAGTACAAGCACCATACATTGAAATCAAAGATCAATACCATCAGCATCCAAGTCTCATTCACCTCTATTATTGCGCATTATAAAACAAGTGGTTCGAGCGCTGAATGCTGATTGGCTCAAAGCCGCATACCAGGGGTATGACTAAACAATACTTTTTCCTGTTCTAATTATGTTGGTAACCAGTTTATAATAGCAATAAGGCACCTCGGGGGGTTGTGGTATTTAAGTGATAATGCCCTCGAAGCCGGTGTTTGTTGGATATATTGGCACGGGAGTCGAGGGCCGACAAACCGTGCCAATATATCCAACAAACACCGGCTTCGAGGGCATTATCACTTTTATACAACCGGTTACCAAAATATTCAAATAATGATTGTCATCTTTTCCTTAAAAACGTTATTTTGATTAATGTATTCGTACTATTTCATCCTTCCACAAGATAGAGACGCGACCCAGTCATTCCTTCTTTTTGTTCTGTATCTATGGACACGACCCAGTCATTTGTTCTAAATGTTCCATTGCCATACTGGCTGGCAACGTTCTTATCACTTGCTTGCTAGCTATCCAACTACGGCTAATTTACAGTCACGTCAAAAGGTTCCAACAGAATAACAGCAAAGTAGCTGCATTTGCATTTGTTTAAGCTGTTTTCTAGTGACATTTATTTGGATACATCCATAACAATAAGCTAATGAGGCGCGATTTCGCCTGGCATAGAGAATGTGCTCACTCGTCAGGACACTGTTGTTCAGAGGAGCTAGCCAACAACACAGCTACAGTAACACAATCACTTCAAACTGAAGCTGCAAAGACTGCAAATTAGCTGCGTTTCGTTTTACCTTTTTTCAATGTACCTTTTTTTTGTATATATCCATTAAAATGATGCCAGCTGATTCATGATTTCGACCGGCTGAGAAACGCTGCCTGCCTTTCTGTCTCATCCTGACTCCTGACATGTTCAATGCTATGGGACAGCAGAAGATCAAATCAAAATTTGAATTCTGAAACAATGTTGCAAATGTCGGAGAGACAGACAGCAAGGTTTATGCAAATATCCACTGTTGAAAACTAAATGTTAGTCTAAAAGAAATGTGAGATAATGTCTAGATGCTTTTTATAGTGGAGATCAAGTTTATAAAGTGCCTGACTGGTTTGATGAGACAGTGGATTGCACAGTCAGATGGAACAATGTAAATAGGCATTTTAACGTCATAGATTTAGCTGGTGGTAACTTGTGGAATAGACACCGGCTGGAATGCGGTTTTAACCAATCAGCATTCAGGATTAGACCCACACGTTGTAGTCCGTTGTAACTCAGTTGGTAGAGCATGGCGCTTGCAACGCCAGGGTTGTGGGTTCGTTTCCCACGGGGGGCCAGTATGAAAAATGTATGCACTCACTAACTGTAAGTCGCTCTGGATAAGAGCGTCTGCTAAATGACTAAAATGTAAAAATGTATAAATGGCCAATATACCATGGCTAAGCGCTGTATCCAGGAATTCTGCCTTGCTTTGTGCCTAAGAACAGCCCTTAGCTGTGAGATATTGGCCATATACCACACCCCCTCGGGCCTTATTTCTTAATTATACTTTGTCCAATATCAATAATCACAATGTCACTGTTAAAATTGATGGTATTAGCTACAATACCAATTAACTGCACATAGAGGTGTGCAAATATCCATAGGCTACTTATTGTACACACGTGACATACATTATTCGATCACCGTACATAAAGTTATGTGAAATGTAGTCAACTCACTGAACATGAGATCACCCGCAGTCTGTCAGCCTATCCATGTATTTCGACTGCAAAATTGTAACAGAATTCGCATATCTCACAACATTCCTCACACAGAGTCAGCCAAACATTCAATAGCCTACCTTATTTCATCCTCGACTGTTCGATGTTAGATCTGTGTCGGTTGCACAATACTTGATATTCTGTAACATGTCCGGAAAATATATGTCCGTTTTATCTGCAATATGGCTGATGAGAAGGAAAACGGCACTGGTCTAAAACGTCACACAGGTTAGATTGGCGGTCCTTCTCATTCGAAACGAATAGACAATGTTTTCTGGTGCCCCGCCGTATTGCCCCCCCTCCCCCCTGCGTGTCGAAGGATAAACGACGCTAAATTGGAGCTCGCCCGCTCACGGCGGTATAAGCAGCACGGAGGCTTATTCACGTTTGCAGTGGAGATGCAGTTGGTGATGCTGCTGCGCTGGGCGTTTGGTCCATGCAGACATGGGATGAGAGGTGGGGTGGGGGCACTGGGCGACAAAGGGCCGTGAAACAGAGCATTTCAAGAATCACTATCAGCTCAATAAATAGCAAGCTGTACTTTACAACAATAATCTACATTTAACACGACAGTCATATCAATCAATTTTGAAACGAAATACTTCATATGTTGTACAACAACATAAAATATAGCCATTAAATGAATTGAGGGGATTGTCATTTTCTGAGCATTCTCAATTTCTAATGGGAATAGAAGGTATGACCCTCAGATTTTAAAATTCTGCATTGTTAGGGTTTATTTTAGCAAAACGACACTTTGACGTGTGTGTTTGGTTTTACTATCCTTGTGGGGACCAGAAGTCCTCACAAGGATAGTAAAACAAGATGGGGACATTTTGCCGGTCCCCACAAGGAAAAAGGTTATTTTAGGTTTAGGGATACAATTAGGGTTAGAGGGTAGGCTTAAGGTAGGGGTTAGGGGTTATGGGTTTGGGGTTAAGGTTAGGGTTAGGGTTAAGGTTAGGGTTAGGTTAAAGGTAAGGGAAAATAGGATTTTGAATGAGAATCAATTGTTTGGTCCCCACAAGGATAGTCAAACAAACGTGTGTGTGTGAGAGAGAGTGAGAGAGAGAGCGGGGGTAATGGAAAGGAGAGAGAGGGATTTTTTAAACTAAAAACATTATAAATATTGAGTGATGATACATTTTGGATGTGCATGTGCATGGGCATTCCAGATCATGAAAGATAAACCATGTTTTATTTTTATTACTACTAGTTCTTTAATACCATCCTCCAGCCACATATCCATCCAAAAAATCATAAACGGTATTTGCCCTGGTCTAACCACTGTCGTTATGTTCCATTACAATAAAGTGCCAAACCCATATTCGTCCATCGGATTGCCAGATGGTGAAGTGTGAGTCATCACTCCAGAGAACGCAGTTCCAGTGCTCCAGAGTCCAGTGGTGGAGAGCTTTACACCACTCCAGCCGATGCTTGGCATTGCGCATGGTGATCTTAGGCTTGTGTGTGGTTGCTTGGCCATGGAAACCCATTTCATGAAGCTCCTGACGAACAGTTCTTGTGCTGACGTTGCTTCCAGCGGCAGTTTGGAACTTGGAACTCACAATAACAGCATTTACAGTTGACTGGGACAGCTCTAGCAGGGCAGACATTTTACGAACTCACTTGTTGGAAAGGTGGCATCCTATGATGGTGCCACGTTGAAAGTTACAGAGCTTTTCAGTAAGGCCATTCTACTGCCAATATTTGTATATGGAGTCCGCATGGCTGTGTGCTCGATTTTATACACCTGTCAGCAACGGGTGTGGCTGAAATAGCCAAATCCACTAATTGGAAGGGGTGTCCACATACTTTTGTATATATAGTGTATATCTAAGCAAGAATGTAATTTATCCTTGAAGCAGCAGCAAATATAGACTTTTCGAGATGAAGGACTTCAATTGATTAATTATTGATTGGATTGTAATGTGGTGATCATTTAAGAGGCTGAAAAAGCCATGCCCACTGCACAATCTGTATTACAAGATGGCTAATTTCATAGAGCAACAGCAGGCTTGCCTTAACCCTAATCCTACCTTCATGTCCACATCTCAGTTCAATCCTAACCCTAGCCTCAAATCTAACCCTAACCATTGATTCATGTCCACATACCGGTTCAACCCTAACCCTAGCCTCAACCTCTACCCTAGCTTCATGTCCCCATCCAGGTTCAACCCTAACACTAGCCTCAACCCTAAACCTGGTCAGACAAACATTTGTGTTGTGGTTTCCAACTCAATGACAGTACATATGGGCCATTATTTTTACCATAATAACTTTCTATTTGCCCTTTATTCTAAGTCTATAAACTTTACCTTCCAATGGCCTGTATACAAATAATCCTTCACTTGTATAAGAAGTAGGTAGTTTATGTTTTTTGTCAGGCATCTTGCTTTTTTGTGACCCTGGGGAATGCAATGTAAAAAAAATACTGTGTCGGTGAAATACTATTCCATGGTTCTTTATGTGATTGAATTTTCTACGATTTTAACTTTATTTATTAATCCTGACACAGTCCAAATCCTGACACACACGGTGGGACAGTGTTAGCTTGCACCATTCGCCTGCAGTGTGATTAATCCCTTGTTTGAAATTGAACTGACAAACAACGACGATCTTTCCTCTCCTGAGAAATGCCCTGTGGGCGGAACATTAAGGATGCTTGATTTGATAAGACCATGACTAACATCTCAGCATCTAGTCTCAGGGTAAATATGTAGATTGGCCAAGCATCAGCCAATGGGTGAGTAATAAACTACCTACCTTTTGTACAAGATTCACTTGCACTAAAGGGTGATAAGACAAAGTCTTCTCATGTCCCTTACAAAGACACACAATTAATTATCCCTTTCAGCTTAGCTGAATAATTTTTTTTGCAGAGAGGTGAAGAGGTAGACAGGATGCATGAGTGTATCAGCCACAGATCTGTCTCTGGCCAAAGATCTGGTTATTGCTACATAGTCTCTGCTTGAGTCCAGAAAATGTAGATGTATGATGTACAGTACAGCAGGGATGGGCAACTTTGATGGGGGTGGGGGCCACAGAAAATCTGAACTCATCATGAGGGGCCGCAGTGGCTCGTGGGTCTGCGTACCTACATCCATACCCACACATGCAGCCAGAGCTGGCCCTAGCCTTTTGGGTGCATTAAGCAAAATGTTGTTGCTACACATTTTGCCATAAAGTGGAGAGAACTGTTTGCAGTTTTTAATATGACATCTGAGTGAGAGTGACTAACAAAATCAATGGGGGCCCCCCAATCGGTAATTCGACCATGATTACTACAAGTTTAGATAGCTGTCTAGACTAATTTACCAATCCAAAATGTTTTAGCTGACATGGGATAATTGAGTGACTGTCAGTGACTGACATAACAAGAGAAAACCTGCTGATGCACAACCACATAAATTGCACCTTGTGTATTGTACTATTCTTTCTCTCAACTTACTAGTAAGTTGAGACCCTGACTGAGTTCCTAAAAACCATTAACATTTCAAAGTGCTGCAAGGCTTACAGAGTAGGGACGGGAGGGAGGGAACGACGGTGCTCTGTAAGGTTTCAGCATCTAGTATAAACAGCAATGTACAGTGATCAGCAAGCTCGGTGGTGATTGGATGGCAAGCAAAAAAATGGTTGTTTTGCCTAGAAGGTGATGTATGAAATGCTGAACACGTGTGACAATTGACAAGGTAGAGGGTAATCAGACTAGTCTTCTCCATTTCTCTCCACTGCTTTATTTTCCCAATTTGTGTACACTGGGTCAAGTGCGTAAACCCTGCTTTGATACCTTGGACTTGTGAAATAGACCAATTCCCTATCACAATCTATTTCAATGGATATACAAATAGGTAGTTGGCTTTGCATAGGAGCATATCGATTTTGTATCCAAGGCTGTGCTGTTTATCTGTTAGTAGATACTGTATCTCCTCTGATTGCTCAGGCACTCTGGTTCACTGAACACTGGCATGACACACATGCACAATACATGCGGAATTAAATTGTTATATGCCGCAGTGTATGACATCATTAGCAGTGTGCTACTGTAGGCTACCTACCTCCAAATAACGACTAAAGATGAACTAACCTTAGTGGTCAATCACCTACAGTTATCACACAGGTTCACACACGGAAGCAATACTTTGCTAGGCTGCTTTATAAAGACCTTACCTTGAGCACAAATCTCAGCGCATTTGAGTGAGATATTGTGAAAGGAAATAGAGAAATCATTATTTGCACTGATTCCAGGAAGCTCTCCCTCCAGCAGGAGTTGTACTACTGTATGCAGCCAGTGCGGTCCTGACATGCCTATCAAGAGACAAGCAGACCTTGGCTAATTAGTTTAGTGCCAACAGCCTGTGTAAGTCAAAATATATTCATACTTCGGTAGACTTAGGTGTTTGCAAAGTAAATGAGTCATTGTTGCATTTTTCTTGCCTTACTAACACAACATTTGCTCAGTAATTGTACATAAATCTTCGCAGTTCAGCATAATTACGTTCATGGATGGGTAAGGAAGGAAGTACAGTAATTCATTGCAATTCCAGCATTTTTCCACTTCCAGCATTTAGGGAATTGGTTCCCACTATGATTAGCTACAGTAACTTCCATACTGTACATGCTTTACAAAGCTTGTCTGTTGTAAACATCTGATGGTGTCACGTTCGTTTAAGAACCGGTCAGACCAAGGCGCAGCGTGAAATGCGTGCATGTTTATTTCAATGATAAACACACGACAAAACAACAAACCAAACCAAACGTGAAGTCCTACGGCTGAACACTAAACAAGCCTCAACACGGAACAAGATCCCACAACTAATGAATGCCAACAGGCTGCCTAAGTATGATCCCCAATCAGAGACAACGAGCGACAGCTGTCTCTGATTGGGAATCACACCCGGCCAAACACAGAACTACAACACCTAGACTGAAACATAGAAAACACAACATAGAACACCACACCCTGACTCAACATACCAGAGTCCCATAAGTCAGGGCATGACAGTACCCCCCCCCCCCAAAGGTGCGGACTCCGACCGCACAAACTTTACATAACAGGGTAGGGGCCGGGTGGGCATTCCGCCTCGGAGGCGGATCCAGCTCCGGGCGTGACGACCACACACTCTCTGCCTTCCTGTTGCGCCCCTGGTCTGGTCTGGACCTCGGCGCGCTGCTTCCTCTCTCTTTCCTCCCACGAAGTACCAAGCCCTGTCTGGACCCTGGTGTGGGAGACCCCGAACCTGGAGAGGGGCTGACGTCTGGGTCCGGACTGGAACCGCTGACCGGAGTTGGACCGGGCGCCGGTGGAGCGGACTACTCAGGCTCCGGACTGGAGCCGCTGACCGGAGCTGGACTGGGCACCGGTGGAGTGGACTGCTCTGGCTCCGGAGTGGAGCAGCTGACCGGATCTGGACTGGACCCCGGGGGAGCGGACTGCTCTGGCTCCGGAGTGGAGCAGCTGACCGGAGCTGGACTGGACCCCGGTGGAGCGGACTACTCTGGCTCCGGCCTGGAGCTGCTGACCGGTGCCGGACCAGGCACCGGTGGAACGGCACGGGCCATGCCGGACTGGACACACGCATCACTGGTCTGGTGCAAGGAGCAGGCACGGGACGAACCGGACTGGCGACACGCACCACTGGCTTGGTGCGAGGAGCAGGAACGGGCCTGGCCGGACTGGCGACACGCACCACTGGCTTGGTGTGAGGAGCAGGAACCGGCCGGGCCGGACTGTGAACACGCACCACTGGCTTGGTGCGGGGAGCAGGGGGGGCCGGACTGGGAACACGCACCACTGGCTTGGTGCGAGGAGCAGGAACGGGCCGGGCCGGACTGGCGACACGCACCACTGGCTTGGTGCGAGGAGCAGGAACAGGCCGGGCCGGACTGGGAACACGCACCACTGGGAAACTCATCGTCGTCGTCATCCTCCGACTCCTCAGTATAATACTGTTCCCACTCTTCTTCCCATGGTCGTAGGGATTCAATCTGTAAACCCACCGGGTGCAGTGGTCGGGGCTCTTCTCTCTCGCTCCCCGACCACCCCTTTAGCCCCCCAATTTTTTTTTCTTGGGGCTGCTTCTCGGGCTTCCTCCTCGGCCGGCTTCTGTGTTGCCGTTGCTCCTCTCCTGCCTGGGCTTCCTTCTTCGCCCAGGGTCCTTTTCCCGCAAATATCTCCTCCCAAGACCAAATCTTCCCCACCTATCTCCAGGGTGTTCGGTCCTCCTGGGCACGCTGCTTGGTCCGTGTTTGGTGGGATCTTCTGTCACGTTCGTTTAAGGACGGGTCAGACCAAGGCGCAGTGTGAAATGCGTACATGTTTATTTCAATGATAAACACACGACAAAACAACAAACCAAATGAAACGTGAAGTCCTAAGGCTGAACACTAAACAAGCCTCAACACGGAACAAGATCCCACAACTAATGAATGCCAACAGGCTGCCTAAGTATGATCCCCAATCTGAGACAACGAGCGACAGCTGTCTCTGATTGGGAATCACACCCAGCCAAACATAGCAATACAACACCTAGACTGAAACATAGAAAACACAACATAGAACACCACACCCTGACTCAACATACCAGAGTCCCATAAGTCAGGGCGTGACAGATGGTGGTCAGGGCCGTGCACAGACCTTTTGGGGGGCATGTGCTCAACAACAAAAAAAGGTCACACTCCAAAGAAGTCACAGACTCATTGAGCAATTACTACAAGAAGAGGGGAAAGCAGCACAATCTGATGAGTAAAGAATTTTGCTAAACTATTTTGAACTGGAATAAATGCTGCTCTTCTTATCAATGACCAACACAATTCTACTAAGCAAACATATGGAATTGTTTTAAGATGGTCATACCATGGATCATTTAGCTACTTGATTTTGAATTTTAGGACTCCTTTAGGTATAATTTTAATTACATTTTGTATAATTGATAAAATATTGAATTTGGCCTTTACTACTATAGCCCATAGAATCACATTGAATAACACATTCATTAATGGCAAAAAAAGACAGTCCAAAAATACAGCATAAGGCATACGGTTTTGAAGTCTCTGTCCTATATCTAGGAGATATAAAAAAGCTCAGGAAATATATATATTTTTAAATGGACACATATTTAACCCCTTATTTTTACCCCCTTTACTCCCCAATTGGTAGTTACAGTCTTGTCCCATCGCTGCAACTCCTGTACGGACTCGGGAGAGGCAAAGGTCGAGAGCCGTGCGTCCTCCGAAACACAGCCCCGCCAAGCCGCACTGCTTCTTGAAACAATGCACGCTTAACCCGGAAGCCAGCCGCACCAATGTGTTGGCTCGCCACAGGAGTCGCTACAGCACGATGGAACAAGGACATCCAGGCTGGCCAAACCCTCCCCTAACCCGGACGACGCTGGGCCAATTGGGTGTCGCCTCATGGGTCTCCCAGTCGCGGCCGGCTGCGACACAGCCCGGTATCAAACCCGTATCTGTAGTAACACAGCTTGCACTGCGATGCAGTTCCTTAGACCGCTGCGCCACTCGGGGGCCTTAACCCCTTATTTTTAAGAAATCTCAGGAAATATATATATTTTTTGGGATGCATATTTAACCCCTTATTTTTGTTGCCACAAAACGTCCATTCATTTTTATGGGTTACCTTCAGACGAGTCCTGTGACACTTGTGGGGGTCGTAGAGCAAAACGGAGATGTCAGGGTTGCTGAAGGTGGGTGTGGTGCAGGAATCAAGCACAGGACGCAGAAACTAAGTCCAAAAGACTTTAGTGAAATATTCACGTAGTACACGAGCACAACAAGCCCGGAGGCGAAATAAAGGCGCACACAGGCGTCAAACAATAGGCGCACTAACGTGCGAAAACCTATCTAAAACAACGGAGGGAAACACGTAGCTCAGAACACCAAACAGAAGAGCAATCACACACAACACCTGACACACACAACGAGAACTAAATAGGACACTAATGAGGACTAACTAGACACAGGTGTACAACATCAAGACAAAACCAAACGAACATGAAACATAGATCGGTGGCAGCTAGTACTCCGGGGACGACGACCGCCGAAACCTGCCCGAACAAGGAGGAGGAGCAGCCTCGGCCGAAACCGTGACAGTACCCCCCCCTTGACGCGCGGCTCCAGCCGTGCGCCGTCCCCGGCCTCGGGGACGACCAGGAGGGCGCGGAGCAGGGCGCGCGGGATGCTCCCGGTGGAACTCCGACAGGAGAGACGGGTCTAGGATGTCCCTCCGCGGCACCCAGCACCGCTCCTCCGGGCCGTACCCCTCCCACTCCACGAGATACTGGAGACCCCCATCCGGCGTCTTGAGTCCAAGATGGACCGAACGGTGTCGCCGGAGCCCCCTCGATGTCCAGTGGGGCGGAGGAGTCTCTCCTATCTCACCTTCCTGGAGTGGACCAGCTACCACCGGCCTGAGAAGAGACACATGGAACGAGGGGTTAATATTCTTATATTCAACAGGCAGATGTAACCTATAACACACCTCGTTCAATCTTCTCAGGACTTTAAAAGGCCCCACAAACCGCCGACCCAGCTTCCGGCAGGGCAGGCGGAGGGGTAGGTTTCTGGTAGAGAGCCAGACTCGATCTCCGGGTGCGTACACCGGCCCCTCACTGCGGTGGAGGTCGGCGCTCGCCTTGTGTCGACGGATGGCCCGCTGCAGGTGGACGTGTGCAGCGTTCCCACGTCTCCTCCGAGCGCCTCATCCAATCATCCACCGCAGGGGCCTCGATCTGGCTCTGCTGCCAAGGTGCCAGAACCGGCTGGTAACCTAACACACATTGGAAGGGGGTTAGGTTGGTAGAGGAGTGGCGGAGAGAGTTCTGGGCCATCTCGGCCCAGGGAATGTACCGAGCCCACTCCTCAGGCCGGTCCTGGCAATACGACCTCAGAAACCTACCCACATCCTGGTTGACTCGTTCTACCTGCCCATTACTCTCCGGGTGGTACCCTGAGGTAAGGCTCACCGAGACCCCCAAACGCTCCATGAACGCTCTCCATACTCGGGAGGTTAACTGGGGGCCTCGATCAGACACTATATCCTCGGGTACCCTGTAATGCCGGAAGATGTGGGTAAATAGTGCCTCTGCGGTTTGTAGGGCAGTAGGAAGACCCGCCATAGGGAGAAGACGACAGGCCTTAGAGAACCGGTCCACAACGACCAGGATGGTGGTATTCCCCTGAGAGAGGGGAAGGTCTGTCACAAAATCCACTGAGAGGTGGGACCATGGTCGTTGTGGAACGGGCAGGGGTTGTAACTTACCCCTGGGCAGGTGTCTGGGCGCCTTACACTGGGCGCACACCGAGCAGGAGGAGACATAAACCCTCACATCCCTGGCTAACGTGGGCCACCAGTATTTAGTGCTAAGACAATGCACTGTCCGGCCAATACCCGGATGTCCAGAGGAGGGTGACGTGTGAGCCCAGTAAATGAGTCGATCCCGAATCTCGAGCGGAACGTACTTCCGACCCACAGGACACTGTGGAGGGCTGGGGTCGGTGCACGCAACGCCCGCTCGATTTCAGCATCGACCTCCCACACCACCGGTGCCACAAGACAAGACGCTGGTAGTATGGGAGTAGGCTCAACGGACCTCTCCTCCGTGTCATACCGCCGGGACAGCGCATCTGCCTTACCGTTCTGGGACCCAGGGATGTACGTGATTTTAAATACGAACCTGGCGAGAAACATACTCCATCGAGCCTGGCGAGGGTTCAGTCTCCTCGCTGCCCGGATGTACTCCAGGTTCCGATGGTCAGTCAAAATGAGGAAAGGGTGTTGAGCCCCCTCAAGCCAATGCCTCCACACCTTAAGGGCCTGAACTACAGCTAACAGCTCCCTGTCCCCGACGTCATAATTTCGCTCCGCCGGGCTGAGCTTTTTAGAGTAAAAAGCACAGGGGCGGAGTTTAGGTGGCGTGCCGGACCGTTGAGAGAGTACGGCCCCTATACCGGCCTCAGACGCGTCCACCTCGACCTGAAAGGGTAATGCGGGGTCCGGATGCGCCAGCACCGGAGCCGACGTAAACAGGTCCTTCAGTTTCCTAAAGGCCCTGTCCGCATCAGCTGACCACTGCAGGCGCACCGGACCCCCTTTCAGAAGGGACGTGATGGGAGCTGCCACCTGTCCAAAACCCCGGATAAACCTCCGGTAGTAATTCGCAAAGCCCAAGAACTGCTGCACCTCTTTGACAGTGGTTGGGGTTTGCCAATTACGCACAGCTGACACACGATCCACATCCATTCTCACCCCTGACGCGGACAACCGATAACCCAAAAAGGAGACCGACTCCTGGAAAAACAGACATTTCTCTGCCTTGACATACAGGTCGTGCTCCAACAGCCTCCTCAATACACGACGCACCAGGGCTATATGCTCGGCTCGGGTAGACGAGTACACTAGAATGTCATCAATGTACACGACCACCCCTTGCCCCTGCATATCCCGGAAAATCTCATCCACGAAGGATTGGAAGACTGATGGAGCATTCATCAACCCGTATGGCATGACGAGATACTCGAAATGACCTGACGTGGTACTAAACGCTGTTTTCCATTCGTCGCCCTCCGTAATGCGCACCAAGTTATACGCGCTCCTGAGATCCAGTTTTGTGAAAAACCGTGCTCCGTGCAACGACTCCGTCATGGTCGCAATCAGAGGGAGTGGATAACTGTGTTTCACAGTAATCTGATTGAGACCACGGTAATCGATGCACGGGCGCAACCCTCCATCTTTTTTCTTCACAAAAAAGAAGCTCGAGGAGGCGGGAGAAGTGGAGGGCCGTATGTATCCCTGTCTCAAAGATTCGGCTATGTAAGTTTCCATAGCTTTTCTCTCCTCTTGAGACAAAGGATACACGTGGCTCCGTGGGAGCGCTGCTCCTGCCTGGAGATCAATCGCACAATCCCCCTGTCTATGAGGAGGCAACTGCGTCGCCTAGCTTTACTAAACACGAGAGCCAAATCCCCATATTCAGGCGGAATGTGCAGTGCGGGCACTTGGTTTGGACTTTCCACCGAGGTCGCCCCTACGGAAACACCCAGACTTCGCCCCTCACACTGAGCAGACCACCCATTGAGAGCCCTCTGTTGCCACGAAATAGCAGGGTTATGGGTACTTAACCAGGGAATTCCCAGCACCACCGGGTACGCAGGAGAGTCGATCAGATACAGCTGTATAGTCTCCTCATGACCCCCCTGCGCACACATCCTAAGTGGCGCTGTGATTTCCCTAATCAACCCCGACCCCAACGGGCGGCTATCTAAAGCATGAACGGGAAAAGGCTTGTCGACAGGCAGGAGAGGGATCCCTAAATCTAAACAAAACTTCCGATCAACAAAATTCCCAGCTGCGCCTGAATCTACTAGCGCCTTATGCTGGGAATGAGGTGCAACCTGTGGAAAACAAACAGGTATACAAAAGTGCGCAAAAGAGAGCTCTGGGTAAGTGGGGCGTCTACTCACCTGGGAAGGCTCCCCAGTGCGTGGCCTGTTGTCTCCTCCCTCGAGGAACCCTCCCCAGCACCTGGCCGCAGTGTGCCCTCCACGACCGCAATTGGTGCAGGGGACAGGCCCCCTCGGGCTCCTCCTCTTCCTTTCTCTAGCGCCAGCACCCCGAGCTCCATAGGGCTCGGCTCGGAGGTGCCGGAGGGTGGAATGGACGGACCCCACTCGGGACGTCCACGGGTGGCCAGCAGGGTGTCCAGACGGATGGACATGTCGACCAACTGGTCGAAGGTGAAATTGGTGTCCCTGCAGGCCAACTCACGTTGAACGTCCTCCCGTAGGCTACATCAAAAATGGTCGATGAGGGCCCGTTCATTCCACCCTGCGTCTGCCGCTAGAGTCCGGAACTCCAGTGCGAACGCCTGTGCGCTCCTCCTCCCCTGTCTCAGGTGGAATAGACGCTCCCCTGCCGCTTTGCCCTCAGGTGGATGGTCGAACACGGCCTTGAAGCGACGGGAGAACTCGGCGTAGGAGATGGTGGTGGCGTCCATCCTCCTCCACTCGGCGTTGGCCCATTCCAACGCCTTGCCCGTGAGACAGGAGATGAGGGCGGAAACGCTCTCGTGTCCCGGGGGCACCGGGTGTACAGTGGCCAGGTAGAGCTCCACCTGCAGGAGGAACCCCTGACACCCGGCAGCTGTGCCGTCATACGCCCTTGGGAGCGAGAGCCGAATCCCACTGGGTTCCGGACCTGGGACTGGTGGACCGGCCGATGGGGGTGGCAAGGTAGGTGGAGGTGTAGGTACCCCTCTGGACTCCCATCGGTGCAGGGTGTTGATGACGTCCTGTAGAGCGGTCCCCAGTTGTCTGATCTGGTCATCCTGGCCGCGGACATGCTCCTCCAGCGACTCAGGCGTGACTGTTGCTCCTGCTGATTCCATTCATTAAAGGTGTGTGATTCTGTCAGGGTTGCTGAAGGTGGGTGTGGTGCAGGAATCAAGCGCAGGACGCAGAAACTAAGTCCAAAAGACTTTAGTGAAATATTAACGTAGTACACGAGCACAACAAGCCCGGAGGCGAAACAAAGGCGCACACAGGCGTCTAACAATAGGCGCACTAACATGTGCGAAAACCTCTCCAAAACAACGGCGGGAAACACGTAGCTCAGAACACCAAACAGAAGAGCAATCACACACAACACCTGACACACACAACGAGAACTAAATAGGACACTAATGAGGACTAACTAGACACAGGTGTACAACATCAAGACAAAACCAAACGAACATGAAACATAGATCGGTGGCAGCTAGTACTCCGGGGACGACGACCGCCGAAACCTGCCCGAACAAGGAGGAGGAGCAGCCTCGGCCGAAACCGTGACAGGAGAACACCAACGTGTTTGTAAGAGTCTCATCTTTCCATAGAGAGTCGTATTCGTTTACGAGAAGACACATTTTCGGGATGTCTCATGGTCTGACAAATACCGCTGTAGCTCGGCCAACTTCCACGGCAGGCCAAAATAGGCAGATGCGTTGGATTGAGATTATTATGTTACTTAATTGACACACGGGTGTGATTGGGGCAATTACACAAAACTTTGGGAGTGATGGGGGCAATGAGACAAAGTTCAATATTTGTGGCCAAATCAACTTAAAGTAACTACTGTACCAACCAAGTCAGAAAGTTGTGTCAACATTTGGGTTGATTTGACCATGCAATTTTGAACTCTGTCTAATTGCCCCATCACTCTCATTGTTTTTATTTTATTAGCCGTGTTTCAAATTAGCTGAAGTTAGTACTGGCAATTTAAACAACTTTAAACCTTGGATTACAGTTTATCCTGGCCCATGGACTACTTTTAGGGTAAGGAACCATCTGAGGTGTAAAAAAGTGAAATATCCCTTATTTGAATTTACAAATCAATCATTGCAAATAAGGCATTGATAAGGATTTATTAAACTGAATCTGATTAGCTTTTCACAAATGTTTTTATTTATCCTAAATTGATTTAATTTACCCCAAATGCAACCCCTGTCACGCCCTGACTCAGTGGACGCTTATATGTTGAGTCAGGGTGTGTGTATTCCTTGTTGTGTTAGTTCTATGTTGTAGAATCTAGTATGTCTATTTCTATGTTGGCCGGTGTGGTTCCCAATCAGAGGCAGCTGTCGCTCGTTGTCTCTGATTGGGGACCATACTTAGGCAGCTTATTGGCACTAGTGGGTTGTGGGATCTTGTTCCGTGTAGGTATGTTTTGTGTTCTACCTTGGACTTTACGTTTCGTTTTTGTTTGTTATTTTGTCGTTGTGTTTATTATTTAAATAAACATGTACGCATATCACGCTGCGCCTTGGTCCGTCCCGTCTGTAAGCGATCGTGACAGAAGATCCCACCAAACAAGGACCAAGCATCGTGCCCAGGAAGAGCGAATGGCCATGTCACAGGTGGGCAAATGGTGGTCATGGGAGGAGATATTTTCAGGAAAAGGACCCTGGGCAAAGAAGGAAGCCCAGGCAGGAGAGGAGCAACGGCAACACGGAAGCCGGCCAAGGAGGAGGCCCGAGAAGCAGCCCCAAGAAAAAAAAATTGGGGGGCTAAAGGGGTGGCCGGGGAGCGAGAGAGAAGAGCCCCGACCACTGCACCCGGTTGGTTTTCAGATTGGTTCCCTACGACCATGGGAAGAGGAGTGGGAACAGTATTATACTGAGGAGTCGGAGGATGACGACAACGACGAGTTTCTGTTCCCTAACTCGTGGGGGCTCCCGGAGGAGTCCTCACGGGAAGAGGAGTGCCGACGACGGAGACCCGAGAGGCAACCCCAAGAACATTTTGGGGGGGGGCACACGGGGTGGATGACGAGGCTACAGGAGGCTAAAAGGGAGAAGGAAAGTGTAGAGGCACGACGAGAGGAGCTGGTTAGGCAGCAGAAGGAGCGGGGGTTAATAAAGGAACCCAGTCCCGCTCCTCGCACCAAGCAAGTGGTGCGTGTCGCCAGTCTGGTCCGGCCTGTTCCTGTCCCTCGCACCAAGCCAGTGGTGCGCGTCACCAGCCCGGCCCGGTCTGTTCCTGCCCCTCGCACCAGACCAGTGGTGTGTGTGTCCAGTCCGGCACGGCCCGTGCCTGTTCCACCGGTGCCTGGTCCGGCACCGGTCAGCTGCTCCACTCCGGAGCCAGAGCAGTCCGCACCACCGGTGCCTGATCCAGCTCCGGTTAGCTGCTCCACTCCGGAGCCAGAGCAATCCGCTCCACCGGGGTCCAGTCCAGCTCCGGTCAGTGGATCCACTCCGGAGCCAGAGCAGTCCGCTCCACCGGTGCCTGATCCAGCTCCGGTTAGCTGCTCCACTCCGCAGCCAGAGAATTCCGCTCCACCGGGGTCTAGTCCAGCTCCGGTCAGCGGATCCACTCCGGAGCCAGAGCAGTCCGCTCCACCGGTGCCCAGTTCAGCTCCGGTCAGCTGTTCCACTCCGGAGCCAGAGCAATCCGCTCCACCGGGGTCCAGTCCAGCTCCGGTCAGCGGCTCCACTCTGGAGCCAGAGCAGTCTGCTCCACCGGTGCCTGATCCAGCTCCGGTCAGCGGCTCTACTCCAGAGCCAGAGCAGTTCGCTCCACCGTCGTCGGGTTCAGCTCCAGTCAGCGGTTCCAGTCCAGACCCAGACGTCAGCCCCTCTCCAGGTTCGGGGTCTCCCACACCAGGGTCCAGACAGGGCTTGGTACTTCGTGGGAGGAAGGAGAGGGCAAGCAGTGCGCCGAGGTCCAGACCAGACCAAGGGCACAACAGGGAGGCGGAGAATAGGTGGTGGTCACGCCCGGAGCCTCTGAGGCGTAATGCCCACCCGGCCCCTACCCTGTTATGTTTATGTTGCGCGGTCGGAGTCCGCACCTTTGGGGGGGGGTACTGTCACGCCCTGACTCAGGGGACGCTTATATGTTGAGTCAGGGTGTGTGTATTCCTTGTTGTGTTAGTTCTATGTTGTAGAATCTAGTATGTCTATTTCTATGTTGGCCGGTGTGGTTCCCAATCAGAGGCAGCTGTCGCTCGTTGTCTCTGATTGGGGACCATACTTAGGCAGCCTATTGGCACTAGTGGGTTGTGGGATCTTGTTCCGTGTAGGTATGTTTTGTGTTCTACCTTGGACTTCACGTTTCGTTTGTTTATTGTTTTGTCAGTTGTTTATTCATTAAAATAAAAATGTACGCATATCACGCTGCGCCTTGGTCCGTCCCGTCTGTAAGCGATCGTGACAACCCCAAACGGTTCTATGTGCTCTTTAGCTTATATTTGTTGCTTTACCCCAACAGATGGTTTTATTACCATGACTACAAGTATCACTGAAATAATGCACCTGTAACATATACTCACATGTCAGTTTATTAGGTAAACCACCCTGTTCACGAAAATGGATCACTCCTTCAGACAGTGAGTCACCTGGCTGTGGCTTGCTATATAAAGCAGTCAGACACGCATCGAGACATTCAGTTACTGTTCGATTGAACGTTAATATGGGCAAAACGAGTGACCTAAGCGACTTTGAGCGTGGTATAATCGTCGGTGCCAGGTGTATCTGTCAAAGTGCGACGTGAATGCGGTAGGCGAAGTCAAACGCAGGACACCGAGCTACTGGAAACGTACTTTTACAAAGTTTTCACAAAGTAACCAGAGTACAAAACAACCTCCAAACAGGGAGGAGAATACCCGCACAATAGCAACAGCCGAAAATGACGAGAACAATCACACACAACACACAATGAACGACGGGTTATATAGGGAATACAATACAACATAATAGGAAACAGGTGTACACAATCAAGACAAAACAAGTCAAACACAGAAACATAGATCGGTAGCAGCTAGTACTCCGGGGACGACGAACGCCGAAGCCTGCCCGAGCAAGGAGGAGGAGCAGCCTCGGCTGATTCCGTGACAGTATCTTAGAAACGGCTGCCTTCCTGGGATTTTCACACACGACAGTGTCTAGGGTTTACCGAGAATGGTGCGACAAACAACACTGGAAAATTGAGGAGTGGAAAAACATTGGCTGGAACATGACAGCGAGTTCAGTTTATTTGAGTGGCCTGCGTAGTCCCCAGACTTCAACCCAATAGAACATCTTTGGGATGAGATGGAATGGGCTGTTCGCAGAATGAATGTACCGCCGTCCAATCTGGAGCAACTGCATGATGCTATCGTGTCAGCATGGACCAACATCCCTGTGGAACGTTTCTGACACCTTGTAGAATGCCCTGAAGAATTAAGGCTGTTCTGGAGGCAAAGGGAGGGGGGGTCCGACCCAGTACTAGAAGGGTGTACCAAATAAACTGGCCGGTGAGTGTACATGTTAACATATATTTCACAATTCATGTTAACACTATAAGGGAAATACATGTAATAAACATTTGAATACTATGTGTCACACATATATGAGCATATAAGGTAATATATATTATGACATACAGGATAAGCGATATACAGACCCCTTCACTTTTTCCACATTTTGTTACGTTACTGTGACGAGTACTGAGAATACGAAGAGGTAAGACGCAGACGCAGGAATCAACAAGGTAAAGGTTTACTTAACAATGAGAAAGAGAATAACAAAGAGTGAGTAAACGACACAACGCTAACAATTACACACAACAATGACTGAACAGTCCAGGGCTCAGTACACCAGCGAATCAGAGCGTCGGAGGGGAGCAACGGGAGGAGACGTGACAGTAACCCCCCCCCCCGGAATCGCCGGCCATGAGGACAACCCTGAGGATGAGGAGCGGGACGGTCAGGGCGGCGACGGTGGAAGTCCCGAATTAGGTTGGGGTCCAGAACGTCCCCAGCCGGAACCCAGCTCCTCTCCTCAGGGCCATACCCCTCCCAGTCCACCAGGTAACGGAGCTCAGTTTCTTGCAGGGCAGGTGGAGAGGGAGGTTTTGAGTGGACAGCCAGACACGATCACCAGGCTGGAATACAGGAGCCTCACTGCGGTGGTGGTCAGCTTGGTCCTTCTGCCAATGAATGACCCTCTGGAGACGGACATGGGCGGCATCCCAAACCTGTCCGGCCCTGTGGAACCACTCGTCGACAGCGGGCACATCGGTCTGGCTGGGTGTTCAAGGCGCCAGGGCCGGCTGGTACCCCAGGACGCATTGGAAGGGAGTGAGCCCGTGGAGGAGTGAACAAGGGAGTTCTGGGCATATTCTGCCCAGGGAAGAAACCTTGCCCACTCACCCTGCCGGTCCTGACAGTGGCAATGAAGAAACCTCCCCAGCTCCTGGTTCATGTGCTCCACCTGCCCATTTGACTGAGGCCTATACCCGGAAGTGAGGCTGGCCGTGGCCCCGATCTTCTCCAGGAAAGCCTTCCACACTCGGGAGGTGAATTGGGGGCCACGGTCCGAGACGATGTCCTCCAGAACTCCATAGTGCCGGAAGACCTGTTGGAACAGGACCTCAGCGACCTGGAGAGCAGAAGGAAGACCAGTTAGTGGCAAAAAACTGCATGATTTTGAGAACCGATCTACGACCACCATGACTGTGGTGAAGCCGTCAGAACGTGGGAGGTCAGTGACAAAGTCCATGGACAGGTGTGACAAAGGTTGCTGAGGCACTGTTAAAGGAACTAGTTTGCCTACCGGGGCATTCCGAGGTGTCTTCGTTTGGGAACATACGGAACAGGAGTTGACATAGCGAGAGACATCAGTAGCCAAGGTGGGCCACCAGTATTTTTGAGATAGAGCATGCAGGGTGCGTGTAATACCGGAGTGCTCTGCCATAAGGGTGGTGTGCGCCCAGATCAGCAGGCGGTCACGGACACTGGTGGGTACATACACACGGCCTGGAGGGGCGTTGGCAGGCACTGGGTCCTCCTGAGCTGCCAGGCGGATGTCTTCATCCACATCCCAAACGACAGGAGCAACGATGAGAGACGGGGGCAGGATAGGACCCCCCAGATCCTTCCTTTCTCCGGTATGGTGAATCCTGGAGAATGCGTCGGCTTTCACATTCTGGGACTCAGGGTTCCAGGCCAGCTTCTGAGGCCCACCCTTAAGGTAAGAGGTGAGCGGGGCGGCTATGGAGCTGAAGGACCTGATGAAACGCTGGTAGAAATTGGCCTGTTGGTGGAATTTGCATTTCTTCCCCTTCACCAACAGGCTATGTTCCCGGAGGTGGAGTAGGACAGCTCTGACGTCCCTGACGTGCTCCTCGAACGTAGCCGAGTAGATCAGGATATCGTCGATGTACACCATCACCTGTCTACTCAGCATGTCTCGGAACATGTCATTGACGAAGGACTGGAACACAGAAAATGCGTTGGCAAGGCCGTAGGGCATGACGTAGTATTCATAGTGGCCTGAGGTAGTGCTGAATGCCGTCTTCCGCTCGTCTCCTTCCCGGATTCGGATCAGGTTGTAGGCACTCCTCAGGTCCAACTTGGTAAAGTACCGGGCCCCTCGTAGCTGCTCGATGGCCGACGGAACCAAAGGGAGGGGATACCGATACTTGGTGGTGACTGCATTCAGCCCCGTAGTCAATGCACGGCCTCAGTCCTCTGTCTTTTTTGGTCTCGAAGAAGAAGCTGGCAGAGGCAGGAGAGGTAGAGCATCTCAGGGTCTCCGCCACATACTTCTCCATGGCCTCAGTCTCCGCCCTGGAAAGGGAGTAAATGCGACTCTTCTGGGGGTGTTGTCCCTCCAGCATGTCAATGGCGCAGTCCCAGCGTCTGTGAGGAGGGAGACACATAGCCCTTGATGAAGAGAAGACATCGGAGAGATCTGTGTACTCACGTGGAATGTTGGGCTGGAGGGCAGACTCCGGACTTTCCACTGACGTGGAACAACAAACCACCGGCAGGCAGGTCTTCCGGCATGAGGTGGACCAGACTGTGATCCTCTTGGTAATCCAATTGATGGTGGGGTTGTGTAGTCTAAGCCAGGGCAATTCCAAGACGATCCGGTGAAGGGTTGACGTGACGATGTGGAATGACAGCTCCTCGTGGTGCTCCGGTAGTGTGGTGATGGTGATGGGGAGAGTGATGTGCGTAATGGTGCCTGATCCAAGTGGTTTATTGTCCAGCGAGGTGACGTGTAGTGGAGAAGGCAGTGGGATGGTGGGCAACCCCCATTCAGAGACCAGCTCCCTATCTATAAGGTTCCCCACTGATCCGGAATCTATCATTGCAGTGGAAATGGAAGAGAAGGAATAACCAGTCACCGTTATGGGAACTAAAAACAATGGTTTTGTGATAGGAGATGACGTAACACTCACGGAGCGGCGACGGGAGTCATACCACCTAGATTGGGAGCCGCCAGGAGATCTGTGGTCCGTAGTGGTGTAGGGGGTGCTTCCCACCTCCATGGGTGAGGACTCGGAGGCAGGGCGGCTTCCATAGCTCAGATGGGGTGAGCGTCTCCAGGAGATGTTGGGAACGCTGTCTATCTCTCAACATGTCATCAAGACGGATGGAGGGTATCAAGGTCCATCTCGTCATCCCGACATGCGAGTTCCGTCTTGATGTCCTCCCGTAAGCCTCTCCTGAAGGCCGTGTGCAGAGCACGCTCATTCCAGCCGGAAGACGCCGCCACCGTGCGAAAGCTCAGAGCGTACTCGGATGTGGGCCCCTCTCCCTGTTGTAGCTGGAGGAGATGCTCACCCACATCCTTTCCCTCCGTGGGATGATCAAACACTGCCCTGAACCGAGCAAGGAAGGTGGAGTAGGGAAGCGCCGAGGCCTCACCTCCTTCCCAGACTGCCGTGGCCCAATCCAGCGCCTTTCCTTTAAGTAGCGAAATCACCAGCGCTATCCTGGCTTGGTCAGATGGATATGCCCCAGGCTGACGTGCCAGATAAAGTGAAACCTGTAGCAGGAAGCCGCTACATTTAGTAGTTTTACCGTCATAGCGCTCCGGTAGGGCGAGGGGTCCTTCAGAAGTTGGTGATAGCACGGGAACAGGTGGACAGGGTGCACTCGCCGCTCCCTGAGGTGGAACCATAGCGCTGGGCAGATTATGCAGAATTTAGAACACTTCCTGCATGGCAGCGTTCAACTGGGCAAGCTGCTGCTGGTGCTGGTCGAGGCGCTGGAAAACTCCAGGAGGATTACCTGCTGCATCCATTTTCGTGAGAGGAGTGTAATTCTGTGGCGAGTACTGAGGATACGAAGAGGCAAGACGCAGACGCAGGAATCAACAAGGTAAAGGTTTACTTAACAATGAGAAAGTGAATAACAAAGAGTGAGTAAACAACACGACGCTAACAATTACACACAACAATGACTGAACAGTCCAGGGCTATATAGTGGTGGTGATGAGATCTCTGTAGACCGGTGAATCAGAGTGCCGGAGGGGAGCAACATGAGCAGACGTGACAGTTACAGCCTTATTCTAAATGTGATTTAAAAAAAATATTCCCTCATCAATCTACACACAATACCCCATAATGACAAAGCAAAAACTGGTTTTTAGACAATTTATAAAATTAAAAAAACTGAAATAATACATTAACATAAGTATTCAGACCTTTTACTCAGTACTTTGTTGAAGCACCTTTGGCAGAGTCTTCTTGGGTATGACGCTACAAGCTTGGCACACCTGTATTTGGGGAGTTTCTCCCATTCTTCTCTGCAGATCCTCTCGAGCTCTGTCAGGTTGGATGGGAAGCATCGCTGCACAGATATTTTCAGGTCTCTCCAGAGATGTTCAATCGGGTTCAAGTCCAGGCTCTGGCTGGGCCACTCAAGGACATTTAGAGACTTGTCCCGAAGCCACTCCTGCGTTGTCTTGGCTGTGTGCTTAGGTTCGTTGTCCTGTTGGAAGGTGAACCTTCGCCACAGACTGAGGTCCTGAGCACTCTGGAGCAGGTTTTCATTAAGGATCTCTCTGTACTTTGCTCCATTCATATTTCCCTTGATCCTGACTAGTCTCCCAGTCCCTGCCGCTGAAAAACATCCCCACAGCTATGCTTCACCATAGGGATGGTGCCAGGTTTCCTCCAGACATGACGCTTGGCATTCAGGCCAAAGAGTTCAATCTTGGTTTCATCAGACCAGAGAATCTTGTTTCTCATGGTCTGAGAGTCTTTAGGTGCCTTTTACCTTGGAGTGGCTTCCGTCTGTTCACTCTACCATTAAGGCCTGATTGGTAGAGTGATGCAGAGATTATTGTCCTTCTGGAAGGTTCTCCCATCTCCATAGAGTAACTCTAGAGCTCTGT
The DNA here is from genome assembly GCF_020615455.1 of Coregonus clupeaformis. Taxonomy (NCBI): domain Eukaryota; kingdom Metazoa; phylum Chordata; class Actinopteri; order Salmoniformes; family Salmonidae; genus Coregonus; species Coregonus clupeaformis. Next base: position 30,331,218 of record NC_059221.1, on the reverse strand, counting down.
CAGAGTGACCATCGGGTTCTTGGTCACCTCCCTGACCTAGGCCCTTCTCCCCAGATTGCTCAGTTTGGCCGGGCGGCCAGCTCTAGGAAGAGTCTTGTTGGTTCCAATCTTCTTCCATTTAAGAATGATGGAGGCCACTGTGTTCTTGGGGACCTTCAATGCTGCAGAAATGTTTTGTGCCTCGACACAATCCTGTCTCTGAGCTCTACGGACAATTCCTTCGTCCTCATGGTTTTTGCTCTGATGTGCACTGTCAACTGTGGGACCTTATAGACGTGTGTGCCTTTCCGAATCATGTCCAATCTATTGAATTTACCACAGGTGGACTCCAATCAAGTTGTAGAAACATCTCAAGGATGATCAATGGAAAAAGCATGCACCTGAGCTCAATTTCGAGTCTCATAGAAAAAGGTCTGAATACTTACATAAATAAGGTATTTCTAAAAACCTGTTTTCGCTTTGTCAGTGTGGGGTATTGTGTGCAGATTGCTGAGGATCATTATTTTTGTAATCCATTTTAGAATAAGGCTGTAACGTAATAAAATGTGGGAAAAGTCAAGGGGTCTGAATACTTTCCGAAGGCACTGTATAAGCATATATGGACACATATGTTTCCACCATATACGCCTATATAAAACATATAAGTAATATACATATATTGCCATATATTACTTTTCCGTATGGGCACCCACACTAGGCATATCTGAAATATGAAAATGATCAATCAAATCGCCAGGTTTGTTCTGACAAAGATGTGTCCGAAAGGTGAATTTGTCTCCCAGTGTCTGTTGGAAAGCTGACTGAACCAGGTTTTACTCTATGATTTTGCCTGTGCTTAGCTCCATTCCGTTTCTTTTCATCAACAAAAAAAGTCCCTAGTCCTTGCCGATGACAAGCATACCCATAACATGATGCAGCACCACCATGCTTGAAAATATGAGTAGTGGTACTCTGTTATGTGTTGGATTTGCCCAAAATATAACACTTTGTATTCAGGACTTAAAGTTCATTTCTTTGCATGTTTTGGAATATTTTTATTCTGTACAGGCTTCCTTCTTTTTTTTTTTTTTTTTTTTTTTACATTTAGGTTAGTATTGTGGAGTAACTGCAGTGTTGTTGATCTATCCTCAGTTTACTAGTATCACAGCCATTAAACCCTGTAACTTTTTTTAAGTCAACACTGGCTTCATGGTGAAATCCCTGAGCGGTTTCCTTCCTCTCCGGCAACTGAGTTAGGAAGGACGCCTGTATCTTTGTAGTGACTGGGTGTATTGATACACCATCCAGTGTAATTAATAACTTCCCTTTGCTCAAAGGGATTCAATGTCTGCTTTTTTTTGTACCCATCGACCAATAGATGCCCTTCTTCGCAAGGCATTAGAAAACCTCCCTGGTCTTTGTGGTTAAATCTGTGTTTGAAATTCACTGCTCGACTGAGGGACCTTAAGATAATTGAATGTGTGGGGTACAGAGATTAGGTAGTCAAAGGGTTTGAATACTTATTGACTCAAGACATTTCAGCTTTTCATTTTTTATGTATTTGTAAAAATGTCTAAAAACATAATTCCACGTTATGGGGTATTGTGTGTAGGCCAGTGACACAAAATCTCAATTTAATCAATTTTAAATTCAGGCTGTAACACAACAAAATGTGGAAAAAGTCAATGGGTGTAAATACTTTCTGAAGGCATGGTACCTGATCTCACAATCTGAGCTCACTTAGAATATTTTACATATGAAGACAAAACCGGACCTACAAAATATGACTTTCAGCTATGATGGTGCATAGCTGAGTTTAACACCAAATTCTTAATTCTGAGAGATGGGAGATGTGCGTGTCATGACAGAAAATATGAGAATAGAATACAGATATGGATATTCATCACTCCATCCTGGAAATATGACATCACTTTTGCTCAGTTTTTATCATATAGCTAACCCAACACTCAATTATAGCTCCATGGTTGACATGATTAAAAATATACATTGGAGCCTTGATTCAGCTAGATGTGAAGCACTCAGATTTACAACAGAAGTGAGGAGCTTGCCATGCCAGTTTTGAGAGTTGAGAATTGTGATGAAATATACATGGCTCCATTCTCATGACTGCAGGTTATACTGTCACCTGGAATATCCACATGCAGACAGAATTTTCCAGGCAATATAGAGATTTGTCGAATCATGTTTGTCTTCAGATTTTAAATACTTTTTCAGGGTTGACATACAGTACAGAAGCTAGTACGGTGTAGACTTAAACGTTGGACCAGTTTGTCAGCTTTGCGTGAAAAATGAGCAGCCAAATATTTTCTCTTTTATTTATTAGTCCAAATATATGCCTGTAAATCTGAAACATTGATTTAACCCCACTACCCCTTCTTTTGAGTTCAGTCCTGACTCGAGTCAGTGTTTCTCTAAACACAGTCCTGAGAATGTGCCCGTTGGCGTGTATAACTCAGTTTTTCCTGTGGAGGGTTGGCATTAAAATGCAGACTGCTCCTCATGCAAGTGCCCCGAAGATGTCACGCCAATTATTTGTCTCTGTGGGAGCAGCCTATTTGTGGAAGCTTTTCTTAAAATAAGAGCAGGAAGTCACAGCCTCTCTGTATCCTCTCCTGCTCCTGAGTGGACAGATAGGCAGGCCATGTGTCACCACTCGCTGTGGGTCCTGCAGGGTCAGCGTACCAGATCCATGGCATGGTTATTGTGACATCACAGCTCACGTGAACCACAACCTACAGTGAGGGAAAAAAGTATTTGATCCCTGCTGATTTTGTACGTTTGCCCACTGACAAAGACATGATCAGTCTATACTTTTAATGGTAGGTTTATTTGAACAGTGAGAGACAGAATAACAACAAAAAAATCCAGAAAAACGCATGTCAGAAATGTTATAAATTGATTTGCATTTTAATGAGGGAAGTAAGTATTTGACCCCTCTGCAAAACATGACTTAGTACTTGGTGGCAAAACCCTTGTTGGCAATCACAGAGGTCAGACGTTTCTTGTAGTTGGCCACCAAGTTTGCACACATCTCAGGAGGGATTTTGTTCCACTCCTCTTTGCAGATCTTCTCCAAGTCATTAAGGTTTCGAGGCTGACGTTTGGCAACTCGAACCTTCAGCTCCCTCCATAGATTTTCTATGGGATTAAGGTCTGGAGACTGGCTAGGCCACCCCAGGACCTTAATGTGCTTCTTCTTGAGCCACTCCTTTGTTGCCTTGGCCGTGTGTTTTGGGTCATTGTCATGCTGGAATACCCATCCACGACCCATTTTCAATGCCCTAGCTGAGGGAAGGAGGTTCTCACCCAAGATTTGACGGTACATGGCCCCGTCCATCGTCCTTTTGAAGCGGTGAAGTTGTCCTGTCCCCTTAGCAGAAAAACACCCCCAAAGCATAATGTTTCCACCTGGGGATGGTTTGACAGTGGGGATGGTGTTCTTGGGGTCATAGGCAGCATTCCTCCTCCAAACACGGCGAGTTGAGTTGATGCCAAAGAGCTCGATTTTGGTCTCAACTGACCACAACACTTTCACCCAGTTCTCCTCTGAATCATTCAGTTGTTCATTGGCAAACTTCAGACGGCCCTGTATATGTGCTTTCTTGAGCTGGGGGACCTTGCGGGCGCTGCAGGATTTCAGTCCTTCACGGCGTAGTGTGTTACCAATTGTTTTCTTGGTGACTATGGTCCCAGCTGCCTTGAGATCATTGACAAGATCCTCCCGTGTAGTTCTGGGCTGATTCCTCACCGTTCTCATGATCATTGCAACTCCACGAGGTGAGATCTTGCATGGAGCCCCAGGCCGAGGGAGATTGACAGTTCTTTTGTGTTTCTTCCATTTGCAAATAATCGCACCAACTGTTGTCACCTTCTCATCAAGCTGCTTGGCGATGGTCTTGTAGCCCATTCCAGCCTTGTGTAGGTCTACATTCTTGTCCCTGACATCCTTGGAGAGCTCTTTGGTCTTGGCCATGGTGGAGAGTTTGGAATCTGATTGATTGATTGCTTCTGTGGACAGGTGTCTTTTATACAGGTAACAAACTGAGATTAGGAGCACTCCCTTTAATAGTGTGCTCCTAATCTCAGCTCGTTACCTGTATAACAGACACCTGGGAGCCAGAAATCTTTCTGATTGAGAGGGGGTCAAATTCTTATTTCCCTCATTAAAATGCAAATCAATTTATAAAAATGTTGACATGCGTTTTTCTTGATTTTGTTGTTGTTATTCTGTCTCTCACTGTTCAAATAAACTTACCATTAAAATTATAGACTGATAATTTCTTTGTCAGTGGGCAAATGTACAAAATCAGCAGGGGATCAAATACTTTTTTCCCTCACTGTATTCATTCCATTCTCACCCCTGCAGAGTCATACTTCAGTCACACCGTGGTCGTGAGCTTCACTGCTGCTCCATTTGGACCAGTTTCAGACAGATTTTCTACCACCTACTCAAGGCTCTGTCAAATATCAAGCCTCCCACTACTCTGCCAGTGGGCAGATTTGATTTGAAACAAATTTGACGTATCCTCAGTTGACTGTACCTGTACTGGAGCTAAGCATGTAGTAGCAAGCATGCTGTACCCTTCCACAGTGACATCCCTTTACCTGTGACCTGTTGTAGCTCATTGCCCCCAAACTATGAAAGCTGTGGTTTTATGGTTGATGGAACTGTAGTTTATGTGACACTTGCCACAATATATAGCCATGATCCCCTATATTCAACTTTAAGACAGGAGCATACTAAGAGGGGTAGCAGGGTCACAGCTAGATTATACAGCCCACCTGAACATTAGACAAAGTAAAACGCTTGACTAATAGATAGAAATGGGAAGCAGTGGTATGCCAGGAGCAGCTGACGAGGATGTTAGGTAGGCGATTTCAATTTGGTCATGAATTCCAATGTAATGACCACTCAACGGTGAAGGAAAGACAAGGACAAGAGGACTGGAGAGGAGGGAGAGAGTCAGTTGGCATGTCAGATAAAAGCAGTGAAGGAGAAAAAAGGGAACTAAAGAAGGCTGCAGGGGAAAGAGTGCAGTGGATAGGGGAGCCAGAATCCTAGGGAGAAAGGGAGAGAGATGAAAGTGAACAGATGATTATGTAAGAGATTGGTCGACAGGAGGAGACACAAATAATAGAGGGAAAGAGGCCATGGAGCATTTGGCCAGGCTGGGGAGCCCGGAGCACACACCATACCGGTCCTGACCAACTCTATAATCTGGCTTTCACTGATTGCTCTTCAGATCAGAGTGGGACTATTTTAACCTAATTAAACAGGCCTCATGTTTCATGATGACCGCCAGGGACAATCACAAGTAGTGAGGCGTGGTAACTGAGATAGACAGACACACTCTCCATCTCACAAAAGTACAGGTTATTCCGTCTTTGCCTGTCATAAAGAGATATTGAGTATCTACAAAAAAATGAAGAATCCTTCCAAGGAACTACTGTAGGGGAGAGTGGGGTAAGTTGAGCCAAAGGGGTAAGTTGAGCCACCCTTGTTTCTAGGAAAACAAAATTAACCATTTGACCAAATATTTACTAAGACGTCATTATTTCTTCGAGTCTGTGAAGAAAGAAACCACATGGAAAAAGTGGTAAGCAAGTTAGGTAAAAAAAAACTGATTTTTACCAAGTCAAATGAATTTCTTGTGTTCGAGGTTTCATGATGCTTGTATCTAAACCAAAGTAGATAATTTTAAGATTGTTCTATACATCAGTTGGGCTCTCTATAAGCTTCAATATGAGGTCCTAAACCTAGCATGAAAGTGCATCCTTGTAGCTGTGTGGGCTAACCATGGGGTAAGTTGAGCCAATGGTTGAGCCAATGGCAAGTTGAGCAAATTGAAGTATTTTCTTCCCAGGCATAATGCAAGGCATTATCGCTGGGATATTAGGTAACAACAGGGCTTGGCCTATGTTAAAACTGTTTAAAAAGTATGAAGTGTTTGCTAGGTGTTAAATCTGTGTTCAAAAATTGTTAAAATTATTAAAAGACAAAATGCGATTGTGATTGTGTTGAATTGTATTTCGGAAATAAAGGTAGACATGGTTTTAAAAAAGGTAGTGGTCATATTTAATTCAGTACAGAAATGTGTAGACGGCTTAACGTGTCCCGCTGCTCAACTTACCTCAACTTACCTAAGTTGTGCCAAGAGACCACTTTTTTTTAAATATATGTAGATATCTTTGAAATAATACAATATTTCCCTTGACAGAGTAATGCTGAATGTAAAAAATTGCTCAACTTACCCCACTCTCCCCTAGAAATGTAGTATTGCCATGTCTGCAAGGATCGGTGCTTTTTTACTATCACTGTGTTTTCAGTTTTTTCTCAGAAATTCATTTTCCCACCTCTTTTCCATCTGTCCTTGTGGTCTCCTTTATGTTGGGGCTGATTGTGCTCTCTCTGTAGTTACAGAAGGGTCCTAGAGCTGGTCTGTCTCAGTTTGGGGTTGACCCAGCAGCCAATGGTTCTATCTCAAAAACAACACCAGTTCTGTAATCCTGGCACCACTGAACCAGTAACACAGATGGCTCTGTGAAGCCAGCTCCAAAATTTACTAGAAAAATAAAGGGAAAGAAACGCTATAACAAAATGCTATAAAAGCATAATTGAATTGAGGGGTTTTAGATCCATGAAACAGATCCATGAAACAGCTTTTAGATTCATGATCCAGACATGAGTCTTTCTGAGACACCTAGCTAAACTGTCTCCGTCAAGGACTGTTGTATTTCTGACCACAAGATTAGCTATGGCTTTAGCATGTTTATTTGAGAGTTTATCTTGTACCAGATACAGAAAAAGCTACTCTGTTCGTTAGCTAATCATATAATGGTTGCTCTGCAATATGATGTGTATCAGAGTAGGCTAATGAGCATGTGGTGGGGGAGGTCAGGCAGACTGCTATCACAGTCTCCATAGACATAGAGTTGGGTTTTGTTTTTATTTATGTTCTCTCCTCATCCACATCACCCTTAATCCTAAATGATGTACAAAACCGTACACACAATTCATCACATTAATTACCGCATCAATCATATGACAAAACAGAAAACAAAGTAATCCATCATAAAAAGTAAAGTCATCAATCAAACAGTGAGTGAACAAGACAATAGCCTTTTATGCTTATACAGCCTGAGTGAGGGGACTGGAGTTGGTTAATTTTGGGTCAGCAGGTCAAGTATTGACCTCATTGTGGTTACTTTTTAGTTTGGATTAGATATACAGTACCAGTCAAAAGTTTGGACACACCTACTCATTCAAGGGTTTTTCTTTATTTGTACATTTTTTTTACATTGTAGAATAATAGTGAAGACATCAAAACTATGAAATAACACATATGGAATCATGTAGTAATGCCAAGAGTGTGCAAAGCTGTCATCAAGGCAAAGGGTGGGTATTTGAAGAATCTCAAATATAAAATATATTTTGATTTTTTAAACACTTTTTTGGTTACTACATGATTCCATATGTGTTATTTCATAGTTTTGATATCTTCACTATTATTATACAATGTAGAAAATAGTAAAAATAAATAAAAACCCTGGAATGAGTAGGTGTGTCCAAACCTTTGACTGGTACTGTACATGTATTTTCCTGTGTCTAGTTTGTTTTCCAAACCTCCCATTGTTCTAGCCTTGCTTGGTGACAAGGACATAGTATACCCAAACACTGGAAAGAATACACACACTTATTGATGTTCCTAACAAGCATAGCTGGTCTTTGTCAGGCAAGCTTTTGTCAATTAAACCCCCGACCAATTGTCTCAGCATGCCTATTGGCTGACTATGCCAATTTGAATTAAGTTACATTGCTGCTCCCAAGGGGCTAAATCTCTCCTAAAGACTCTAACCATCGTAGGCAGCCTCTGAAGAGACCCTCTTATCCTCACCATATAAAAGGCAGGATATAGATAGAAATATACCTCATTACTAAACCCCTTAATCTATTCTACACTATTTAAATGTATGTGATTTGCTATCCCTTTCCAACTCAAAATGGCCCAATGAGCATTTCAACGTTAGAACCCATATATTGAGAGTTACAAAAAAAATGTTTTGGTTTTACCCCCAATTTCGTGATATCCAATTGGTAGTTACAGTCTTGTCCCATCGCTGCAACTTCCCTACGGACTTGGGAGAGCCGAAGGTCGAGAGCCATGCGGCACTGCTTCTGGACACACTGCCTGCTTAACACGGAAGCCAACCGCACCAATGTGTCGGAGGAAACACCGTACAACTAGAGACCGAAGTCAGCGTGCATGCGCCTGGCCCGCCACAAGGAGTCACTAGAGCACGATGGGACAAGGACATCCCGGCCAGCCAAACCCTCCCCTAACCCGGACGACGCTGGGCCAATTGTGCGCCACCTCATGGGTCTCCCGGTCGTGGCCAGCTGCGACACAGCCTGGGATTGCCTCAAGCACTGCGATGCAGTGACTTAGACCGCTGCGCCACTTGGGAGGCAGAGTAAAATCTTTGAATCTACAGTGCTATGAAAAAGTATTTGCCCCCTTTCTAATTTTCTCTACTTTTGCATATTTGTGATACTGAATGTCATCAGATCTTCAACCAAAACCTAATATTAGATAAAGGGAACATAAGTGAACAAATAACACAACAATTACATATTTATTTAATTTATTTCATAAACAAAGTTATGCAACACCCAATTCCCCTGTGTGAAAAAGTAATTGCCCCCTTACACTCAATAACTGGTTGTGCCACCTTTAGCTGCAATGACTCCAACCAAATACTTCCTGTAGTTGTTGATCAGTCTCTCACGTCGCTGCGGAGGAATTTTGGCCCACTCTTCCATGCAGAACTGCTTTAACTCAGTGACGTGTGGGTTTTCAAGCATGAACTGCTCATGTCAAGTCCTGCCACAACATTCTCCTGTAGAATTCTCTGATTGAAATAAATATGTAATTGTTGTGTTATTTGTTCACTTATGTTCCCTTTATCTAATATTAGGCTTTGGTTGAAGATCTGATAACATTCAGTATCACAAACATGTAAAAGTAGAGAAAATTAGAAAGGGGGCAAATACTTTTTCGTAGCACTGTATAACAGCATTTGTACATTGAATCCCATGTATTGAGAGAGAAAAATCTATAGCAAAATTTGTACAGTGGCACAGCAGGACTGCAAGATGATTCTCTAGTCTTGTCACAGTTAACAATATTATGTGCCTTGTTATTTGGTCATGATGATGGACCATGATATGATTCTGTCTCCCATACTCTGCTCTTTTCTCTGAGCCCTTCATACTGTGGATACTGTAGCTGAGCTCAAACAGTTAACCTGCACCTGCAGGACCTAACACGGAAGAGGAGAGGAGAGGATTGTTGAGCAAATGCAGCCTGACCGACCAGCTCCCCTGGGAGAGACATCACAGCCATGGTGGGTGGGCCTGATCTCCAGGTGATGCTAGCTCCAGTCGAGACAGCTGTGCATTTCCGATCCCTTGTCTTACTTCTTCCTCTTGTGGTTCTTTGCACCTATTTGTGCCCACTGGGAGCAGGAAGCCATAGACAATGGCTGAGAAAATGAATTTAATGGTGCCCATTTCAGGGAAGGACACATTACTGCAGAGAACCTCATTATTGATATGCAACATTACGTGCAGTCCTCCGTTCTGGTTTTAGTAGTTATAAGTCTGTCCTGCAGAATACAAAGGGATGATGGGTTGTTTTTCATAGGATGTGTGTGAATGTGTATGCGAGCATTTGTGTGTGTGCATGCGTGTGTACACAGATATTCTCATCCGTCTCTCTGACAATTACCTTAATTGGCTGTTAATCAACTGTCATTTCACTGAGCCTGCATAATCCATGGGGTGAGTTAAATGGTGAAGTATTTGGCTCATGCACCATACTGACCAGCTACAGTGCATGCATTATATAACATTGTTTAATACTATATAATTATAAGTCCTCACATAATACATGTAACAGCATTATATTGCTAACATAACATGCAGTAATGTCATAGGTTATTTTACACATATGCAAAACTGAGCAGTGCTTAAAATGGCCTTTTAAAATCAAGTTCTCTTTCAATTACGTCCTGAAAAAGGCATTTTTACGTAATTGTGTTTGATTGAATTGTGTTGTGATGAGTGTGGTGTGTGTTTTCTGTTAACTTTTGTATCCATATTTCGAGGCCAAACGACAGTTGTCATAGGGAGACAGATTTTTCTCATTTTCAATCTCCGTTGCATGAAGAAAACATTCCTTTTCAGCAAAATATTCTGGGAAATGTCACACAGAAATTATTGCAATACTACGTTGGACGCTTGGTAAATATTAATTTATTCATTGGATAGTTGCGAATTCCAACTCAGTAAAATAACATTTGGTGAGTTTGCTATTGCCAGAAACATCACCATGCTGCTCTCCCGCTTAAAATACATTTTGGGTGAATAATTTCACAAATGTCCATATTATGCTCATTTTATACGTTTTTATTGTTTTCAATCAATCTACATACACGGTATGGAGAAATAAACCACATGGCTACATGCTCGCCTCAATATTAGCTTTTGCCTCTGCACAGCAAATCATAGTTAAGTCAGCTCTCTACTATCTTTCTTTACTATCTCTCTGTCATCCTTCAGAATTGGAGGATGAAGAAGAATGCTGAATGCAAATGTATCTGTCTCAGGCCAGAGAGGAAGGTTTCACAACAAAGTCGTGAGATTAATCAGTGGATAAATGTCACAAAGCCAAGGATTCAATCATTTTTACATTTACGTCATTTAGCAGACGCTCTTATCCAGAGCGACTTACAAATTGGTGCATTCAACTTATGATAGCCAGTGGGAAAACCACTTTTTTATTTTTATGGGGGGGGTGGGGAAAGGGGGGTGGGGGGGTAGAATGATTACTTTTATACTATTCCAGGTATTCCTTAAAGAGGTAGGGTTTCAAGTGTCTCCGGAAGGTGGTCAGTGCCTCCGCTGTCCTGGCGGAGCTTGTTCCACCATTGGGGTGCCAGAGCAGCGAATAGCTTTGACTGGGCTGAGCGGGAACTGTGCCTCCGTAGCGGTAGGGGGGCTAGCAGGCCAGAGGTGGATGAACGTAGTGCCCTCGTTTGGGTGTAGGATCAGAGCCTGAAGGTAAGGAGGTGCCGTTCCCCTCACAGCTCTGTAGGCAAGCACCATGGTTCTTGTAGTAGATGCGAGGACACAATGCATTTGTCAACCATGATGGCAAGATCATGGTGCGGGCAGTCCTTCCCCGGGAGGAAGAGCAGCTCCGTCTTGCCGAGGTTTAGCTTGAGGTGGTGATCCGACATCCACACTAATATGTCTGCCAGACATGCACAGATGCGATTCGCGACCTGGTTATCAGAAGGGGGAAAGGAGAAAATTAATTGTGTGTCGTCTGCGTAGCAATGATAGGAGAGACCATGTGAGGATATGACAGAGCCAAGTGACTTGGTGTATAGAGAGAATAGGAGAGGGCCTAGAACTGAGCCCTGGGGGACACCAGTGGTGAGAGCACGTGGTGCGGAGATGGATTCTCGCCACGCCACCTGGTAGGAGCGACCGGTCAGGTAGGACGTAATCCAAGAGTGAGCAGCGCCGGAGATGCCCAACTCGGAGAGGGTGGAGACTGTAGTCACAGAAAGTCAAGGTGAGGAAAATCTGTAGCATCCATAACAGGTTTACAAGAGTCGTGCATGTTTAGCGACTATGTAATACAACTGTCATAAAAGCATTCAAGACCTCCAATAATGGCCCTCAGTTTGGCCGACACACCTGTTAAGCTGAGGGATGTTTATACTACTAATTATCCCATTCAGGACAATAATTTACTGAATGCATGAGTGGAGAGACTCAGTACGGTGGTTAATGCATACTGGACACTCAGTTCCAATTACTACATACACTGAGTGTACAACACATTAGGAAACCTTCCAAATATTGAGTTAGACCCCCTTTTGCCCTCAGAACAGCCTCAATTCGGACTCTACAAGAGGTCGAAAGTGTTCCACAAGGATGCTAGCCCATGTTGACGCCAATGCTTCCCACAGTTGTGTCAAGTTGGAGGTCCTTTGGGTCGTGGACCACTCTTGATACACACGGGAGTGGTCAGTCTATGTAATGAAAAGAGCAGGTGTTCTTAATGTTTTGTACACTCAGTGTATATAACTACATGCAGGTGCAGTAAGGAAGATAACCAAACTGGATTGTCATCTCTTAAAACAGCTAATTCCACATTTTAATGGGTAACCAAAGTAACCACCAATAGCAGCATAGTTTGTATTCTGCCCTGGAATTGCGTTCCCATGCAAAACTAGACAGATAGCTAACAACTGAGTCTTCAATAAAACTTCCAAGGCGTGACTTTTCTTGAACAAATGTATTGAAAACGTTTATGTTGTGAAACTGCAAAATACAGAAAAAAATATACTTTAGTATTCAATTCATATTGACATACTGTAGCTGTCATTATACATTTCAAGTTGAAGTTGCATAAATACAAAGCACGTGCCAAGGTACAATGTATCTGACATGACGCCTAACCAGACAGATAATTACCATATGAGTAGCAACTAGCCAACTCCTTTCATTAGTCTAATAATGTGCAAACAACTCTGTACAATAACAAAGCATATTACACTAGAAACAGTAACAAACTATAGTATAGTATGTTTTACAATTCTTTTACATGACGCACGAGCAAACTAATACAGCTGACGGCATACATGAAAGGCAAGGCAATTTGCGTGAGTAAATGTAACCAACTAACATTGATAAGTAAGCAATTCTATCAATAACAATATTATCATCGCTAGCAATATGCTTGAATTGAACTTACAAATAAATATTTTCCGAGACTGAAGCGTGACAAGAAATAGTTGCACAGAAAGAACTGTCCCGTAGCGTTGTTTTAAGCTGCTTGTCTGCGTGCAGAATGACTACTCTACTCTACTTCCGGTTTTTGGGCAGTCTTTCTAAGTACCAGAAAGCTCCACTAGGGGGCGATCAACGCCATGAAGCCTTCATGGAACACAATGAAAGTCACTCTTAACCACTATAATAAAATAATCTGTTACCTTCTAACAGGATGGCAGCACACCAGACAGATAATGCCTGGTATAATGAAATTGTGCCACTATGAATTAAAACATGTATCAAGAAACAAATAATGCTCCTTTAAAAAAAAAACATTTTGTCTCTAGGATGCTTCAGAAAGAAGAACAACAATCTCTGAGATTGGTCTCAGAAACACCTTAGCAGTCCCTTGCTTGACAACTTTTGTTCTACTTTCCTGACCTTTTCGTCAAGTCCGACTGGCCAGTCATTTATGTGTGCCTGACTGTCTTTCAATAAGACAACATCTCCCACTTTTACATTGGGCTTTTCTGCTGTACATTTTCTGCGTCTCTGCAGTGTTGTCAGGTACTCCTGTCTCCACCTTTTCCAAAAGGTGTCAGCGAGACACTGGACTTGCTTCCACTGTTTTCCATGAAGGTCGTTCATGTGGAAATATACAGAAGGGGCTGAGGTAGCACTGGTATTTTGTGTCAGTAACATTGAGGGTGTGAGAATGGTAGGCATGTCAGGATCGGTTGACACTGACACTAGGGGTTTCGCATTGATTATTGCCATAACTTCAGACATAAGAGTGCTCAAGACCTCATGTGTGAGATGAGTGGAGCCCGTCTGAAACAGCATAGCATCAAGGATAGGTCTGGCAACCCCAATGAGTCTCTCCCAAGAACTACCCATATGAGATGAGTGTGGGGGATTAAATATCCAAGTACATTCCTTGTCTGAGAGGTATTTAGTCAGCTCTGAGTCATTTGTGTCGATTCCCAGTTCCCTGCAGGCACCTATAAAGTTTGTACCTCGATCAGAGCGTAGCACTTTTGCTGGACCACGGATGGAGAAAAAACGCCTCAGCGCGTTGATGAAGCTGGATGTGGACATGGATTCGATGAGCTCAGTATGGACTGATCTAGTAGACATACATGTAAAGAGTACCGCCCAGCGCTTGGAGTCTGCACTACCACCTCTAGTGCGACGAGTTATGACATTCCATGGTCCAAACATATCAAGTCCAACGCTGGTGAATGGTGGCTCAGATGTGAGTCTGTCTGCAGGTAAGTCAGCCATCTTTTGGTCTACTGACCTCCCTCTAACCTTGTTTCACGTGACACACTTGTGGATGATACCAGAGACCAGATGTTTGCTCCCAATAAGCCAGAAGCCTGCTGCTCGAATAGCTCCATCTGAAAAATGACGGCCCTGGTGAGCCACTTGCTCGTGATAATGTCTTACCAGCAGAGTGGCGACATGATGCGTCCGTGGGATGATGAGAGGATGTTTTTCGTCTTGTGACAGGTCGGCAGAGGATAAGCGGCCTCCCACCCTCAGCAACCCATCCTCATCAATCACTGGGTTCAGCGTTTTGAGTGTACTTTGTTTTGGGACCTCTTTTCCTTTCTCAAGGCATTTGAATTCCTCTTTGAAGGCTTCATGTTGCACACAGTGAATGATTGCTGTTTTGGCTTGTGACAACTCACTTGTACTGCATGGTTTATTACACTGATGCCAGCCTCTGCAGTTGGTGTCGTCCGCACCTTCATGGAAGGATCTGGCAACATGAATGAGTCACGCTGTGGCTCGATTGAGAGCTTTCCAGTTCGAGAACCTCTCAAAGCAATGAGAGTCGAGTTGAGCTCCAGAAACCTTAGTGGCGGAGGCAGTGACGTCTGGCCGAATCTCTGCGTCTGCGTCAGGCTCTACAAGGTCAAAATTGATGGTCTCAGACTCACTTGAGTTTTCCTGGGCCAGGAAAGGTGGACCTGAGAACCAACTGGTGTGCTTTAAGAGTGCAGCTAGTATGGGCCTGGTTGCATGGTCTGCTGGATTGCTGTCAGTGTTTACGTTATTCCACTGGTCTGGATGGGTAGACTTCCTGATACGAGTTACCCTATTGGCAACATACACATAGAATCTTTTGGTGACATCGTGGATGTAACCGAGAACTATCTTACTGTCTGTGTAGAACTTGGCCGCATTTACATCAATGTCCATTTAGTCTCTGATCAGTTCATACATCTCAACAGCTAGCACAGCCGCACACAGTTCTAGGTCGAGGGGCCAATTTTGATTTCCCCATGACAAATCCAACATGACATTGACCTTCCGAGTCAATAACTCTCAGATAGGCTACCGCTCCTATGGCTACTGTAGAAGCATCCGAGAAGATGTGCAGCTCTCTTCTTTGAGTGGTAGACAAGGAGACTGGGATGTAGGGCCGCTGAATATACAGATGTTCCAACTCCATGAAAGATTCCTTCCACATTTTCCATTCCTCTTCTTTTTCTGTGGGAAGGGGGGCATTCCACTCACTCTGATCAGAAGAGAGTTCTCTGATTAAGGCTTTACCTTGCATTGTTATTGGAGCCACGAACCCAAGGGGGTCATAAAGACTATTCACTTTTTTTTACCAACTTTTTAGTTTTGTCCTCACTCATCTTTTTTCGTTAAACTTTTTCACCCCGGACGTTTATCCCGAGACAGAAGAGTCATTTTCCTGTGCGTTTTAGCTGCCAACTTTACGTTATTTTCCTTTTTTCCATCGCAACTTTTTTCCCTTATTCAACTTTTTCACTCCGGACGCTTTATCTGGACATGGTTCATCAACATCTTCAACAGCCGAAGCTAAGTAGTAACATTAACATGATGTCTTCTAATTGCAGTCGCTGTACTCATAATATACAGGAGAATTCTCGCCTTACGGCGAGAATAGCTGTGCTACAAGCCCAGCTTCAGACGCAATCGTTAGGCAAGGGTAATATCAGTGTAGGAAAGGAAGAAACAGCGTCTGTGCCACCAGTAAGTACAGACAGTAACGTTAGTATAAATCCCCCCGCACAGTCCCCGCAGCCGGACAACTTTCTCATGGCTTCTGGAGGGAAATACTGTTGGAATGCTCAACCGGTGTCGCTCATTCAGCCGACAGAAACCTTCAACCGGTTTTCCCCATTATGTAGCGAGTCGGAGTCTGAGTCTGAGTCTTCTCTAGTCTCTACTCCTCCCGTTACGGGGTCTGAGACTCCGAAGGCTCCCACCATTAGCTCTGACAAATTGAAAACCCTAGTCATTGGCGACTCCATTACCCGCAGTATTAGACTTAAAACGAATCACCCAGCGATCATACACTGTTTACCAGGGGGCAGGGCTACCGACGTTAAGGCTAATCTAAAGATGGTGCTGGCTAAAGCTAAAACTGGCGAGTGTAGAGAGTATAGAGATATTGTTATCCACGTCGGCACCAACGATGTTAGGATGAAACAGTCAGAGGTCACCAAGTGCAACATAGCTTCAGCTTGTAAATCAGCTAGAAAGATGTGTCGGCATCGAGTAATTGTCTCTGGCCCCCTCCCAGTTAGGGGAAGTGACGAGCTCTACAGCAGAGTCTCAGCACTTAATCGCTGGTTGAAAACTGTTTTCTGCCCCTCCCAAAAGATAACATTTGTGGATAATTGGCCCTCTTTCTGGGACTCACCCACAAACAGGACCAAGCCTGACCTGCTGAGGAGTGACGGACTCCATCCTAGCTGGAGGGGTGCTCTCCTCTTATCTACCAACATAGATAGGGCTCTAACTCCTCTAGCCCCACAGTGAAATAGGGTGCAGGCCAGGCAGCAGGCTGTTAGCCAACCTGCCAGCTTAGTGGAGTCTGCCAATAGCACAGTCAGTGTAGTCAGCTCAGCCATACCCATTGAGACTGTGTCTGTGCCTCGATCTAGGTTGGGCAAAACTAAACATGGCAGTGTTCACCCTAGCAATCTTATAAGGATAAAGACCTCCTCCATTCCTGCCATTATTGAAAGAGATCGTGATACCTCACATCTCAAAATAGGGTTACTTAATGTTAGATCCCTCACTTCAAAGGCAGTCATAGTCAATTAACTAATCACTGATCATAATCTTGATGTGATTGGCCTGACTGAAACATGGCTTAAGCCTGATGAATTTGCTGTGTTAAATGAGGCCTCACCTCCTGGTTACACTAGTGACCATATTCCCCGTGCATCCCGCAAAGGCGGAGGTGTTGCTAACATTTACGATAGCAAATTTCAATTTACAAAAAAAAAATGGCGTTTTCATCTTTTGAGCTTCTAGTCATGAAATCTATGCAGCCTACTCAATCACTTTTTTATAGCTACTGTTTACAGGCCTCCTGGGCCATATACAGCGTTCCTCTCTGAGTTTCCTGAATTCCTATCAGACCTTGTAGTCATAGCAGATCATATTCTAATTTTTGGTGATTTTAATATTCACATGGAGAAGTCCACAGACCCACTCCAAAAGTCTTTCGGAGCCATTATCGACTCAGTGGGTTTTGTCCAACATGTCTCTGGACCTACTCACTGCCACAGTCATACACTGGACCTAGTTTTGTCCCATGGAATAAATGTTGTAGATCTTAATGTTTTTCCACAAAATCCTGGACTATCGGACCACCATTTTATTACGTTTGCAATCGCAACAAATAATCTGCTCAGACCCCAACCATGGCCTGCTCCCTGTTATTAGGAAGGTGACGTATAGTGGGGCGAAAGGGTAGTGGAGCCACCCAGTTGTTTCCATCATCTTGGAAAACCTGTTGGTCCATAATGTCCAAGAAGGCTTTGTCCTCCACAGATGGTGCTGGTTTATCATCGTCTTATGTTTTGTTGAACACGGAACATCCCAGGCTGTCTGTGTTCACAGTTGTGCTTGGATCTCTCGAGTGCACTGTAGAGAGAGAGATGTGTTGCTAAGCTACGCTGCTGTAGTTCACTTTCACCTGGATGATGTCAGGGAAAGGGCTCAGATAGGATGTGTGACCATTGTGAAGTATGTTTGTCCTGAACACGTTAACACTGGCTGGTCGGTGAGCCGTTCCCAGACAAACCTCACCCACGATGACCCACCCGAGGTCGAGTCGCTGTGCATAAGGGCCCATTGATTTGTTCTCGTACCTTGTGTACCCATAAGATGTCTCGTCCTAAGAGCAGGAGGATGGGAGCATCTGGGTCCACAGCTGGAATTTTGTCCACCACTGGTTGCAGATGGGGATGATGATGCGCAATGTCTGGGGAGGGAATCTCCATTCTATCGTCTGGCATCATGTCACACTCTATCAGAGTAGGGAGAGTGAGCTGCATGTGTCCGTCTATAGACTCCACCATGAAGTTGACGGCTCTCCTGCCTGAGTTGTCATTGATGTTGAATAGATTGAAAAACTCTGTCTTGGCCAGAGATTTGTTGCTCTGTTCATCAAGCACTACATATATTTTGACAGCTTTCTCTCTTTTCCCAGCTGGATAAGCTTTGACTAGGCATATTTTTGAACATGATCTTGGATTGGCTGCCTCACCACAGATCTCGGTACACTTTGAGGTGACTGATAGAAGAGCATCTTCACCTTGCTCCCCACCATGCTCTTTCTCTGCTGTAGCGGTGTCTGTAGTTGAAGGGGCTGGACCTGGATGCAGAGCAGCAAGATGACTGTCGCTGTCACACTCAGAGCACTTGATTGACACCTTACAGTCTTTAGCTCTGTGCTGAGTTGACCCACAACATCGGAAACAAATGCCATTCTCTTTGAGATATGATTTGCGCTCATCTAGAGATTTGTATCTAAACCCACAACACTTTTTAAGAGGATGAGGCTTGTTATGTATTGGGCAGTGATGGTCAGGGCTTTCAACCTTACTGGGTTTGGTTTGGTGGTCTGAGGGCTCAGATGACATGTCTGTTGTGTACAGTCACAGGTGTCTTGCTGCAGTACCTGACAGGTTTCTCACTTTTCGCAGACACTTGGGTAGTTGAGGTGTAGAGGGTGAAACTGGGGTAGTTTCTAGTTTTCGCCTGCATCCTGATGAATCTCGAGAAAAACGAGAATGGTGGGAATGCTACCCGATAGTCCTCCTTGTATTTGGATCCCTGTGCTATCCATTTCTCTTGTAAACTGAATGGAAGTTTCTCTACTATAGGGTTTACCCCCCGAGATGTGTCCAGATAAGCGAGGCCTGGAAGGTACCCTTCTACTTTAGCACACTCCAGTTCGAGAAGAATGTCACCCAGTTCTCTTAGTTTGTGATTGTCTTTGTTAGACAGTTTTGGAAAATCATAAATTTTCTTCAACAGTGCATTCTCGATCATTTCGGGTGTACCATAGCACTCTTCTAGTCGTTTCCAGACCATGTTAAGCCCTGCTGTTGCATTGAGAATATGGACAGATCTAATTATTTGTTTGCTCAGACGACTCTGCCCCTAGCCACTTTGTAATTAGATCTAACTCTTCCCTGGCTGATAGATTCAAGTCTCTGGTCGCATTGAGAAAATATGCTTTCCATGCCCAATAATTTTCAGGGCGATCATCAAACTTCAGGAGTCCGGAACTCACCATCTCACTGTGCAGGAGGTACTTGGTGAGTTCTGGTGCCACTTGTGACTCAGGGAAGCTTTGTGTCGGTGACTGGAAGTGGGCTTGTTTTCCCTTTCCACCATGCTGCTGTTCATTTCTTTTGAACGGAGAGTCTCTGCTCATGCTCCGTTGTTTGCTACTTTCTGGATTGTGGTGTGTAGCTGGGTCAACACTAAGCTCTTGTGTCTCTACTTCAAATTGCAGTTCAGCAAAGTAGGGCCTAGCATGTTGTTGCACATACTCACAAGTACGTTGGACTGGACTTAAGGGCTGTGTCCTTGTGTCGAGTTCTTTGCGGACCTCTCTGCGTTCTGACTCTACAGCTTCTTCAAAGGCTGCAGCTTCAGCCAACGCAGCAGCAGCTACTCTCTCAACTTGGAGAACATATAAACTTGCATCGAGGTCAGCTTTTTGCTTCAACAAGCTGGCCTCCAGTTCTGCCTTTTGTTTCATCACAGAAGCTTCCTTTTCAGCATAGGAGACTTGAGCACGCGCTGCGTCCGCCTTGGCACGTGCTTTGATGGCTGCAGAACTCGCCGATGAGGATCTGCTTGACTGTTTTGATGACCTTGATCTTGTAGACTGAGACTTGGTCTCAATGAGCTGAAGAGGCTCCTCCATCTCTCTTACCTGCTCCTCTTCCTCTTTCTGTCGAACACTTGCCTCTGGTTGCTGCATCGTAGACTGCTGGTCATCCCCAGGATCAGAGGCTTTGTTGGCTAATGAACGTAGAATCATAACCACCACATGCGATTATTCTTGTGCTTGAGCCCGCTGTGATGATGTTTTTTCACTATTCTGCCCTGGAATTGCGTTCCCATGTAAAACTAGACAGATAGCTAACAACTGAGTCTTCAATAAAACTTCCAAGGCGCAACTTCAACTTGAAATGTATAATGTACAGCTACAGTATGTCAATGTGAATTGAATACTAAAGTATATTATTTTCTGTATTATGCAGTTTCACAACATAAATGTTTTCAATACATTCGTTCAAGAAAAGTCACACCTTGGATGTTTTATTGAAGACTCAGTTGTTAGCTATCTGTCTAGTTTTGCATTGGAACGCAATTCCAGGGCAGAATAGGTTGTCTATTTCATTCAATTTAGACCAGACATACAACATTACATTGCCATCAGCTGTTTTTATTTGGGACTGCAACACACATCTTGAGAAACAGTTATCTGTGGGACAATTTGAGGGACATTGGGATAAATAAATTGCTGTATTATATTGTATCTAAGTGATGAGGGGTTTGCAGCAGGTATCATTTTTAAACTATAAGACCAGATCATATTACCTGTATTTTAGGGCAATGTAGATATTTTAATTTAGAGAACTAATTTAATTGGCAAAACCAATAATTTAAGATTATTAAAGGTTACTGAAAAAACTGAAAGGGTCTAGATGACCTCTACTAAACACTATGTACTGATTCAGGGATGTGTGAAGGACCACAGGGATGTCCGGCAAGAACAGAATCAATCAAAGGATGACAGGGAAAAGGGTTTTTATTGTTGCCACACAACAGAGGCAAACATGGAAATATAATTTATACATATGAAAGGCTGTACAAGGCAACCCGACCTATACATAATTGCACTCTACTGCATCACAGAAGTTAAGCTAAATACAGTAAATAATCTTCTCAATTGCACACTATAAAGCTAAACATGCAGAACTGTGCAGTGCCTGAATCACATGTCAATGAACATGGATGGCTAAATAGTAAGCAGGCCCAGGTATAGGTAAAAAGGGCTTGCATGCAAAAGTGATTGATTTTGATAAAAACACTTGATCTGCCTTCCCAATGAAAACTAGTTAGAAAATTAAAACCTTCATTTTATGGAAAAGAGATGTTGTATGTTTCTGGACGATCCACCATGCTGCCTTGTTGACAACATGACCAAGCGGCGCAGATTACTGTTTGATTTGAGAAGGGCGCTCTTCCCTCCCCGCTTTCGCCCTATGACGTGACGGGCCATTGGCCAATTCAACCCAGGCCAGCGTAATAGAACTCCCTCAGTTACTGTATGTTGATGACTAACCTGTGTTATGAGAAAACTCCATCTCTACTCTATTCAAATGTTCTTGTTCCCACGAGAAAGGCTTGACTGATATAAACAGTGTTGGAATGTGAAGCATCATCAGACCGTACATGAGGGCAAAACTATGCTGCATGTAACTTAAAATAATACACAAAGGCAATAGAAATTATGTAATCAATATATAATGTTTGTTTAAGCTTTGGTCATGCTGATCCACAGAAAGAACGGCATTTTTGGGATCCTTCCATGATCTGAGATAGCCTGTCATTGTCCTCAATAATATCCTATTTTTTGTATAAGATGATAACATGTTTTACAACCTATTTGAATTGATGTGTAGGCCAACATTGTAGACCAATACAAACTGAACCAATAAACCCAGGCAAAGGAAGGGAGAGCTTCAAGAGAAGAGAGATACTGTATAGTTAATTAGGAATACAAACCAATCCATGTTTGGCAGTGCATTGTTTATTTAGGGGAGAGACAAAAAAGAATGCCCTTGTTTGGAATGGAGTGACCTAGGTTCAGAAACAGAATCCTCTTGAAGAAAAAACTGCAACATTCTGAACCACTGAATTCCCACACTCATATCCTGTTCCATTAATAACTTAAACTCACTCATGCTATGCATGTTGCCATGACTATAAGCATTTTCAGTTATATATGAAAAGCTGTACATTCAGCAGAAGGACACCAGTCACGTTCAACAGCTGTATGTTTCAACAGATCACTTCTAGTACAATGATGATCTCACAAAACCATTCCACGCACCTCGAAAAAGACATTGGAGACACCATGCCACCAGAGGGGTGGGCACCAATCGTGACCTGAACAACAGGGCCTGTCAGCCAGTCATAATTGAAGAGCCTCGTGACCTTTCACAATTGCTGCTGCGACTGCACGCATTCCCGCGGCGTAGATGGAGACACACAGGCCTAAGTCGGGACTGTAGCCTACTAAGCAGCAGCAGAGATTTGTCTACCTGTCGATTAGGTTGCAGCAAGGGTTTCTTCCAAATCAAGCCTCTGGGATTGGTTATTAGTCTGTCGACTGCTCATGGAACTTGATGAATATGAAATGAGGAGCGACATAGACACATTAAGGACTGGTAAGTGTCTCACTCTGACATTTTGCTCTCACAATTGCCTTCAGAATTGATCATGCATTCAGTCAAAACGTTAGTCAGATCAATAAAAGCATATATCAGTGTAGGGTTTATAAATACTGTACTAATGTGCTAGTATAGGCCTAAATTACTCAAGCCTATTGCAGGCTACATGTCCAGAAAAGGTTTTGTATGTGGTTGTATTTTGTTTGGCAAAGTTTCAGTGAGAATGAAGATCAGTTGCAAGCAGGAGCTGTAGGATATAGCCTACTCAGGACAGAGTCTGCTGCTCAAACTTGAATATTTACTGTTTGAGGTTTGCACAGTGGCAAATAAAGGCATGTTTGCTTGTCACATAAAGGAGTTACACTGAACACAAGGGGCCTTATTTCATTTTCTCAGGTTCAGAATGTACTCTTGTACAAACTGCCTACTCTAGAAATCCGATGTCTCCTTTGTAAAAGGGTACAGAATACGTAACTCTGTGTTGTTGTTGTTTTTATCGCACTGCTTTGCTTTATCTTGGCCAGGTCGCAGTTGTAAATGAGAACTTGTTCTCAACTGGCTTACCTGGTTAAATAAAGGTGAAATAACAAATAAACAGAAATGGCCATCAATTAGTTTACTGGACATATTCAGCATCACATCCATGTCTCAAGACTAGAGCATATTAATGATCATCACCTTTACATTGGCCCATAGAATAGGCTATAGTACACAGAATATTATGTTAGTCCATCCCATGTATCTTGGTCAGGTGGGATTTTAACTGTGAGAAATATGACTGTCACTGATTATGAAATGTTGAATACATCATGAATTGGTCAATAAATCATGATGCCCACACACTTTTCATTATGCACTGTAAAAAAGTCTGGATGTTGCAACTAAATATTATTACGTAACTGGTTCCACAGCCTTTTTTTTGTTTACTCAACTTTTTGGTCAAAGTGTTACCTGAATTTAACATTTTCAGTTGGCCCAAACTTAGCTCCAACATGAGAAAACGTAGGTTTAATTAACATATGAGACAAATTGAGCAAACACATCATTTGCATTTCTGCCTACGTTTTCTGAGCTTGGGCCAACTAAAAACATCCCTGGCTAAGGAAAACAGTCCCCTGGCTAAGGAAAACAGTCCCCTGGCTAAGGAAAACAGTCCCCTGGCTAAGGAAACAGTGCTGAGCAATTCCACAAAACTCCCCCATCATCCCACCCTCTAAGCTTACAGTAAGTGTGTTTCCTACATTTCTTGGCTGGATCAGTTGAAGAAGTTACATGTCAACTTTGAATGCTTGGATTCCATCTCTGGGCAATTCCACGGTAACGGAATTGTGCTCAGACTCTGATTTCAAAGTTTAACAAACCATACAACTCTATGCACAAGGACTACTTTTAACAATTTACACTGAAAATTAACAAAAACATTTACTGGAAGAACTGTGCAGATGCAAAGTTTGGTAACAGAATGTCTGTAAAATCTCCCACTGTTTTTTTTATGTGTCCACGTTTTCCAAAAACATAGTTAAATATCTGCTCCGAATTAAGATTCATCAACGTCTGCAGAAAGAATGGGGTGTCAGCTATGACATGACACATTGACTTTAAAAACGTATCTTTTGGTTATTGAACTACAGTAAGTGAAGTGGATTTACAGTTGGTAACGGAATTGCAGTAAGGGAATTACATCATGGGTCCCTGATCTGTACTACACAGAAATGCATAATTATGAATATGAATGTCATTCTCTTCATGGTGATGTGTCCTAAATAGGTACACAAAGGTAGAAATATGCAATATCCTCCTTTGCATATTTAAGCGGCGCTTTACATTGGCCCCGGTCCTAGGGCATCCTGAGCCGTCCCTGCCGTTCATTGTGGAGGTGGATGCTTCAGACGTTGCGGTGGGAGCAATCCTATCCCAGCTGTTCCTCATGGATGGTAAGACTCACCCCTGCGCGTTTTTCTCCGGCTGTCCCCGGCGGAGCGGAATTACGACGTGGTGAACCGTGAGTTGCTAGCGGCCTGGGGGAGTGGAGGCATTGGCTAGAGGGGGCCGCCCATCCATTTGTTGTATGGACAGACCATAAGAACTTAGCCTACATTCAGGGGGCCAATAGGCTCAACTCGCGCCAAGCCAGGTGGGCGTTGTTCTTCATTAGGTTCCAGTTCACCATCTCATACCGTCCGGGCAGTTCGCTCTCGACCCCGTGGACCTGGTGGAGAGGGACGACCCCATTGTCCCCAAGCCCTGATTTTGTGGGGAATCGATAGGCTGGTCAGAGCAGCGCTACGGCGGGAGCCCGATCCGGGCGGAGGTCCATCGGGGAGGATGTACATACCCAAGGCTGCGCGCTCGCGACTGCTTCAGTGGGCGCAAGCGTCCGACCTCACCAGCCATCCGGGGGGCGCCAGGACATTAGAGTTCCTGCGTAGGAGGTTCTGGTGGCCATCTGCGCCTTCGTGGCTGCTTGCCCGGTGTGCGCGCGCACGAAGAGCTCACGTCAGCCTGCGGCAGGGCTTCTCCGACCCCTGCCTATCCCCAAGTGACCCTGGTCCCACATCTCGCTGGATTTCATTTCCGCCTTACCCCCCTCTGATGGATACACAGTCATCCTGGTCGTTGTGGACCGGTTCTCGAAGGCTGCCCACTTCAAATCAAATCAAATTGTATTTGTCACATGTGCCGAACACAACATGTGTAGACCTTACAGTGAAATGCTTACTTACAAGCCCTTAACCAACAATGCAGTTTTAAGAAAGAATACCAAAAGAAATCACAAAAAAATACAATATTAAATCATACGAAATAAAAGTAACAAATAATTACTGAGCAGCAGTAAAAATAACAATAGCGAGGCTATATACAGGGGGTACTGGTACCGAGTCAATGTGCGGTGGCACCGGTTAGTCGAGGTAATTGGGGTAATATGTACATGTAGGTAGAGTTATTAAAGTGACTATGCTTAGATAATAAATAGAGAGTAGCAACAGCGTAAAAGAGGGGTGCGGGGGCAATGCAAATAGTCTGGGTAGCCATTTGATTAGATGTTCAGGAGTCTTATTTCTTGGGGGTAGAAGCTGTTTAGAAACCTCTTGGACCTAGACTTGGCGCTCCGGTACCGCTTGCCGTGAGGTAGCAGAGAGAACAGTCTATGACTAGGGAGGCTGGATTCTTTGACAATTTTTAGGGCCTTCCTCTGACACCACCTGGTATAGAGGATGGCAGGAAGCTTGGCCCCAGTGATGTACTGGGCCGTACGCACTACCCTCTGTAGTGCCTTGCGGTCGGCGGCAGAGCAGTTGCCATACCAGGCAGTGATGCAACTAGTCAGGATGCTCTCAATGGTGCAGCTGTAGAACCTTTTGAGGATCTGAGGACCCATGCCAAATCCTTTCAGTCTCCTGAGGGGGAATAGGTTTTGTCGTGCCCTCTTCACGACTGTCTTGGTGTGCTTGGACCATGTTAGTTTGTTGGTGATGTGGACACCAAGGAACTTGAAGCTCTCAACCTGCTCCACTACAGCCCCGACGATGAGAATGGGGGCGTGCTCAGTCCTCTTATTTTTCCTGTAGTCCACAATCATCTCCTTTGTCTTGATCACGTTGAGGGAGAGGTTGTTGTCCTGGCACCACATGGTCCGGTCTCTGACCTCCTCCCTATAGGCTGTCTCGTTGTTGTCGGTGATCAGGCCTACCCCTGTTGTGTCAGCAATATTAATGATGGTGTTGGAGTCATGCCTGGCCATGCATTCATGAGTGAACAGGGAGTACAGAAGGGGACTGAGCATGCACACCTGAGGGGGCCCCGTGTTGAGGATCAGCGTGGCGGATGTGTTGTTACCTACCCTTACCACCTGGGGGCGGCCCGTCAGGAAGTCCAGGATCCAGTTGCAGAGGGAGGTGTTTAGTCCCAGGGTCCATAGCTTAGTGATGAGCTTTGAGGGCACTATGGTGTTGAACACTGAGCTGTGTTCAATGAATAGCATTCTCACATAGGTGTTCCTTTTGTCCTGGTGTGAAAGGGCAGTGTGGAGTGCAATAGAGATTGCATCATCTCTGAATCTGTTGGGGTGATATGCAAATTGGAGTGGGTCTAGGGTTTCTGGGATAATGGTGTTGATGTGAGCCATGACCAGCCTTTCAAAGCACTTCATGGCTACAGACGTGAGTTCTACGGGTCGGTAATCATTTAGGCAGGTTACCTTAGTGTTCTTGGGCACAGGGACTATGGTGGTCTGCTTGAAACATGTTGGGATTACAGACTCAGACAGGGAGAGGTTGAAAATGTCATTGAAGACACTTGCCAGTTGGTTAGCGAATGCTCGGAGTACACATCCTGGTAATCCGTCTGCGGCCTTGTGAATGTTGACCTGTTTAAAGGTCTTACTCACATCGGCTACGGAGAGCGGACAGCTGATGCTCATGCATGTTTCAGTGTTTCTTGCCTCGAAGCGAGCATAGAAGTAATTTAGCTCGTCTGGTAGTCTTGTGTCACTGGGCAGCTCGCGGCTGTGCTTCCCTTTGTAGTCTGTAATAGTTTGCAAGCCCTGCCACATCCGACGAGCGTCGGAGCCGGTGTAGTACGATTCGATCTTAGTCCTGTATTGACGCTTTGCCTGTTTGATGGTTCGTCTGAGGGCATTGTGGAATTTCTTATAAGCTTCCATGTTAGAGTCCTGCTCCTTGAAAGCGGCAGCTCTACCCTTTAGCTCAGTGCGGATGTTGCCTGTAATCCATGGCTTCTGGTTGGGGTCTGAGGCACTGCATCGCAGTGCTAGCTGTGCCACTAGAGATCCTGGTTCGAATCCAGGCTCTGTCGTAGCCGGCCGCGACCGGGAGACCCATGGGGCGGCGCACAATTGGCCCAGCGTCGTCCAGGGTAGGGGAGGGAATGGCCGGCAGGGATGTAGTTCAGTTGGTAGAGCATGGCGTTTGCAACGCCAGGGTTGTGGGTTCGATTCCCACGGGGGGCCAGTATGAAAAAAATTATTATAATAATAATGTATGCACTCACTAACTGTAAGTCGCTCTGGATAAGAGCGTCTGCTACATGACTAAAATGTAAATGTATGTACGTACAGTCACTGTGGGGACCATGTGGTGTACTCCTCAATGCCATCGGAAGAATCCCGGAACATATTCCAGTCTGTGCTAGCAAAACAGTCCTGTAGCTTAGCATCTGCTTCATCTGACCACTTTTTTATTGACTGAGTCACTGGTGCTTCCTGCTTTAGTTTTTGCTTGTAAGCAGGAATCAGGAGGATATAATTATGGTCAGATTTTCCAAAGGGATGGCGAGGGAGAGCTTTGTACGCGTCTCTGTGTGTGGAGTAAAGCTGGTCTAGAGTTTTTTTCCCTCTTGTTGCACATTTAACATGCTGGTAGAAATGAGGTAAAATGGATTAAAGTTTCTCTGCATTAAAGTCCCCAGCCACTGGGAGTGCCGCCTCTGGATGAGTATTTTCCTGTTTGCTTATGGCCGTATACAGTTCATTGAGTGCGGTCTTAGTGCCAGCATTGGTTTGTGGTGGTAAATAGACAGCTACGAAGAATATAGATGAAAACTCTCTTGGTAGATAGTTCCTTAGATTTCGTGCACCAGCT
This sequence comes from Coregonus clupeaformis, assembly GCF_020615455.1. NCBI lineage: Eukaryota > Metazoa > Chordata > Actinopteri > Salmoniformes > Salmonidae > Coregonus > Coregonus clupeaformis. The sequence goes on along the minus strand of NC_059221.1, from coordinate 30,303,013 downwards.
GTTGTTTACAAATATACATAGACCGCCACCCCTTGTCTTACCAGAGGCTGCTGTTCTATCCTGCCGATACAGTGTATAACCCGCCAGCTGTATGTTATTCATGTCATCGTTCAGCCACGACTTGGTGAAACATAAGATATTACAGTTTTTAGTCCTGTTGGTAGGATATTCGTGCCTGTAGTTTGTCCATTTTATTATCAAGCAATTGTAAATTGGCCAATAGTATCGATGGCAAAGGCAGATTAGCCCGATCTCCTTCCGCGATATCTCCTTTTCTTTCTACTGCGAATGACGGGGATGAGGGCCGTGTCAGTTGTCAGGAGCAAATCCCTCTCGTCCGACTCAGAAAATAAAAATTATTCATCCAGTTCAAGGTGAGTAATCGCTGTTCTGATGTCCAGAAGCTCTTTTCGGTCACAAGAGACGGTAGCAGCAACATTATGTCCAAAATAAGTTACAAACAATGCGAAAAAACGCACAAAATAGCACGGTTGGTTAAGAGTCCATAAAACGGCAGCCATCCCCTCCGGCGCCATCATTTTCATTCCCCTTCCCAAACTCCCTTCGGCCCGGGTAACGACTAAGTTGGTGGTGCAGCACGTTTTCCGGGTCCACGGCCTTCCCTAAGATGTGGTGTCGGATCGGGGCCCTCAGTTCGCCTCCAGGTTCTGGAAGGTGTTCGCCACCTACCTCGGCGCCTCCGTCAGCTTGTCTTCCGGTTTCCATCCCCAGTCGAACGGGCAGACGGAGCGCGTCAACCAGGATCTGGAGGGGGTGCTGAGGTGCTACGCCTCCAGCAACCCAGCTACGTGGAGTCAGCGACTGGCGTGGGCGGAGTATGCCCACAACACCCTTCTCTGCTCATCCACCGGCCTGTCCCCCTTCCAGTGCCAATACGGGTACCAACCCCCCCCATTCCCGAGCAAGAGGAGGAGGCGGCGGTCCCGTCGGTCCAGGCCCACATCAGTCGCTGTCACCACACCTGGAGGCCTCGGTCAGGTCTCAACATCAGGTCAACCGCAGGCGTCGCCTGGCCCCAGTTTTCCGCCCAGGACAGAGGGTGTGGCTCTCCACATGGGATCTTCCCCTCCACGTGGAGTCCAGGAAGCTGTCCCCCCGGTTCGTCGGGCCATTCAGAGTGGTCCGGCGAGTCAACCCAGTGCCCTACCGTCTGCAACTTCCCCCCACCATGCGGGTGCATCCCACATTCCATGTGTCCCTCCTCAAGCCCGTTGCCACCTGTCCCCTGGCTCCCCCTCTTCATCCTGTTCCCCCTCTGCACCTCATCGGAGGGCAGCCAGATTTTACTGTGGACCAGATCCTGGACTGCCAGCGGGTGGGGAAGGGTCTCCAATTTCTGGTGGACTGGGAGGGTTATGGGCCGGAGGAGCGGTCCTGGGTGCACAGGAGGGACATTCTGGACCCAGGGCTGATAACAACATTCCGGCACCGAGGCTGGGGCCGTTCGTCGGGAGGGGGGGGCACTGTTACAGGAGGAGGTCGCAGTTCCGGAGTGACCCACTAGGTGTCATCCTCCGACAACTTTTTTTTTTTTTTTTTTTTGTCATTTAGCAGACGCTCTTATCCAGAGCGACTTACAGGAGCAATTAGGGTTAAGTGCCTTGCTCAAGGGCACATTGACAGATTTTTCACCTAGTCGGCTCGGGGATTAGAACCAGCAACCTTTCGGTTACTGGCACAACGCTCTTACCCACTAAGCTACCTGCCGCCCCAACCTTAGGCACCTCCTCACTCACAGTCTGGACTAATCAGTATCCTATTGGTTTCACCTGTGTCTTCCTGTTCACCTGTGTATTTATGACCCACTAGGTGTCATCCTCCGACAACCTTAGGCACCTCCTCACTCACAGTCTGGACTAATCAGTATCCTATTGGTGTCACCTGTGTCTTCCTGTTCACCTGTGTATTTATGCCCTCACTTCCCTGTGTTCCCTTTGCTCAGTTTTCTCTGTTAGTTTCCCTATGTCCAGCAGTACTAATCAGTGTCTGATCGGAGACCTATGTACAGGTACTTGAGACGTGTTCTCCCTGTTTAGTTATTTTTCGTATTTTTGCTGTCAGACGGTTTTTGGAGACTTATTTGCTCTGCCTTTCTTTTATCGTGATAAGTCTGTTATTTTGTATTCTGGCTTCTGGACCAACAGTAAAGATCCTTGTTTCACCATCTCTGCCTACTGCCTACTGTACATCCTGCACCGCACCTGGGTCACACCTCACACCAACCCTTACAGTAGTCAATTCAATTGCAGAAATTCAGTTACCGTTTTAATCACTTAATAATTAATAAACAAAATTGATATCAGTAAAAACACTAACTAATTGATAGGTCTACCTATACCTGTTACTTCTGTGAACTTTCATTATCCTCCCTTCTAATGAGGGAGAGAAATGTGAAAATATCTTAAAGATATGTGGGGTTTTGGTAACGGAATTTCAAGGCACAAGGTAATGTTTCTTAAACTTACAGAACACTGTTCAAGAAAGGCCTTTTTCCCTTTATTCAGATTACAACCTCTCACTTTCAGTTATTTGAAAAGGAAATAATCTCCCAAATGTCACTATTTCTAAAACAAGCCATAGAAAGTTGGTTGCAATTTCAATTTAATCCTCCAGAAACGACAGAACAAATAATGCAACAAATATTGTGGTTAAATTCAAATATACTAATTGACAAAAAACCTTTATTTTCTGACAGAATGTTTAAAAAAGGGTATAATCTTCGTAAATGATATCATCGGTAGGACTGGTGGAGTTATGTCGCACATGCAGCTAACAAAAACATATGGAAATGTCTGCTCTATCCAAAATTACAACCAAATAATTGCAGCCTTACCGCAAAAGTGGAAGAGGAAAGTTGAAGGGGAGAAAGTAAAGAACTTGTCTGTCGGCCTTGCATTAAAGAACATAATTGGTTAAGGAAAACTGTGATAAATAAAAAAGTATATCAGTTTCACTTAAGGACCAAAGGATTGACAGCCGTCCCATATAGATTGCAAAATAGTTGGGAAGAGATCTTTGACGTACCGATCCCATGGCATAGTGTTTATGAACTGACACGCAAAACGACACCGGATTCAAAAATTAGAATCTTTCAATTTAAATTATTATATAAAATTCTTGCTACCAATAGAATGTTATTTATATGGGGGATACAATCTTCCCAGCTCTGCAGATTTTGCTGTGAAGAGATAGAATCATTAGATCATTTGTTTTGGTTCTGTCCATTTGTAGCTTGTTTTTGGACACAGGTCCAGGAATGGCTAAAGGATTGCAATATTTACCTGGAACTAACCTTGCAGATAGCATTACTGGGTGATCTGAAAAGTCATAGTCAATCAATCAATAATATAATAATACTTTTAGCAAAAATGTTTATTTTTAATTCACAATCTGTAGAAGCAATGAGAATAGAAAGGTTCAGAACTTTTGTAAAACATCACAGTACGGTTGAAATATATATGGCAAATAGAAATCCTATATGGATGGTGTTAAGAGATAGATGGGAGGTATTGAATAGAGTTGAAGGATGGGACTAATAACAAATAACAACAAATAATAACAAAGATAGCTAATAATGTAAGCATACTGTGTCCATAATAAGTATATAGGTTGTATGTTGGGAGCTTTTGGGAAAGAGCACAGTTAGAAAGATATGGCATTTAGAAGCAAACCGGATGGACATCATGAAAATGATCGGAGAGGTTGAGAGTAGAAGAGGTTCAGGAGCAAAAAAATAAATAAATATATATATATAGAATTATTGTAAAATTAACTCTGTCCATAAGGTGTAGATAGTAAGTATAGACCGGAAGTAGAGGCCTGGGCGTTGTTGTTCACTAATTTACTCCAAGTAGGGAAAGGATGGTGGGGTTGAAAAGTAATAAAGGGGAATATGTATATAAAAAATAAAAATAAACATGGGGGATTGGAAGTGATGCAGACAATTACATTGATAGAAGATACAATCTATCTGCAATATTAAGCTGATCCATCCCCCCAAAAAATAAAAAATAAAAAAATAAAATAAAAATAACTTACAGAAGGCAGAAAAATTTCTCCCAAACCAAATATAAGTGTTGATATTAGTTGGCAGGGGTCTTTACTTCAACATGATTGTGTTTTGATGTATTTATAATACCTTTTAAGACTTTTTCTGGTAGATGTTTTCTAAGACCCCTTTTCCATCTGTTTGACCATAATTCAAAGCCTTTGCTTATTCCAAATTGTTGAACGGAAAATTGTTGGAAAATGTATATATGCCTTAATATCTTAAAAATATAGACTTAGCTTTCATTTGACACCCAATTTGACATGATCCTATAAACTTTTAACATGTTGGTGTTCAACGTCAACGTCTATACCACGTTGGTTTAACGTAATTTCATTGAAATTACAATGTTCATTTAACCTGTGTGTGCTCAGTGGGGACCCTCTGCTTTCCATGAGTTTTTCCTTGGTGTTGGTATTTAACACTATACTATTCACACCATTTGTTGGTCACCAGATCGTTTTTAGTCATTATTTACTTAAATCATTTATAATTTAATCTCTTGATACCTCCCATTAGAATATCCCCCTGAGTGCATGACAGTAATACTAGGCCTTATATTCATCAGAAGCCCAGTAGAGGGAGCTACAATATCCCTATAACCCATTACAACTAACACCAGAACTTTCCAGGTATTAGAAAATGTGTAATTTGCTCAGCTGAAATATGAGGATTCAATTCTTCCTTTCCAGTTTCTTTCTATATCTTCCTTCCCTCCACTGTTTCCCAATATTCCACTATACTACTTTCTCTGTTCCTTGCCAACTGTTGCTGTCTGTATCTCTCCACTAGGACTGCCCCTGTGCAGCAGGTTATAAATAAGAATCCAAGGAGTGCATCCCAGCAGCAGCAAGACATTCAGCCGTTGTGTTGTTTAAGCAGCTGCACACTGTCAGTCCAATCGTTCTATTAGAGAAGGAGGAGAACAGCTAGGGGGGAGCTGGGGTGGAAAGGAGGAGGAGTGGAGGGGGTGGAGGGGCCGGGGTGAGTCAGGGAGTAGACTTGTCCCTGGCAGCCTCCAGGGAGAGTATGCTGGGAGAGCCAGACTGTGAGTGTGTGAGGGGAAGAGACCACCAGTAGGCTTGGCAGTCTATATGATCCATGAAAAGGGTCATATTAGATTTAGTTGCAGGGTACGAGGTGGGTTGGGGTCAAAGTGACGGCTTATTATCAACAGACTCTCCAGTTAAAATGAGATTGGCTTGTCTATGGGTGAGTAATAGTAGAGAGGGCATCTTTAGAGATACTTTAGGACATGTATGAGTCTAACACAAGGTTCCATGTGAATTAGCCTGAAGGACAGGCAGTGATGACTCAAGGTTACCCTGAGGAGAATTGTCCTCTAATGCAACATGGAGTCTTCATCCATCAGTAACCCTTGCTTAGATAAAGGGACGTTATATTAGGCATTTCAGCTGGATATTTTGAGTGAAATTTGCCTAATGTCTCCCTTTCCCTCAGTACTGACCACGTCTAAACTTTCTTGTAACTCACTATCGTTAGATTCCTACCCATCAGTTTTGTCATTTATTGTCATCTAGAGTTCTGTTGTGGTCTCTGAGGGTTTTTTCCCGTTGGTTTACTCTTGATGCCTCAAGTACCAACCGTCTGGATGCAGCAGGCCGTGACAGTCTAGCAAACATTTCTCATCAAGTGGCTGAACTCTCTATGTCGTTCAAGACTAGACTACAGGTCAGGTAAAAAAAAGAAAAGAAAGTTAATGCACAGCTATGCGAGAACTTAAAAAAGGGATGCAGCTGCTTTTAAGGCCAGACCACTTGAAACTAATCAAACAGGAGGGTGATTTACGATGACAGGGTCACGGTTCAGCCTAGGATGCCGGGTCAGAGGCTCACACAGCCTGTTAGATGACTGCTAAAATAGACCTCTCCCACTGAGTCTATTTTTCTCACTCATCATATCTGTCATAGTGAAACAAGTGTTAATTTTAAAGTACTTTGAGTTTCCTTATTAGGCCTCTATTGTAATTATTTTGCCACTGATTGCTTATTCAAGGTATTTTGTCTCGTATGTTAACAGCTTTATAGAATGTTAATGAGGTGTTAGTTGCTTTAGATAAGTGTTTGGTTCTTACATGCCATACGTTCAATGGATTTTCAAGTCAAAAATAGTGAGGAGGTGCGAGGTCAGTTTGTTTCCATAGGACCAGCATTAACAACACTGTGACTGTAAACAGTCTATTCCACAGCCACTGAAGCTACTGTTGCAGAGACCTGCAGACTACTGACAGTGTTCTTTTTGTGGACTGTCTGTGACTGTTGACTCTACTTTTGCGTCACAGTGGAACTGTGGTCACCCGTGGGCTATCAGGTCAATGATTCAAGGTCAACCAAGCCTTGGCCAACTAATGCATAAAGCCAGGGACAACTTCCCAGAGATGTGGCATGACATTTTTCGTGTTGCCCAGGGGCCTAGCAGAGGATGATGTAGGGAGAGAGTTGAACGAGGACAGAGGACCGTGCAGCAGTGTACGTTTTCCTCCCCACTTTCCCAGGGTTATGTGTTACAGTCAGAGCAATGCACTGCCCTCCAGTATGAGAAACCAAGCAAAGAAGGCCAAGGGAAAGTGACTAACAGGTGCTTATTACACACGTATTACAGACAACAGGAAAGCCTTGTAGTTAGGACACATTGGCTGGTGACCGTCACAAGGTTGCTAGGTGAAATGCAAACATATGGGAGTATAAAACCTTTCATCTCATGCTCATCCTCACCATAGATTAGGATGCTCCTCTATGAGGGTCAATTGACTTCATTGCCCCTTGGCCAGTCTGTGGGTTGTTTGATGGGATAATGGAGAATTACTATATGCTTCGTCTCAAGTGCCTGCAAGTACTCAGGCAGGAAATTTATTTAATAACGGCTCATTTCATTTTTGTGGAAGAATGGTTTAGCAGGCCCTGGTAAACACTTACATGTTGTCCACAAGGGAGAAGCTGAATCCTTTATTGAGTTGAGATGTTATCGTATGATAAGTCCTGTGGAATGAACCTGCAAACTGGGAAGCATGTAGATATATCCATCTCTTACATATATCGTAACCACATACACACACATACTTGTAAGCTGTGTAGAGGAATGTGCTGGTGGGGTCCTCTCTCCGATGGTCAGGGTCAGTATGAGCCTTAGCTCTCCCCTCCCAGGTTTGCTTACTCAGCCATAATAAACAGATATACTTTACACTTCTTTAAGAACAGTTACTCTCAGTGGCTCTGCGTTATAAGGCTTGTCATCACACAACCCTGTCTGTTTGAAAAGCTCCACCCATCAGATCACAGTTAGGGCAAGGAAATGACCTGATATGGCTCCTTTTCTCTTTTCTCTCCTCTCTTCTCTCCTCTCTTCTCTCTTCTCTTCCCTAGTGTGGTTTCCTGTCTGGGGTTTAGGTACATATTGTGACCGACTGTGTAACGGATTGGCCCGATAACGTGCCTGGTAGTCTAAACAAGATCTATCCACACAACAAACATTCCAATTTAAGGCAGGGGAAAATGGTCCAGTCAATGCACACTAAGAAGGGGCAAAGGGAGGGAGCGTCTGTCAGACTGTAGTTTTAGATGGTTATCTAGTTCATATGTTTCTTCAAAGGACTACTATTTATCTCTCAACACACTGAAATTAAGTACAGGATGTCTGGGCATAAATTTGAGATATCTGTCTGTGTGTGCTCTGCAAATGGAGATATCTAAGAGCTGGTCCATGGGAGAGTGTGTTTGCACACAGATCTTTATACCGAGATAGTAGGGTAGCTGTGAGGGCAACAGTGACTGTCCAAGTCCACATACTGTAGATGCCATGTATCATTTTGGTCTCAGTTTGGTCTTTGCAAGTGCTCGTCACTAGTAAGGATCCCCAGTCCGTTGGCAGTGGATCAATTACAGCAAAGTTCCTCAGTGGCGTAACTCTTTCACTCTTAAACGTCTCAGAGGCTATCAGACATTGTCTTTCACTCTATCTTAGTGATGAAAATAGAATAGTTTCTATTGGTGTCTCTCACAGCTGTGATAGGAAATCCTGTTCAGATATTGTCCATTAGTTAATGTGCCAGGTCTGGAGGGAAGCAAAAGTAATGAGGATAATAGCGGACGATATTGCCAATCTTATTTGCCATGTCTTCAATTTAGCCTACTAGAAAATGAGAGCCCTCAGGCCGGAAGGGAAGCAAAAGTTATTCCCCTACCTAAGAATAGTAAAGCCCCTTTACTGGCTCAAATAGCCGACCAATCAGCCTGTTACTGTCACGTTCGTTGAATGACGGGTCAGACCAAGGCTCAGCGTGATATATGTACATGTTTATTAACTTATAAACACACGACAAAACAACAACCGAAACGAAACGTGAAGTCCAAGGTAGAACACACAACATATCTTACACGGAACACAACAACACAGGCAGGAAAACTGGCTGCCTAAGTATGATCCCCAATCAGAGACAACGAGCGACAGCTGCCTATGATTGGGAACCACACCCGGCCAAACATAGAAATACAAACCTAGAATATTCACACCCTGACCAAACTAGCTAGAGTTCTATAGGCCAGGGCGTGACAGTACCCCTGCCCCCCCCCCCCCCAAAAGTTGCGGACCCCGGCCGCACAAACCTGACTGAATAGGGGAGGGTCCGGGTGGGCTTCCAGCCTCGGTGGCGGCTCCGGCTCCGGAGTGGAGCCGCTGACCGGAGCTGGCTTGGGCACCGGTGGGGCGGACTGCTCTGGCTCCGGAGTGGAGCTGCTGACCGGAGCTGGACTGGGCACCGGTGGAGCAGACCGCTCTGGCTCCGGAGTGGAGCAACCGACCGGAGCTGGATCAGGCACCGGTAGAGCGGACTGCTCTGGCTCCAGAGTGGAGCCGCTGACCGGAGCTGGATCAGGCACCGGTGGAGCGGACTGCTCTGGCTCCGGAGTGGAGCCGCTGACCGGTGCCGGACCAGGCACCGGTGGAACGGGCAGGGGCCGTGCCGGACTGACGACGCGCACCACTGGCTTGGTGTGAGGAGCAGGAACAGGCCGGGCCGGACTGGCGACGCGCACCATTGGCTTGGTACGAGGAGTAGGAACAGGCCGGGCCGGACTGGCGACGCGCACCACTGGCTTGGTGCGAGGAGCAGGAACAGGCCGGGCCGGACTGGCGACGCGCACCACTGGCTTAGTGCGAGGAGCAGGAACAGGCCGGGCCGGACTGGGAACACGCACCACTGGCTTGGTGCGAGGAGCAGGAACAGGCCGGGCCGGACTGGGAACACGCACCACTGGCTTGGTGCGGGGAGCAGGTACGGGGCGTAACGGACTGGGAACCGGCGCTGGAGGTCTATGACTGTCCTCCTCCTGTGAGGACTCCTCCTTGAGCCCCCACGAGTGCAGTGGTCGGGGCTCCTCTCTGTCGCTCCCCGACCACCCTTTTAGCCCCCCCCCAAAAAAAATATTGGGGCTGTCTCTCCTTCTCCACCCTGATCCCTTTCAGGGCCTCCATCTGCCTTGCCAGATCCTCTCTTATCTCCCTCCAAGTCCATACTCTCTGCTCCTCCTCGGCACGCTGCTTGGTCCATTGGTGGTGGGATCTTCTGTCACGTTCGTTGAATGACGGGTCAGACCAAGGCGCAGCGTGATATACGTACATGTTTATTAACTTATAAACACGCGACAAAACAACAACCGAAACGTGAAGTCCAAGGTAGAACACACAACATACCTTACACGGAACACAACAAGATCCCACAACACAGGCAGGAAAACTGGCTGCTTAAGTATGATACCCAATCAGAGACAACGAGCGACAGCTGCCTCTGATTGGGAACCACACCCGGCCAAACATAGAAATACAAACCTAGAATATTCACACCCTGACCAAACTAGCTAGAGTTCTATAGGCCAGGGCGTGACAGTTACCAACCCTTAGTAAACATTTGGAAAAAATTGTTTGTTGACCAGATACAATGCTATTTTACAGTAAACTAATTGACAACAGACTTTCAGCACGCTTATAGGGAAGGACATTCAACAAGCACAGCACTTACACAAATGACTGATGATTGGCTGAGAGAAATTGATGATGAAAAGATTGTGGTGGCAGTTTTTGACATTATCGATCATAGTCTGCTGCTGGAAAAACGTATGTGTTTTGGCTTTACACCCCCTGCTATATTGTGGATAAAGAGTTGCCTGTCTAACAGAACACAGAGGGTGTTCTTTAATGGAAGCCTCTCCAACATAATCCAGGTAGAATCAGAAATTCCCCAGGGCAGCTGTCTAGGCGCCTTACATTATTCAATCTTTACTAACAACATGCCACTTGCTTTGAGTAAAGCCAGTATGTCTATGTATGCGAATGACTCAACACTATACACATCAGCTACCACAGCGACTGAAATGATTGCAACACTTAACAAAGAGCTGCAGTTAGTTTCAGAATGGGTGGCAAGGAATAAGTTAGTCCTAAATATTTCAAAAACTAAAAGCATTGTATTTGGGCCAAATCATTCACTAAACCCTAAACCTCAACTAAATCTTGTAATGAATAATGTGGAAATTGAGCAAGTTGAGGAGACTAAACTGCTTGGAGCAACCCTGGATTGTAAACTGTCATGGTCAAAACATGTTGATACAACAGTAGCAAAAATGGGGAGTAGTCTGTCCATAATAAAGCGCAGCTCTGCTTGTCAACAAGGCAGGTCCTACAGGCCCTAATTCTGTCGCACCTGGACTACTGTTCAGTCGTGTGGTCAGGTGCCACAAAGACGGACTTAGGAAAATTGCAATTGGCTCAGAACAGGGCTGGCCATTAAATGTACACAGAGAGCTAACATTAATGATATGCATGTCAGTCTCTCATGGCTCAAAGTGGAAGAGAGATTGACTTCATCACTACTTGTTTTTGTTATAGGGGTTGACAAGCTGAATGCACTGAGCAGTCTGTTTAAACTACTAGCACACAGCTCAGACACTCCCACAAGACATGCCCCTGTAGGTCCCCTGTAGCTCAGTTGGTAGAGCATGGCGCTTGCAACGCCAGGGTTGTGGGTTCGTTTCCCACGGGGGGCCAGTATGAAAATGTATGCACTCACTAACTGTAAATTGCTCTGGATAAGAGCGTCTGCTAAATTACTAAAAATGTAATGCCACCAGAGGTCTCTTTACAATCCCTAAGTCCAGAACAGAGTATGGGAGGTGCACAGTACTACATAGAGCCATGACTACATGGAACTCTATTCCACATCAGGTAACTGATGCAAGCAGTATAATCAGATAAAAAATACACCTTATGGAACAGCGGGGACTGTGAAGAGACACACACACAGGTACAGACACACGCTAGCACAAACACTCTACATACATGTACACTGTAATATTGTTGTATAGTGGTATCATACATTTTATGTGGTGGTGTGACAGTGTTATACGATGTACTGTTTTATCTTTTGTTTTATGTGTAATATAAGTGTCTTAATGTGTTTGGACCCAAGGACGAGTAGCTGATGCCTTGGCAGCAGCTAATGAGGTTCCCTAATAAAATACAAATACAAATGTGAGGTCAAGGTAGCTGGTGAGAATGGAATTACCAATATTGAAGAAACCACAGCTAGTCCTCCTGAATGAAATCCTCTGTATCTATATCCACCATCTTCACATTCTCTCTGCTCACAGTGCCATAATAACAAGCAGATTTAGTTACAGTTTTTCTCGATTGCTAAGACACATTTCTTGAAAGCTGCTCTCCTTTTCTCTTAACTGTGAACACAAAACCCAATTTTCAAGCTACATTCACAAAACCTCAGACTCTTCTTGCAAAACCAAACTTTCACCTCAAAACAGTTCAATCTGTGCTCAAAACTGAACTATGTTGTCAAATCGTGCCCCGAGTCAATCAAAATTAAAAACACTACTGAACAGTCACTAAACACTACGTAGAAAAATAGAAAACACAATGCTCAGGACATGAAGCTGGAGAAATAAATGTTTATTGTTCACTGTAGGCTAAATGCATGTTGCAAAACAAAAAAAAATGTGCATTTAGCACTTGTACAAAAAGACAAAACAGAAATCTTGTGCATTTACATGTAGCACTTGTAAAAACAAACAGAAATCTTATGCGTTTGCCACTTGTGTACAGTAAGCCCATGTAAAAATAAAGTACAAAAATATACAAATAAGTGCATTACTCAGCCACAGCATCATGTCTCCGTACTGGGTCAGGCCACAGGACTTCATCCACATCACAGGCCACATTTTGTCTGGCCAGGCAACGGGGAAAAAACCCCTGGCATGCCGTATACAGGCTTGGCATGCCTCCACACCTATGTCACCACAGGCAAGTCCCATGGCTTGCAGGAGATTTACCCTGGTGTAAGGTTGGCGTTCATATACCTTCCACCGCCATGAGGAGAAGAATTCCTCAATGGGGTTTAGGAAAGGGGAGTACGGTGGAAGGCAAAGATTGATAAAACCTTGGTTCATATTGTACCACTCTCTAACCTGGAGGGCTCTGTGAAAACTCACATTGTCCCAAACAACAACATAGATGGGATGCTCATCCTGCTGCCCTAACAAAGCATCTCGCATGTGATTGAGGAAAATGAGGAGCTGGTGAGTGTTGTAGGGCCCCAGGTTGGCATGATGGTGGACAACCCCATGATTGCTGATGGCAGCACATAATGTGACATTGCCACCACGCTGCCCAGGAACACCAACAATGGCCCGATGGCCAATCACATTACGGCCTCTCCTTCTCCTTTTGGTGAGATTAAACCCAGCTTCATCCATGTAGATGTATTGATGGGGTCTTTCCATTGCATCCAGTTGAAAAACCCTCTGTAGAAATAGATATAGTTTTGTAAGTGATACGGAAAAAGTGATTTAGGCCACTACAGTAAATCACTACTTAGAGTAATCAACATTGAATGTGTCTGGATATATGCCAACCTGTACATACTGGAATCTTTGCTCTTTGACTCTGTCTGAGTTGCGATCAAAGGGCACTCTGTATAGCTGTTTCATGCGCAGTCTGTTGCGCTTGAGGACACGATCAACAG